>NC_087351.1:35918736-36524570 GCF_030014295.1 Loxodonta africana
CTTCAAGTCTGGGAGTTGATTGAGGGGCTGTGAATCTCTACTGTGGCAATTCTAGTTACAGTGTTGTTCAGTTAACCTAGAATTCTTCTGCTTGTACAAGTCAAGTAAGTATTCAGCAAATTTCTGATCTATTTCACTCCTAGTGACACCATGACAAAGTAACCAATGCTGTAAGTCCATACAAGTTAGACTATTCTGATTACTGCTTTGACTGTGCTGTCCATTATAGTAACCATGCCCACCTTGTCTTTGTCACCTGAGTGCCACCACTTGGCCACTGCCACCACAGGGTTCAATCAGCACCACTGTAGTTAACCCATTGCCTTCAAATCAATTCTGACTCACTGTTACCCTATAGGACAGAGTACAGCTTCCCCATATGGTTTCCAAGGAGCAGCTGGTAGATTCAAACTGTTGATCTTTTGGTTAGCAGCCCAGCTCTTAACCACTGCACCACCAGGGCTCCACCATTGTAGCTAGGTGTCTTAATTCAGTTAGGGCTGTTCCCACTATCAAATATGACTTACATAGAATCACAATCACAGCAGTCTTCAAGGATATTGGGACTCTTCTCACAAATTTGTTCCTCACCATTGTAAAAAGTGTGTCCTCTGGGCACTCCATGTGTGGGTCTGTGGGTCTAACCTGATAAATCCAGTATAACATACTAATTTCCCTAAGCCTTTGAATACCCTCTTCTACAGTATACCAAGGTGGGTCTGGCACTCCAACTTGATTTACTGTAAGCCACAATATAATCCATGCTTCAGTGACACAACCAAATAAACTATTAGATCCTTTCCTAACCTCTCAAGCTAAAACATTGAATGAAGAATCTATGCGTAGTGGGCCCATATCTAAAACTTAGAGTGATCCAACTTTATGTTCCTTACATCATTATCCCACACCCATAATAGCATTCCCGCACGTATTCCATAGGCTTCTGTCTGTATACATTAGAAAAGTCAAACAGTTCTTTTGGAGTGTAGTGTAGCTCCTCCTGGGTCACACTTTTTACTTCACCATTTGGGCCTCGATGTTACCTAAGTCTAGTCACAGGTTTAGAAGCCAAAATGTGTGGTGGGTGTGTGTTTTGTCTTGTAAAACATTGTCTTGTAAGGCACCTGCCTCAGGCGATGCCCTAAGGAATGATTCAAAGACTCATTAGATACTGCTGGGTTAATCTCATCAGATGGGGTGAAGGTTTTACTGGGGAGGGTGGCTTAGGAGGCAAAGATGGAGTAATCTTTTCACATGGGAGTGAGAGGGCTGGTTCTGTTGGCAGGAATGATTCAATAAAATTTGGTGGCTCAGTGTCCCTAGCTTCCTAATTATTTGCCCACATGTCACCATTCCGAGTCACAGGAACTCATTTCCTCACAATCAATGCTGTCACTTTAACTTCAGACACCAGTCAAGGTTGGGAATTCAGTTGGCCTTTTAATTCAGCTGTTCCTCTGATAAGACTCCTGGTTTGGTTTCTGACAATATCAGCCCTGTTACTACAAGAAATAAGGCTTTCTTTCAAGGCACAAGTGGAAAATTTGAGATCATGTATGTGGGCTTGGAGCTTTGACTCTGAAACCCTGAGGTCATCTCTTTCTTTCAGCACTTTGTCTAGTGAAAGTAGGACCACCTAACCAGCTTCTTCATATTTCTCATTAAGACAAAATTATAGAAAGTTATCAAACACGTGATCATCCAGAGCCTCAATTCTGTTGGTGGTGATATTTTGTGTACTTCTATTGCTACCTCATGCCATAGATTGGTAGTGCCCTTTTTATTACTGTAAGCAGAGTCATCAACATCTTTAAGACTAATTTTATCTCTCTAGAACCTCTTTTGGTACCAGATGTCTTAGACTGGGTTCCCTAGAGAAGTAAAATTAGTGACGCGTCTGTCTGTATGTATGTATATACATGTATATACACATAGACACACGTATATATATATATATATACCAAAAAGAAAACAAAAAAACCTATTGCTGTTCAGTCGATTCCAACTCATAGTGACCGTTAGGATAGAGTAGAAATGCCCTCATAGGGTATCCAAGAAGCTGGTGGTGGATTCTAACTGCTGACCTTTTGGTTAGCAGGCATAACTTTTAATCACTGTACCACCAGGGAGCTCTCTCTCTCTCTGTGTGCATGTGTATAAGTATATATATACACACACACACAGATTTATATCAAGGAAATGGCTCGTACAGTTGTAGAGGCTGGAAAGTCCCAAGTCTGTGTGTCAGGCTGGAGGCTTCTCCTGACTCATGTAGTGGCTGGCAAACCCAAGATCAGCAAGTCAGACAACAGGCCTCTGGCTCACAGGCTGTGGAGGACAACAAATCCCAAGACTGACAGGTTAGCTGACAGCTGCTGGCTCAGACTGTGGAGGCTGATGAATCCCAAGATTGACAGGTAAGCTGGTAGCTCAAGTTCTAAGAACTGGAGGTCAGATGTACAGGAGCCAACTGCAGGATCCTGTGTGAGCAAAAGCCTGAGAGCCTTGCCAGAAAGTCCAGTTATATTGGATATAGGCCACACCCCAAGGACACTCCTTTTAAACTGATTGGCTACTCACAGCAGATCCCATCAAAGAGGTGATCACATTATATCAGATCTCATCATGGAGGTGATTATATCATTATATGACTGCCAAACTACATCATAACTGCCAAACCACTGAGAATCAGGACCTTGCCAAGTTGACATACAACCTTAACGATCACAGTTGTCTTGATCCTGATTCCTCAGGAAGAGGAAATAATGTTAAGTATCACTGCCTGCTCTAGAATTCTTCAAGTGTCTCTGTTTTTTAACCAAAAATCACTCTTCTGAGAAGAGTGGTTGATGCATTGGAAATATTGGTAGATTCCCTTCAAGAAACCGTATCTCTTGGCATCTTCTTCAGTGAAACAGTATGTGAGCTTGGACAATGAGAGAGTCTCCCTTTGGTCTGTTTTCCTTCATTTTCTGAGAGGCAGCTCAACATTATTTGGAGAGAAACCAAGAGACCTGAGTCACGGAGATTTGATTTTTGTGCCTGGAGAGCATTTCTGGAGGAGAAGCTTGGGATGTTACTAGATACACAACTAACTTGAGGAAAACAGATGGAGATCTGGAGGCATTTGCCTAGGAAGATAGATGACTTACATGGAAAAGACGTTATGCATGATATCTGCCTTAAATTAAGGACTCTCAGAGGGCCTGGGTGAGAATTTCTCCTTCTGGTTCCAGGATTTGGTGACAGAATATGCTGTTGAGCTACACTAAGAGGAGGTTTAACGAATAGACTCAGGCAACACAGACTCTACCACCTTAAAAAAAATTTTTTTTTTTTCTTAGGATTATTTATGTTGGAAGTTCAGGGGTGCAAATTTCAGCTCAGAGAAAGAGGATTTAATAAGTCAATTAGATTTACATTAAGCTTCCTGTCCTGTCAGGTGTCAGATTGGTCTGGATGGACAAACCTTGATCCTATCCCTCTTCTCTTTTTCTAGGGCACATCACAATATGAAAATTATGTTACATGATGGTCAGCAAACTTCTTTCAGCTCCAATCATCTGTATTTCTAAGATCAAGTGAAATGATGTAAGAAAGGTATCTTACACTAAACTAATGAAAATTGTCATGTTCATTTTAGAATAGGATACTTTTCTATTGTTAGCAAGTTTGACCCAGACATGGGTCAAGAAGAACTCTAGAAGAAAACACAGAAATCAGAGTGAAGACTGAGGCCACCCTGACACCTACTTGGTCATTAGGTGATTATAATGCCCACTGTTGTGTCTCAAGGACCCTGCACCATGCCCAGCATTGACTGACCCTCACAAACCATTTAGGTGTTGATGGACGGCAGGAGCAGAGCTTTCCTGAAAACTCTCTCACAAAAGACAGCTAAAGTCCAGAAGGTGGGAGGGAGAGGTATAGCCAGAAGGCAGGCTACCAACTGTGAGCAAAAGGCTTGGGCTGGTACGTCCTGAGGCTGCTGAGCAAGTGTTCTATTGGTGAACTCTCAGCTCAGTGAAGATCTTGCATCTTGTACTTCAGACCCAAGCAGTCAAACAGAACATACTCTTTGCCAGAGAATGAGGTTGGTTGGAACATAGGAGTAGTAAAACCTGAGGCTGTAGGAACCTGGGGCAGGCAGATAAGGGGCTCACCAAGAAGGTGATCCTGGTGGGAAGACTGTCTCTCAGGCCTCAAGCGCTCTCTCAGCCCAGCACTTTGCCCTCATTTGTGTGGCCGTGCAAGGAAGAAGAGATAAGACTCATGGCCAGGGCCAGTCAGGTGCATGGTACCCTCAAAAGGACACTTATGTTGTGGACCCCAGACTCATCTACATCAGAGGGTACACACACTGTTGAGACAGACATAAGAAAGTGTGGAACTACTGAACACACTTTTGTGTGGAGTATGCATGGTGTAGGCTGCTGGAGCAACACAACAATGGTGGAAAACAGATGTGGTCAGAGGCAGCCTCATGGACAGTGGGGATCCAGTGCATTTTTATTCAGAAAAAATAAAACTTAGCCCCTTTTCAACCTAAAAAAATTAGAGAAAACTCTGTTATCCAGTCGATTCTGACTCACAGCGACACTCTACAGAGTAGAACTGTTCCGTAGCATTTTCAAACCTGTAAATCTTTACAGAAGCTGACTGCCACATCTTTCTCCTGCATATCTGTTGGTGGGTTCAAAGTGCCAACTTTTCAGTTACCAGCCCAGTGTTTACCCACAGCCTCATATACTTCTTATCCTAAAAAAAAGAAAAAAACTTCTCATCCTACAGGTGATTTATTAAGTCAACTCTTCTCATGGGTGTTTACCCACAGCCTCATATACTTCTCATCCTACAGGTGATTTATTAAGTCAACTCTTCTCATGGGTAAGTAATAGAAATAGTTATATCCATGTGTACATAAGATTGAAGCCTTTATTCAGGACACAAAACATCGTCAAAAAGCTTCTGGTGAAGCCTGAGGGTCTTTGTCATTATATTTGTATATCAGACACTGGCCTGGTACTAACACAGAAGGGTCCCTGGGTCTCCACATGATACAGGAAGAGGGGCCTCATCTCAACATTCTCCTCTTTCTCCTTCACTCAATCTTTCTCTTCCACTACCCTCTGTTGAGGTTTCTGTTTTCAGAGAGGTAAGACTCTTGGATGTGTGTTAAGAAGAAATAAAGGAAAGAAAGGGATCATCCAGAATTCTGGGCTCTTACCCTGGCAATGATTCATGTTTTCAGCTCAGTCCATCTCTACTGTGTTTACCTGTGTCAAGGCAGATAGACTGGATGTGGCTCTTTGTGGAACCCGGTGAACAGGATCTATAGAATCTGAGCACAGTCCTTCCCTTGTATCCCCACAAGCTATCTTTCCCTGGGTCACTCTGTGTACATGCCTGTCAACTTACCTTGACAGGCTACCATTGCTCTTAGGGGTCACCACACCACTGCACAGAGCTGTTGACTTTCTAGAAGTTGTCTTTATAGTGATACAGCACTTCCATATTCTCTTCCTGGGGTGTGTTCCAATCTTGCCTTACTGTGTGTGGTCTGGCTTTACCCTTTGTAGCTCTTGGACAAGATGAGGGATTGTTTAGCTGTGGTGAGCATGGCCTTCATCTTAGCTTTCCAATAAGACCAGGCAATACTTAGAAGTTCATATCTATTTATCCTGTTGGATGTCCAGGAACTGGGACTGGACTGGACTTACTGATCCTACATTTAAGGGCTTGCTCTAGTCCCCTCAGTGACTCTGAGACCCAACAGATGACTCAGGTTAAATCTACCAAACCCACCCTGCGTGTTGGACCAATGGGTTCTATTCCGACTATAGTTTTACCATGTGTAACAATTTAACATTACCTTTCCAATATTTACTAGCATCCTTACTAGGAATGTCTAAAGGTAATCCTAAAGTTCCCGAAGTACATTGTCCATGCATTTACCAGGAATCTAAACAAGAGTCCAATCATCTGTTTTTCTAAGGTCATGTGAAGTGATGCAAATAAGGTGTCATGTGCTAAAGAAATATCCATAGCAGGGTTAATATTAAATTGGGCTAATTTTGCATTATAAATGAATTCCATTCCAAGCTTATTCACAGAGGACTCCAGAGCTGAGCACAGGAAACCATGGAACACAGACTAAGGTCACCTCTATACCAGATCATTAGGTGACAGTCATGCTTAACATTGTATCTTCATGGTCTGTCACCATGCTTAGCATTGACTGACCCTGAAAAACTGTTTTGGTGGTTGACAGGTAATGTTATCTGTCAAGTTGGCTAGGCCATGATTCTCACTGTTATGTCATTATCCTCCACTTTGCCATATAATATGATTATCTTCATGATGGGATCTGATGTTACCAGACAATCGGTTGTAAGGGGAGTTTGCCTGGTGGTGTTGCTGGCACCCAATATATATATGGACATTCTGGCAAAGGTCATTTGCTTGCTCTGGATTCCGTTTCTGTCTTATCATCATCTCACCTTCAGTTCTTGGGACTTGAGCCTCTTTGATCTGCCGATGCTTAGATTCGCTGTCTTCTGCAGCCCTGTAAACCAGCACCCTTCCATCTGACCTGTGCATTCTGGGTTCGTCAGCCCCTTCAGCCACATGAGTCAGGGGAAGCCTCTAGCTGATGCCAGATGAGAATGGATAAAAAGGTTACTGTGAATCAGAGATTTGTATGCTTGGTGATAACTCCAATGTTTCATATTGCTTAAAAAGGATATTTGCTATGTCCTCTCTAATCTATTCTGACTCATAGAAACCCTAAAGGACAAACTGGAATTGCCCTGTAGGATTTCAAAGTCTGTAATCTTTATGGGAGCACATAGCCAGGTCTTCTATCCTATAAGCCTCAGTGAGTTACATCTACCAACCTTTTAGTTAGCAGCCAAGCTCTTAGCCTTTTTGCCTCAAGAGTTCCTTGAAGAGATTCTTAGACTCTAAAAATGAGTGAACGGATAGCAACTCAGTTGTTTGTTTTAAAATGGGATATTTTTCATTGTTAATGAGTTTCACCCAAAGCTTATTCACGGAGGACTCCAGGACCAAGCACGAGAAACAGTGGAACCCAGACTGAGATCACTGCAGTACCAGGTCATTAGGTGGTTGTCTTGCTCACCATTGTGTCTTTAGAGTCCATCACCATGCCCAACATTGACACCCTCACAAACCGTTTTGGTGGTGTGATAGTTACTGTTATGTGTTAAGTTGGCTAGGCCATGATTCTCAGTGTTATTTAAGTAATTATCCTCTATTTTGTGATGTAATGTAATCACCTTCACCCTGTGATCTGATAAGACCAGTCAATCAGTTGTAAGGGGAGTTTACCTGGAGGTGTGGTCTGAACCCAATATATGTATGGACATTCTGGCAAAGCTCATTTGCTTGCTCTGGATTCTGTTTCCAACTCATCATCATCTGACCTTTGGTTCTTGGGACTTCAGCCTGTTTGATCGGCCAATACTAGGATTTGCTGTCTTCTGCAGCCAGATGAAATAGCAGCCTCCTGTTGGGCTCCTCAATTCTGGGTTTGTCAGCCCCTGCAGCCAGGTGAGTGACAGGAAGCCTGTAACTGATGCCAGACCCATGAACTTGGGACTTGCCAGCCTCAACAACGTCAGCCTGGGATCAGTTATTGACATGTTCTCATAGACCCTGTACTTGAAGAACTGCTTTAGCTCCCTCAGGGACTCTGAGATCTAGTAGAGGGGTCTGGCTTGGAACAAGAAGATAAAAGGCCCGAAAGCTGGTGAACACAAAGGCACCCATGACATCGCCATTGGATTGTGTCCTGTATTATGTCTTGAGGCAGCATGTGGGCTGGCTCTGAGCACCGGGATTTGTTGCTGGGTGCTTTCCTCCTTCATGATGCCATGAGCACCCAGGGTGACATCCGCTTGTAGTAGAAATTTGGGTGGGGCAATCCTTATGCCCACTATCCTCAGTCACTCTGGTCCCACCTGGCCCACAAACCTGGAGCCTCAGTGGTGATGTGATTCATATGAAGGTCTCCACTGTGCTGCTCTGCAGTTCTGGTGAGGCCCTGGGCTTGGTGCCTAGGCAGTCCCCTGCACATGGGTGCTTGAGGGCTGCGAGGCTTTGCATGGGAGAGTGTTAGGTATATACTGCTTAAAATATGTATATACTGCTTATGTATATACCACTTAAAATATGTGGAGGTATGTCTTATAAACATTTTCTGCCTGACACGTAGTAGTTTTTGAAAGGTTTATCCGACTCATGCTGTTTATAACAGCAATCACAACAAAAAGAAGCACTGTAAAATTTCAGCATTTTTGAAATGGTGTAGAAAATTGCTGTCCATCAAAACACCAGGTCATAATATTGCCATGGGCAATTATCTTCTAAAGAGTTCTGGGAGAATTAGAAAATCAGTTTAGATACGTATAAGTCTAATGCAATTATAATCATTCCGGGAGTAATATCACCTAAAATGTTGAAATCGCTCAAAATTTGTCAGATTTTATGGACTTTCGATGTTTTAGCATGGTTTTGTGAAGCAGGAGTTTAGTGTGAGCTGTTGGGAATGGCTCTGTGCTATCCCCTGTGCTCCCATTCAACACTCAGTCCACATTGTTCCTCATCTTCTATCCCCTCTTTGGTTCTGCCATCATTATGACCGATGATTACCAGTATATTTGTGCTCCTGGCTGTGGTATTCTGATCAGAACAGAGGGCACTGGTGCCTGCATGTTGACAATGTCTGCCAACACTGGGCAGGGAAGACAGTTTGCAAGCTCTTAGTAAGGCTTCTGCTAGTGAACCCTCAATAATGTTCTGAGGCACTGTAAAATGAGAAGTGCTTTGAATGGAACTATTTTGCACATGGTAGGGCTTGCCCAGGACTATCCTGGTTTTAGAGAGGAATGTCTTCTGTTCAAGAAGCCCATCCTTAGAAGCTAAAAGTCCTGTTTTGGAATGTGTGTGGATTATTGTGGAAAATTAAAAACAACCCCAGAATGATGCCCAAAATATAGAGACTGAAAGCAGCAGCGATTTTGATGTCAAGTGTGTGTAGAATCAATCATCTGCCTTCTGTCATCACTGTTGTTGTTTGTCCCTGACTGCTCATCTGGCTACTTCAACTTGTTACATTGATCAGTGTGCTGGGACTTAAGTGTTCACCTAAATTTTGTGATCTTTTGTGACATGATGTATTGGCAGAGTTCATTTTGAGAGATTATCTTATTAGAGAAGAGTGCAGAGCACATTGCCTTGGGAGGGCAGAGCGGAATAAATGCAAAAGATGTGGGTGGAACGTAATGAAGGTGGATGTCTGGTTCCTAGATTTTCCGGGTAAGCTACCTTTCAGCACCCCTGCTGTTTGGTATAGCTGAAGTGGGTCACAATTGCAGTGTCTGAGAAGACTATGCTGTAGCAAGGCAGCTTGCATTCTGGTTGGTCCCACTCTTTCGAAGTCTCCCTCCTGATCTCAAGTTCAGTGCTGTCCTGCTGGCCTCTGAGGAGGGAACAGATACCCACAGGCTTTATCTTAATCTGTCAGTCCTGCCTAGCCTTGCTCTTTCATGACCCTACATAAGCTTCCTTGGGCCCTAGGTGACTGGGGGGAAAAAGAAGCCCCTGAAATGAGGCCTTTAGCAGGAGAGGTGACCTAGGGGTGTCCACATAAGGCTGTGGGCTGTTGATTTCATTGTCAAGTGCTGAGTTGCCATCAGTAGGGAGTCTTTCTCCAGCCCACCCAGCATGGCCCACAGATGTTGTCAGTGTCATTGCACAAAGCTTGTGTCAGAGAAGCAATGAAGCTTGGCCATCTGAACCAAAATCTTGACCTCTGTGCACTGTAAAGAAAAGTATATGATGTATTGAGCCCACATCATACACAATGTGGGCTTCTGTCCAAGGTCAGAAATTCCTGAAGGATTGTGAGATTCAGACGAAAAGAACACATCTCCAGTCCCTGGGGGAAGAGCATTTTAGGGCATCACTGCTGTATCACAAGACGTTTTTCTCAGGTGGTTGATGACTGTTAATTTAAGGGTGGAGGAGTGAATTCCAATTCTGCTCTACAAATGCATCAGCTCAAGCACAAAAGGCCTTGAGGACCAGGTGGCCAGTAGCAGACATGGGTCATGATCAAGATACTGGTCAGCGAGGTGTGACCAAATGGGACAGGCTGAAGGAAATTTGGCCACTAAGTGAGTGTGGGTTGGCAGAATCTGGGCACACAAGGTTGTATGTAGTGTGCTGAGCAGAATGAGAAAGGCTAACCCTGCTTTGCTGTGGTGAGAGGTTTGTCTACAGATGTGGGGGCCAGGCCTTTCTTTCATTTGTTCACACATTCTACTCTGTTGGGCACAGTCTGGTTTCCCAAAGTCCCCTTTCTGATAGGATGAGGGGCCAGCAGGCAGGACCCAGCTTAGATAGCAGCACTGAGGAAAAACCTTGCTGAACCATGCATGGGCAGAGGGATAATAGAATAGAGCCTAAGGAGAAGGTGGTCCTGTGGGGAAAATGCCAGACTTCTATTGTGTCAGCTGGAGGCTTTGTGGCTTTTCTCACACATTTCTGAACCATTGAGCAGGGATGTTTAAGAAGGAGAAAATACCATCAATAAGAGGTTCATACAGAAATTTCCATTGTTCCTCTGAGATAGACACCCTACCACTTGATAGGGTCAGACAGAAGGACCTGACCTTAGAGATGCTGATAGGACAAGGACAGTACTCAGGTGTTAAGTGGCTTGTATGTGGGAGTTTAAGAATGGATAAATAGGGGGAGCAGAGAAGAAGCTGTAGGAGACGCAAACAGAATTTGCCTGGGGCACAGCAGGAATCCTTGAATATATCCAATAGGAAAACAGAAGTCAGCTCTTTCCCCAAGTGACCTGGTCTTTATTAAGACTCTGACACCCCTCACGCACAGGGGTAGACACTGCTCAGAGTCCAGAGGCAAGTCACTAACTATGCCTGGATGCATTCATTATTCTGTGGATCCAGGGAATACAGTTGGAGATTCTGGTGAAGATTCCAGAAAGTGTATTGTCCTGTCCAAAGCTGACAATGCTCTGGGCCTAATTGTTAAACACCAAGAATTCCCTGGAATCGCCCAAGGACAGAGAAGGGAAGTTTCTCAGCTGAGACCACTCTGGCTTCCTCTCTCAGGCTCTTTTTCTTTCTCTATTCTTGTGTCCTCCTTCTCAGGGCCCGGCTGTTCAGAGTAGGCAGGAGTCTAAGGTCACTGTTCACTTTAGTTTTGAGTAACAGAAATGTGTAGAGTCCAAGGCCTTTGGAATCCCACTATCCGAGTCCTCTCTTCAGCTCAACTTTGTCCCAGGCTCTGTTCTTATTTTCCCATGGAGATTGGACCAGAGATGAGCTGATGGAGATGTCTGAAGGTAATGGGTTAATAACAGAATGCCTCTACCCATGGTGGACTCTGCTTTACTAGTGGCTTTGTGGACCAGTGAAGGCATGACCATGGGGCTCCAGAATGAATTTCTTGGTCTTCACACAGAGGATCCCTGGAGTCTCCACATGGAACAGAGAGGGTGTTTTAGCTCAACATTCTTTACTTTCTCCTTCATTCCAATTCTTTCTCTCCTCCTAGCCTTTGCTGTGGCCCTTTGTCTTAAGATAAAGAAGTTGGTCCAGTGTGTGTGAGGGAGAAAACATGGAAGGAAGAAATCTTCTAACATTTTAGGCCAATACCCTGGTACTGGTCCTTCTCTTCAGCTGAACCATAGCTCTTTACTGTCACCCTGGAGCAAAGCACATAGACTGGGTGGGACCTGTTTTGGACCATGGTGAGCCAGGTCTGTAGACTCTGTGTATAGTCTTTCTTTTTTAGGGTCACTCTGAACATATGCCTGTCAACTTACCCTTGTATTTAGGGCTCCCCACTCTACTGCACAGAGCAGTTGTCTTTGTGAAAGATTTCTTTGTAACCCCGCTGATCTTCCAAGTCCCCTTTCTTGACTGTGGCCATACCATGCCATCTACCACAGTCCCAAGCCTGCCTTGGTGCATGTGGCCTGGCTTCACTTCTTTTTTGTCTGGGACAATGTGAGGGGTTGTTCAGCTGTGTTAAGCATTGTCTTGATCTCCACTGCCAACAGGACCAGGCAACACTTTGGGCCCAGGGCTGGGCGTTAAGGCTGGTCTCACTGATCCTTCACTTGTGGGTTCTCCCTGTCACTACATGACTCTAGGACCCAGCAGAGGAACTAGGCTGGGAAGAAGTTGCAGCATGAGGCCCAATGAACTGGTGAACAAAAGAACAAAACAGCAGCTGTAGTCAGTCCATTGCCATGGGATCACATTCTGTCTTTTCTCTCAAGGCATATATGGAATGTCTCTGAGTATAGGGATTGACTTCTGGGTGCTTTCCTCCTTGATGATGCTTTGAGCAACCAGCATGACATCTGTTAGTGGCAGAAAATGTAGATGGGATGATCCTTATGCAGGTTATATATCGTTCCTCTGGTCTCACCAGGCCCAGGAACCTGGGGCATCAGTAAAAATGTGATTCAGATGAAGTCTTCCACATTTCTGCTCTCCAGGTCTGGTGAGGACATGGGCTTGGTTTCCAGGTGTACCCTGCACATGGGTGCTTGAGGGCTGTCAGGTTTTAGATGGGAGAGTGTTATACATGCACACACACACACACACACACACATACACACACGCATATGTATATAAACATATGTTGCTGTTATGGATTGAATTGAGCCTCCTCAAGATATGTATTAGAATACAAACCCCTACATGTATGGAGGAGCCCTGCTGGTGCAGTAGTTAAAAGCTAAGGCTGCTAATTGAAAGGATGGCAGTTCTAACCGAGCAGCTGCTCTTTGGTTACCCTATGGGGGCAGTTTTACTCTGTCCAATAGGGTCACTGTGAGTTAGAATGGACTGGGAGTCAATGGGTTTTGGTGTATACTTGTGGATACAATCCCATTAGCCAAAGTTTTTCTTTGTTATGTTAATGAGGCCATTACAGTATAGAGTGTTTCTTAATCCAGTCATTTTTGAGATATAAAAAGAGCAGATAAGGGACACAATCACAGATGGGGTAAGACAGATGCTACATCACACGAAGTTCACCAAGCAACAAAGTACAGAAGCTGAAAACAGATAAGGACCATCTACCAGAGCCTACAGAAAGACAAATCCTTTTGCTAGACCAGCTCCTGAATTTGAACTCTCAGACTCCTGACTGAGAGAAAATAAATGTCTGTTTATTAAAGACAGGTACTTGTGGTATTTCTATTATAGCAGCACTAAGATAACTGCATAGAATTCTCAGGGCCAGTTTTAATTTTTTTAATTTCCATTTTCTGCATCAGAGGTGAGGGTTTTGAATCTGATGATCCTAGTAAAAGTACTACTTATAATGAGTACTGTAAACATGTTCTGTAAGAGTGCATATAATGAAATTGAGAATCAGGTTAATACCAATGCCAGCATGATTCAGACATTATCCAAAAAGAAAGGTAGGGACTATTATTTTAATGACAGATGGAAGAATATACAGAAAGAAGCTTTAAGTATCCAAAACAGACCAAACTGCACCTTAGGGAGAGAAGTGTAGGGCTGGGCCTGGTGGAGAAGGGGTTGTGAAAGCACATATGGGGACTGAGTCTTTAACTCCAGGACAAGACAGGTAAGTTCTTCCTGATTCCTTATTGTTTTTATCTCCCATAAAGACTCCAATGCTCAGATGTAAGGGTCAGCCACTGAATTTGCTTGGGCACACCCTGGAACACACAGACATCATCAAATGTTCCTTTGATTGCTCTCTGAAAATGAGTAATCTTACATTTTCTGATTCAGAGATTGCAATAGGAGTGCCCCATGGGTAAACAAAAAGGGGAAATTTGGGTACCAGATATGTTGGCTCCTTTCAGTGGAGAACAAATTGACAGATCTTACCAGAGACAGTGCTTTCTACAGCATATCCAGTGATGCGTCCATTTGGCAATAAAATATGTTCCCTTTTTTTTTAGTGCTTGAGTACTTTGATTTGAAAAATGGAATTTGAAATCATAGTTTTGACTTGTATAAAGACTTTAAAGAAACTGTGGAAATGTAAAACACAGGACCATCGATGTCTTATGAAATGCAAATAAGTCTTTTGTCATCTATTGCGTGTTTGGCCTGTGGTGCATATGGAAATTTCAGCAAATTCTATTTGGTCTACAAATTTCTTACCAAGGCCAGTTTAAAGATCTTACTTGTTCAGTGTACTGCACACCTTCTCAACATGGCTAAAAATTAGGTGTGATTTCTTATCCATGATACTGAAACTTTCATAAGGGAAGCTTTTGGTCACTTCTCAGTGTCCTCACAAAGTGCAGAAGAACTTACTAGATTTTTGGTGTATAGAAATGGGGGTAATAGACATAAGCTTACAAGATGGCTGTCGTTTCCAGCTGTAGTCAAGATGTTAAAATGTTGGCCTGATATAAAAAAGGGTTAAAGTGAGACAGAAATTTGTATGCTTGATGTTTAATATTGCTTAAAAAGGATACTTGCTGTGTGCCCTCTAATTTATTCTGACTCATAGCGACCCTAAAGGACAAAGTAGAATGGTCCCGTAGTATTTCCTAGGCTGTAATCTTTATGGGTTGCTGCGAGTCGGAATCGACTTGAGGGCACTGGGTTTCGTTTGGTTTTGGTTAATCTTTGTGGGAGCACATAGCCAAGTCTTTTGTCCTGTAATCTACAAGTGGGTTACATCTATTGACCTTTTGGTTAGCAGCCAAGCTCTTAAACATTGTGCCTTAAGGGTTCCTTGAAGAGATTATTAGATTCTAAAACTGAATGAATGGATAGCAAGTCAGTTGTTTGATGTTATGTGAAGGTTGCAAATTCGTATACAGACAAAAAAGAAAAAATGGAATTAAGACTGCTTAGGAATTCAAAACATATCACCAGAAGTGAGCAGACAAGTTCTTATTGCTTTACTAAAATTGTAATTTCTTTATAAAAAAGTTCAAACTATGCCTGTGCTTTAGAGACATTTTCCAAGAAAACAGAGGTTAACCGGGGATGACCATCCAATGTCCTTCAGAGAGTTTTAAAATGTTGAGAGCTAATCTACCAAACTAGTCTTGTAGACCCCAAGTGGGTGGATGTATTTGCAGAGAAGAAACCTAGTTCCTGCCAATTTAAAAGCCTGCTGTTGCTAATAAGTACAATCCTAAGTGTTGAATATTCAAATGCTCTTTTTGAGAGGACATGAACTTGTAGATATCAGGAATCAGTGTAAGGTGAGCTTGATAAGAGCAGAGCTGCAAGTCAAAGTGAGCAACTACTATGTTTGACCATATGTCGTTTTTCCACTATCTAAAAGAAGAGTATTCTTACTAGTCAGGCGCATCAGCAAAGTATTATTAAACAAAACAGAAAGAGTAAAACATTCCACTGTATCATAAAGACAGAAAAAAAAGAAATTGGTATTTTAATTAAATATATAGGTAATATCTGCCGAATTAAACCTATTGTATTTACATTTAAAAAATCTTATTTGCACATAAAAGTGTGCTGTATTTTGTGCATTAGGACAATGGAATAAAATATCCTACATATTGTAAATGTCTAATAAAGGATTTAAAATATAAGAAAATGATTTTCTGTATCAGAAGCTTGAAAGAAATATTATCGAATGTTGTTCTACTCTTAACACAGGTAATGACTTTCCAATTTGGCCTACTATTAGTTACTATCTATTGTCACTGCTAAATAGTCATGTTGTTGAGTTGTTTTAAATAATAACATACATGTAAAAAATTAAATGATACATTAGAATATAAAATTCCCAAAAAAAGTCTTACAAATGTTTTAAGTAAAATAATAACAGGCATACAAGCTATTATATATTATATATATAAATACATATGTGTTATTTTTCTGTACCATTGAGTCAATTCAGACTCTACAGGAAAGAATAGAACAGCAGCATAGAATTTTCTAGGCTGCAATCTTTATGAGAGCAGAGGACAGGTCCTTTCTTCACAGTAGCCTATGATGGGTTCCATCTGCCCACCTACTGGATAGCAGTCCAGTACTTAACCATCATGGGACGTGAGTCCCTTGAATATATGAGTGTGTGTGTGTGTGTGTGTGTGTGTGTATTTACATGTGTGTGTGTCTGGTATGGCCATGCCCTATGTTAGCACCTTAAGAAAGGTAATGTCTAGTTGAAGGAAAAAATTAATGGGGTTTTTGACCTGTAAAACAATTTACAGATTAGTTCTTGTAAGATTGCCTTAAGAGAGAAGGGTTAGGAGCACATTGTCCTGGTGAGGGAGGAGTGCAACAGCTACAAAAGGTATTGAGAGCTGATCTACCGAACTAGTCTGATAAATACCAAGTGGACAGGCATATTTGGAGATCAGAAACCTAATTCCTCCAAATTTGAAAACCTGCTGTTGCTATGGTAAAGGGTGAGGCTGGATGTCCTAGGTGCCTAGATCTTCAGGATGCTGTACATCTTGGCACTCAGGCTGTTTGGCACAGCTAGAGTAGATCAGAACTTCACTGTCTGTGGAGACTGGGCTGCCCCAAGGCAGTTTGCATTCTGGTCCTGTGGTTTCAATGTATTCCTCCTGATCTCAATTTTGGTGCTATCTTGCTGTCCTCTGGGGAGAGGACAGATACCCTCAGTTTTATCTTATGTCGGCCTCTCAGTATTGACCAGCCATTCTCTGGGGTGGACCTTCCAAGAGCTCCTCTGGGCCTTGGGTGACTGGGGCAGAGGGAGCCCCAAGGATATAGACCTTTATCAGTGGATGCAGCTCTGTGGCTCTCCACAGGTGCTGTGGGATGGTGTTCCTCACTTGCCAGTGCTGAGCTGCCATTAGCAGGAAGTGTTTTTGCATCCCACCCAGCATTGCCCCTGCTGCCCTCCTTGTCAGGCCAGAAAGGCCATGATGGGATAGGAGTGAAGCTTGATCTCTCTACACCAGAAACTTTACCTCTCTGCACCCTAGAGCAAAAGTCCTCAGGGATAATGAGCCCACATCATGTACAATGTGGACATCTGCCTGAGGAGAGAAATGGGACACAGTGAGCTTAAGAAGGATTGAGGGATTCAGAGAAAAAGAGCACGTTTATAGTCCCTGGGGGAAAAACATGTTTATGGTTTCACTGCTGTATCACAAGGCCTGTCATTCATGTGGCTGATCAATGTTCACTTAAGGATGGGAGGAATGAATTCCTATCTTACCACAGAGAGTGTCATCTTAAGCATGTAGGTCCTAATGAAAGGGGGCTAGTTGACTCTGAGCCCATGTGGGAGTCTGGGGTGTGCTGGGCTGGATGAGAGAGGCTGAGTGGGGCCTGCTCAGGTGGGAGATGTGTATAAAGTTTGAGGACCACACCTGTTTGTCACATTACCTTAAGCCAAGTTATGCTCAGGTAGGCACAGTCAGGCTTCCCTTAGCCTCCTATTTCAAAGCATGAGTGTTGCCCATGCAGTGACCAGATGGGACAGGATCACTGAGGAGAGGCCATCCTGAGCCATGGACAGAGAGAGATGAGGGTAGAACCTCACAGGAAAGGAGATCATGGTGGGGACCATACCAGGACCCTATTGTGTCATTTGGAAGTTCAGTTGTTTTACTCCCTGTCCTCATTTCCATTGTGCTAGGGTGGTTAAAGGAAGGAGAAAAGGCCAAAGGTGAAAGCCTCATGCAGAAAGTTCCACTGGCCCTCTGAGGGAGACACCCCATCACTTGATAGAGTCAGAGACAGAGGGACATGACTTTAGAGGCGCAGATGGAACAGGCACAATGCAATCCACAGGTATGAGAGGTAGCTTCCATGGGGAGTTTGAAGATGGAATTATCAGGGGAAGCAGAGAAGGGGTTGGAGGTGGTGCAATCAATGCCTGCTTGAGGTGCAGCAAGAGACACATGAATGGTCAACGAAGATAAAGATGGTAGTTCCTCCACACTGGGAGATAGTCTTTATTAACAGCCTGACATTCTCCCTCCACACTGGTGAGGACTCTGCAACATAACTGTAGGATGCTTTCATTATTTTGTGTATCCAGGGAACAAAGTTGGAGATCCTGGTGTAGATCATAGGAATTTTGTCCTTATATCCAAGGCCGACAATGCCCTGAGCCACATTATTACACACCAAGGGTGCCCCGGCTTCACCCTGTGGACATAGAAGGGGAGAGTTTCAGCACAGATCTCTTTGGCTTTCTCTCTCAGGCTGTTTTTTCTCCATGGTTCCCAGGTCCTTCTGCTCAGGGCCTGTGTGTTTAGAGGAGGAAGGAGCTCAGGGATTAGCATTCCCTTTGGCTCTTGGTGAGAGAGTGGGATCCACTAGCACCATGAGCATCTTTCTTGTCTGAGAACACTTTCCAGCTCAACCTTGTCCTAGGCTTTCTCATGTTCTCCCCTGAAGAAAAAAACACGAGAAGAACTGGAGGGAGATGCCTGAGACAAGGATTGGCAACAGGATGCCCCAACCCATGGTGAACCCTGTACTAACTAGGCCTTCTACGGTCAGTGAAGGTCTGACCATAGGGTTCCAAAATCACCCTGTTCCTGGAGAAAGTCAGGAAAAATGCTTGAGTTCTTACCCTTCATGCTTTCATCATGCGCAGTGGATTCCCCACAAGTAGCCGAATGGAGCTATTATTATATTTGAAGATACTCTCACATGTCTGTCCTGTACTTCCAGATCTACTTCCTGGAGTGTGCCTGAAGAATGGCCATTAGCTAAAGTCCCCCAGCCTGCCACAGTGCACATCTGGTTTGGCCTCACACAGTCCTGATTCTGTGGTAGGGTAATGGTCTTCACAGCTGAGTTCAGGTGAGCCTTCTGTTTCATCTGGTAAAAGAAGATTAGAGATAGCAGTTTAAAACCCACCCTTTAAAAAAAAAAAAATTTTTTTTTTTTTTGTAGGACTGAAATTCAGGGAGCAGGTTGCTTGATCCTCCCCTGCCTATAGGTTCTCCAAGTTCCTTTCTTTTGCGCTGGGACCAGAAGAACATTGGGGATGAGAAGCAGGAGGGACTTGAGTCTCTGGAGGAGTTGATGCTCCCCAGTACTCTGCATGAGGGCACCTGAATGGAGGCGAGATGGCACCTTCAGTAGCATGAGGTCATTGAAACCTGAAATGGTGCTAAAGCCTGGGTGAGGAAAGGTTTGAAGCACAGGGATGTCCTGCCTGGTAGCTTCATATTTCTTAATATTCTGAGCTCCCAGAATAACGGGCATATTTCTGCAAGGAAAGGCTGAGAATAGTAAGTCAGGGTATTATATCTCAGCATCAGATAAAGATATTGATGTTCCAGTCCAAGGCAGTCTTGCACCTGAGTTATGGAGAGGAGGAAGGGACAGAAGTCCTGTCTCATTTGTCTCTCCTACACTCCATTTAAATGAGGACAGTGATCCCCTTTTTTACTCTGCAACAGTGATACAGGACTGTTTCCTCTGTAGCTTAACCTGCCACCCAGCTTCCTGATAACATATTCTGAACTTCTATCCCCCACTCACTTTTCCCAGGCCCTAAATGTCCTCTTGCAGCTCACCGTCTCTGTATTCTCAGAAACCCTCCTAAACTGTGGCTGTGGGATGATGTCAGGAATTCCCAGGGAACAAAAGGCCAGATATTGTTCCTCAGCTTCCAAAACAGTGAACCACTGCCAACACAAAGTCTTCTTGCACTAGGAACCCTCCACGATAGGTCCATTTATGATTGTTATTAATGTACTTGATTGATGCCATTCATTCTTTTTTTTTAATATAATTTTTATTGTGCTTTAAGTGAAAGTTACAAATCAAGTCAGTCTCTCACACAAAAACCCATATACACCTTGCTACACACTCTCAGTTACTCTCCCCCTAAAGAGACAGCCCACTCTCTCCCTCCACTCTCTCTTTTCGTGTCCATTTCTCCAGCTTCTAACCCCCTCCACCCTCTCATCTCCTCCCCAGGCAGGAGATGCCAACATAGTCTCAAGTGTCCACCTGATCCAACCCATTGTCCAGTCCAATCCATGTCTGAAGAGTTGGCTTCGGGAATGGTTCCTGTCCTGGGGTAACGGAAGGTCTGGGGGCCATGACCACTGGGGTCCTTCTAGTCTCAGACCATTAAGTCTGGTCTTATGAGAATTTGGGGTCTGCATCCCACTGCTCTCCTGCTCCCTCAGGGGTTCTCTGTTGTGTTCCCTGTCAGGGCAGTCATTGGTTGTAGCTGGGCACCATATAGTTCCTCTGGTCTCAGGATGATTTAGTCTCTGTTTCACGTGGCCCTTTCTGTCTCTTGGGCTCGTAATCACCTTGTGTCCTTGGTGTTGTTCATTCTCCTTTGATCCAGGTGGATTGAGACCAATTGATGCACAGTAGTCAAAACAGGCTGGTGCTGGTATAACAACAGACACATGGACCAGTGGAATAGAATTGAGAATCCAGACATAAATCCACCCACATATGAGCAGTTGATATTCGACAAAGGCCCCAAAACAGTTACATGGGGACAAGATAGTCTTTTTAACAAATGGTGCTGGCATAACTGGATATCCATCTGCAAAAAAATGAAACAAGGCCCATACCTCACTCCATGCACAAAAACTAACTCAAAATAGATCAAAGACCTAAATATAAAATCTAAAACGATAAAGATCATGGAAGAAAAAATGAGGACAATGTTAGGAGCCCTAATACATGGCATAAACAGTATAGAAAACATTATAAAGAATGTAGAAGAAAAACTAGATAACTGGGAGCTCCTAAAAATCAAACACCTATGCTCATCCAAAGACTTCACCAAAAGAGTAAAAAGACTACCTACAGACTGGGAAAAAGTTTTTAGGTATGACATTTCTGATCGGAGTTTGATCTCTAAAATCTACATGATAACTGCAAAAACTCAACTGCAAAAAGACAAATAGCCCAATTAAAAAATGGGCAAAAGATATGAATAGACACTTCACTAAAGAAGACATTCAGGTAGCTAACAGATATATGAGGAAATGTTCACAATCATTAGCCACTAGAGAAATACAGATCAAAACTGCAATGAGATTTCAGCTCACTCCAAAAAGGCTGGCATTAATCCAAAAAACACAAAATAATAAATGTTGGAGAAGCTGTGGAGAGACTGGAACACTTATACACTGCTGGTGGGAATGTCAAATGGTACAATGACTT
Source organism: Loxodonta africana (assembly GCF_030014295.1). Classification (NCBI taxonomy): domain Eukaryota; kingdom Metazoa; phylum Chordata; class Mammalia; order Proboscidea; family Elephantidae; genus Loxodonta; species Loxodonta africana. The sequence goes on from NC_087351.1 coordinate 35,939,913, forward strand.
TGGAAATCGATTTGGCGCTTCCTTACAAAGCTAGAAATAGAACTACCATACGATCCAGCAATCCCACTCTTTGGAATATATCCTAGAGAAATAAGAGCCTTTACACGAACAGATATGTGCACACCCATGTTTATTGCAGCACCGTTTACAATAGGAAAAAGATGGAAGCAACCAAAGTGCCAATCAACAGATGAATGATTTTTTTGATATGTTTTGAATACTATTGGCTGGAATTTAGTTGAGGATTTTCCGTCTCAGCTCGTGAGGGATATTGGTCTGTAGCTTTCTTTTTTTGTGATGTCTTTACCTGGTTTTGGTATCAGGGTTATGGTGGGTTCATAGAATGAATTTGGGAGGATTCCATCCTTCCCCATGCTCTGAAATACCTTCAGTAGTAGTGGTGTTAACTCTTCTCTGAAAGTTTGGTAGAATTCTCCAGTGAAGCCATCAGGGCCACGGCATTTTTTTTTTTTGTTGGGAGTTTTTTAAATTATCTTTTCAATCTCTTCTCTTGTTATAAGTTTATTTAGTTTTCTAGCTCTGTTTGTCCATTTTCTCTCAGTTTTCAAATTTTTTAGACTACAATTTTTCATAGTATTTTGTTTTGATTCTTTAATTTCAGTTGGGTCTGCTGTGATATTGCCCATCTGATTTCTTATTCGGGTTATTTTCTTCATCTCCTGTTTTTCTTTAGTCAGTCTGGCAAATTGTTTATTGGTGTTGTTAATCTTTTCGAAGATCCAGCTTTTGGTCTTGTTAACTCTTTCAGTTGTTTTTCTGTTCTCTATTTCATTTAATTCTGCTCTAATTTTTATTTTTTGCTTTCTTCTGGTGCCTGTGGGTTTCCTTTGTTGCTCTCTTTCTATTTGTTCAAGTTGTAGGGATAATTCTTTGATTTTCGCCCCTGCTTCTTTTTGGATGTGTGCATTTATTGCTAGAAATTGACCTATAAGCACTGCTTTAACTATGTCCCAAAGGTTCTTATAGGAAGTGTTTTCATTCTCATTGGATTCTATGATTTTCTTTATTCTGTCCTTAATTTTTTCTGCAGTCCAATACTTTTTGAGGAAGGTGTTGTTCAGTTTCCATGTGTTTGGTTTCTTTTCCCTGTTTTTTCTGTTATTGATTTCCAGTTTTCTGGCTTTAGGTCAGAGAAGATGCTTTGCAATATTTTGATGTTTTGGATTCTGTTAGGGTTTGCTTTGTGGTCTATTCCAGAGAATGTGGTCTATTCCAGAGAATATGGTCTATTCCAGAGAATGTTTCATGTACATTGGAAAAGAAAGTATACTTGTCTGCTGTTGGATGGAATGTTCTTTATGTGTCTATGAGTTCAAGTTGATTGTGTCTTTGAGATCATCCATGTTTTTACTGAGCTTCTTTCTGGATGTTCTGTCCTTCACTGAAAGTGGTGTGTTGAAGTCTCCTACTATTATTATGGAGCTGTCTATCTCACTTTCCAATGCTGTTAGTTTGTTTTGTGTGTCTTGAAGCCCTGTTGTTGAGTGTGGAAATATTTGAATGGTAATATCTTCCTGGTATATTGCCTTTTTATCATTATATGGTGTCCTTCCTTATCCTTTGTGGAGGATTTAACTTTGAAATCTGTTCTGTCAGAAATTAGTATTGCTACTCTTGCTCTTTTTTGATTGTTATTTGCTTGATATATTTTTCCAAACTTTGAGTTTTATGTTTTTAGGTCTAAGGTTTGTCTTTTGTAGGCAGCCCATAAATGGATCGTGTTCTTTCATCCATTCTTCCACTGTCTCTTTATGGTATATTTGGTCCATTTACATTCAGGGTGATTATGGATAGGAATGAGTTTAGTGCTGTCATTTTGATGTCTTTTGTGTGTGTGTGTGTTGTTGACAGTTTCTTTTTTCCACTTAATTTTTTTGTGCTGAGTAGTGTTTCTTTATAAATTGTGTTTTCCTCTTTTTTCATTGTTGTTGATTTTGTTTTTGCAGAATGTTTTTCTTGTATTTTATTTTGATGTGTAGGATTGTTAGTCTGCTTTGTGGTTATTTTATTATACTCCTATTTTGCTAAGTTTAAACCAAATTTTACCTCACTATATCATCTTGATGCCCTCTCCATATGAGAGATCTATGAGTACATTATTTAGTTCCTCTTTATTGATTCAGGAAACCCTGGTGGTCTAGTGGTTACGTGCTATGGCTGCTAACCAAAGAGTCTGCAGTTTGAATCCACCAGGTACTCCTTGGAAACTCTGTGGGTCAGTTCTGCTCTGTCCTATAGGGTCGCTATGAGTTGGAATTGACTCGACGGCACTGGGTTTGGTTTTTTTTGGTTTTATTGATTCAGTGTTGTCACTTTTACATAATGACATCATTTTTGCTCTGTTTTAAGTTTTTTTTTTTGTCTTGATTTATTTTTGTGATTTTCCTATCATGGTTGATATCTGGTTTCTCTGTCCTGTTTCCTTGTTTTGGGTTATTACCCAGTGTTATTGATTTTCTAACCAGAGGACTCCTTTTGGTCTTTCTTGCAGTTTTGGTTTGGTTTTTGCAAATTCTCTAACCTCCTGTTTATCTGGAAATGTCCTAATTTTGCCTTCATATTTGAGATAGTTTTGCTGTATATGTTATTCTTGGCTGGCAATTTTTTTCTTTCAAGGCTTTATATATGTCAATCCATTGCCTTCTTGCTTGCATGGTTTCAGTGAAGAGTCCAAGCTTATTCTTATTGACCGTCCTTTGTAAGTGACTTTTCATTTCTCCCTAGCTGCTCTTAAAATTTTCTCTTTATCTTTGTTTCGGCAAGTTTGATTACAGTATGTCTGGGTGACTTTCTTTTGGGATCTACCTTGTATAGGATTTGACTAACATCTTGGATAGTTAACTTCTCATCTTTCACAATATCAGGAAAGTTTTCTTTTTCCCTCCCTGTTCTGATACTCCAATCACTCATAGGTTATTTCTCTTGGTAGAGGCCCACATGATTCTTAGAGTTTCTTCATTTTTTTTAATTCTTTTATCTGATTTTTCTTCAACTATATGGTGGCGTAGTGGTTAAGTGCTACAGATGCTAACCAAAGGGTCAGCAGTTCAAATCCACCAGACGCTCCTTGGAAACTCTATGGGGGCAGTTCTACTCTGTCCTATAGGGTCACTGTGAGTGGGAATTGACTCAACAGCGCTGGGCTTTTGGTTTTATATTGGTTACAAGTGTTTTATCTTCAATCTCGCTAATTCTGACTTCCATTTCCTCAATTCTGCTCCTAGGACTTTCTACTGAGCTGTCTATTTCTGAAATTTTATTGTTAATCTTCTGAATTTCTGATTGCTGTCTCTTTATGAATTCTTGCAGCCTATTTAATTTTTCATTAAACTCTTGGATAACCTTCCTAATTTCCTCAGCTGCTTTATCTGTGTGTTCATTGGCTTGTTCTGTGTTTTGCCTGATCTCCTTCCTGATCTCTTGAAGAGTTCTGTATATTCATCTTTTGTATTCTACCTCTGGTAATTCCAGGAATATTTATTCATTCAGAATATTCCTTGATTCTTTGTTTTGGGAGTTTGTTGAAGCGTTCTTGGTGTTCTTCTTTATGTGATTTGATATTGACTGTTGTCCCCAAGCCATCTATAAGTTATTGTTTTAGTTTAGTTTCTGTTTACTCACTGTGTCCTAGCTTCTTGCTTCATTTTGTTTTGATATACCCAGATAGGCTTCTCGAGCCTTTGAAGGACCAATGTACTCTCACCAGGAGGCTAGAGCTGTTACCAGGTATATGAGCCTAGGAGTCCATTCACTATTCTTGTATAGATTCAGCTCAGGTGTTCAGGTAGTCAGTCACCAAGTGTGTGGTGCAGGCGCTCACCTATGATCTTAGAGGAGCAGTGATGATTAATGTATGCACAAGTTTCTGGTTGCAGCAGTGTGTACCACTCTGAGCAAGGTAAGGGACTAACAACCTTCCGCTCAGAGTCTGAGATAAAGGCACGTCCATGTCCTCTAGAGCACAGGTGAGTGGTCTCTGCAGCCATACCATAAACACCCAATGCTTTTAACTCTAAGGACTGGAAGGCACCACTTATCCTTGGACCCTGGTTGCAGGTGGTGAGGTGGTATGGGTGGAGCCACAAGTCCTCTGGCCCCTGATGTGGGTAGGTGAGGACCCTGTTTAATAGGCACAGTGGTATCAAATGTCTCAAAAACCCGCCTTTCCTCCACAGAGCTGAAACAGTTAAAGTCAGACCTCAAGGACCTACATACTTGCAATGTAACAATAAGAGTCTAGCTGCTTAAATGGGGCACCCTGGGACTATGCAGGGGTGAAAGACATTCAAAGTCTGTGGACTGCTTGTGCCTAGACAGGAGCCACTTCTTCTCTAAGTTCCCAGATTGGGGGAGCTGGTGGATTATTTTTCCCTTGTTTGTTAATTTGCTCCTTCTGTAGGGTCTGAAGAATAGCTCAGGGAGTGCAACAGGACCTCTCTCAGGCCCAGGGAAATGGACTATCACTGAAGCTGGTTTGGGACAGAGGAAGGAGGGATAGATAGAGGGGAACAAGTTCTTTCAAAAGGTGGAGCTATTAGATCCGCACGGTAAATTAGATGAAATCACTTATCTTGTGTGGAGAGCACTGTTTTTTCACTGATTCTGGAGGTGTGCATAGATTTTGTGCCACTGGCTCAGCCCCACTAGAGTCACGCTGGGGGATTGGGTCTGCACCACATTGCTTGTCTTCTTTCACTGAAGTAACTGCATCCAGAACTCTACCACCAGCCCCTCCATGGTCGCACCAGGGGTTCAGGGCTGTGCCACTTTTCTTACCTTTTTCTGTTGAAGTAATGGCATCCCGTATGCTACTGCCAGCCCCACCACAGTAGGGCCAGGGGTTGGGGGCTGAGGGGCACCAGTCCTGCTGAGTCAGGCTCACGCAACTCCATGCTGCTTCTACACTGTCTTTCCCTCCCCCTGCCGCTGAGTCCAATTTCGGAACTTTGTCTTTGATGCTCAGGGTTTCTAGGTTTTCATATATGTTAATAATTCACTGGTTTTTTTTTTGGTTTTGTTGTAAGAGGGACCACTGGAAGAATCTGACTACTCCACCATCTTGGCCCCGCCTCCTATCCAAAATTTTCTTGATCACTGTTTTTCCATTTGGCAACGCTAATCTGACCTCTCAGTGATGATTGTCATTTAGGCAAAATTTCTGAGCTTCTGCCTCCCTTCCACTGTTAATGGTTGCTTTTATTGTTTCCACAGAAAGACAAAATAGGCTTAATTAAGGGTCACTGTCTTATTCTGGGAAACCCTGGTGCCATAGTGGTTAAAAGCTATGGTAGCTAACCAAGGGTTCAGCAGTTCCAGTTCACCAGGCACTTTTTGGAAATCCCATGGGGCAGTTCTACTCTGTCCTTTAGGGTCGCTGTGAGTCAGAATCGACTCAACGGCAATGGGTTTGGTTTTTTGGGGGGGGTTCTGGGTCCTATTCTGAGAGTTCTTCAAGCACTTCTACTTTTAATCAAAATCCATATTCCTGAGGAGAATGATTGAGGCAGTGGTAGTGTTGGTAGTTTTCCCTATAGAAATAATATACCTACAACTCATCCTACATGAAATCACTCACTGGGTTGGAGAAGTAGATTTTCTCCCACAGGTCTAATTTCCTTCATTACCTCAGAATTAGGTGGCAAGAAACCAAGAGAACCTGGAGAATAAGATTTCATCCTTGGACTCTGAGGAGAGATTCATGAGACATGACTAGACACAGAACTTCTTTAGCGAAATACACAATCTTGAGGTATTTGGCTTGGAAGAGAGCAGACTCACACAGAAAAGATGGTATGCATTACAGCTGTCTTAAATTCAGGAGTGCCAGTTGGCTTTGGGTGTGAATTTCTTTGTCTGGTTCCAGATATAGGTTGCAGAGTATGTTGTTGAGTTAAAGTAACAGAGGGATTGAAGAATAAACTCAGGCAATTCAGACTCTAATATCTTATACAGCATTACATATCGCTTGAAGCCCAGGGAGGCAACATTCACATCTGAGAAGGGAGATTTGATGAATCCATTGGTTTTATTAGGTGTCAGAAAGTCCTGGATGGGCATGTCTTGATATCTTCACTTTTCTCTCCATCAGAAAAAGCAAATAAACCAAACGCATTGCTGTCGAGTTGATTCTGACTCATAGCAACCCTATAGGACAGAGTAGAACTGCCTCAGAGGGTTACCAAGCAGTGGCTGGTGGATTTGAACTGCTGAACTTTTGGTTAGCAGACAAGCTCTTAACCACTGCGCCACCAGGGGTACTCTTCTTCTAAAGTGCTTGGCAACTTGAAACCATGTTATATTTGGTCAACAACCTTCTTTCAGCTCCAATCATCTGTATTTCTTTCTTTCTTTTTTTTAAACAAAAAGAAAGGTTGTATTCAGCATTTGTTCAAAGAGGCAAAAATGGACTTCAGATAAGCATGCTGCCAGAGCTAATGTCTGTCCTAGTCCAAGAAGTATTACAGAATAAGCAAAAGCTGGAAAACAGACAAGCATGCTGCTAAAACCATGTTTCCTGGTTCTTTACCAGGATCTTAAATAAGACCGATATTCTCATCAATTGCCTTGCTTACATGAGCAGGCTCAAAGTACATCAACATTTTAGCCTGAGGCCTTCTTTCGCCTTTCAAGAGTATAAGGCAATAGAAGATAAGTTTTATTATGCCCAGTACTAGCAGGATGCAGACTAAGAATATTACAACTTCTTGCAGTAGTGATCTAGCCCATGTGCTTACTTCTGATGGTAACCAACAAAATAAATCCGGTGTTTGTAAGCACATTACGGTGTGTAACCAAGTAGCTTGCTGTCTACTCCTGTGTATATCCTGTTCTACTTTTCCTGTGTTATATACTCAGATGCAACAAGAGGTATTTGCTATAGCACAGACTACACTTTCTTTGGCTAGTAAAACTGTAAGGGTATTCTGATATCTCATGTCACCTTGTCTTAATGAGGTCAGAAATCACTGTTGTCTTTCCACCCCATTAACAATCTCATCTGTTCTTTGTGCCATAGTAATTAATAAATTTCTTAAATATTCCCCCAATTGACTATAGCGTGAATAGGAATTAAATCTACCGCACCCTGCATGTTGGAACAATGTTTTTTTTTTTCTGATTCTGTTTTTTACCAAGTGTAACAATTTAACATTACCTTTCCAATATTTACAAGCACCATTACTAGGCTAGGTATGTCTAAAGGTAATCCTAAAGTTCCCAAAGTGCATTGTCCATTCATTCACCAGAAATCTAAACAAGAGTCCAATCATCTGTATTTCTAAGATCATGTGAAATGATGCAATAAGGTGTCATGTGCTAAAGAAATACACATAATGGTGTTCATTTTAAAATGGGATAATTGTTCATCGTTAGTGAGTTCCAGCCAATGCTTATTCACAGAGGACTCCAGAATCAAGCACAGGAAACAGTGGAACCCAGAATGAGGTCACCTCAACACCAGATCATTAGATGGTTGTCATTTTTACCATTGTGTCTTCAGGGTCCATCACCATACTCAGCATTGACTGACCCTCAAAAACCATTTCGGTGGTATGATAGTTAATGTTAGGTTCTCTTTCTGGCTCATCATCATCTGACCTTCGGTTCCTGGGGCTTGAGCCTATTTGATCTGCCGATACTGGGATTTGCCGGCTTCTGCAGCCCTGTGAGCCAGCACCCTTCCATCTGACCTGTGCACTCTGAGTTTGTCAGCCCCTGCAGCCACATGAGTCAGGGAAGCCTCTAGTTGATGCCAGATAAGAATAGATAGAATGGATGCTGTGAAGCAGAAATTTGTATGCTTGATGCTGACTCCAAGTGTTTCATGTTGCTTAAAAAGAATATTTGCTATGTGCTGTCTAATCTATTCCGACTCATAGCGACCCTAAAGGACAAACTGGAATTGCCTCATAGGATTTCGTAGACTGTAATCTTTACGGGAGCACATAGCCAGGTCTTTTGTCCTGTAAGCCGCTTTGGTTACATGTAAGCCACCTTGGTTACATCTACCAACCTTTGATTAGCAACTCAGTTGTTCAATGTTATGTGAAGGTTGCAAAATCCTCATACAGAGAAAAAAAGAACATGGTATTAAGACTGCTTCAGATTTCAAAATATATCACCAGAAAAGAGCAGAGGAGTTAAGTGTGATTTTATTACTATTATTATTATTTTTTGCTAAAACTGTAATTTCTTTATAAAAAACTTCAAACTCTGCTGTGCTTTAGAGACATTTTCCAAGAGAAAGAGAGGTTTAACTGGGAATGACATCCAAAGTCCTTAAGAGAGTTTAAAAATGTTGGGTAGGTTAGCTGTTGAGAACTGATCTACCAGACTAGCCTTGTAGACCCCAAGTGGGTGGACATATTTGCAGAGCAGAAACCTAATTCCTGCCAATTTAAAAGCCTGCTGTTGCTAATACGTAAAATCCTTAGTGTCGTATGTTCAAATGCTCTTGTTGAGAGGACATGACCTTGTAGACACCAGCAATCAGTGTAAGGTGGGCTTGATAAGAGCAAAGCTGTAAGTGAAAATAAGCACTGTGTTTGACTATATGTTGTTTTTCCACTATCTAAAAGAAAAGAAGAATATTCTTACTTGCCAGGCATATCAGCAAAGTATTATTAGACAAGGACACAGAAAGAGTAAAATATTCTACTTTATCATAAAGACAGAAAAAAAAAGAAATTGTTATTTTAATTAAATATAAATAATATTTGCCTAATTAAACCTATTGTATTTACATTAAAAAATCTTATTTGTGCATAAAATATGCTGTATTTTGTGCATTAGGACAATGGAATAAAATACCCTACATATTGTAAATGTCTGCTAAAGGGTTTAAAAAATAGGAAACTGAATTTCTGCGTCAGAAGTTTGAAAGAAACCTTGTAAAATATCATTAGACTCTTATCACAGGTAGTAATTTTCCAATTTGACCTACTGTTAGTTACTATTTATTCTCACTGCTAAATAGTCCTGTTGTTGATTTGTTTAAAAAATAGCATACATGTAAAAAATTAAATGATATATTAGAATATAAAATTCCAAATAAATATGCCTTATAAATGTTTTATGTAAAGTAATAACAGGCATACATATAATTATATATTATACATATGTGTATATATAAATATTTCTATGTTATTTTTGTGTACCATTGTGTCAGTTTGGACTCACAGTGACCCTACAGGAAAGAAAACTGCTCCATAGAGTTTGGTAGGCTGTAATCTTTATGGTAGCAGAGGACAGGTCTTTTCTCCAGAGTAGGCCATGGTGAGTTTCATCAGCTGACCTATGGGATAGCCACCCAGTGCTTAACCATTATGGAACTGGGGCTCTTTAGATATATGTGTGTGTGTGTCTGTAAATATGTATGTATGTACATGTGTGTGTATCTAGCATGGCCCTGCAATTTATTAGCTCTTTTTTTTTTTTCAAGTTAGCATCCAGTTGAAGGAAAACAATAATGAGGTTTTTGACTTCCAAAACAAGTTATGGCTTAGTTCTTCTCATAAGATTGCTTTAAGAGAGAAGGGTTAGGAGCACATTGTCCTGGGAAGCGAGGAGTGGAACAGGTACAAAAGGTATTGAGAGCTGCTCTGCCAAATCAGTCTTGTTAACACTAAGTGGATGCATATTTGAAAGGCAGAAACTTAATTTCTGCAAATTTAAAAGCCTGCTGTTGCTATGGTAAGGGGTGAGGGTGGATGTCCTAGGTGCCTAGATCTTCAGGATGCTGTACACCTTGGCACCCATGCTGTTTGGGGCCGCTAGAGTAGATCAGAGCTTCACTTTCTGTGGAGACTGGGCTGTCCCAAGGAAGTTTGCATTCTGGTCCAGTGGCTTCAATGTATTCCTCCTGATCTCAAAATTAGTGCTGTCCTGCTATTGCCTGGTAATAGGACCGATACCCTCCGTCTTATTTTATGTCAACCTCCCAGTCTTGCTCAGCCTTACTCTGGGATGGACCCTCCAAGAGCTTCTCTGGGCCCTGGGTGGCTAAGAGCACAGGGAGCCTCTAAGATGCAGGCCTTTATCAGGGGATGCAGCTCTGTGGCTTTGTATGCAGGTGGTGTGGGCTACTGCTCCTCACTCCCCAGTTCTAAGCTGCCATCAACAGGAAGTCTTTATGCAGGCCACCTAGCATTGCCAACTGCTGCCCTCCATGTCATGCCAGAAAGCCCATGATGGGACAGGAGTGAAGCTTGATCTCTCTGCATCAGAAATTTTACCTCTCTGCACCCTAGAGTGAAAGTCCTCGGGGCTAATGAACCCACATCATGTACAATATAGGCATCTGCCTGAGGATAGAAAAGGGCATAGTGAGTTAGGAAGGACTGAGGGATTCAGAGAAAAAGAGTAGATCTATTGTCTCCAGGGGGAAAACATTTTTGTGGTTTCACTGTTGTATCACAAGACCTGTAATCCAGGTGGTTGATGAATGTTCACTTAAGTGTGGGAGGAGTCAATTCCAATCATACTACAGATAGAGTCATCTCAAGCATGTAGGTCCTAATGAGAGAGGGCTAGTTGCCTCTGAGCCCACATGGTGGTTAGGGGTATGCTGGGCTGGATGAGAGAGGCTGAGTGGGGCCTGCTCAGGTGGGAGGTGAGTCTAAAGTGTGTGGACCAGACTTGTTTGTCACATTACCTTACCCCAAGTTATGCTCAGGTAGGCATAGCCAGGCTTCCCTTAGTCTCCTGTTTCAAAGGATGAGTGTCATCCAGGCAATGACCAGATGGGAAAGCAGAATTGAGGAGAGACCATGCTGAGCCATGGACAGAGACAGATGAGGGTAGACCCTCACAGGAAGATAGTCCTCATGGGGACTATGCCAGGACCCTTTTGTGTCATTTGAAGTTTCGTTTGCTTTGCTCCCTCTCCTTTTTTCCATTATACTGGTGTCATTTAAGGTAAGAGGAAAGGCCTACATCAAGAGTTTCATACAGCAGGTTCTGTTGTTCTTCTAAGGGAGACATTCCACCACTTGATAGGGTCAGACAGAGGGATCTGACTTTAGAAGTGCTGATAGAACAGGGACTATGCAATCCACAGATGTAACACGTAGCTTGCCTGGGGAATTTGAGGATGAATGATCAGGGCAAGCAGAAAAGAGGATAGAGAAGGTGCAATCAGCCTGTCTGGCACACATCGAGAGACCAGTGAATAGTCAAGGAAGATAGAGAAGGTAGTTTCTTCACACTGGGAGATGGTCTTTATTAACAGCCTGACATTCTCCCTCCACACTGGTGTGAACTTTGCAACATAACCCAAGGGCAGTCGCATAGCTACCCTAGGATACATTCATTATTTTGTGTATCCAGGGAACAAAGCTGGAGATTCTGGTGAAGATCATAGGAATTTTCTTCTTATATCCATAGCTGATAATGCCCTGGGCCACGTTTTTACACACCAAGGGTCCCCCAGAGTCGCCCTGTGGACATAGAAGGGAAGAGTTTCAGCACAGACTCCTATGGCTTCCTCTCTCAGGCCCTCTTTTGTCCATGGTTCCCATGACCTCCTGCTCAAGGCCTGTGTGTTTAGAGAAGGAAGGAGCTGAGGGATTACCATTCACTTTGGCTCTTAGGGAGAGAGTAGTGGGTAGGGTCCTTGACAAGGATCCACCAGCACCATGAGCTTCTTCCTTAGCTAAGAACACTTTCCAGCTCAAACTTGTCCCAGGACTTTCTCTTGTTGTCCCATGGAGAAAGGACAAGAGATTAGCAGAAGGGAGATGCCTGGGACACAAGGATTGGCAACAGGGTGCCCCCACCCATGGTGAACTCTATACTACCTATGGATTCTGAGGTCAGTGAAGGCCTGACTGTGGGGTTCCAGAATCACTCTGTCCCTGGGGAAAGTCAGAAAAAGATGCCTGAATTCTTACCCTTCCTGCTCTCATCCTGTGTAGAGGATTCCCTACACACAGTTGGATGGAGTTATTGTAATATTTGGTGACATTCTCACAAGTCTGTTTGTGCTGTACTTCCAGATCTGCTTCCTGGAGTGTGTCTGAACAATTGCCATTAGCTAAAACTCCCCAGCCTGCCACATTGCACACCTCATTTGGCCCCACCAAGTCCTGGCTCTGTGGTAGGGCTATGGTCTTCACAGCTGAGTTCAGGTGAGCCTTCCATTTCAACTGGGAAGAGAAGATAAGAGATAGCAGTTCAAACCCTGCTCTGCTAGCAGGGCTGAAAATCAGGGAGCATTTTGTGTGACCCTCCCCTGCCTATAGACTCTCCAAGTTCTTTTCTTTTGCTTGGCACCAGAAGAACATTGGGGATGGAAAGGAGGAAAAAGTTGAGGTTCTGAATGAGCTGATGCTCCCCAGCACTCTGCATGAGTGCACCTAAATATAGGCAAGATGGTACCTTCAGTAGCATGAGGTCATTGAAACGTGAAATGTTGCTATGCTCTGGGTGAGGAAAGGCTTGAAGCACAGGGATGCTCTGCCTGGTTGCTTCCTTTATCTTGATATTTTGAGCTCCCAGAATGACACACATATTTCTACAAGGAAAGTACTGTGAATAGTAAGTCAAAGTAAGTTTATCTCAACATCAGATAAAGATATTGATGATCCAGTCCAAGGTAGTCCTGTAGCTGGGTCATGGGGAGGAGAAAGGGGCAAAAGACCTGTCTCATTAGTGTCTCGTACACTTCATTTAAATGAGGACAGTGACCCCCTTTTTACTCTACAACAGTGACCCAGGGCTGTTTCTTCTGCAGCTTCACCTGCCACCCAGCTTCCTGCTGACAATTTCTGAACTCCTATCCTTAATTCCCTTTCCCCAGACTGAAGGCGTACTTAAGGCTTCTCTTACAAGCTCACTGGCTCTGTGTGCTCAGAGACCACCCTTAATTATGGCTGTGGTATGACGCTAGGAATTCCCAAGGAACAAGAACCCAGATGATTTTCCTTACCTTCCATGACAGTGAGCTGCTGTCATCACAAAGTCTTCTCGCACCAGGAACCCTCCACAACGTCTCCATAAATGGTTGTCATTAATGAACCTTATAAATGCCATGTAGGGTCTTGAGTGTGGTCTGGCTTCAGTGCCCCTTTTGATCACTGCTTAAAAAATAATCTTTCCTGGAACTCTGAAATCACAGAACCCAGATGTGGACACTGCCTATGATCATTAACTGGGATGTTCAGAGAATAGAATGGAATCCTGGCTTGACTTAGTGTGAAGAGAGTCATCTACACAACCCTGAACACTTAGATGAGGATCCTGGCTCATGTGGGAGTATGGCTGGTTTGTAGCATATGGTATGTTTCTTCTCTAAACTCACTTCCTTTTGCTGGAAATGAGTGTCCTAAGCCTTTTTTGGGGGACTAAATACAATTCGGACACATTTTAATTGGGAATGATAAGGCTTCAGAATGAACATTCCACATGACCTGAAAAATATTCCCTTTGACGTGCCCCAATTGCCTCTTTGTTCCCAATCCTCTCAGACTCTGGTATCCTAGTAACTTCCATCACTGACTGAATTCTAAGTACCCAAACATGATATGCTCATGAACCAAAATAATCTTGTATGTCTCTCCCATCCTGAGTCTGATATATAGTCAAAAACATAAATTTCAATTGCTACATGAATGAACAGTCTCCAGGTTTCTTTGGTTTAAGGCTGAAGAGGCAAGATCCTAATGCATTTCCAAATCTCATCACAGAATTACCTTCACATGATGTTGAACCCTCAGTAGAAAGGGAGATGAGAACATTGCACTGGAAATCAAACCAGAGATGGGGAAATAGGCTAGGTGGGATCCCTGTCATCATTAAGAACCCAGGAAGAGTGATCGGGCCAACAGTTCAATGTCTCAGTTAGGTTCTGGGTACCAGACTTGGTAGAGCCGATATGTCCGGAAGAATAGGAAAAAGGTGAAGGTGAATCTAGAAACTGAAATATGAAATAATTCTTCCCCTCTTGATCTGCACAGTAGCTTCTGACATTGAGCTGTCCATTCTCAGTTTTAGAAAATGAAATTTATTGCATTCCTTTTCAGTTTTCTCATCTCTACCAGAATCTTGGCCATCATAATGATGGTAAATCATTTTGAGATAACAGAGGTGCATGCCATGGAATGGAGATGACCCACCGGGTCCCAAGGAAGTATTAATTTCCCTGACACTTCAGTACATTGTTTAGGCAGTCATGGAAATGAGGATCAGCAAATTCCTTAGGTAGATCTGGGTTTAAGACGCATTATAGAATTGGCCTGACTGGACCTCCGTGGAAATATTAGAGGTAGAGTAAGCCAGGCCTCTAAGATGGGGATGGCCACTTACCTATGAAGGTCCTGGAGGGCAGAGGAAAGGCCAACAGGATCAGGAGCAGCAGCATCATGGAAAGGATACTCTGCTTCGGAGCAGCAATGGTTCCACTTTCTAGGCTTTTCAGCCACAGTGCGAGAAAGAATGGGCAGGCTCAGCGACCTCCTCTTTATTTGAAAAACTATTGCTTCTCAAGCTACGAACTTTCAGTTTGTCCCACTTCCCTCCCACAGGAATGTTTTTGGTGTTACAAAATCACATTCTTTAGCAGTTTGAGTCTTGCGACCACAGAAACCTGGAGAAAAGCATAACATGGAGAATGGTGGAATCGTGCTTTGGGGGAGTTTGTTTAGTCAGAAATGGCTTTACCTTCCCCTGCGTTCAGCTTTGGGTCTCCAAAGAGCATGAGCATGACGTCATATTGCCTTCATTTAGGGTTAGCAGTTGCCTACTTCTTTTATAGCATCTCTCAGCCCAGTTCTTCTCTTTTTAGCGTGGCACTCTTTGAGAGCCCAAGACCTTTATACTTATAAATGAAAAAGTGCCTAGCTCTGGTCTTACTAGAAACAAACTAGTTAAGATTGTAATCAGTCAACAGCTGTTGGTGGTTTCAGGCAACTGCAGAATCTTGGGTTTGCGGATAAAGATAGAGATTGGGGATGAAGTGGAGATGGGATGTTGATGAGAGCAGTAGGAAAGCAAAGAAGTGTCAGTATAGCAACTGTGAGAGCACAGATTTGATGGATCAACTGGTATGCACAGTTTTGATGGATCAACTGGTATGAACTTACCACTTGGTCTCTGACCACCTCAATAAAGCCGGTATTGCTCTGGTGCTTGGTATATTAAAAAAAGATCAAAGCATGCAAGTCTGAAGGTAGATATACAATGATGAGAAACAGACTTTTCATTTATCCTGAATTTTCTTGATCACTCTCTTTTCATTTGGTTTGGGTAATGTGTCCCTTTAGTGATGATTGTCATTTAGCAAAGTTTCTACACCTTCTGCCTCCCTTCAACTGTTGAAGGTTACTTTTATTGTTTTCACCGAAAGACAAAATAGGCTTAATTAAGGTTCACTGTCTTACTCTGAGAATTCTCCAAGAACATCTACTCTTTAACCAAAACTCACACACCTGTCCAGAGTTGTTGATACAGTGGTAATATTGGTACTTTTCCCTGCAGAAATTATATCCCTAGAACTCATCCTATATGAAATCACTCACTGGATTGGAGTAGTGGACCTTCTCTCACAGGTCTAGTTTCCTTCATTCCTTCAGAATTAGAAAAAAAAAAAAAAAAAAAAAACCTGCTACCCTTGAGTCGATTCTGACTCATAGAGGCTTCTAGAGAGAATTAAGTAGAGAGAAACCAAGAGAAGCTAGAGAATAAGGTTCAATTCTGGGACTCTGAGTACAATTTTCTGAGGAGGGGTTGGTGAGATGTGATTAGACATAAAACTACCTTTAAGAAAATAGACAATCTGGGTGTGTTTGACTTGTAAGAGTGAAGACTTACGCAGAAAAGATGGCATGCATGATAGTTGTCTTAAATTAAGGACTTCTGGGTGGCCTCAGGTGTGAATTTCTTTTTCTGGTTCCAGGTGTAGGTTGCAAAGTATGATGCTGAGTTAAACTAACAGTAGGATTAAAGGATAAACTCGGGCAATTCAAATTCTACTACCTTATACATTATTACATAAGGCTTGAAGCCCAGGGAGGCAGCATTCATATCTGAGAAGGGAGATTTGATGAGTCGATTGTTTTTACATTGGCCATTCTCTCTTGTCAGGTGTCAGAAAATCCTAGATGGACATATCTTGATTCCTTCCTTTTTCTCTCCATCAAAAATCCCAAGTAAACCAAACTTGGTGCCGTCGACTTGATTTTGACTCATAGTGACCCTATTGGACAGAGTAAAACTGCCCTGTAGAGTTCTGAAGGAGTGACTGGTAGAGTTGAACTGTTGACCCTTTGGTATCAGCCAAGCTCTTAACTACTACATCATCAAGGCTACTTTCCTTCTAAAGTGCTTGGTAGTTGGAAACCAGGTTATACTTGGTCAACAACATTCTTTCAGCTGCAATCCTCTCTTTCTTTTTTTTTTTTTTTAAATAAGAAGAAAGATTTTATTCAGCTTACATGCAAAGAGTTTTAAGTGGGAAATGGAGAAGCATGCTGCCAGATCTGATATTTGCCCGAATCCAAGGAATATTCAATAAGCAAAAATGTGAAAATAGACAAACATGTGACTACAGCCATGCCTGCGTGAGTCAGAGGATCACTTCAGAATCATCAGTATATATTAACATCACAAATGGGCAAAACCATTGAAAGCTTCGCCTTTTTACTGACTGACTAAAAATGGCCAAATCTATGTGATTCTACATTTTAAAGTGTCTTTCTTAATAATCTTTGGTACAGGTTTCAGTAACAACAGTCAGGAGGGTCTTCACTGGTCCAGCTAATCTTATTATGCTCAAAATGTTAACAAAAAAGAGAAGAGTGGAAACTATGCAGGTCTTTTTTTCTGTTTATGATTTGTCTACGTGAAAGGTCCCTCAAACGTTTTGCAAGATTGTCCTAGCTATTGACTTTATACCTGAGGGCTCAGTTGACGTGTCCTTGTGAGTCCCTGTGAGTCCAGCTCCAGCTGGGTTGCATTCTTTTTACTTAATGACAGGGAATAATGGCTCCAATATTATCTCCTAAAACATTCACTCCTTTTGATCGGACGCTGAAGATAATACATCAATGGATAATCAATACCTGGAATTAGTCCAGCTCCTAGATGGTGACCTTGACAGGCCCTTAATCTCATGGTGCTGATTTTTCACCGGATAACATCTGGTTCTCCCCTAGGATCTTAAGCAGGAGCAACTATCTCATCAATTGCATTGCTTACATGAGCAGAATCAAAGCACATCAACGTTTTAGCCCGAGGCCTTCTTTTCCCTTTCAAGTGTGTAAGAGAATAGAAAATAAGTTTTATTATGCCTAATACTATCAGGATGCAGAATAAGAATATAATTCCTTGCAATACTGATCTAGCCCATGTACTTATTCCTGATGGTAAACAACCAAATAAATCTGGGGTTTGTAAGCAGGTTATAGTGTGTAAACCAAGTAGCTTGCTGTGTAATTTTGTGTATATCGTGTTCTACTTCTCCTGTGTTGTTTACCCAAATGCAACAAGAGGTATTTGCTATAGCACAGACTACACTTTCTTGGGCTAATAAAACTGTAAGGCTATTCTGTTATCTCATGTTGCCTTGGCTTAATGAGGTCAGAAATCACTGTTCTGTTTCCATTCCATTAGCAACTGGACCTGCTTTTGTCCGGTAGAGTTTAATATATTTTTAAAAGATTTCTCCGATCAACTATGCCATAAATAGGAATTAAGCTACTTTTTTTTTTACTCTGGGTGTTGGCCCAATGGGTTTTCTTCTGACTCTCATTTTACCATGTATAACAATTTAACTTTACTTTTCCAATATTTGCTAGCATCATTACTACGTTATCTCTAAAGGTAATCCTAAAGCTCCCCAAGTGCATTCTCCATGCATCAAACACGAACCTAAACAAGAGTCCAATTATCTGTTTTTCTAAGGTCATGTGAAACGCTGCAAGTAAGGTGTCATGTCCTAAAGAAATATACATAGCAGGGTTTATGTTCATTTGGGGTAATTTTGCAATGTAAGTGAATTCCATCCAAAGCTTATTCACAGAGGACTCCAGAGCTGAGCACAGGAAACAGTGGAACACAGGCCAAAGTCACCTCTATACCAGATCATTAGGTGATAGTCATGCTTATCATTGTATCTTCATGGCCCATCACCATGCTTAGCATTGACTGACCCTCAAAAACTGTTTTGGTCATTGACAGGTGATGTTATCTGTCAAGTTGGCTAGGCCATGATTCTCACTGTTATATGTCATTATCCTCCATTTTGCCATGTAATATGATTACCTTCATGGTGGGATCTGATGTTATCAGACAATCGGTTGTAAGGGTAGTTTGCCTGGTGGCGTTGCTGGCACCCAATATATATATGGACATTCTGGCAAAGCTCGTTTGCTTGCTCTGGATTCCTTTTCTGTCTCATCATCATCTCACCTTCAGTTCTTGGGACTTGAGCCTGTGTTATCTGCTGATACTTAGATTCACCATCTTCTGCAGCCCTGTAAACCTGCACCCCTCCACCTGACTTGTGCATTCTGGGTTCGTCAGCCCCTTCAGCCACATGAGTCAGGGGAAGCCTCTAGCTGATGCCAAATGAGAATGGATAAAACCATTACTGTGAAACAGAGATTTGTATGCTTGGTGATAACTCCAATGTTTCATATTGCTTAAAAAGGATACTTGCTACGTCCTGCCTAATCTGGTCTGACTCATAGCAACCCTAAAGATCAAACTGGAATTGCCCCGTAGGATTTCAAAGGCTATAATCTTTATGGGAGCACATAGCCAGGTCTTTTGTCCTATAAGCCTCAGGTGGGTTACATCTACCAACCTTTTAGTTAGCAGCCAATCTACTTAGCCTTTTCCCCTAAAGGGTTCTTGAAGAGATTCTTGGGCTCTAAAAATGAGTGAACAGATAGCAACTCAGTTGTATGATGTTATATGAAGGTTGCAAAATCTTCATACAGAGAAAAAAAAAAAAAAGAAATTAGGACTGCTTCAGAATTCAAAACATATCACCGGAAAAGAGCAGACAAGTTAAATGTGATTTCTTATTTCTTTGTTAAAATTGTAATTTCTTTATAATGAAGTTCAAACTATGCCTGTGCTTCAGAGACATTTTCCAAGAGAAAGGGAGGTTTAACTGGGGATGACCATCCCATCCCCTTCAGAGAGTTTAAAGATGTTGAGTATGTTAGATGTTGAGAGCTGATCTGCCAAACTAGTCTTGTAGTCCCCAATTTTGCTGCCACATTTGCAGAGCAGAAACCTAATTCCTACAACTTTAGAAGCCTGCTGTTGCTAATAAGTAAAATTTTAAATGTCACACACTCAAATGTTCTAGTTAAGGGGACATTAACTTGTAGACACCAGAAATCAGTGTAAGGTGGGCTTGGTAAGAGCAGAGCTGCAAGTCAATATGTGTAAGTGCTGTGTTTGGCCATACGTCAATTTTCCACTGTCCACAAATAAAACAGAATATTCTTACTAGTCAGGCACATCAGCAAGGTATTAGGAAACAAAGACATAGAAGGAGTAACGTATTCTACTGTATCACAAAGACAGGAAAAATTATTGTCCGAATGAAATATGGGTAATATCTGCCTAATTGAACCTTTTGTATTAACATTTAAAAATTCTTATTTGTGCATAACACTATGCCATATTTTGTGCCTTAGGACAATGGAATAAAATATCCAACACACTGTAAATATCTAATAATGGATTTGAAAAATACAAAAATGAATTTCTGTATCAGAAGTGGAAAGAAAAATTACAAAACATTGTTACACTCTTATAGTAGGTAATGATTTTCCAATTTGGCCTACTATTAGTTACTACTTATTGTCACTGCTAAATACTCCTGTTGTTGAGTTGTTTAATTAAGGGCATACATGCAAAAAAAATTAAATGATACATTAGAATACAAAATTCCAAATAAATATGTCTTACAAGTGTTTTATGTAAAGTAATAACATGCATACATGTAATTGTAGATTACATATTTGTGTTTATATAAATGCATAAATGTTATGGTTGTTTACTATGGTGTCAGTTCAGACTCACAATGACCCTACAGGAAAGAACATAACTGGTGCACAGAATTTTCTAGGCTGTAATCTTTATGAGAGCAGAGCACAGGTCTGTTCGCCACAGTAGCCTCTGATGGGTTCCATCAGCTGACCTATTGGATAGCAGCCAAGTACTTAACAAATATGGGACCAGATTCTTTAAATATGTGTGCGTGTGTCTGTGTGTAAGTGTGTGTATGTTTACATGTGGAAGTCTTTGCTTTGGAATATGTTGGTTAAGAAAGTTAGCATCTAGTTGAAAGAAGAAAAAAAATGGTAGTGACTTCCAAAACAATTTATGGATTAGTTCTTCTTATAAGAGTGCCTTAAGAAAGGTTTGGAAGAACACTGTCCTGCGAAGGGAGGAGTGGAACAGGTAACAAAGGTATTGAGAGCTGATCTACCAAACCAGTCTTATAAACGCCAAGTAGATGGGGATCTTTGGAGAGCAGAAACCTAATTCCTAAAAATTTAAAAACCTGGTGTTGCTGTGGTACGGGGTGAGGGAGGATGGATGTCCTAGATGCCTAGATCTTCAGGCTATTATATATCTTGGCACCCATGCTGTTTAGTCCAGCTAGAGTTGGTCATAACTTCAATGTCTGTTGAGATTGGGCTGTCCCAAGGCAGTTTGCATTCTAGTCCAGTGACTTCCATGTATTCCTCTGATTTCAAGTTTAGTTCTTTCCTGCTTTCGTCCGGGAAGAAGACAGATACCCTCAGTCTTATCCTATGTTTACTGCTCTGTCTTGGCCAGCTCTGCTTTTTGATGGGCCCTCCAAGAGCACCTCTGGCCTTGGTTGGCTGGGGGCACAGGGCACCCCTAAGATGCAGGCCTTTATCAGGAGATACAGCTCTGTGGCTGCCCACAGCTGTTGTGGGATTGTGCCCTTCAGACTCTAGTTCAGAGCAGCCATTTTTTGCACGAAGTATTTTTGCATCCCACCCATCATTGCCCCCCTCCCCCCCCGCTGTCCTCCGTGTCATGCTGGAAAGGCCATGTTGGGGAAAGAGTGAAGCTTGACCTCTTTGCACCAGAAATTTTCTCTCTCTGCACCCTAGAGGGAAAGCCCTCAGGGATAATGAGCCCACATCATGTACAATGTGGACATCTACCAGAGGACAGAAAGGGGACATAGTGAGCTAAGAAGGACTGAGGGATCCAGAGAAAAAGAGCAGGTCTAGAGTTGCTGGGGGGAGAAACATGTTTATGGTTTCACTGCTGTATCACAAGGCCTGTCATTCAGGTGGTTAACGAATATGCATTTTAGGGTTGGAGGAGTGAATTCCAACCTTACCACAGAGACCATTATCTCAAGTATGTAGGTCCTATTGAGAGGGTACTAGTTGACTATGAGCCCTCATAGGATTGGGGGGGTATGCTGGGCTGGATGAGAGAAGCGGAGTGGGGCCTGCTCAGGTGGGAGGTGTGTCTAAAGTGTGTGGATCAGACTTGTTTGTCACATTACCTTACCACAAGTTATGCTCAGTTAGGCACAGTCAGGCTTCCTTTTGCCTACTATTTCAAAGCATGAGTATTGCCCGGGCAGTGACCAAATGGGACAGCATCACATAGGAGAGGCCATGCTGAGCCACGGACAGAAAGAAATGAAGGTATAGCCTCACAGAGAAGGTGGTCTTGGTGGGCACCATTCCAGGATCGTATTGTGTCATTTGCAGGTTTAGTTGTTTTACTCCCTGTCCTCATTTCCTTTGTGCTGGGGTGGTTTAAGAAAGGAAGAAATGCCAAAATTGAAAGTCTCATGCGAGAAGCTCCACTGATGGTGTCAGGGAGACACCCCACCACTTGATAGGGTCAGAGACGGGGGAGCTGACTTTAGAGGCGCAGATAGAACAGGCACAATGCAATCCACAGGTGTGAGAGGTAGCTTGCATGGGGAGTTTGTGGATGGATTATCATGGGGAGCAGAGAATGGGGTGGAGGCAGTGCAATTAGTGCTTGCCTGGGGTACAGCAAGAGAGAAATGAATGGTCAATGAAGAAAGACACAGTAGTTCCTCCCCACTGGGAGATGGTCTTTATTAACAGCCTGACATTCTCCCTCCACACTGGTGAGGAATCGGCAACATAATCCTAGGATGCGTTCATTATTTTATGTATCCAGGGAAGAAAGCTGGAGATTCTTGTGTACATCGTAGGAACTTTCATCTTATATCCAAGGCAGACAATGCCCTGGGCCACATTGTTACACACCAAGGGTCCCCCAGAGTCGCCCTGTGGACATAGAAGGGAAGAGTGTCAGCAGAGTCCTCTCTGGCTTCCGTTCTCCGGCTCTTTTTGCTCCATGGTTCCCAGGTCCTCTTGCTCAGGGCCTGTGTGTTTAGAGGAGGAAGGAGCTCAGGGATTAGCATTCCCTTTGGCTCTTGGTGAGAGAGTGGTGGGTTGGGTACTTGTTAGGGATCCACCAGCACCATGAGCTTCTTTCTTGGCTGAGAGCACTTTCCAGCTCAAACTGTTCCCAGGCTTTCTTTTGTAATCCCGTGAGGAAAAAACAAGAAAGAAAGTGGAGGGACATGCCTGAGACACAAGGATTGCCAACAGGATGCTCCCACCCATGGTGAACCCTGTACTAACTAGGCCTTCTAAGGTCAATGAAGGCCTGACCGTGGGATTCGGGAATCACTCTGTTCCTGGTGAAGTCAGAAAAAATGCTTAAATTCTTACCCTTCCTGCTCTCTTCGGGTGCTGAGGATTACCCACACATAGATGGATGGAGTCATTATAATATTTGTAGATTCTCTGACATGTCTCTTTGTTCTGTACTTGCAGATCTGCTTCCTGGAGTGTGTCTGAAGAATTACCATTAACTAAAATTCCCCAGCCTGCCACACTGCACATCTGGTTTGGCATCACCCAGTCCTGACTCTGTGGTAGGGTAATGGTCTTCACAGCTGAGTTCAGGTGAGCCTTCTGTTTCAACTGGGAAGAGAAGATAAGAGATAACAGTTCAAACCCTGCCCTTCTAGCAGGACTGAAATTCAGGGAGCAGATTTCTTGATCTACCCCTGCCTACAGAGTCTCCCAGTTCTTTTCTTTGGCCCTAGGACCAGAAGAACATTGGGGATGGAAAAGAAGAACAAGTTGAGGTTCTGAATGAGCTGATGTTCCCCAGTAATCTGGGTGACATGCACCTAAATAGATTCAACATGGTACCTTCAGTAACATGAGGTCATTGAAACTTGAAATGTAGCTATACTCTGGGTGAGGAAAGGCTTGAAGCACAAGGATGTCCTGCCTGGTCGCTTCTTTTTTCTTGATATTTTGAGCTCCCAGAATGACACGCATATTTCTACAAGGAAAGTACTGCGAATAGTAAGTCAAAGTAAGTTTATCTCAGCATCAGATAAAGATATTGAAGATCCAGTCCAAGGTAGTCCTGTAGCTGGGTCATGGGGAGGAGAAAGGGGCAAAAGACCTGTCTCATTAGTGTCTCGTACACTTCATTTAAATGAGGACAGTGACCCCCTTTTTACTCTACAACAGTGACCCAGGGCTGTTTCTTCTGCAGCTTCACTTGCCACCCAGCTTCCTGCTGACAATTTCTGAACTCCTATCCTTAATTCCCTTTCCCCAGACTGAAGGCGAACTTAAGGCTTCTCTTACAAGCTCACTGGCTCTGTGTGCTCAGAGACCATCCTTAATTATGGCTGTGGTATAACGTTAGGAATTCCCAAGGAACAAGAACCCAGATGATTTTCCTCACCTTCCATGACAGTGAGCTGCTGTCATCACAAAGTCTTCTCGCACCAGGAACCCTCCACAACGTGCCCATAAATGGTTGTCAGTAACGAACCTTATAAATGCCATGTAGGGTCTTGAGTGTGGTCTGGCTTCAGTGCCCCATTCGATCACTGCTTAAAAAATAATCTTTCCTGGATCTCTGAAATCGCAGAACCCAGATGTGCACACTGCCTATGATCATTAACTGGGATGTTCAGAGAATAGAATGGAATCCTGGCTTGACTTAGTGTGAAGAGAGTCATCTACACAACCCTGAACACTTAGATGAGCATCCCGGCTCCAGTGGGAGCGTGGCTGGTTTGTAGAGTATGGTATGTTTCTTCTCTAGACTCATTTTCTTTTGCTGGAAATGAGTGTCCTAAGCCTTTTTTGGGGGGTTAAATACAATTCGGACACATTTTAATTAGGAATGTTAAGGCTTCAGAATGAACATTCCACATGACTTGAAAAATATCCCTTTTGATGTGCCCCAATTGCCTCTTTGTTCCCAATCCTCTCAGACTCTGGTGTCCTAGTAACTTCCATCACTGACTGAATTCTAAGTACCCAAACATGATATGCTCATGAACCAAAATAATCTTGTATGTCTCTCCCATCCTGAGTCTGATATACAGTCAAAACCATAAATTTCAATTGTTACATGAATGAACAGTCTCTAGACTTCTTTGGTTTAAGGCTGAAGAGGCAAGATCCTAATGCATTTCCAAATCTCATCACAGAAGTACCTCATATGATGTTGAACCCTCAAAAGAAAGGGAGATAAGAATATAGCACTGGAAATCAAACCAGAGATGGGGAAATAGGCTGTGTAGGATGACTGTCGTCATTAAGAACCCAGGAAGAGTGATCAGGCCAACAGTTCAATGTCTCAGTTAGGTTCTGGGTATCAGACTTGGTAGAGCCGATATGTCCGGAAGAATAGGAAAAAGGTGAAGGTGAATCTAGAAACTGAAATATGAAATAATTCTTCCCCTCTTGATGTGCACAGTAGCTTCTGACATTGAGCTGTCCATTCTTAGTTTTAGCAAAATGAAATTTCTTATATTTATTTTCAGTTTTCTCATCTCTAACAGAATTTTGACCATCATAATAATAAATCATTTTGAGATAACAGAGGTGCGTGTCATGAAATAGAGATGACCCACCTGGTCCCAACAAGGGAGTATTAATTTCCCTCTCACTTCAGTACATTGTTTATGCAGTCATGGAAATGCGGATCAGCAAATTCTTTAGGTAGATCTGGGTTCAGGATTGGCCTGACTGGACCTCTGTGGAAATATTAGAGGTAGAGTAAGACAGGCCTCTAAGATGGGGATGGTCACTTACCTATGAAGGTCCTGGAGGGCAGAGGAAAGGCCAACAGGATCAGGAGCAGCAGCATCATGGAAAGGATACTCTGCTTCGGAGCAGCAATGCTTCCAATTTCTAGGCTTTCTAGCCACAATGTGAGAAAGGAGGGGCAGGCTCAGTGACCTCCTCTTTATTTGAAAAACTATTGATTCTCAAGCTATGAACTTTCAGTTTGTCCCACTTTCCTCCCACAGGAATGTTTTTGGTGTTAGAAAAGCACATTCTTTAGCAGTTTGAGTCTTGCAACCACAGAAACCTGGAGAAAATCATAACATGGAGAATGGTGAAATTGTGCTTTGGAGGAGTTTGTTTAGTCAGAAATGGCTTTACCTTCCCCTGCATTCAGCTTTGGGTCTCCAAAGAGCATGAGCATGATGCCATATTGCCTTCATTTAGGGTTAGCAGTTGCCTACTTCTTTTATAGCATCTCTCAGCCCAGTTCTTCTCTTTTTAGCGTGGCACTCTTTGAGAGCCCAAGACCTTTATACTTATAAATGAAAAAGTGCCTAGCTCTGATCTTACTAGAAACAAACTAGTTAAGATTGTAATCAGCCAACAGCTGTTGGTGGTTTCAGGCAACTGCAGGATATTGGGGTTGCGGATAAAGATAGAGATTGGGGATGAAGTGGAGATGGGATGTTGATGAGAGCAGTAGGAAAGCAAAGAGGTGTCAGTATAGCAACTGTGAGAGCACAGATTTGATGGACCAACTGGTAAGAATTTACCACTTGGTCTCTGACCACCTCAATAAAGGCAGCATTGCTCTGATGCTTGGTATATTAAAAAAAGTTCAAAACATGCAAGTCTGGAGGTAGATATACAATGGTGAGAAACAGACTTTTCATTTCTCCTGAATTTTCTGGATCACTCTCTTTCCATTTGGTCTGGGTAATGTGTCCCTTCAGTGATGATTGTCATTTAGGCAAAGGTTCTGCACCTTCTGCCTCCCTTCAACTGCCGAAGGTTGCTTTTATTGTTTTCACTGAAAGACAAAATAGGCTTAATTAAGATTCACTCTCTTACTCTGAGAATTCTCCAAGAACTTCTACTCTTTAGCCAAAACTCACACACCTGTCCAGAGTGGTTGATACAGTGATAATATTGGTACATTTCCCTGCAGAAATTATATCCCTAGAACTCATCCTATATGAAATC
This sequence comes from Loxodonta africana, assembly GCF_030014295.1. Lineage (NCBI taxonomy): Eukaryota > Metazoa > Chordata > Mammalia > Proboscidea > Elephantidae > Loxodonta > Loxodonta africana. The sequence goes on from NC_087351.1 coordinate 35,966,240, forward strand.
ACTCACTGGATTGGAGTAGTGGACCTTTTCTCACAGGTCTAATTTCCTTCTTTACTTCAGAATTAAAAAAAAAAAACAAACCTGCTGCCGTTGAGTCGATTCTGACTCATAGTGACCTTATAGAAGTAGGTAGAGGAAAACCAAGAGAACCTAGAGAATAAGATTCCATTCTTGGACTCTGTGTAGAATTTTCTGAGGAGAGGTTGGTGAGACGTGACTAGACATACAACTACCTTTAAGAAAATAGACAATCTGGGTGTGTTTGACTTGTAAGAGTGAAGACTTACACAGAAAAGATGGCATGCATGATAAATAAAAAAAAATAAATTAAGACTTCTAGGTGGCCTCAGGTGTGAATTTCCTTTTCTGGTTCCAGGTATAGGTTGCAAAGTATGATGCTGAGTTAAACTAACAGTAGGATTAAAGGATAAACTCGGGCAATTCAAATTCTACTACCTTATACATTATTACATAAGGCTTGAAGCCCAGGGAGGCAGCATTCATATCTGAGAAGGGAGATTTGATGAGTCGATTGTTTTTACATTGGCCATTCTCTCTTGTCAGGTGTCAGAAAATCCTAGACGGACATATCTTGATTCCTTCCCTTTTCTCTCCATCAAAAATCCCAAGTACACCAACCTTGTTGCCGTCGACTTGATTCTGACTCATAGTGACCCTATAGGACAGAGTAAAACTGCCCCATAAAGTTCTGAAGGAGTGACTGGTAGAGTTGAGCTGTTGACCCTTTGGTTATCAGCCAAGCTCTTAACTACTGCATCACCATGGCTACTTTCCTTCTAAAGGGTTTGGTAATCGGAAAGCAGGTTATACTTGGTCAACAACATTCTCTCAGCTGCAATCCTCTCTCTTTCTTTTTTTTTTTTTTGAAGGAAAAAGAAAGATTTTATTCAGCCTACGTTCAAAGAGGCAAAAGTGGGAAATGGAGAAGCATGCGGCCAGATCTGATATTTGCCCGAATCCAAGGAATATTACAGAATAAGCGAAAGTGTGAAAATGGAGAAACATGTGACTAGAGGCATGTCTCCCTGAGTTAGAGGATCATTACAGAATCATCAGTGTATATTACCATCACAAATGGGCAAAACCATTGAAAGCTTTGCCTTTTTACTGACTGGCTAAAAATGGACAAATCAATGTGATTCTACATTTTGATCTGACTTTCTTAATAATCATTGGTACAGGTTTCAGTAACAGCAGTCAGGAGGGTCTTCACTGGTCCAACTAATCTTATTGTGCACAAAATGTTAACAAAAAAGAGAAGAGTGGAAACTATACAGGTCCTTTTTTCTGTTTATGATTTGTCTACGTGAAAGGTCCCTCAAATGTTTTGCAAGATTGTCCTAGCTATTGACTTTATACCTGAGGGCTCAGTTGACGTGTCCTTGTGAGTCCCTGTGAGTCCAGCTCCAGCTGGGTTACATTCTTTTTACTTAAGGACAGGGAGCAATGGCTCCAATATTATCTCCTAAAACATTCACTCCTTTTGATTGGAGGTTAAAGATAATACATCAATGGGTAATCAATACGTGGAATTAGTCCAGCTCCTAGATGGTGACCTTGACAGGTCCTTAATCTCATGGTGCTGATTTTAAGAGCAACTATCTCGTCAATTGCATTGGTTGCATGAGCAGACTCAAAGCACATCAACGTTTTAGCCCGAGGCCTTCTTTTGCCTTTCAAGTGTGTAAGAGAGTAGGAAATAAGTTTTATTATGCCTAATACTATCAGGATGCAGACTAAGAATATTAGCATTCCTTGCAGTACTGATCTAGCCCATGTACTTTTTCCTGATGGTAACCAACCAAATAAATCTGGTGTTAGTAAGCATGTTGTAGTGTGTAACTAGGTAGCTTACTGCGTAATTCTGTGTATGTCCTGTTCTACTTTTCCTGTGTTGTTTACCCAAATGCAACAAGAGGTATTTGCTATAGCACAGACTACACTTTGTTGGGCTACTAGAACTGTAAGGCTATTCTGTTATGTCATGTTGTCTTGGCTTAATGAGGTCAGAAATCACTGTTCTGTTTCCAACCCATTAGGAGCTGCATCTGCTCTTTGTCTGATAGAGCTTTATACATTTTAAAAAGATTTCTCCAATCAATTATACTATAAATAGCAATTAAAGCTACCCTGGGTGTTGGTCCATTGGGTTTTCTTCTGACTCTCTTTTTACCATGTATGACAATTTAACTTTACTTTTCCAGTATTTACTAGCATCATTACTACGTTCTGTCTAAAGGTAATCCTAAAGCTCCCCAAGTGCAATGTCCATGCATCCAACAGGAAACTAAACAAGAGTCCGATCATCTGTTTTTCAAAGTCATGTGAAATGATGCAAGTAAGGTTTATATACATAGCAGGGTTTGTGTTAAATTGGGGTAATTTTGCAATGTAAGTGAATTCCATCCAAAGCTTATTCACAGAGGACTCCAGAGCTGAGCACAGGAAACAGCGGAACACAGACTAAGGTCACCTCTATGCCAGATCATTAGGTGATAGTCGTGCTTAACATTGTATCTTCATGGTCCGTCACCAGGCTTAGCATTGACTGATCCTCAAAAACTCTTTTGGTCATTGACAGGTGATGTTATCTGTAAAGTTGGCTAGGCCATAATTCTCACTGTTATGTCATTATCCTCCATTTTGCCATGTAATATGATTACCTTCATGGTGGGATCTGACGTTATCAGACAATCGGTTGTAAGGGGAGTTTGCCTGGTGGTGTTGCTGGCACCCAGTATATATATGGACATTTTGGCAAAGCTCGTTTGCTTGCTCTGGATTCCTTTTCTGTCTCATCATCATCTCACCTTCAGTTCTTGGGACTTGAGCCTCTTTGATCTGCCGATGCTTGGATTCACTGTCTTCTGCAGCTCTGTAAACCAGCACCCTTCCATCTGACCTGTGCATTCTGGGTTCGTCAGCCCCTTCAGCCACATGAGTCAGGGGAAGCCTCTAGCTGATGCCAGATGAGAATGGATAAAAAGGTTACTGTGAATCAGAGATTTGTATGCTTGGTGATAACTCCAATGTTTCATATTGCTTAAAAAGGATACTTGCTACGTCCTGCCTAATCTGGTCTGACTCATAGCAACCCTAAAGATCAAACTGGAATTACCCCGTAGGATTTCAAAGGCTATAATCTTTATGGGAGCACATAGCCAGGTCTTTTGTCCTATAAGCCTCAGGTGGGTTACATCTACCAACCTTTTAGTTAGCAGCCAAGCTACTTAGCCTTTTCCCCTAAAGGGTTCTTGAAGAGATTCTTGGGCTCTAAAAATGAATGAACAGATAGCAACTCAGTTATATGATGTTATATGAAGGTTGCAAAATCTTCATATGGAGAGAAAAAAAAAAAAGAAATTAGGACTGCTTCAGAATTCAAAACATATCACCGGAAAAGAGCAGACAAGTTAAATGTGATTTCTTATTTCTTTGTTAAAATTGTAATTTCTTTATAATGAAGTTCAAACTATGCCTGTGCTTCAGAGACATTTTCCAAGAGAAAGGGAGGTTTAACTGGGGATGACCATCCCATTCCCTTCAGAGAGTTTAAAAATGTTGAGTATGTTAGATGTTGAGAGCTGATCTGCCGAACTAGTCTTGTAGTCCCCAATTTTGCTGCCACATTTGCAGAGCAGAAACCTAATTCCTACAAATTTAAAAGCCTGCTGTTGCTAATAAGTAAAATTCTAAATGTCACACACTCAAATGTTCTTGTTGAGGGGACATTAACGTGGAGACACCAGGAATCAGTGTAAGGTGGGCTTGGTAAGAGCAGAGCTGCAAGTCAATATGTGTAAGTGCTGTGTTTGGCCATACGTCAATTTTCCACTGTCTACAAGTAAAGCAGAATATTCTTACTAGTCAGGCACATCAGCAAGGTATTAGGAAACAAAGACATAGAAGGAGTAACGTATTCTACTGTATCACAAAGACAGGAAAAATTATTGTCCGAATGAAATATGGGTAATATCTGCCTAATTGAACCTTTTGTATTAACATTTAAAAATTCTTATTTGTGCATAACACTATGCCATATTTTGTGCCTTAGGACAATGGAATAAAATATCCAACACACTGTAAATATCTAATAATGGATTTGAAAAATACAAAAATGAATTTCTGTATCAGAAGTGGAAAGAAAAATTACAAAACATTGTTACACTCTTATAGTAGGTAATGATTTTCCAATTTGGCCTACTATTAGTTACTACTTATTGTCACTGCTAAATACTCCTGTTGTTGAGTTGTTTAATTAAGGGCATACATGCAAAAAAAAATTAAATGATACATTAGAATACAAAATTCCAAATAAATATGTCTTACAAGTGTTTTATGTAAAGTAATAACATGCATACATATAATTGTAGATTACATATGTGTGTTTATATAAATGCATAAATGTTATGGTTGTTTACTATGGTGTCAGTTCAGACTCACAATGACCCTACACGAAAGAATAGAACTGGTACATAGAATTTTCTAGGCTGTAATCTTTATGAGAGCAGAGCACAGGTCTCTTCTCCACAGTAGCCTCTGGTGGGTCCCATCAGCTGACCTATTGGATAGCAGCCAAGTACTTAACAATTATGGGACCAGATTTTTTAAATATGTGTGTGTGTGTGTGTAAGTGTGTATGTTTATATGTGAAAGTCCTTGCTCTGTCATATGTTGGTTCTTTAAGAAAGTTAGCCTCTAGTTGAAAGAAAAAAAAAAAGATAGTTGACTTCCAAAACAATTTATGGATTAGTTCTTCTTGTAAGAGTGCGTTAAGAAAGAAGGTTTGGAAGAACATTGTCCTGTGAAGGGAGGAGTGGAACAGGTAACAAAGGTATTGAGAGCTGATCTGCCAAACCAGTCTTGTAAACACCAAGTAGATGGGCATCTTTGGAGAGTAGAAACTTAATTCCTACAAATTTAAAGACCTGGTGTTGCTGTGGTAAGGGGTGAGGAGGATGGATGCCCTAGATACCTAGATCTTCAGGATACTATACATCTTGGCACCCATTCTGTTTGGTCCAGCTAGAGTTGGTCACAACTTCAATGCCTATTGAGATTGGGCTGTCCCAAGGCAGTTTGCATTCTAGTCCAGCGACTTCCATGCATTCCTCCTGATCTCAAGTTTAGTGCTTTCCTGCTGTCCTCTGGGAAGAAGACAGATACCCTCAGCCTTATCTTGTGTCTACCTCTCTGTCTTGCCCAGCTCTGCTTTGTGATGGGCCCTCCAAGAGCACCTCTGGCCTTGGGTGACTGGGGGCACAGGGAGCCCCTAAGATGCAGGCCTTTATCAGGAGATACAGCTCTGTGGCTGCCCACAGCTGTTGTGGGATGGTGCCCTTTAATCTCTAGTTCGGAGCTGCCATTAACACGTAGTGTTTTTTCATCCTACCCACCATTTCGCCTCCACTGAGCTCCGTGTCATGCTGGAAAGGCCATATGGGGCAAGAGTGAAGCCTGACCTTTCTGCACCAGAAACTTTCTCTCTCTGCACCCTAGAGGGAAAGCCCTCAGGGATAATGAACCCACATCATGTACAATGTGGACATCTAGCCAAGGACAGAAAGGAGAAATAGTGAGCTAAGAGGGACTGAGGGATCCAGAGAAAAAGAGCAGGTCTAGAGTTCCTGGGGCGGGGAGGGCGGGGGAACATGTTTATGATTTCACTGCTGTATCACAAGGCCTGTCATTCAGGTGGCTAATGAATATGCATTTAAGGGTTGGAGGAGTGAATTCCAATCTTGCCACAGAGAGCATCATCTCAAGTATGTAGGTCCAATTGAGAGGGGCCTAGCTGACTATGAGCCCACATGGGAGTGGGGGTGTGTGCTGGGCTGGATGAGAGAAGCTGAGTGGGGCCTGCTTAGGTGGGAGGTGTGCCTAAAGTGTGTGGATCAGACTTGTTTGTCACATTACCTTACCCCAAGTTATGCTCAGTTAGGCACAGTCAGGCGTCCTTTCGCCTCCTATTTCAAAGCATGAGTATTGCCTGGGCAGTGACCAAATGGGACAGCATCACTTAGGAGAGGCCATGCTGAGCCATGGACAGAAAGAAATGAAGGTATACCCTCACAGAGAAGGTGGTCTTGGTGGGCACCATTTCAGGATTTTACTGTGTCATTTGGAGGTTCAGTTGTTTTACTCCCTGTCCTCATTTCCTTTGTGCTGGGGTGGTTTAAGAAAGGAAGAAATGCCAAAATTGAAAGTCTCATGCGAGATGCTCCACTGGTGGTCTCAGGGAGACACCCCACCACTTGATAGGGTCAGAGACAGGGGAAGCTGACATTAGAAGTGCAGACAGAACAGGCACAGTGCAATCCACAGGTGTGAGAGGTAGCTTGCATGGGGAGTTTGTGGATGGATTATCATGGGGAGCAGAGAATGGGGTGGAGGTGGTGCAATTACTGCCTGCATGGGCTACAGCAAGAGACAAATGTATGGTCAACGAAGATAGAGACAGTAGTTCCTCCCCACTGGGAGATGGTCTTTATTAACAGCCTGACATTCTCCCTCCACACTGGTGAGGAATCTGCAACATAATCCTAGGATGCATTCATTATTTTTTGTATCCAGGGAAGAAAGCTGGAGATTCTTGTGTAGATCGTAGGAACTTTAATCTTATATCCAAGGCAGACAATGCCCTGGGCCACATTGTTACACACCAAGGGTCCCCCAGAGTCGCCCTGTGGACATAGAAGGGAAGAGTGTTAGCACAGTCCTCTCTGCCTTCCTTTCTCAGACTGTTTTTGCTCCATGGTTCCCAGGTCCTCTTGCTCAGCGCCTGTGTGTCTAAAGGAGGAAGGAGCTCAGGGATTAGCATTCCCTTTGGCTCTTGGTGAGAGAGTGGTGGGTTGGATACTTGTTAGGGATCCACCAGCACCATGAGCTTCTTCCTTGGCTGAGAGCACTTTCCAGCTCAAACTTGTCCCCGGCTTTCTTTTGTAGTCCCGCAGGAAAATCAAGAGAGAAAGTGGAGGGAGATGCCTGAGACACAAGGATTGCCAACAGGATGCCCCCACCCATGGTGAACCCTGTACTAACTAGGCCTTCTAGGGTCAATGAAGGCCTTACCGTGGAATTTTGGAGTCACCCTGTTCCTGGTGAAGTCAGAAAAAATGCTTAAATTCTTACCCTTTCTGTTTTCTTCATGCGCTGAGGATTACCCACACATAGATGGATGGAGTCATTATAATATTTGTAGATTCTCTGACATGTCTCTTTGTTCTGTACTTGCAGATCTACTTCCTGGAGTGTGTCCGAACAGTTACCATTAGCTAAATATCCCCAGCCTGCTACACTGCACATCTGGTTTGGCATCACCCAGTCCTGACTCTGTGGTAGGGTAATGGTCTTCACAGCTGAGTTCAGGTGAGCCTTCTGTTTCAACTGGGAAGAGAAGATAAGAGATAACAGTTCAAACCCTGCCCTTCTAGCAGGACTGAAATTCAGGGAGCAGGTTTCTTGATCTACCCCTGCCTACAGAGTCTCCAAGTTCTTTTCTTTCGCCCTGGGACCAGAAGAACATTGGAGATGGAAAGCAGGAACCAGTTGAGGTTCTCAATGAGCTGATGCTCCCCAAAACTCTACGTGAGTACACCTAAATAGATTCAAGATGGTACCTTCAATAACATGAGGTCATTGAAACGTGAAATGTTGCTATACTCCGGGTGAGGAAAGGCTTGAAGCACAAGGATGTCCTGCCTGGTCTCTTCTTTTTTCTTGATATTTTGAGCTCCCAGAATGATACTCATATTTCTACAAGGAAAGTACTGCGAATAGTAAGTCAAAGTAAGTTTATCTCAACCTCAGGTAAAGATATTGAAGATCCAGTCCAAGGTAGTCCTGTAGCTGGGTCATGGGGAGGAGAAAGGGGCAGAAGACCTGTCTTATTTGTGTCTCATACACTTCATTTAAATGAGGACAGTGACCCCCTTTTTACTCTACAACAGTGACCCAGGGCTGTTTCTTCTGCAGCTTCACTTGCCACCCAGCTTCCTGCTGACAATTTCTGAACTCCTATCCTTAATTCCCTTTCCCCAGACTGAAGGCATACTTAAGGCTTCTCTTACAAGCTCACTGGCTCTGTGTGCTCAGAGACCACCCTTAATTATGGCTGTGGTATGACGTTAGGAATTCCCAATGAACAAGAGCCCAGATGATTTTCCTCACCTTCCATAACAGTGAGCTGCTGTCATCACAAAGTCTTCTCGCACCAGGAACCCTCCACAACGTCTCCATAAATGGTTGTCATTAATGAACCTTATAAATGCCATGTAGGGTCTTGAGTGTGGTCTGGCTTCAGTGCCCCATTTGATCACTGCTTAAAAAATAATCTTTCCTGGAACTCTGAAATCACAGAACCCAGATGTGCACACTGCCTATGATCATTAACTGGGATGTTCAGAGAATAGAATGGAATCCTGGCTTGGCTTAGTGTGAAGAGAGTCCTCTACACAACCCTGAACACTTAGATGAGCATCCCGGCTCCAGTGGGAGCATGGCTGGTTTGTACCGTATGGTATGTTTCTTCCCTAGACTCATTTTCTTTTGTTGGAAATGAGTGTCCTAAGCCTTTTTGGGGGGGTTAAATACAATTTGGACACATTTTATTGGGAATGTTAAGGCTTCAGAATGAACATTCCACATGACTTGAAAAATATCCCTTTTGATGTGCCCCAATTGCCTCTTTGTTCCCAATCCTCTCAGACTCTGGTGTCCTAGTAACTTCCATCACTGACTGAATTCTAAGTACCCAAACATGATATGCTCATGAACCAAAATAATCTTGTATGTCTCTCCCATTCTTAGTCTGATATATAGTCAGAAGCATAAATTTGAATTGGTTTAAGGCTGGAGAGGTAAGATCCTAATGCATTTCCAAATCTCATTACAGAAGTACCTTCAGATGATGTTGAACCCTCAGAAGAAAGGGAGATAAGAATATAGCACTGGATATCAAACCAGAGATGGGGAAATAGGCTGGGTGGGATGCCTGTCATCATTAAGAACCCAGGAAGAGTGATCAGGCCAACAGTTCAATGTCTCAGTTAGGTTCTGGGTACCAGACTTGGTAGAGCCGATATGTCCAGAAAAACAGGAAAAAGGTGAAGGTGAATCTAGAAACTGAAATATGAAATAATTCTTCCCCTCTTGATGTGCACAGTAGCTTCTGACATTGAGCTGTCCATTCTTAGTTTTAGCAAAATGAAATTTATTATATTTATTTTCAGTTTTCTCATCTCTACCAGAATGTTGGCCATCATAATAATAAATCATTTTGAGATAACAGAGGTGCATGCCATGAAATAGAGATGACCCACCTGGTCCCAAAAAAGACGCTTCAATACGTTGTTTATGCAGTCATAGAAATGCAGATCAGCAAATTCTTTAGGTAGATCTGGGTTCAGGATGCATTATAGAATTGGCCTGACTGGACCTCTGTGGAAATATTAGAAGTAGAGTAAGCCAGGCCTCTAAGATGGGGATGGTCACTTACCTATGAAGGTCCTGGAGGGCAGAGGAAAGGCCAACAGGATCAGGAGCAGCAGCATCATGGAAAGGATACTCTGCTTCGGAGCAGCAGTGGTTTCAACTTCTAGGCTTTTTAGCCACGATGTAAAAAAGGAGGGGCAGGCTCGATGACCTCCAGTTTATTGGAAAAAGTACTGATTCTCAAGGTATGAACATTCAGTTTGTCCCACTTCCCTCCCACAGGAATGTTTTTGGTGTTGCAAAAGCACATTCTTTTGCAGTTTGAGTCTTGTGACGACAGAAACCTGAAGAAAATCATAACACGGAGAATGGTGGAATCGTGCTTTGGGGGAGTTTGTTTAGTCAGAAATGGCTTTACCTTCCCCTGCGTTCAGCTTTGGGTCTCCAAAGAGCATGAGCATGATGCCATATTGCCTTCATTTGGGGTTAGCAGTTGCCTACTTCTTTTATAGCATCTCTCAGCCCAGTTCTTCTCTTTTTAGCATGGCACTCTTTGAGAGCCCAAGACCTTTATACTTATAAATGAAAAAGTGCCTAGCTCTGGTCTTACTAGAAACAAACTAGTTAAGATTGTAATCAGCCAACAGCTGTTGGTGGTTTCAGGCAACTGCAGAATCTTGGGTTTGTGGATAAAGATAGAGATTGGGGATGAAGTGGAGATGGGATGTTGATGAGAGCAGTAGGAAAGCAAAGAGGTGTCAGTATAGCAACTGTGAGGGCACAGATTTGAGGGACCAACTGGTAAGAATTTACCACTTGGTCTCTGACCACCTCAATAAAGCCAGTATTGCTCTGATGCTTGGTATATTAAAAAAAGATCAAGTATGCAAGTCTGGAGGTAGATATACAATGGTGAGAAACAGACTTTTCATTTCTCTTGAATTTTCTGGATCACTCTCTTTCCGTTTGGTCTGGGTAATGTGTCCCTTCAGTGATGATTGTCATTTAGGCAAAGTTTCTGCACCTTCTGCCTCCCTTCAACGGCTGAAGGTTACTTTTATTGTTTTCACTGAAAGACAAAATAGGCTTAATTAAGATTCACTCTCTTACTCTGAGAATTCTCCAGGAACTTCTACTCTTTAACCAAAACTCACACACCTGTCCAGAGTGGTTGATACAGTGGTAATATTGGTACTTTTCCCTGCAGAAATTATATCCCTAGAACTCATCCTATATGAAATCACTCACTGGATTGGAGAAGCAGATCTTCTCTCACAGGTCTAATCTCCTTCATTACTTCAGAATTAAAAAAAAAAAAAAAAACCTGTTGCCGTCGAGTTGACTGTGACTCATAGTGACCCTATAGAAGTAGGTAGAGAGAAACCAAGAGAACCTAGAGAATAAGATTGCATTCTTGGACTCTGAGTACAATTTTCTGAGGAGGGGTTGGTGAGACGTGACTAGACATACAACTACCTTGAAGAAAATAGACAATCTGGGTGTGTTTGACTTGTAAGAGTGAAGACTTACACAGAAAAGATGGCATGCATGATATTTGTCTTAAATTAAGGACTTCTGGGTGGCCTCAGGTGTGAATTTCTTTTTCTGGTTCCAGGTATAGGTTGCAAAGTATGATGCTGAGTTAAACTAACAGTAGGATTAAAAGATAAACTCGGGCAATTCAAATTCTACTACCTTATACATTATTACATAAGGCTTGAAGCCCAGGGAGGCAGCATTCATATCTGAGAAGGGAGATTTGATGAGTCGATTGTTTTTACATTGGCCATTCTCTCTTGTCAGGTGTCAGAAAATCCTAGACGGACATATCTTGATTCCTTCCCTTTTCTCACCATCAAAAATCCCAAGTACACCAACCTTGTTGCCGTCGACTTGATTCTGACTCATAGTGACCCTATAGGATGGAGTAAAACTGCCCCATAGAGTTCTGAAGGAGTGACTGGTAGAGTTGAACTGTTGACCCTTTGGTTATCAGCCAAGCTCTTAACTACTGCATCACCATGGCTACTTTCCTTCTAAAGGGTTTGGTAATCGGAAAGCAGGTTATACTTGGTCAACAACATTCTCTCAGCTGCAATCTTCTCTCTTTCTTTTGATTCTTTTTGAAGGAAAAAGAAAGTTTTTATTCAGCCTACATTCAAAGAGGCAAAAGTGGGAAATGGAGAAGCATGCGGCCAGATCTGATATTTGCCCGAATCCAAGGAATATTACAGAATAAGCGAAAGTGTGAAAATGGAGAAACATGTGACTAGAGGCATGGCTCCCTGAGTTAGAGGATCATTACAGAATCATCAGTATATATTACCATCACAAATGGGCAAAACCATTGAAAGCTTTGCCTTTTTACTGACTGGCTAAAAATGGACAAATCAATGTGATTCTACATTTTGATCTGACTTTCTTAATAATCATTGGTACAGGTTTCAGTAACAACAGTCAGGAGGGTCTTCACTGGTCCAACTAATCTTATTGTGCACAAAAAGTTACCAGAAAAGAGAAGAGTGTAAACTATACAGTTTCTTTTTGCTGATTATGATTTGTCTATGTGAAGGGTCCCTCAAATGTTTTGCAAGATTGTCCTAGCTATTGACTTTATACCTGAGGGCTCAGTTGACGTGTCCTTGTGAGTCCCTGTGAGTCCGGCTCCAGCTGGGTTACATTCTTTTTACTTAAGGACAGGGAATAATGGATCCAATATTATCTCCTTTTGATTCATTGACTCCTTTTGATTCATTGACTCCTTTTGATTCATTACTCCTTTTGATTGGAGGCTGAAGATAATATATCAGTGGATGATCAGTACATGGAATTAGTCCAGCTCCTAGATGGTGACCATGACAGGCCCTTAATCTCATGGTGCTGATTTTCCACTGGATACCATGTGGTTCTTCACCAGGATCTTAAGTAAGAGCAACTACCTCATCAACTGCATTGCTTACATGAGCACACTCAAAGCACATCAACGTTTTAGCCCGAGGCCTTCTTTTGCCTTTCAAGTGTGTAAGAGAATAGAAAATAAGTTTTATTATGCCTAATACTATCAGGATGCAGACTAAGAATATTAGTATTCCTTGCAATACTGATCTAGCCCATGTACTTATTCCTGAAGGTAACCAACCAAATAAATCTGGTGTTTGTAAGCATGTTATAGTGTGTAAACTAAGTAGCTTGCTGTGTAATTTTGTGTATATCGTGTTCTACTTCTCCTGTGTTGTTTACCCAAATGCAACAAGAGGTATTTGCTATAGCACAGACTACACTTTCTTGGGCTAATAAGACTGTTAGGCTTTTTTGTTATCTCATGTCACCTTGGCTTAATGAGTTCAGAAATCACTGTTTTGTTTCCACCCCATTAGCAACAGCATCTGCTCTTTGTCCCACAGTGTTTAATATATTTCTTATAGATTTCTCCTATCAACTATACCATAAATAGGAATTAAAGCTACGCACCCTGGGTGTTGGACCAATAGGTTTCCTTCTGACTCTCATTTTACCATGTGCAACAATTTAACTTTACTTTCCCAATATTTACTAGCATCATTACCAGGTATGTCTAAAGGTAATGCTAAAGTTCCCCAAGCACATTGTCCATGCACCCAACACAAAAACAAGAGTTCAATCATCTGTTTTTCTAAGGTCATGTGAAATGATGCAAGTAAGGTGTCATATGCTAAAGAAATACACATTGCAGAGTTAATATTGAATTGGGCTAATTTTGCAATGTAAGTGAATTCCATCTAAAGCTTATTCACAAAGAACTCCAGAGCTGAGCACTGGCAACCGTGAAACACAGACTAAGGTCACCTCTATACCAGATCATTAGGTGATAATCATGCTTAACATTATATCTTCATGGTCCATTACCGTGCTTAGCATTGACTGACTCTCAGAAACCATTTTGGTGGTTGACAGGTAATGTTATCTGTCAAGATGGCTAGGCTGTGATTCTCACTGTTGTGTCATTATCCTCCATTTTGCCACATAATAGAATCACCTTCATGATGGCATCTGACATTACCAGACAATCAGTTGAAAGGGGAGCTTGCCTGGTGCTGTTGCTGGCACCCAATATATATATGGACATTCTGGCAAAGGTCATTTGCTTGCTCTGCATTCCATTTCTGTCTCATCATCATCTCACCTTCAGTTCTTGGGACTTGAGCGTGTTTGATCTGCCGATATTTAGATTCACCATCTTCTGAAGCCCTGTAAGCCAGCACTCTTCCATCTGTCTTGTACGTTCTGGGTTTGTCAGCCTCTGCAGCCACATGAGTCAGGGGAAGCCTCTAGCTCATGCCAGATGAGAAAGGATAAAACCATTACTGTGAAAGAGAGATTTGTATGCTTGGTGATAACTCCAATGTTTCATATCGCTTAAAAAGGATACTTGCTATGTCCTGTCTAACCTAGTCTGACTCATAGCAACCCTAAAGGACAAACTGGAATTGCCCCGTAGGATTTCAAAGTCCGTAATCTTTATGGGAGCACATAGCCAGGTATTTTGTCCTATAAGCCTCAGGTGGGTTACATCTATCAACCTTTTAGTTAGCAGCCAAACTCTTAGCCTTTTCACCTCAAGAGTTCCATAAAAAGATTCTTAGACTCCAAAAATGAGTGAACAGATAGCAACTCAGTTGTACGATGTTATAGGAACGTTGCAAAATCTTCAAACAGAGGAAAAAAAATTAAGGCTGCTTCAGAATTCAAAACATATCACCAGAAAAATCAGACAAGTTAAATGTGATTCTGATACCGTTGTTAAAACTGTAATTTCTTCGTAATGAAGTTCGAACTATGCCTGTGCTTCAGAGACATTTTCCAAGAAAGAGATTTAGCTTGGGATGACCATCCAATGTCCTTAAGAGAGTTTAAAAATGTTGGGTACGTTAGATGTTGAGAGCTGATCTATGGAGCTAGCCTTGTAGACCCCAATTGGGTGGATACATTTGCAGAGCAGAAACCTAATTCCTGCAAATTTAAAAGCCTGCTATAGCTGATAAGTAAAATTCTAAGTGTCGCATATTCAAATGTTCTTGTTGAGAGGACATTAACTTATAGAGACCAGGAATCAGTGTCTACAAATTTAAAAGCCTACTGTAGTTAATAAGTAAAATTCTAAGTGTCGCATATTCAAATGTTCTTGTTGAGAGGACATTAACTTGTAGAGACCAGGAATCAGTGTAAGTTGGGCTTGGTAAAAGCAGAGCTACAAGTCAATGTGCATGAGTCCTGTGTTTGGCCATATGTCAATTTTCCACTATCTACAAATAAAGCAGAATATTATTATTATTATTATTTTTATTCTTACTAGTCAGGCACATCAGCAACATATTATTAAAGAAAGACATAGAAGGAGTAATGCATTCTACTGTATCACAAAGACAGGAGAAATTATTGTTTTAATGAAATATGGGTAGTACCTGCCTAGTTAAACCTTTTGTATTAACATTTAAAACCCCTATTTGTACGTAACACTATACAGCATTTTGTGCCTTAGGACAATGGAAAAAAATATCCTACATACTGTAAATATCTAATAAAGGATTTGAAAAATACGAAAATGAATTTCTGCATCAGAAATTGAAAGAAAAATTACAAAACATTGTTACACTCTTATTATAGGTAAGATTTTCCAATTTGGGCTACTGTTAGTTACTACTTACTGTCAATACTAAATAGTCCCCTTGTTGAGTTGTTTAAATAAGAGCATACATGCAAAAAAAAAAAAAAAATTAAACGATACATTAGAATACAAAATTTCAGATAAATATGTCTTACAAGTGTTTTATGTAAAGTAATAACATGCGTACATATAATTGTATATTAAATATTTGTGTTTCCATAAATACATATGTGTTATTGTTGTTTACTATGGAGTCAATTCAGGCTTGCAATGACCCTACAGGAAAGAGTAGAACTGGTGCATAGAATTTTCTAGGCTGTAATCTTTATGAGAGCAGACCACAGGTCTTTTCTCCACAGTAGCCTCTGGTGGGTCCCATCAGCTGACCTATTAGATAGCAGCCCAGTACTTAAAATTATGGGACCAGATTCTTTAAATATGTGTGTGCATGTGTGTGTGTGAAAGTGTATATGTTTACATGCGTATGTGTTTGCTATGGCCTATGTGGGTTCTTTAAGAAAGTTAGTGTCTAGCTGAAAGAAAAAAATAATGGGGTAGTTGACTTACAAAACAATTCTTGGATTAATTCTTCTTATAAGAGTGCCTTTTTTAAGAAAGAAGGTTTAGAAGAACATTGTCCTGTGAAGGGAGGAGTGGAACAGGTAACAAAGGTATTGAGAGCTGATCTGCCAAACCAGTCTTGTAAACTCCAAGTAGATGGGGATCTTTGGAGAGCAGAAACCAAATTCCTACAAATTATAAAACCTGCTGTTGCTGTGGTAAGGGGTGAGGGAAGATGGATGTCCTAGGTGCCTGGATCTTCAGGATACTATACATCTTGGCACCCATGCTGTTTGGTCCTGCTAGAGTTGGTCACAACTTCAGTGTCTGTGGAGACTGTCCCCAGGCAGTTTGCATTCTAGTCCAGTGACTTCCATGTATTCCTCCTCATCTCAAGTTTAGTGCTTTCCTGCTGTTCTCTGGGAAGAGGACAGATACCCTCAGTCTTATCCTATGTCTACCTCCCTGTCTTGCCCAGTTCTGCTTTGTGATGGGCCCTCCAAGAGCACCTCTGGGCTTGGGTGGCTGGAGGCACAGGCAGCCCCTAAGATGCAGGCCTTTATCAGGGGATACAGCTCTGTGGCTGTCCACAGGTGGTGTGGGATGGTGTCCCTCAGTCTCTAGTTCAGAACAGCCATTAGCAGCAAGTGTTTTTGCATTCCACCCATCATTGCCCCTCCCCCCCCCGGCTGCCCTCTGTGTCATGCTGGAAAGGCCATGATGGGACAACGGTGAAGCTTGACCTATCTGAACCCTAGAGGGAAAGCCCTCAGGGATAATGAGCCCACATCATGTACAGTGTGGACATCTACCCAAGGACAGAAAGGGGACATACTGAGCTAAGAAGGACTGAGGGATTCAGAGAAAAAGAGCAGGTCTAGAGTTGCTGGGGGGAGAAACATGTTTATGGTTTCACTGCTGTATCACAAGGCCCGCCATTCAGGTGGTTGATGAATATGCATTTAAGGGTGGGAGGAGTGAATTCCAACTTTACCACAGAGACCATCATCTCAAGCATGTAGGTCGTAATGAGAGGGGGCTAGTTGACTCTGAGCCCACATAGGGGTTGGGGGTGTGCTGGGTTGGATGAGAGAGGCTGAGTGGGGTCTGCTCAGGTGGGATGTGTGTCTAAAGTGTGTGGACCAGACTTGTTTGTCACATTACCTTACCCCAAGTTATGCTCAGTTAGGCACAGTCGGGCTTCCTTTTGCCTCCTATTTCAAAGCACGTGTGATTCCCAGGCAGTGACCAAATGGGACAGCATCACTTAGGAGAGGCCATGCTGAGCCATGGACAGAAAGAGATGAGGGTAGAACCTCACAGAGAAGGTGGTCTTGGTGGGGACCATTCCAGGATCGTACTGTGTCATTTGGAGGTTCAGTTGTTTTACTCCCTGTCCTCATTTCTGTTGTGCTAGGGTGGTTTAAGGAAGGAGGAAAGGTCAAAATTGAAAGTCTCATGCAGGAAGCTCCACTGGTGGTCTGAGGGAGACACCTGACCACTTGATAGGGTCAGAGACGGGGGACCTGACATTAGAAGTGCAGACAGAACAGGCACAATTCAATCCACAGGTTTGAGAGGTAGCTTGCATTGGGAGTTTGTGGATGGATTATCAGGGGAAGCAGAGAGTGGGGTGGTGGCGGTGCAATTAGTGCCTGCCTGGGGTACAGCAAGAGACAAATGAGTGGTCAACGAAGATAGAGACGGTAGTTCCTCCCCACTGGGAGATGGTCTTTATTAACAGCCTGACATTCTCCCTCCACACTGGTGAGGACTCTGCAACATAACCCTAGGGTGCGTTCATTATTTTGTGTATCCAGGGAACAAAGGTAGAGATTCTGGTGTAGATCATAGGAATTTTCCTCGGACGTCCAAGGCAGACAATGCCCTGAGCTACATTGTTACACACCAAGGGTGCCCCGGAGTCGCCCTGTGGACATAGAAGGGAAGAGTTTCAGCACAGACCTCTCTGGCTTCCTTTCTCAGGCTGTTTTTTCTCCATGGTTCCCAGGTCCTCCTGCTCAGGGCCTGTGTGTTTAAAGGAGGAAGGAGCTCAGGGATTAGCATTCCTTATGGCTCTTGGTGAGAGAGTGGTGGGTAGGGTACTTGTCAGAGTTCCACCAGCACCATGAGCTTCTTTCTTGGCTGAGAGCACTTTCCAGCTCAAACTTGTCCCAAGCTTTCTCTTGATGTCCCGTGAAGAAAAAAACAAGGGAGGAAGTGGAGGGAGATGCCTGAGACACAAAGATTGCCAATAGGATGCCCCCACCCACGGTGAACCCTCTACTAACTAGGCCTTCTAGGGTCAGTGACGGCCGGACCGTGGGGTTCAGGAATCACCCTGTTCCCGGGGAAGTGAGGAAAAATGCATAAATTCTTACCATTGCTGCTGTCTTCATGTGCCGAGGATTCCCCACACATATGTTTACATAGTTATTATAATATCTGAAGATTGTCTGACATGCCCGTTTGTTCTGTACTTGCAGATCTACTTCCTGGAGTGTGTCTGAAGAATTACCATGAACTAAATTTCCCCAGCCTGCTACACTGCACATCTGGTGTGGCAATACCCAGTCCTGACTCTGTGGTAGGGAAATGGTCCTCACAGCTGAGTTCAGGCGAGCCTTCTCTTTCAACTGGGAAGAGAAGAGATAAGAGTTCAAACCCTGCGCTTCTAGCAGGACTGAAATTCAGGGCAGGTTTCTGGATCTACCCCTGCCTACAGAGTCTCCAAGTTCCTTTCTTTTGCCCTGGGACCAGAAGAATATTGGGGATGGGAAACAGGAGGGACTTGAGGCTCTCAAGGAGCTGATGCTCCCCAGTACTCTGTGTGAGGGCACCTTAACAGAGGGAAGATGATACCTTCAGTAGCATGATGTCACTGAAACCTGAAACGTTGTTAAACTCTGGGTGAGGAAAGGCTTGAAGCACAGGGATTTCCTGCATGGTTTCTTCTTTGTTCTTTATGTTGTGAGCTCCCAGAACGACACCAATCTCTCTGCAATTAAAGACTGAGAATAGTAAATCAGAGTATTATATCTCAGCATCAGATAAAGATATCAACGTTCCAGTCCAAGGTGTCCTGCACCTAAGTCAAGGAAAGGAAAAAGGAACAGAAGTCCTGTCTCATTTGTGTCTCCTGCGCTTCATTTAAATGAAGACAGTGATCCCCTTTTTAACTCTGTAAAGGTGACCCAGGACTGTTTCTTCTGCAGCTTCACCTGGCACCCAGCTTCCTGCTGACAATTTCTGAACTTCTATCCTTAATTCACTACCCCCAAACTGAAAAGCACTTAAGGCTCCTCTTATAAGTTCACTGGCTCTGTGTGCTCAGAGACCATCCTAAACTATGGCTGTGGTATAACATTAGAAATATCAAAGAAACAAAAGCCCAGATGCTGTTCCTCACCTTCCATTACAGTGAGCCGCCGTCATCACAAAGTCTTCTCGTACCAGGAACCCTCCACAACGTTTCCATGTATTGCGTTGATTAATGTACTTTATAAATGCCATGTAGGGTCTTGAGTGTGGTCTGGCTTCAGTGCCCCTTTTGATCACTGCTTAAAAAATAATCTTTCCTGGATCTCTTGAAATCACAGAACCCAGATGTGGACACTGCCTATGATCATTAACTGGGACGTTCAGAGAATAGAATGGAATCCTGGCTTGGCTTAGCGTGAATAGAGTCATCTACACAACCCTGAACCCTTAGATGAGCATCCCGGCTCCAGTGGGAGCATGGCTGGTTTGTACCGTATGGTATGTTTCTTCTCTAGACTCACTTTCTTTTGCTGGAAATGAGTGTCCTAAGCCTTTTTTGGGGGGTTAAATACAATTCGGACACATTTTAATTGGGAATGATAAGGCTTCAGAATGCACATTCCACATGACCTGAAAAATATTCCCTCTGACCTGCCCCAATTGCCTCTTTGTCCTTAATCCTCTAAGACTCTGGTGCCCTGGTAACTTGCATTTCTGACTGAATTCTAAGGACCTGAACATGATATGCTCATGAACCAAAATAATCTTGTATGTCTCTCCCATTCTGAGTCTGATATATAGTCAAAACCATAAATTTCAATTGTTACATGAATGAACAGTCTCTAGATTTCTTTGGTTTAAGGCTGAAGAGGCAAGATCCTAATGCATTTCCAATCTCATCACAGAATTACCTTCATATGATGTTGAACCCTCAGAAGAAAGGGAGTTGAGAATATAGAACTGGAAATCAAACTAGAGTTGAGGAAATGGGCTGGGTGGGATCCCTTTCTCCATTAAGAACCTGGGAAGAGTGATCAGGCCAACAGTTCAATGTCTCAGTTAGGTTCTGGGTATCAGACTTGGTAGAGCTGATATGTCCGGAAGAATAGGAAAAAGGGGAAGGTGAATCTAGAAAGTGAAATATGAAATAATTCTTCCCCTCTTGATCTGCACAATAGCTTCGACATGGAGCTGTCCATTCTTAGGTTTAGCAAAATGAAACTTATTGCATTCATTTTCAGTTTTCTCATCTCTACCAGAATATTGGCCATCATAATAATAAATCATTTTGAGATAACAGAGGTGCATGCCATGAAATAGAGATGACCCACCTGGTCCCAAAAAAGACGCTTCAATACGTTGTTTATGCAGTCATAGAAATGCAGATCAGCAAATTCTTTAGGTAGATCTGGGTTCAGGATGCATTATAGAATTGGCCTGACTGGACCTCTGTGGAAATATTAGAAGTAGAGTAAGCCAGGCCTCTAAGATGGGGATGGTCACTTACCTATGAAGGTCCTGGAGGGCAGAGGAAAGGCCAACAGGATCAGGAGCAGCAGCATCATGGAAAGGATACTCTGCTTCGGAGCAGCAGTGGTTTCAACTTCTAGGCTTTTTAGCCACGATGTAAAAAAGGAGGGGCAGGCTCAATGACCTCCAGTTTATTGGAAAAAGTACTGATTCTCAAGGTATGAACATTCAGTTTGTCCCACTTCCCTCCCACAGGAATGTTTTTGGTGTTGCAAAAGCACATTCTTTTGCAGTTTGAGTCTTGTGACGACAGAAACCTGAAGAAAATCATAACACGGAGAATGGTGGAATCGTGCTTTGGGGGAGTTTGTTTAGTCAGAAATGGCTTTACCTTCCCCTGCGTTCAGCTTTGGGTCTCCAAAGAGCATGAGCATGATGCCATATTGCCTTCATTTGGGGTTAGCAGTTGCCTACTTCTTTTATAGCATCTCTCAGCCCAGTTCTTCTCTTTTTAGCATGGCACTCTTTGAGAGCCCAAGACCTTTATACTTATAAATGAAAAAGTGCCTAGCTCTGGTCTTACTAGAAACAAACTAGTTAAGATTGTAATCAGCCAACAGCTGTTGGTGGTTTCAGGCAACTGCAGAATCTTGGGTTTGTGGATAAAGATAGAGATTGGGGATGAAGTGGAGATGGGATGTTGATGAGAGCAGTAGGAAAGCAAAGAGGTGTCAGTATAGCAACTGTGAGGGCACAGATTTGAGGGACCAACTGGTAAGAATTTACCACTTGGTCTCTGACCACCTCAATAAAGCCAGTATTGCTCTGATGCTTGGTATATTAAAAAAAGATCAAGTATGCAAGTCTGGAGGTAGATATACAATGGTGAGAAACAGACTTTTCATTTCTCTTGAATTTTCTGGATCACTCTCTTTCCGTTTGGTCTGGGTAATGTGTCCCTTCAGTGATGATTGTCATTTAGGCAAAGTTTCTGCAACTTCTGCCTCCCTTCAACGGCTGAAGGTTACTTTTATTGTTTTCACTGAAAGACAAAATAGGCTTAATTAAGATTCACTCTCTTACTCTGAGAATTCTCCAGGAACTTCTACTCTTTAACCAAAACTCACACACCTGTCCAGAGTGGTTGATACAGTGGTAATATTGGTACTTTTCCCTGCAGAAATTATATCCCTAGAACTCATCCTATATGAAATCACTCACTGGATTGGAGAAGCAGATCTTCTCTCACAGGTCTAATCTCCTTCATTACTTCAGAATTAAAAAAAAAAAAAAAAACCTGTTGCCGTCGAGTTGACTGTGACTCATAGTGACCCTATAGAAGTAGGTAGAGAGAAACCAAGAGAACCTAGAGAGTAAGATTGCATTCTTGGACTCTGAGTACAATTTTCTGAGGAGGGGTTGGTGAGATGTGACTAGACATACAACTACCTTTAAGAAAATAGACAACCTGGGTGTGTTTGACTTGTAAGAGTGAAGACTTACACAGAAAAGATGGCATGCATGATATTTGTCTTAAATTAAGGACTTCCAGGTGTCCTTGGGTGTGAATTTCCTTTTCTGGTTCCATGTATAGGTTGTAGAGTATGATGCTGAGTTAAACTAATAGTAGGATTAAAGGATAAACTCAGGCAATTCAAATTCTACTACCTTGTACATTGTTACATAAGGCTTGAAGCCCAGGGAGGCAGCATTCATATCTGAGAAGGGAGATTTGATGAGTCGATTGTTTTTACATTGGCCATTCTCTCTTGTCAGGTGTCAGAAAATCCTAGATGGACATATCTTGATTCCTTCCCTTTTCTCACCATCAAAAATCCCAAGTACACCAAACTTGTTGCCATCGACTTGATTCTGACTCATAGTGACCCTATAGGACAGAGTAAAACTGCCCCATAGAGTTCTGAAGGAGTGACTGGTAGAGTTGAACTGTTGACCCTTTGGTTATCAGCCAAGCTCTTAACTACTCCATCAACATGGCTACTTTCCTTCTAAAATGCTTGACAATTCAAAACCAGGTTATGCCTGGACAACAACCTTGTTTCAGCTGCAATCCCCTGTATTTCTTTTTTTTTTTTTTAAACAGAAAGAAAGGTTTTATTCAGCCTACATTCAAAGAGGCAAAAGTGGGAAATGGAGAAGCATTCGGCCAGATCAGATATTTGCCCGAATCCAAGGAATATTACAGAATAGACAAAAATGTGAAAAGGACAAACGTGACTAGAGCCATGCCTGCCTGAGTCAGAGGGTCATCACAGAATCATCAGTGTATGTTAACATCAGAAATGGACAAAATCATTGAAAGCTTCACCTTTTTACTGACTGGCTAAAAATGGCCAAATCTATGTGAGTCTACATTTTGAAGTGTCTTTCTTAATAGTCATTGGTACAGGTTTCAGTAACAACAGTCGGGAGGGTCTTCACTGGTCCAACTAATCTTACTATGAACAAAATGTTAACAAAAAAGAGAAAAGTGGAAACTATGCAGGTCCTTTTTGCTGTTTATGATTTGTCTATGTGATAGGTCCCTCAAATGTTTTGCAAGATTATCCTAGCGATTGACTTTATACCTGAGGGCTCAGTTGACGTGTCCTTGTGAGTCCCTGTGAGTCCAGCTCCAGCTGGGTTACATTCTTTTTACTTAAGGACAGGGACTAATGGCTCCAATATTATCTCCTAAAACATTCACTCCTTTTGATTGGAGGTTTAAGATAATACATCGATGGATGATCAATACGTGGAATTAGTCCAGCTCCTAGATGGTGACCTTGACAGGCCCTTAATCTCATGGTGCTGATTTTCCACTGGATACCATGTGGTTCTTCACCAGGATCTTAAGTAAGAGCAACTACCTCGTCAACTGCATTGGTTGCATGAGCACACTCAAAGCACATCAACGTTTTAGCCCGAGGCCTTCTTTTGCCTTTCAAGTGTGTAAGAGAGTAGGAAATAAGTTTTATTATGCCTAATACTATCAGGATGCAGACTAAGAATATTAGTATTCCTTGCAGTACTGATCTAGCCCATGTACTTATTCCTAATGGTAACCAACCAAATAAATCTGGTGTTCGTAAGCATGTTATAGTGTGTAAACCAAGTAGCTTGCTGTGTAATTTGTGTATATCCCGTTCTACTTCTTCTGCGTTGTTTACCCAAATGTAGCAAGAGGTATTTGCTATAGCACAGACTACACTTTCTTGGACTAATAAAACTGTAAGGCTTTTTTGTTATCTCATGTCGCCTTGGCTTAATGAGTTCAGAAATCACTGTTTTGTTTCTATCCCATTAGCAACAGCATCTGCTCATTGTCCCACAGTGTTTAATATATTTCTTAAAGATTTCTCCTATCACCTATACCATAAATAGGAATTAAAGCTACCCCACCCTGGGTGTTAGACCAATAGGTTTCCTTCTGACTCTCATTTTACCATGTGTAACAATTTAACTTTACTTTTCCAATATTTACTAGCATCATTACTAGGTATGTCTAAAGGTAATGCTAATGTTCCCCAAGCGCATTGTCCATGCATCCAACACAAAGCTAAACAAGAGTTTAATCATCTGTTTTTCTAAGGTCATGTGAAATGACGCAAGTAAGGTGTCATGTGCTAAAGAAATATGCTTTGCAGGGTTAATATTGAATTGGGCTAATTTTGCAACGTAAGTGAATTCCATCCAAAGCGTATTCTCAAAGGACTCCAGAGCTGAGCACCGGCAACCGTGGAACACAGACTAAGGTCACCTCTATACCAGATCATTAGGTGATAATCATGCTTAACATTATATCTTCATGGTCCATTACCGTGCTTAGCATTGACTGACTCTCAAAAACCATTTTGGTGGTTGACAGGTAATGTTATCTGTCAAGATGGCTAGGCTATGATTCTCACTGTTGTGTCATTATCCTCCATTTTGCCACATAATAGAATCACCTTCATGATGGCATCTGACATTACCAGACAATCAGTTGAAAGGGGAGCTTGCCTGGTGCTGTTGCTGACACCATATATATATATGGACATTCTGGCAAAGGTCATTTGCTTGCTCTGCATTCCATTTCTGTCTCATCATCATCTCACCTTCAGTTCTTGGGACTTGAGCGTGTTTGATCTGCCGATATTTAGATTCACCATCTTCTGAAGCCCTGTAAGCCAGCACTCTTCCATCTGACCTGTGCATTCTGGGTTTGTCAGCCCCTGCAGCCACATGAGTCAGGGGAAGCCTCTAGCTCATGCCAGATGAGAATGGATAAAAAGGTTGCTGTGAAAGAGAGATTTGTATGCTTGGTGATAACTCCAATGTTTCATATCGCTTAAAAAGGATACTTGCTATGTCCTGTCTAACCTAGTCTGACTCATAGCAACCCTAAAGGACAAACTGGAATTGCCCCGTAGGATTTCAAAGTCCGTAATCTTTATGGGAGCACATAGCCAGGTCTTTTGTCCCATAAGCCTCAGGTGGGTTACATCTACCAACCTTTTAGTTAGCAGCCAAACTCTGAGCCTTTTCACCCCAAGAGTTCCTTGAAGAGATTCTTAGACTCTAAAAATGAGAGAACAGATAGCAACTCAGTTGTATGATGTTATAGGAAGGTTGCAAAAATCTTTACACAGAGAAAAAAAAAAGAAAAAAGGAATGAAGCCAGCTTCAGAATTCAAAGCATATCACCAGAAGAGGGCAGACAAGTTAAATGTGACTTTCTTTTTTCTTTGTTAAAACTGTAATTTCTTCATAGTGAAGTTCAAATTATGCTTCTGCTTAGAGACATTTTCCAAGAAGAAGAGTGGTTTAACTGGGGATGACCATCCAATGTCCTTAAGAGAGTTTAAAAATGTTGGGTATGTTAGATGTTGAGAGCTGATCTACCAAACTAGTCCTGTAAACCCCAAGTGGGTGGACATATTTGAAGATCAGAAACCTAATTCCTACAAATTTAAAAACCTGCTATTGGTAATAAGTAAAATTCTAAGTGTCACATATTCAAGTGTTCTGTTGAGAGGACATTAACTTGTAGACACCAGGAATCAGTGTAAGGTGGGCTTGGTAAGAGCAGAGCTGCAAGTCAATGTACACAAGTCTTGTGTTTGGCCATACGTCAATTTTCCACTGTCTACAAGAAAAGCAAAATATTCTTACTAGTCAGGCACATCAGCAAGGTATTAGGAAACAAAGACATAGAAAGAGTAACAAATTCTACTGTATCAGAAAGACAGGAAAAATTTATTGTTTTAAAGAAATATGCGTTATATCTCCCTAATTAAATCTTTTGTATTAACATTCAAAAACTCTTATTTGTGCACAACACTATAAATTATTTTGTACCCTGGAAAAATGGAATAAAATATCCTACATACTATAAATATCTAATAAAGGATTTAAAAAATATGAAAATGAATTTCTGTATCAGAAATTGAAAGAAAAATTACAAAACATTGTCACTCCCTTACTATAGGTCATGATTTTCCAATTTGGCCTACTGTTGTTGTTAGGTGCTGTCGAGTCGGCTCCGACTCATAGCGACCCTATGCATAACAGAACGAAACACCACCCGGTCCTGAGCCATCCCTACAATCGTTGTTATACTTGAGCTCATTGTTGCAGCCTCTGCGTCTTTCCACCTCTTCGAGGGTCTTCCACTTTTCCGCTGACCCTGTACTCTGCCAAGCATGATGTCCTTCTCCAGGAACTGATCCCTCCTGACAACATGTCCAAAGTATGTAAGACACAGTCTCGCCATCCTTGCTTCTAAGGAGCATTCTGGCTGCACTTCTTCCAAAACAGATTCGTTCGTTCTTTTGGCAGTCCATGGTTTATTCAATATTCTTCACCAACACCACAATTCAAAGGCGTCAACTCTTCTTCGGTCTTCCTTATTCATTGTCCAGCTTTCACATGCATATGATGTGATTGAAAATACCATGGCTTGGGTCAGGCGTACCTTAGTATTCAGGGTGACATCTTTGCTCTTCAACACTTTGAAGAGGTCCTTTGCACCAGATTTACCCAATGCAATGGATCTTTTGATTTCTTGACTGCTGCTTCCATGGCTGTTGATTGTGGATCCAAGTAAAATGAAATCCTTGACAACTTCAATCTTTTCTCCGTTTACCATGACAGTGCTCATTGGTTCAGTTGTGAGGATTTTTGTTTTCTTTGTGTTGAGGTGTAATCCATGCTGAAGGCTGTGGTCTTTGATCTTCATTAATAAGTGCTTCAAGTCCTCTTCACTTTCAGCAAACAAGGTTGTGTCATCTGCATAATGCAGGTTGTTAATGAGTCTTCCTCCAATCCTGATGCCCTGTTCTTCTTCATATAGTCCAGCTTCTCGTATTGTTTGTTCAGCATACAGATTAAATAGGTATAGTGAAAGAATACAACCCTGACGCACACCTTTCCTGACTTTAAACCAATCCGTATCCCCGTGTTCTGTCCGAACAACTGCTCCTTGATCTATGTAAAGGTTCCTCATGAGCACAATTAAGTGTTCTGGAATTCCCATTCTTCCTAGTGTTATCCATAGTTTGTTATGATCCACACAGTCAAATGCCTTTGCATAGTCAATAAAACACAGGTAAACACCCTTCTGTTATTCCCTGTTTTTAGCCAGGATCCATCTGACATCAGCAATGATATCCCTGGTTCCACGTCCTCTTCTGAATCCAGCCTGAATTTCTGGGAGTTCCCTGTCGATATACTGCTGCAGCCGTTTTTGAATGATTTTCAGCCTACTGTTAGTTACTACTTATTGTCACTGAGAAATAGTCCTGTTGTTGATTTGTTTAAATAAGAGCATACATGCAAAAAAAATTAAATGATACATTAGAATACAAAATTCCAAATAGATGTCTTACAAGCGTTTTATGTAAAGTAATAATATGCACACATATAATTGTATATTACATATTTGTGTTTACATAATACACATGTGTTATTGTTGTTTACTATGGAGTCAATTCAGGCTCGCCATGACCCTGCAGGAAAGAGTAGAACTGGTGCATAGAATTTTCTAGGCTGTAATCTTTATGAGAGCAGACCATAGGTCTTTTCTCCACAGTAGCCTCTGGTGGGTTCCATCGGCTGACCTACTGGATAGAAGCCCAGTACGTAATAATTACGGGACCAGATTCTTTCAATACATGTATGTGTGTGTGTGTGCTTGTGTGTAAGTGTATATGTTTACATGTGTATATTTGCTATGGCCTATGTTGGCTCTTTAGGAAAGTTAGTGTCTAGTAGAAAAAAAAATAATGGGGTAGTTGACTTGCAAAACATTTTTTGGATTAGTTATTCTTATAAGACTGCCTTAAGAAAGAAGGTTTAGGAGAACATTGTCCTTTGAAGGGAGGAGTGGAACAGGTTACAAAAGTATTGAGAGCTGATCTACCAAATCAGATGTGTAAATGCCAAGTAGATGGGCATCTTTGGAGAGCAGAAACCTAATTCCTACGAATTAAAAAACCTGCTGTTGCTGTGGTAAGGGGTGAGGGAAGATGGATGTCCTAGGTGCCTGGATCTTCAGGATACTATACATCTTGGCACCCATGCTGTTTGGTCCTGCTAGAGTTGGTCACAACTTCAGTGTCTATGGAGACTGGACTGTTCCCAGGCAGTTTGCATTCTAGTCCAGCTACTTCCATGTATTCCTCCTCAACTCAAGTTTAGTGATTTCCTGCTGTCCTCTGGGAAGAGGACAGATACCCTCAGTCTTATCCTATGTTTACCTCTCTGTCTTGCCCAGCCCTGCTTTGTGATGGGCTCTCTAAGAGCTCCTCTGGGCCTTGGGTGACTGGGGGCACAGGAAGCCCCTGAGATGCAGGCCTTTATCAGGAGATACAGCTCTGTGGCTGCCCACAGGTGGTGTGGGATGGTGTCCCTCAGTCCCTAGTTCGGAGCAGCCATTAGCAGGAAGTGTTTTTGCATCCTACCCATCATTGCCCCCCGTTGCCCTCCGTGTCGTGCTGGAAAGGTCATGATGGGGCAAGAGTGAAGCTTGACCTCTCTGCACCAGAAACTTTATCTCTCTGCACCCTAGAGCAAAAGCCCTCAGAGATAATGAGCCCACATCATGTACAATGTGGACATCTACCCGAGGACAGAAAGGGGACATAGTGAGCTAAGAAGGACTGAGGGATTCAGAGAAAAAGAGCAGGTCTAGAGTTGCTGGGGGGAGAAACATGTTTATGGTTTCACTGCTGTATCACAAGGCCCGCCATTCAGGTGGTTGATGAATATGCATTTAAGGGTTGGAGGAGTGAATTCCTATCGTACCGCACAGACCATCACCTCAAGCATTTAGGTCGTAATGAGAGGGGGCTAGTTGACTCTGAGCCCACATAGGGGTTGGGAGTGTGCTTGGCTGGATGAGAGAGGCTGAGTGGGGCCTGCTCAGGTGTGAGGTATGTCTAAGGTGTGTGGACCAGACTTGTTTGTCACATTACCTTACCCCAAGTTATGCTCAGTTAGGCACAGTCGGGCTTCCTTTTGCCTCCTATTTCAAAGCACGTGTGATTCCCAGGCAGTGACCAAATGGGACAGCATCACTTAGGAGAGGCCATGCTGAGCCATGGACAGAAAGAGATGAGGGTAGAACCTCACAGAGAAGGTGGTCTTGGTGGGGACCATTCCAGGATCGTACTGTGTCATTTGGAGGTTCAGTTGTTTTACTCCCTGTCCTCATTTCTGTTGTGCTAGGGTGGTTTAAGGAAGGAGGAAAGGTCAAAATTGAAAGTCTCATGCAGGAAGCTCCACTGGTGGTCTGAGGGAGACACCTGACCACTTGATAGGGTCAGAGACAGAGGGACCTGACATTAGAGGTGCAGACAGAACAGGCACAATGCCATCCACAGGTGTGAGAGGTAGCTTGCATTGGGAGTTTGTGGATGGATTATTAGGGGAAGCAGAGAATGGGGTGGTGGCAGTGCAATTAGTGCCTGCCTGGGGTACAGCAAGAGAGAAATGAATGGTCAATGAAGAAAGACACAGTAGTTCCTCCCCACTGGGAGATGGTCTTTATTAACAGCCTGACATTCTCCCTCCACACTGGTGAGGAATCGGCAACATAACCCTAGGGTGTGTTCATTATTTTGTGTATCCAGGGAACAAAGGTAGAGATTCTGGTGTAGATCATAGGAATTTTCATCTTATATCCAAGGCAGACAATGCCCCGAGCCACATTGTTACACACCAAGGGTGCCCCGGAGTCGCCCTGTGGACATAGAAGGGAAGAGTTTCAGCACAGACCTCTCTGGCTTCCTTTCTCAGGCTGTTTTTTCTCCATGGTTCCCAGGTCCTCCTGCTCAGGGCCTGTGTGTTTAAAGGAGGAAGGAGCTCAGGGATTAGCATTCCTTATGGCTCTTGGTGAGAGAGTGGTGGGTAGGGTACTTGTCAGAGTTCCACCAGCACCATGAGCTTCTTTCTTGGCTGAGAGCACTTTCCAGCTCAAACTTGTCCCAAGCTTTCTCTTGATGTCCCGTGAAGAAAGAACAAGGGAGAAACTGGACGGGGATGCCTGAGACACAAGGATTGCTGACAGGATGCCCCCAGCCATGGTGAACCCTGTACTAACTAGGCCTTCTAGAGT
Source organism: Loxodonta africana (assembly GCF_030014295.1). Lineage (NCBI taxonomy): Eukaryota > Metazoa > Chordata > Mammalia > Proboscidea > Elephantidae > Loxodonta > Loxodonta africana. The sequence continues at coordinate 35,996,227 of NC_087351.1, forward strand.
CAGTGAAGGCCTGACCATGGAGTTCAGGAATCACCCTGTTCCTGGGGAAGTCAGGAAAAATGCTTAAATTCTTATCCTTCCTGCTGTCTTCATGTGCTGAGGATTCCCCACACATAGCTGTAAGTAGTTAGTATAATATATGAAGATTGTCTGACATGTCCATTTGTTCTGTACTTGCAGATCTACTTCCTGGAGTGTGTCCGAATGATTACCATTAACTAAATATCCCCAGCCTGCCACACTGCACATCTGGTTCAGCCTCACCCAGTCCTGACTCTGTGGTAGGGAAATGGTCCTCACAGCTGAGTTCAGGCGAGCCTTCTCTTTCAACTGGGAAGAGAAGATAAGAGATAACAGTTCAAACCCTGCGCTTCTAGCAGGACTGAAATTCAGGGCAGGTTTCTTGATCTACCCCTGCTTACAGAGTCTCCAAGTTCTTTTCTTTTGCCCTGGGACCAGAAGAACATTGGGGATGGGAAACAGGAGGGACTTGAGGCTCTCAAGGAGCTGATGTGCCCTAGTATTCTGCGTGAGGGCACCTGAATGGAGGTGGGATGGCACCTTCAGTAGCATGAGGTCATTGAAACCTGAAATGTTCTTAAACTCTGGTGAGGAAAGGCTTGACACACAGGGATTTTCTGCATGGTGGCTTCATTTTTCTTCAAATTATGAGCTCCCAAAACAACAAGCATCTCTCTGCAATTAAAGACTGAGAATAGTAAATCAGAGTATTATATCTCAGCATCAGATAAAGATATTGATGTTCCAGTCCAAGGTGGCCTGCTCCTCAGTCATGGAAAGTAGTAAGGGACAGAAGTCCTGTCTCATTTGTGTCTCCTACACTTCATTTAAATGAAGACAGTGATCCCCTTTTTTTTCTCTGGAACAGTGACCCAGGACTGTTTCTTCTGCAGCTTCACCTGCCACCCAGGTTCCTGCTGACAATTTCTGAACTGCTGTCCTTAATTCACTACCTCCAGACCGAAAAGCACTTAAGACTCCTCTTATAAGTTCACTGGCTCTGTGTGCTCAGAGACCATCCTAAACTATGGCTGTGGTATGATGTTAGGAATTCCCAAGAAACAAGAGCCCAGATGATTTTCCTCACCTTCCATAACAGTGAGCCGCTGTCATCACAAAGTCTTCTTGCACCAGGAACCCTCCACAACGTCTCCGTAAATGGTTGTCATTAATGAACCTTATAAATGCCATGTAGGGTCTTGAGTGTGGTCTGGCTTCAGTGCCCCATTTGATCACTGCTTAAAAAATAATCTTTCCTGGATCTCTGCAGTCACAGAACCCAGAGAAGGACATTGCCTACTATCCTGAACTGGCATGTTCGGAGAGTGGAACACTGTCCTGGTTTGGCATGGTGAACACAGAGTCATCTATTGAACCCCTAACACTTAGGTGAGGATCCCGGAATCTGTGGCAGCATGGTTGGCCTGTAGCATGGCAAATTTCTTCTCTAGTAACACATTCTTTTGCTAGAAATGAGAGTCCTAGGCCTTTTTGGAGAGTTAAATACAATTCAGACACATTTTCATTGGGAATAATGCACATCCCAGATAACATGAAAAATATTCCCTCTGACCTGCCCTAATTACCTCTTGTCCCCAGTCCTCTCAGACTCTGGTATCCTGGTAACTTTCAGCATTGGCTAAATTCTAAGGACCTGAACATGATATGCTCATGAACCACGATAATCTTGTATGTCTCTCCCATTCTCAGTCTGATATACAGTAAAAAATCATAAATTTCTATTGCTACACGAATGAACAGTCTCCAGATTTCTTTAGTTTGAGGCTAAAGAGGCAAGGTCCTAATGAATTTCCAAAACTCATCACAGAATTGCCTTCATGTGACATTGAGCCCTCAGAAGAAGGGGAGATGAGAATAAAGAACTAGAAATCAAAGCAGAGAAGGGGAAAAGGGCTGGGTGGGATCCTCATCTCCATTAGGACCCTGGGAGCAGTGATGAGGCCAACAGCCCCTTGTTCAGTTTGGTTCTGGGTATCTGACTTGGTAGAGCTGAGATGTTCAGAAGAATAGGAAAAAGGTGAAAGTGAATCTAGAAACTGAAATATGAAATAATTCTTCCCCTCTTGATCTGCACAATAGCTTCTGATGATCTGTCCATTCTTAGGTTTAGCAAAATGAAATTTACTGCATTCACATTCAGTTTTCTCATCTCTACCAGAATCTTGGCCATCATAATAATAAATATATTTGAGATAAAAGAAGTGCCTGCTGTGGAATGGAGATGACTCACCTGCTTCCAAGGGAGTATTTATTTCCCAGTCATTTCTGTACATTGTGCGATCATAGAAATGCAGTTCAGCAAATTCTTTAGGTAGATGTGGTTCAGGATGCATTATAGAGATGGACTAACTGGACCTCTGTGGAAATATCAGAGTTAGAGTAAACCAGGCCTCTGAGATAGGGAAAATCACTTACCTATGAAGGTCCTAGGGGGCAGAGGAAAGACCAACAGAATCAGGAGCAGCAGCATCTTGGAAAGCATACTCCAGTTAAGAGCGGCAGTGGTTCTCCTAGCCAAGATCTGAGAAAGGAGGGGCAGATTCAGTGAACTCTTCTTTATTTTAGAAAGTATAGTTTCTTAAGCTGTGAACTTTCAGCTTGTCCCTCTTCCCTCCCACAGGAATGTTTTTGTGTTGGAAAACCACATTCTTTGGCAGTCTGAGTCTCGCAACCATAGTAACCTGGAGAAAATCATAATGCTGAGAAAGGTAGAATGGGGCTTTGGAGGGGTTAGTTTAGTCAGAAGTGGTTTTCCCATCCCCTAGTTTCTGCTTTAGGTCTTCAAAGAGCATGATTATGATGCCATATTGCCTTTCATTTGTAGTTAGCAGTTGCCTACTTCTTTTACAACGTCTTTCAGCTCAGTTCTTCCCTTTTTAGTGTGGTGTTCTTTAAGAGCCCAAGACTTTTATATTTATAAATGAAAAAGCGTCTGGCTTTGGTCTTACTAGAGACAAACTAGTGAAGAATGCAATCGTCCAACAACTATTGGTAGTTTCAGGCAACTGCAGAACTTCGGGATTGCAGATGAAGGTAGAAATTTGGGATGAAGTCCAGGTGAGATGTTGATGAGAGTAATAGGAAGGCAAAGAGATGCCAGAATAGCAGATTCTGAGAGCACAGATTTGATGGACCAATTGTATGAATTTACCACTTTGTCTCAGACCACCCCAAAAAAAGCCAGTATTGCTCTGAAGTGATATATTAAAAAAAGGTCAAAGCATGCAAGTCTGCAGGTAGATATACAGAAGTGGGAAACAGACTTTCATTAATCCTGAATTTTCTTGATCATGTTCATTTCATTTGGCTGGGGTAATCTGGTCTTTTAGTGATGATTGCCATTTAGGCAAAGTTTCTGCACCCTCTGCCTCCCTTCCACTGGTGAAGGTTACTTTTATTGCTTTCACAGAAAGACAAAATAGGCTTAATTAAGGGTCATTACCCCAGTCTGAGAATTCTCCGTTCACTTCTCCTCTTTAACCAAAATTCACATTCCTGAGGAGAGTGGTTGATGCAGTGGAAATATTGCTAGTTTTCCCTGTAGAAATAATATCCCTAGAACTCATCCTATATGAAACCACTCACTGTGTTGGAGAACTGCATTTTCTCTCATAGGTCTAATTTCCTCCATTACCTCAGAAATACTTGGAGAGAAACCAAGAGAACCTGGAGATTAAGATTGTATTCTAGGTAGTTCAGGAGGCAGAGCCAAGATGGCGGAATAGACAGATGCTTCCGGAGAGCCCCCTTTACAGCAAAGACCTGAAAAAACAAGTGAAACAAGTATATTTATGACAAGCTAGGAGCCCTGAGCATCAAAGGCAAGCTTAGAAAATGAACAAAAGGGCAGGGAGAGGAAGAGACGGGTCAGAAGCAGAGGGGAGTTACAGGATCTGAATTGCAGGGAGCCCTCAGGCACCATTCCCAGAGCCGCAGCAGTGGGCTGGTGCTAGCATTGGGCCAACGCTTCCTCAGGGAGAAGCACAGCCGCACAGCCTACTCACACCTCTGGAACTAGAAAAGAACTGCACTGTAGGCAAAAGCTAAGTACTTGCATATATTTTAACGTGTCCCCCCCACCCCCAAGCTGGCTTCAGCGGCAGAATTCCCTGGGCCTGAGATACACACAGTTGAGTGCCTAGAGCCATCCTCCCGGCCTTAGAGAAGGAAAAAAATTTGCATTTGGAGGAAAAGATAATTTGCCAGCTCCACAAATCAGGGGAGCTCAGGACAGAAGTGGCTCCTGTCCAGGCATAAATGGTCTCTGGACTTTGAGCACCTTCCCCTCTGCATGGACCTGTGTGGGCCTATTTCAGGAGAATACGCCCTTGTTGGCAGACTCCAACCATTTTAGCCGTGCAGTGGAGAGGTGGGTGTTTGATGTTTGACATTGGTTTGCCTATTAAACAGGGTCCTCACCTACCCTCACCAGAGGCCTAAGGACTGGTGGCTCCACTCAGGTCACCCAGCCACCCGTGACAGGAGTCCAAGCATAACTGGTACCTCCCAGTCCTTACAACCAAAAACATTGGGTGCCCATGGTCCTTCTGCAGAAGCCACACACCTGTACGCTCTAGGGAATAGGGCCCCACTTTCCTCAGAGACACTCGGGGGTCGGTTCTCAATCCCCTGCCTTGTTCAGAGTGTGACCCCCTGCTGCAGCCAGATACCAGTACCCACACCAATCACCCCTGCCCCTCTAAGACTGTAGGACAGAGCCTATACCACATACCTGCACACCTGAGCTGAATTCATACAAGAAAACTGAATGGACTCCTAGACTGATATATTTGATAACAGCTGTAGCCATCTGGGGATAGGGCATCAGAGCTCCAAAGGCAAAAATAATCAAGCTAGCTCACTCACGCAACCCATTTGGGCACATCAAAACAAAACAAAGCAAGAAGCTACAACACAGTAAGCAAACATAAACTAATACAATAACTTATAGATGGCTCAGAGACAACAGTAAATACCAAGTCACATAAAGAAACAGACCATGATCACCTCAATAAGCTCTCAAAACAAAGAATCCAGAGATCTTCTAGATGAAAGTGCATTCCTGGAATTACCAGAGGCAGAATACAAAAGTTTAATATACAGAACCCTTCAAGACATCAGGAAGGAAATGAGGCAATATGCAGAACAAGCTGAGGAACACACAGATAAAGCAATTGAAGAAATTGGAAAGATTATTCAGGAACATAAAGAAAAATTTTAATAACCTGGAAAAATCCATAGACAGCAATCAGAAACTCAGAAGATTAACAATAAAATTACAGAAGTAGACAACTCAATAGAAAGTCAGAGGAGCAGAATTGAGCAAGTAGAAGCCAGAATTTCTGAACTTGAAGATAAATCACTTGACACTAATATATTTGAAGAAAAATCAGATAAAAGAATAAAAAAAAAAAATGAAGAAACCTTAAGAATCTTTGTGGGAGTCTATCAAGAGAAATAACCTACGAGTGATTGGAGTACCAGAACAGGGAGAGTTAACAGAAAATACAGAGAGAATTGCTGAAGATTTGTTGGCAGAAAACTTCCCTGATATTGTCAAAGATGAGAAGATATATGTCCAAGATACTCATTGAACTCCACATAAGGTAGATTTTAAAAGAAAGTCATCAAGACACATTATAAGCAAACTTGCCAAAACCAAAGATAAAGAGAGAATTGTAAGAGCAGCTAGGGATAAATGAAAAGTCACCTACAAAGGAGAGCCAATAAAAATAAGCTCAGACTACTAGGAGGAAACCATGCAGGCAAGAAGGCAATAGGATGACTTTTTTAAAAAATTGAAGGAAAAAAACTGCCAGCAAAGAATCATATATCCAGCAAACCTGTCTCTTAACTATGAAGATGAAATTAGGACACTTTGAGATAAACAGAAGTTTAGGGAATTCACAAAACTCAAACCAAAACTACAAGAAATACTAAAGGGAGTTCTTTGGTTAGAAAATCAATAATATCAGATATCAACCCAAGACTAGAACAATGGGCAGAGCACCCAGAAGTCAACCCAGACAGGGAAATAAAAAACAAAGCAAGATTAAAAAAAAAAAAAAGCTCAAATCAGGGTAACAGCAATGTTATTATGTAAAAGAAGACAATATTAAAACAATAAAGAGGGACTAAGGAATCAAATCATACACCTTCCATATGGAGAGAAAGATACGGAGATACAAAGAAATAAGTTAGGTTTAAATTTAGAAAAATAGGGGTAAACAATCAAGTAACCACAAAGGAGACAAACTATCCTACTCATGAAAATAAAATGCAAGGAAAAAAAAAAGAGAACCAGCAGAAACAAAACCAATAACAACAAATACGAGGAAAGGACAATATATAAAGATAACCTACTCTGCACATAAAATTAAGTGGGAAAAAGAAACTGTCAACAACATGCAAAAAAAGACATCAAAATGATAGCACTAAATTCATACCTATCCATAACTACCCTGAGTGTAAATGGACTAAATGCACCAATAAAGAGACAGAGAGTGGAAGAATGGATTAAAAAACACGATCCATCTATATGTTGCCTACAAGAGACACACCTTAGACTTAGAGACACAAACATACTAAAACTCAAAGGATAGAAAAAAATATATCAAGCAAACAACAATAAAAAAAGAGCAGGAGTGGCAACATTAATTTCTGACAATATTGACTTGAAAGTTAAATCCATCAGAAAGGAAAAGGAAGGACACTATGTAATGATTAAAGGGACAATATACCAAGAACATATAACCATATAAAATATTTATGCACCCAATGACAGGGCTGCAAGATACACAAAACAAACTCTGTCAGCATTGAAAAGTGAGATAGACAGCTCCACAATAATAGTAGGAGATGTCAACACACCACTTTCGGTGAAGGACAGGACATCCAGAAAGAAGCTCAGTAAAGACATGGAAGGTCTAAATGCCACAATCAACCAACTTGACCTCATAAACATATACAGAACACTCCACCCAACAGCAACCAAGTACACTTTCTTTTCTAGTGTACACGGAACATTCTCTAGAATGGACCACATATTAGGTCATAAAGCAAGCCTTAGCAGAATCCAAAACATTGAAAGATTACAAAGCATCTTCTCTGACCATAAGGCCATAAAAGCAGAAATCAATAACAGAAAAATCAGGGAAAAGAAATCAAATACTTGGAAACTGAACGATACTCTACTCAAAAAAGACTGGACTATAGAAGACATTAAGGATGGAATAAAGAAATTCATAGAATCCAATGAGAGTGAAAACTCCTCCTATCAGAACCTTTGGGACACAGCAAAAGCAGTGCTCAGAGGTCAATTTATATCAATAAATGCACATATCCAAAAAGAAGAAAGGACCAAAATCATAGAATTATCCCTACAACTTGAACAAATAGAAAGACAGCAACAAAAGAAACCCTCAGGCACCAGAAGAAAACAAATAATGAAAATTAGAGTGAACTAAATAAAATAGAAAACAGAAAAACAATTGAAAGAATTAATAAGACCAAAAGCTGGTTCTTTGAAAAAATCAACAAAATTGATAAACCATTGGCCAAACTGACAAAAGAAAAACAGGAGAGGAAGCAAATAACCTGAGTAAGAAATGAGATGGGCGATATTACAAAAGACCCAACTGAAATTAAAAGAATCATATCAGATTACTATGAAAAATTGTACTCTCACAAATTTGAAAACCTAGAAGAAATGGATGATTTCCTAGAAACACACTACCTACCTAAACTAACACGAACAGAGGTAGAACAACTAAATAGACCCATAACAAAAGAAGAGATTGAAAAGGTAATCAAAACCCCCCCCCAAAAAAAACGTGGTCCAGACACCCTCACTGCAGATTTCTACCAAATTTTCAGAGAAGAGTTAATACCACTACTACTAAAGGTATTTCAGAGCGTAGAAAAGGATGGAATACTTCCAAACTCATTCTACGAAGCCATCATATCCCTGATACCAAAACCAGGTAAAGACACCCCAAAAAAAGAAAATTACAGACCTATATCCCTCATGAACTTAGACTCAAAAACCCTCAACAAAATTCTAGCCAATAGAATTCAACAATATATCAAAAAAAAAAAAAATTCACCATGGCCAAGTGGGATTCATACCAGGTTTTCAGGGATGGTTCAACATTAGAAAAACAATTAATGTAATCCATCACATAAATAAAACAAAAGATAAGAATCACATGATTTGATTAGTTGTTGTAGAAAAGGCATTTGACAAAGTTCAACACCCATTCATGATAAAAACTCTTAGCAAAATAGGAATAGAAGGAAAATTCCTCAACATAATAAGGGACATTTATACAAAGCCAACAGCCAACTCTCTTCATCCTAAATGAAGAGAGTCTGAAAGCATTCCCCTTGAGAACGGAAACCAGATAAGGATGCCCTTTATCACCACTTTTATTCAACATTGTGCTGGAAGTCCTAGCCAGAGCAATTAGGCTAGACAAAGAAATAAAGGGCATCCAGATTGCCAAGGAAGAAGTAAAATTATCTCTATTTGCAGTCAACATGATCTTATACACAGAAAACCCTAAGGAATCCTCAAGAAAACTATTGAAACTAATAGAAGAGATCAGCAGAGTACCAGGACACAAGATAAACATACAAAAATTAGTTGGATTCCTTTACACCAACAAAAAGAACATCAAAGAGGAGATCACCAGATCAACACCATTTAGAGTAGCCCCCAAGAAGATAAAATACTTAAATCTTACCAGAGATGTAAAAGACTTATACAAAGAAAACTACAATACACTTCTGCAAGAAACCAAAAGAGACCTACGTAAGTGGAAAAACATAACTTGCTCATGGATAGAAAGACAACATTATAAAAATATCTATTCTACCGAAAGCAATCTATACATTTAATGCAATTCCGATCCAACTTCCAATGACATTCTTAAATAAGATAGAGAAACAAATCACCAACTTGATATGGAAGGGAAAGAGGCCCCGTATAAGTAAAGCCTTACTGAAAAAGAAGAACAAAGTGGTAAGCCTCACTCTACTTGTTTTTAGAACGTATTATACTGCCACAGTAGTCAAAGCAGCCTGGTACTGGTACAACAGATACATAGGCCAACGGAACAGAATTGAAAATTCAGACATAAATCCATCCACATATGAGCAGTTGATATTTGACAAAGGTCCAAAGTCAGTTAAATGGGGAAAAGACAGTCTTTTTAACAAATGGTGCTGGCATAACTGGATATCCATCTGCAAAAAAATGAAACAAGACCCTTAACTCACTCCATGCACAAAAACAAGCTCAAAATGGATCAAAGACCTAAATATAAAATCTAAAATGATAAAGATTATGGAATGAAAAATAGCGACACCATTAGGAGCCCTAACACATGGTATAAACAGTATACAAAACATTACTAACAATGAAGAAGAAAAACTAAATAACGGGGAGCTCCTAAAAATTAAACACCTATGCTCATCCAAAGACTTCACCAAAAGAGTAAAAAGACTACTACAGACTGGGAAAAAGTTTTTAGCTATGACATTTCTGATCTGCGCCTGATCTCTAAAATCTACATGATACTGCAAAAACTCCACTGCAAAAAGACAAATAACCCAATTAAAAAATGGGCAAAAGACATGAACAGACACTTCACTAAAGAAGACATTCATGTAGCCAACAGATACATGAGGAAATGCTCTTGATCATTAGCCATTAGAGAAATGCAAATCAAAACTACAGTGAGATTTCATCTCGCTCCAACAAGGCTGGCATTAATCCAAAAAACACAAAACAATGAATGTTGGATAGGCTGTGGAGAGATTGGAACACTTATATGCTGCTGGTGGGAATGTAATGGTACAACCAATTTGGAAATGGATTTGGCGCTTCCTTAAAAGCTAGAAATAGAACCACCATACGATCCAGCAATCCCACTTCTTGGAATATATCGTAGAGAAATAAGAGGCTTTACATGAACAGATATATGCACACCCATGTTCACTGCAGCACTGTTCACAATAGCAAAAAGGTGGAAACAATGGTGCCCATTAACGGATGAATGGATAAATTACAGTATATTCCCACAATGGAATACTACGCATCGATAAAGAACAGTGACGAATCTGTGAAACATTTCATTACATGGAGGAATCTGGAAGGCATTATGCTGAGTGAAATTAATCAGCTGCAGAAGGACAAATATTGTATAAGATCACTATTATAAGAACTCAAGAAATAGTTTAAACAGAGAAGAAAATATTCTTTGATGGTTGCTAGAGGGGGGAGGGAGGAAAAGTGGGAGAGGGGTATTCAGTAATTAGATAGTAGATAAGAACTACTTTAGGTAATGAGAAAGACAACACACAATATAGGCGAGGTCAGCATAACTGGACTAAACGAAAAGCAAAGAAATTTCTGCAATAAGCTGAATGCTTTGAAGGCCAGCATAGCAGGGGTGGGCGTTTGGGGAACATGGTTTCAGGTGACATCTAAGTCAATTGGCATAATAAAATCTATAAGAAAACATTCTGCATCCCACCTTGGAGAGAGGCGTCTGGGGCCTTAAACACTAGCAAGCGGCCATCTAAGATGCATCAATTGGTCTCAACCAACCTGGGTCAAAGGAGAATGAAGAACATCAAGGACAGAAGGTAATTATGAGCCCAAGAGATAGAAAGGGCCACAAAACCAGAAACTACATCAGCCGGAGACTAGAAGAGCTAGATGGTGCCTGGCTACAACGAATGACTGCCCTGACAGGGAACACAACAGAGAACCCCCGAGGGAGCAGGAGAGCATTGGGATGCAGACTCCAAAAAGACCAGACTTAATGGTCTGACTGTTGCTAGAAGGACCCCGGTGGTCATGGCCCCCAGGTCTTCTGTTGTCCCAGGGCAGGAACCATTCCCAAAGCATACTCTTTAGACAGGGATTAGACTGGACAATGGGTTGGAGAGGGATGCTGGTGAGGAGTGAGCTTCTTGGATCAGGTGGACACTTGAGACTATGTTGGCATCTCCTGCTTGGAGGGGAGATGAGAGGGTAGAGGGGGTTGGAAGCTGGCGAAATGGACACAAAAAGAGAGAGTGGAGGGAGGGAGTGGGCTGTCTCATTAGGGGGAGAGCAATTGGGAGTATGTAGCAAGTTGTATGTAAGTTGCTGTGGGAGAGACTGACTTGATTTGCAAGCTTTCGCTTAGAGCACAATAACAACAACAACAAAAAGATTCTATTCTAGGGCTCTGAGGAGAATTTTCTGAGGAGAGGTTCATGAGGTGCGACTAGACACACAACTACCTTTAGGAAAATACACAGCCTAGAGGTGTTTGGCTTGGAAGAGTATAGATTTACACAGAAAAGATGGTAATGCTTGATAGCTGTCTTATATTAAGGACTGCCAGGTGGCCTTGCGTGCGAATTTCTTTTTCTGGTTCCAGGTATAGGTTGCACATTATGATGCTGAGTTAAAGTAAGAAAATAAACTCTTAAATATTCTTTAATAGGTAAACAATAAACTCAGGCAATTCAGATATACTACCTTATACAGTATTACATATGGCTTGAAGCCCAGGGAGGCAGCATTCACATCTGAGAAGGGAGATTTGATAAGTCCATTGGTTTTACATCGGGCATCCTCTCTTGTCAGGTGTCAGAAAGTCCTAGATGGACATGTCTTGATTCCTTCCATTTTCTCTCCATCAAATAACCCAAATAAATGAAACTCATTGCCATTGAGTTGATTCTGAATCATAGTCACCCTATAGTACAGAGTAGAACTATGCCATAGTGGCTAGTGGATTCAAACTGTTGACATTTCTTTAGCAGCCAAGCTCTTAACCACTGCGCCACCAGGGCTACTCTCCTTCTAAGGTGCTTGGCAGTTTGAAATCATGTTATTCTTGGTCAACAGCCTCCTTTCAGCTCCAATCATCTCTATTTCTCTCTCTTTTTTTCTTTTTATTGTTTGTAAAGACCAAAGAAATGTTTTATTCAGCATATGTTCAAAGAGGCAAAAGTAGGAAATGGACAAGCATGCTGCCAGAACTAACGTCTGCCCAAGTCTAGATAATATTACAGAATAAGTAAAAGTGGGAAAATGGACAAGCATGCTGCTGGAACCATGTCTCCCAGAGTCAAAGGAATATTATATAATAGATAAAAGTGAGAAAACAGAGAAGCATGCTGCCAGAGCTAATGTCTGCCCAAGTCCAAGGAATATTATGGAGTAAGCAAAACTGAGAAAACAGACAAGCATGTGTCTAGAGCCTTGTCTGCCTGAGTCAGAGGATCATTACAGAATCATCAGTATATATTAACATTACAAACGGGCAAAATCATTGAAATCTTTACCTTTTCACAGTTTGGCTAATAACTGCCAAATCAACGTGATTCTACATTTTGAATCATCTTTAATAATCATTGGTACAGGTTCCAGTAACAACAGTTAAGAGGGTCTTCACTGGTCCATCAAATCTCACTATCCACTAAATGTTAACAAAAAAGGTAAGAGTGGAAATTATGCAGGTCTTTTGTGCTATTTATCATTTGACTATGTGAAATGTCCCCTAAAAGATGTTTTGCAAGACTGTCCTAGCTATTGACTTTATACCTCAGGGCTCACTGAATGTGTCCTTGAGAGTCCTTGTGAGTCCAGCTCCTGCTGGGTCACATTCTTGGGCAGGGAATAATGGCTCCAGTATTATCTCCTAAAACATTCCCTACTTTTGATCGGAGATTAAAGATAACACATCGGTGATCAATACCTGGAATAAGTCCGGCTCCTAGATGGTGGCTATGATAGTCTTTTTAATCTCACGGTTCTGATTGTTCACCAGATACCATCTAGTTCTTTACCAGGGTCTTAAGGAAGAGCTACTTTCTCATCAACTGCATTGCCTACCTGAGCAGACTCAATGGACATCAACATTTTTTCCTGAGGCCTTCTTTTGCTTTTCAAGTGTATAAACAATAGAAGATAAGTTTTATTATGCCCAATACTATGAGGATGCAGACCAAGAATATTACTATTCCTTGCAATACTGATCTAGTCCATGTACTTATTCCTGATGGTAAACAACCAAATAAATCTGATGTTTGTATGCTTGTTATAATGTGTAATCAAGGAGCATGCTGTCTAATTATATGTATATCCTGTTCTACTTCTCCTGTGTTATTTGCCCAAATGCAACAAGAGGTATTTGCTACAGTACAGACTACACATTCTTTGGCTAATAAAACTGTAAGGCTATTCTATTATCTCATGTCGCCTTGGCTTAATGAGGTCAGAAATCGCTGTTGTGTTTCCATCCCATTGGCAACTTCATCGGCTCTTTGTCCCATAGTGATTAATAAATTTCTTAAAGACTTCTTCAATCAACTATACCATAAGTAGGAATTAAAGCTACCCCACCCTGCGTGTTGGACCCACAGGTTTTCTTCTCTCATTTTACCATTTATAACCATTTAACATTACCTTTCCAATATTTACAAGCATCATTACTAGGAATGTCTAAAGGTAATCCTAAAACTCCCAAAGTGCTTTGCCCATGCATTCACCAGAAATCTACACAAGAGTCCAATTACCTATATTTCCAAGATCGTGTGATATGATGCAAGTAAGATATCATGTGCTAAAGAGATACAAGTAGCAGTGTATATTTTAAAATGGGATAATTTTTCATTCTTAGTGAATCCCTTCTAAAGCTGATTCACAGGGGACTCCAGAACCAATCACAAGAAACAGTGGAACCTAGACTGAGATCACCTCAACACCAGATCGTTAGGTGGTTGTCACCCTTACCATTGTGTCCTCAGGGTCCGTCACCAAGCCCGGCATTGACTGACCCTCACAAATCATTTTGGTGGTGTGATAGTTAATGTTATAAGTCAAGTTGGCTAGGCCATGATTCTCAGTGTTATGTAATTATCCTCCGTTTTGAGATATAATATGATTACCTCCATCATGTGATCTGATGCTACCAGCCAATCAGTTCTAAGGGGAGCTTGCCTGGAGAGGAGTAGGCAGCATCCAATATATATATGGACATTCTGGCAAAGCTCATTTGCTTTCTCTGGATTCTCTTTCTGGCTCATCATCATTTGACCTTCGGTTCCTGGGGCTTGAGCCTATTTGATCTGCCGATACTGGGATTTGCCGGCTTCTGCAGCCCTGTGAGCCAGCACCCTTCCATCTGACCTGTGCATTCTGAGTTTGTCAGCCCCTGCAGCCACATGAGTCAGGGAAGCCTCTAGTTGATGCCAGATAAGAATAGATAGAATGGTTGCTGTGAAGCAGAAATTTGTCTGCTTGATGCTGACTCCAAGTGTTTCATGTTGCTGAAAAAGGGTATTTGCTATGTGCTGTGTAACCTATTCTGACTCATAGCAACCCTAAAGGACAAACTGGAATTGCCTCATAGGATTTCCTAGACTGTAATCTTTATGGGAGCATGTAGCCAGGTCTTTTGTCCTATAAGCCACAGGTTGGTTACATCTACCAACCTTTTAGTTCACAGCCAAGCTCTTAACAACTACACCTCAAACACTCCTTGAAGAGTTTATTAGGCTCTAAAAATAAATGAATGGATAGCAACTCAGTTGTCGATGTTATGTGAAGGCTGCAAAACCCTTACACAGAGGAAAAAAAAAAGTGGAATTAATACTGCTTTAGAATTCAAAACATATTACCAGAAAAAAGCAGACAAGTTAAATGTGACTTTCTTATTTCTTCGTTAAAACTGTAATTTCTTTATAAAAAAGCTCAAACTATGCCAGTGCTTTAGAGACATTTTCTAAGAGAAAGAGAGGTTTAACTGTGGATGACCATCCAATGTCCTTAAGAGAGTTTAAAAATGTTGGGTATATTAGATGTTGAGTACTGATCTACCGATCTAGCCTTGTAGACCCCAAGTGGGTGGACATATTTGCAGAGCAGAAGCCTAATTCCTACAAATTTAAAATCCTGCTGTTGCTAATAAGTACCGTCCTAAGTGTTACCTGTTTAAATGTTCTTGTTGAGAGGACAAGAACTTGTAGACAACAGGAATCAACGCAAGGTGGGCTTGGTAAGAGCAGAGCTGCAAGTCAAAGTGAGTAACTACTGTGTTTGACCATATGTCAATTTTCCGTTATCTAAAAGAGAAGAAGGATATTCTTACTAGTCAGGCACATCAGCAAATTATTATTAGACAAGGATACAGAAAGAGTAAATATTCTACTTTATCATAAAGACAGAAAAAAATGTTATTTTAATTAAATATAGGTAATATTTGCCTAATTAAACCTATTGCATTTTCATTTCAAAAATCTTATTTGTGCATAACAGTATGCAGTATTTTGTGCATTAGGACAATGAAATAAAATACCCTACATATTGTAAGGAAACCCTGGTGAAGTACTGGTTAAGTGCTATGGCTGCTAACCAAAGGGTCAGCAGTTCGAATCCACCAGGCGCTCCTTGGGAACTCTATGGGGGCAGTTCTACTCTGTCCCGTAGGGTCACTATGAGTCGGAATCAACTCGACGGCACTGGGTTCGGTTTGGGTTTTGGAGACTTATTGTAAATATCTACTAAAGGGTTTAAAAAATAGGAAAGTGAATTTCTGTATCAGAAGTTTGAAAGAAACCTTATGAAATATTGTGAGACCCTTATCACATGTAATAATTTTCCAATTTGACCTATTATAAGTTACTATTTATTTTATTTATTCTTACTGCTAAATAGTCATATTGTTGATTTGTTTAAAAAATAACATGTGTAAAAAATTAAATGATACATTGGAATAGAAAATTTTAAATAAATATGTTATAAAAGTTTTATATATAGTAATAACAAACATATAATTATATATTATATGTATGTGTATATATAAATATTTCTGTGTTATTTTTGTGTACCATTGTGTCAGTTCAGACTCACAGTGACCCTATAGGAAAGAAAATTGCTACATCGAGTTTCTTAGGCTGTAATCTTTATGGTAGCAGAGGACAGGTCTTTTTTCCAGAGTAGCCCATGGTGGGTTCCATCAGCCGACCTATGGGATAGCTGCCCAGTGCTTAACCATTATGGGACCAGGGGTCCTTAAACATATGTGTGTATGTGTGTGTGCCTGTAAATACGTATATATTTATATGTTTGTATGTCTGGTGTGGCCCTGCCTTACGTTACCTCTCAAAGTTAGTGTCTAGCTGAAGGAAAAAAATAATGAGGTTTTTGACCTCCAAAACAATTTATGGCTTAGTTTTTCTCTTAAGATTGCCTTAAGAGAGAAGGGTAAGGAGCACTTTGTCCTGGGGAGGGCAGAGTGGAACAGGTACAAAAGTTACTGACAGCTCACCTGCCAAAGCAGTCTTGTAAACACCAAGTGGATGGGCAGATTTGGGAAGCAGAAACTTAATTGCTGCAAATTTATAAACCTGCTGTTGCTATGGTAAGGGGCGAGGGTGGATGTCCTAGGTGCCTAGATCTTCAGGATGCTGTACATCTTGGCACCCATGCTGTTTGGGGCCGCTAGAGCAGATCAGAACTTCACTTCCTGTGGAGACTCAGCTGTCCTAAGACAGCTTGCATTCTGGTCCGGTGGCTTCAATGTATTCCTCTTGATTTCAAATTTAGTGCTGTCCTCAGAGGACAAATACCCTCAGTCTTATCCGATGTTGACCTTTCGGTCTTGCTCAGCCCTGTTCTGGGATGGACCCTCCAAGAGCTCCCCTGGGCCCTGAGTGACTGAGGGCACAGGGAGCCCCTAAGATGCAGGTGTTTAGCAGGGGATGCATCTCTGTGGCTGTCCTCAGGTGGTATGGGCTGGTGCTCCTCACTCGCCAGCTCTGAGCTGCCATTAGCAAGAAGTGTTTTTGCATCCCACCCAGCACTGTCCCTTGCTGCCCTCCATGCCATGCCAGAAAGGCCATGATGAGGTAGGAGTGAAGGACCTCTCCGCACCAGAAAGTTTACCTCTCTGCCACCCTAGAGTGAAAGTCCTTGGGGATAATGAGCCCAAGTTATATACGATGTGGGCATTTGCCCTAGGAGAAAAATGGGACATAGTAAGCTAAGAAGGACTGAAGGATTCATAGAAAAAGAGCAGGTCTACAGTCTCCAGGGAGGAGGGTGGGGAAGGGGAAAGGGACATGTGTATGGTTTCACTGCAGTATCAAAAGGCCTGTCATCCAGGTGGTTGATGAATGTTCACTGAAGGGTGGGAGGAGTGAATTCCTATCGTACTGCAGAGACCATCATCTCAAGCATGTAGGTCCTAATGAGAGGGGGCTGGTTGACTCTGAGCCCATGTGGGGGTTGGGGGTGTGCTGGGCTGGATGAGTGGGGCCTGCTCAGGTGGGAGGTATGTCTAAAGTGTGTGGACCAGACCTGTTTGTCACATTATCTTACCCCAAGTTATGCTCAGGTAGGGACAGCCAGGCTCCCCTTGGCCTCCTATTTCAAAGGATAAGTGTTGCCCAGGCAGTGACCAAATGGGACAGCATCACTGGGGAGAGGCCATGCTGAGCCATGCACGGGGAGCAATGAGGGTAGAACTTCACAGGGAAAGTGGTCCTTGTGGGGACCATGCCAGGACCTATTGTGTCATTTGGAAGTTCAGTTGCTTTATTCCCTGTCCTCATTTCTGTTGTGTTGGGGTGGGTAAAGGGAGGAGAAAAGCCCAAGATTGAGAGCCTAATGTAGGAAGTTCCATTGTTCCTCTGAGGGAGACATTCCACCACTTAACAGGGTCAGACAGAGGGACCTGACTTTAGAGGTGCTGATAGAACAGGCACAATGCAATCCACAGGTGTGAGAGGTAGCTTGGATGGGGAGTTTGAGGATGGATTAGCAGAGGAAGCAGGGAAGAGGGTGGAGGAGGTGCAATCAATGCCTGCCTGGGGTGCAGCAAGAGACATATGAATGGTCAAGGAAGATAGAGTAGGTAGTTCCTCCACGCTTGGAGATGGTCTTTATTAACGGCCTGACATTCTCCCTCCACACAGGTGTGGACTCTGCAACATGATCCAAGGGCAATCACATAGCTACCCTAGGATGTATTCATTATTTTGCATATCCAAGGAACAAAGCTGGAGATTCTGGTGAAGACCATAGGAATTTTCTTCTCATATCCATGGCTGACAATGCCCTGTGCCACACTATTACACACCAAGGGTCCCTCGGAGTTGCCCTGTGAAAATAGAAAGGAAGAGTCTCAGCTTCCCATCTCAGGCTCTTTTTTCTCTATGGTCCCCATGTCCTCCTGCTCAGGGCCTGGGTGTTTAGACGAGGAAGGCGCTGAGGGTTTACCATTCCCTTTGGCTCTTGGTGAGAAAGTGGTGGTAGGGTCCTGGCTTCAGGGATCCCCAGCACCGTGAGCTTCTTCCTTGGCTGAGAGCCCCCTCCAGTTCAACCTTGTCCCAGGATTTTCTCTTGTTGTCCCATGGAGAAAGGACAAGAGATAAGCAGGAGGGAGATGCCTGGGACACAAGGATTGACAACGGGATGCCCCCACCCATGGTGAACCCTGTTCTACCTATGGCTTCATGGACCAGTGAAGGCATGACCAAGGGGTTCCAGAATCACTCCTTCCTTGGAGAAATTCAGGAAAGGTGCTTGAATCCTTACCGTTCTTGTTTTCTTCCTATGCTGAGGCTTCACTACACACAGCTGGATGGAGTTTCTATAGTAATTATAGGTTTTTTCACAGTTCTGTTTGTTCTGTGGAAATCCTGGTGGCGTAGTGGTTAAGTGCTACAGCTGCTAACCAACGGGTCTGCAGTTTGACTCCACCAGGCACTCCTTGGAAACTCTATGGGGCAGTTCTACTCTGTCCTAACATGACGATGAGTCAGACTTGATGGCACTGGGTTTTTTTGGGGGGTTTGTTCTGTACTTTCAGGTGTACTTCCTGGAGTGTGTGTGCAGAATGGCCATTAGCTAGTCTTCCCCTGCCTGCTACACTGCACACCTGGTGTGGCTTCACCCGGTCCTCGCTCTGTGGTAGGGCAATGGTCTTCACAGCTGAGTTCAGGTGAGCCTTGTGTTTCATCTGATCAGAGAAGGTAAAAGATAACAGTTCAAATCCTGCCCTGCTAACAGGGCTCAAAGCAGGAAGCAGGTTGCTCGATCATCCCCTGCCTGTAGAGTCTCCAGGTTCCTTTCTATTGCACTGGGACTAGAAAAGCATTGAAATTGGGATGTAGGAGGGATCTGAGGCTCTGAATGATCTGATGCTCCCCAGTACTCTGTGTGGGTGCACCTTAATGGAGGCAAGAGGGTATCTTTAGGGGCATGATGTTATTGAAAGATGAAATGTTGCTATGCTCTGGGTGAGGAAAGGCTTGAGGTACTGGGATGACCTGCCTGGTATGCTTCTTTTTCTTGATATTTTGAGCTCCCAGGGTGACAATGATATTTCTGCAAGGAAAAACCAGTAATAGCAAGTCAGAATAAGTCAGAGTCAGATAAAGGTATTGATATTCCAGTCCAAAGCTGTCCTGCACCTGAGTCATTGAGAGGAGGAAGAGGGGGCAGAATTCCAGTCTCATTTGTGTTTCCTACACTTCATTTAAAAGAGCACAGTGATCCCCTTTTTTACTCTTTAACAGTGGCCCAGAACTGTTTCCTCTGCAGTTTTACCTGCCACCCAGCTTCCTGCTGACAAATTCTGAACTTCTATCCCTCACTCACTTCTCCCAGGCCAAAGGTGCGCTTAAAGCTTCTCTTACAGCTCACTGGCTCTGTGTACTCAGGGACCTTCCTAAACTATGGCTGTGGATGATGCCAAAAGTTCCCAGGAAAAAAGAACCCAGATGCTGTTCCTCATCTTCTGTAACAGTGAGTGGCCATTATAACAAAGTCTTCTTGTACTAGCAATCCTCCACAATGTTTCCATTTATGGTTGTTATTAACGTAACTTATTGATGCCATGTAGGGCCATGAGTGTGGTCTGACTTCCGTGCCCCATCTGATCACTGCTTTAAAAAAAAAATGTATTTTCTGGATCTCTGCATTCACAGAACCAACAGGAGGGCACTGCCTACGATGCTAAGCTGGGATGTTCAGAGGCTGGAATGGTGTCCTGGATTGGCTTGCTGGGAAGAGAGTCGTCTACAGAACCCCATACACTGAGATGAGGATCCTGGCTTCTGAGGGTAGCATGGCTGGCTAGTAGCATGGCAAGTTTCTTCTCTAGCCTCACTTTCTTTCACTGAAATTAGGGTCCTAAGACTTTTTTTTTTTTTTTTGGTTAAATATAATTCGGACACATTTTAAGGGGGAATGATCTGCCTTCAGAAGGTATATCCCAGAAGACCTGGAAAATATTTTATCTGACCTGCCCCAATTGTTTCTTTGTCCTCAACCCTTTCAGGCCCTAGTGTCTTGATATCCTCCTGCGTGGGCTGGTTTCTAAGGTCCTGTACGTGAACCAAAATAATATTGTATGTCTCTCCCCTACTGAGTCTGATATGTAGTAAAAACCCATATATTCTTTTGGCTACCTGAATGAACAATCTCCAGATTTCTTTGGCTTAAGGTTGAAGAAGAGAGTTTCTAATGAATTTCTGAATTTCAGCACAGAATTACCTTCATACTACATTGAGCCCTCAGAAGAAAGGGGGGTGAGAATAGAGAACTGGAAATCAAAGATCAGATGGGAAAATAGTCTGAGTGGAATCCCTGTCTCCATTAGGACTTTGGAAGCAGTGATCAGGCCAGTAGCCCAATGGTTCAGTTTGGTTCTGGGTATCTGCTCTGGCAGAGCTGAGAGGCTCAGAAGAAACAGGAAAAGGTGAAGGTAAAGTCTAGAAAGTGAAGTATGAAATAGCTCTTTGCCTCTTGATCTACACAGTAGCTCCTGGCATTGAGCTGCCCATTCTTAGGTTTAGTTAAATGAAATTTATTGCATTCATAATCAGCTTTCTCATCTCCACCTCAAACTTTGTCTTTAATAGTAAATCAATCCAGTAAGTAAAGCATTACTGAAGAAGAAGAACAAAGTGGGAGGCCTAACACTACCTGATTTTAGAACCTATTATATTGCCACAGTAGTCAAAACAGCTGGTACTGGTACAACAATAGACACATAGATAAACAGAACAGATTTGAGAATTCAGACATAACTCCATCCACCTATGAGCAGCTGATATTTGACACAGGCCCAAAGTCCATTAAATGGGGAAAAGATAGTCTCTTTAACAAATGATGCTGGCATAACTGGATGTCCATGTGTCAAAAAATGAAACGGGACCCATACCTCACACCATACACAAAAACTAACTCAAAATGGATCAAAGACCTACATATAAAATCTAAAGTGATAAAGATCATGGAAGAAAAATAGGGGCAAAGCTAGGGGTCCTAATACGTGGCATCAATAATGTACAAACTGTAATTAAGAATGAACAAACACCAGGAGAGAAACCAGATAACTGGGAGCTCCTAAAAATCAAACACTTAGGCTCATCAAAAGACTTCACTAAAAGAGTAAAAAGAGAACCTACAGAGACTGGGAAAAAATTTTGGCTACAACATATCCGATCAGGGTCTAATCTCTAAAATCTACAAGATACTGCAACACCTCAACAACAAAAATACACATAACCCAATTAAAAAATGGGCAAAGATATAGACACTTGACCAAAGAAGACATTCAGTCAGCTAACAGATGCATGAAGAAATCCTCAAGGTCATTAGCCGTTAGAAAATGCAAATCAAAACTACAATGAGATACCTTCTCACCTCAACGAGGCTGGCACTAATCCAAAAAACACAAAATAACAAATGTTGGAGAGGTTGTGGGAAGATTAGAATTCTTATGCGCTACTGGTGGGAATGTAAAATGGTATAACCACTTTGTAAAATGATATGGTACTTCCTTAAAAAGCTAGAAATTGAAATACCGTATGATCCAGAAATTTCACTACTAGGAATATATCCGAGAGAAATAAGAGCCGTCACATGAATAATCACATGTCCACCCATGTTCATTACAACACTATTGACAAGAGAAAAAAGATGGAAACAGCCTAAATGCCCATCAAAAGATGAATGGATAAACAAATTATGGTACATACACACAATGGAATATTATGCAATGATAAAGAACAATGATGAATCTATGAGACATCTCACAACATGGATGGATCTGGAGGGTCAGACACAAAAGGACAAATATTGTATGAACTCACTATTATAAGAACTCAAGAAAATGTTTAAACACAGAAAATAGCATTCTTTGACAGTTACAAGGGTGGGGAGGAGGAGAAGGGGAAATCACTAGATAGATAGTAGACAAGGGTCAACTTTGGTGAAGGGAAGTACAACACACAGTACAAGGAAAGTCAGTACAACTGGACCAAAGCAAAAGCAAAGAAGTTTCCCAGACACATCAAAACACTTTGAGGGGCAGGGTAGCTGGGATTGGGACCTGGGGACCGTAGTTTTGGGGGACATCTAGGTGAATTGGCATAACATAGTTTTTTCTAAAGAAAATGTTCTAAGTCCCACTTTGGTGGGTAGCATCTGGGGTCTTAAAAGTTTGCAAGCTGCCATCTAAGATACATCTATTGATCCCATCCCACTTGGAGCAACGGAGAATGAAGAAAGCCAAAGACACAACGAAAATAATAGTCCAAAGGACTAAAGGACCAAATGAAACAGAGATTCCACCACCCTGAGACTAGAACTAGATGGTGCCCAGGTACCACCAATGACTGCCCTAACAGCGAATACAACAGAAAGACCCAAACAGAGCAGGAAAAAAATGTAGAACAGAATTCAAATTCACATAAAAAGACAGGACTTAATGGTCTAAGAGAGACTGGTAGAACCCCTGAAACTCTGGCTCCCAGATGCTCTGTTAACCCAGAACTGAAACCATTCCTGAAGCCCACTCTTCAGACAAAGGTTAGACAGGACTATAAAACAAAACAAATAAAAGTACACATGAGGAATATCCTTCTTCATTCATTCAGATATACAAGATCAAATGGGCAGCTCCTGACCAAAAGCAGGATGAGACGGCAGGAGTGACAGGAACTGGTAGTATGGACATAGGGAACCCAGGGTAGAAAGGGGGAGTGTGCTGTCACATTGTGGGGATTGCAACCAATGTCACAAAACAATATATGTATACATTTTTGAATGAAAAATTAACTTGAGTTGTATGCCTTCACATAAAGAAAAAAAAAAGTTGATACACTTGAAAAAAAAAATCATTTTGAGATAACAGAGGTGCACAGCCTATGGAAAGGAGATGACCCACCAGGTTCCAAGGGAGTATTTTTTTTTTCCCCTGTCATTTCTATGCATTTTATGCAGCCACAGAATTGAGGTTCAGGAAATTCCTAGGGTTGATCTGGGTGTAGGATACATCATAGAGACAGCCTGACTGGGTCTCTGGAAATGTCGGTGGTGGATTAAACAGGCATCTGAGATGGGAATAGTCACTTACCTTTGAAGGTCCTGGAGGGCAGAGGAAAGGACAACAGGATCAGGAGCACCAGCGTCTTCTCGGAAAGGATGCTCAGGTCAGGAGTTGCTGTGATTCCACTTTCCAGGCTTTTTAAACCAAGAGGCGACTAAAGAGGAGAGGCTCAGTGACTTCATGTTTATTTCAGAAAGCATTGATCCTCGAGATATGAACTCTCAGCATGGCCCTCTTCTCTCCTAGAGGAATGTTTTTGGTGAGGGTGTTGCAAGAACCAGATTCTTAGGCAGTTTCTGAGTCTCTCTCACCTGGAGAAAATTCTGTTTCTGAGAAGGGTGGAAGGGGGTTTAGGAGGATAGTGATTCCTTTCCTTAAGTTCTGTTTTGGGTCTTCAAAGACCTGAACATGGTGCCATATTGCCTTTCATTTGTGACTAGCAATTGCCTACTTCTTTATGTAGTATCTCTTGGCCCAATCCTTTTCTTTATAGTGCACCATGCTTCGAAAGCCAAAAATCTTTATATTTATAAATGAAAAAGTGCCTAGCTCTGGTCTTACTGGAAACAAACTAGTCAAGATTGTAATCATCCAACAACTTTTGTCAGTTACAGGCAACTGCAGAGTTTTGGGGTTGCAGGTGAAGATAGACATTGCGTCTGTAGTGGAGATGGGATGTTGATGAGCGTTCTAGGAAGGCAAAGAGATGCCAGAATAGGAGACCATGAGAGCACAGATTTGATAGACCTACGTGTATGAATTCATCATTCGGTCTCAGACCACACTGATAAGTCCAATGTTGCTCTGAAGCCACCAGCCTGTCCTTCGATCTGCTGACTTTGGGATTTGCCAGCTTCTGTAGCCCTGTGAGCCAGCAGCCTGCCATATGATCTGTCGATTCTGGGTTTGTCAGCCCCTACAGCCACGGGAGTCAGGGGAAGCCTCCAGCTGATCCCTGACCCATGGACTTGGGACTTGCCAGCCTTCACAACAATGTTAGCCATTTTCTTGAGATAAATCTGTCTATGTACATATTTATAAACTTCACTGGTTTTGCATCTTTAGAAAATCCAGCCTAAAGTAGGTGGTGATGGACGGCAGAAGCAGAGCTTTTCTGCAAACTCTCTCACAGAAGACATCTAAAGCCCAAGTGCCTGCAGGGGGAAGTGTAGCCCAGAAACTAGGCTATCAGCTCTGAGTAAAGCCATGGGCAGGAATAGCGATGGGTAAAGCATGGACTCTGAGTTCTGGGCAGGTCCTGCATCTTGTCCTCCAGACCTGAACTCAGAGCCCAGCAGGGCATCCTCTTTGCCAGGGTGTGAGGTTTGCTGGGACCACAGAGGAGATCAACCAACAGCTGTGGGAACCTGGGGCAAGCAGGGTGAGGGGCTCCCCAGGAATGTGGTCCTGGTGGGAAGAACGTTTACTGAACTTCAGGTGCTGTTTCATCCCTACACGCTGCCTCCTCACCCACTAGTTTGTGTGGTTATCCTGGGCCTCATACAGAAGGACACCTTGAGTACCCACATGGAATAAAGACAGGGGTCTCAGCTCAGCTTTCTCCATTGCCCCTCCACTCTCTTTTCCTTGCACTGTGTTATGCTGAGGTTTTTTGTTCTCAGAGAAGGAAGGTGCTTCAGATGTGTGTATGTTAGGGAGAAATATCCAGGGAAGGGGTCTTCCAATATTCTGGGATCCCACCCTGGCACTAATTCATGTCTCCAGCTCAACCCTCAGTTCTTCTGTGGCTTCCTGGAGCAAACTTCATAGACTGCTTTGGGCCCTGCTATGGAACTAGGTGAACCACTTCTGCAGACTCTGGCCTAGGTGTCCCCATGACCTTTTTGCCCCTGGATCACTCTGTGGACATGCCTGTCAACTTGGCATGGCAGGTTTACCACTGTCCTTAGCTTTCCCAACACCACTGCACAGAGCTGTTGTTTATGGACAATATCTTTTTAGCCCTGCTGCCCTTCTAGCAAGAGCCCTAGTGCCAGAGTGGTTAACCACTGGACTTCTAACCTACAGGTCAGTGGTTTGAATCAGTCAGCCACTCTCGGGAAGTAAGATGTGGTAGTCTACACTGTAAAGATTTCCTGCAGTGTTGCTATGAGTCAGAACTGACTCAATGGCAATGGCTATGAAGCCTTCCAGTACCTCTTCCCAGAAAATGTCAAAACCACGCCATCTGCCAAGTCCCAAACCTGCCTCACTGCATGTGACCTGCCTATGCTCCATGTAGCTCTGGGATGAGATGAAAGGTTGTACAGGTATGTTGAATGTAGCCTTGATTTCTGATGCCCAAGAGGACCAGAGAGGGCTTAGAAACTCAGATCCTGTTGTCCCACTGCGTGCCCAGGGCCAGTTATTGGGATGGTCTTATAGACCCTGTACTTGAGGAAATGTTCCAGCTCACTGAGAGGCTACAAGATCTAGCAGAGGGGCCAGACTTAGAACAATGAGAAAGAGACCTGAGAGCTGGTGAACACAAAGGCACCCATGGTATTGCCATTGAATCATGTCCTGTATTATGCCTTGAGGCAGCATGTGGGCTGGCTTTGAGCACAGGGATTTGTTGCTGGGTGATTTCCTCCTTTATGATACCGTGAACATCCAGGGTGACATCTGCTTCTAGAAGAAATTTAGATGGGATAATCCTTAAACCCACTATCTTCAGTCACTCTGGTCCCACCTGGCCCATAAACCTGGAGCCTCAGTGATGATGTGATTCATATGAAGGCCTTCACCCTGCTGCTCTGCAGTTCTGGTGGGGCCCTTGGCTTGGTGCCTAGAGAGTCCCCTGCAAATGGGTGCTTGAGGGCTGCCAGGCTTTGTATGGGAGAATGTTATGTATATACTGCTTAAAATATAGGTGGAGGTATGTCTTATAAACATTTTCTGCCTGACACATGGCTGTTTTTGAAACATTTATCCTATCATGCCATTTATAACAGCAACTACCACACACACACACACACAAACACTGTAATATTTCACTATTTTTCAAATGGTATAGAAAATTGCTGCCCATCGAAACACTGGGTCATAATATTGCCATGGACAATTATATTCTAAAGAGCTCTGGGAATATTAGAAAACCAATATAGATATAATATGTCTATTGTAATCATTCTGAGAGTCATGTCCCCTAAAATGTTGAAATCACTCTAAACTTAATCGCCAGATTTTATGGACTTTGGTATTTTAGCATGGTTTCTTGAAGGAGAAGTTTGGTCTGAGCTGTTGGCAAAGGCTCTGTGTTGTCCCCTGTGCTCCCAGTCAACACTCAGCCCATTCTCTTGGGGTGCTTGTCTGCTCCCAGCCACCACAGAGCTTATTATTAATGTCATCCTCCCATGCCTTCTGTCACCTCTTTGGTTCTACCATTGTTATGACCTATGACCACCAATGCATTTGTTCTCCTGACTGTGGTGTTCCTCTTGGAGTAGAGGGTATTGGTGACAGCATGTTGACAATGTCTGCCCATGGTCTGGGCAGGGAGCACAGTTTGTAAGATTTCTGCTAGGGAAACCTCAGCTGTTTTCTGAGGAACAGTGAAATGACAAGTACTCTGAATGCAACTATTTTGCACATGGTACGGGTTTCCAGGATTATCTTGGTTTAAGAAATGAGTGTGATATGTTCAAGAAGGCCATCCTCAGGGGCTAAAAGTCCCAGTTAAGAGGTGTGTATGAATATTGCAGGGGAAAAAAATCAGACCGATTCCCAAAATATATGGACTGAAAGCAGCATTGGTTCTAGTGTCAAGCGAGTGCATCACTGATCATCTGCTTTCTGTAGTCCTTGTTTCTGTTTGTCCCCTGACTGCTCACCTTGCTACTGTGATTCGTGGCAATGCACAGGGTGATGGGACTTAAGTGTTCACCTAAATTTTGTGACCTTTACGAACACAATGTATTGGCAGAATTAACTCTGAAATATTTTCTTATTAGAGAAGGAGAGCACGTTGTCCTGGAGAGGGAAAGTAGAAGGAATACAAAAGGTGTTAGTAGAATGGGATAAGGGTGTAGGAGGCTGGTTCCTAAACCTCAGGATGCCCTACCTCTAAGCATCACTGCTGTTTGGAGCAGCTGGAGTGGGTCAGAACTGCGGTGTCATTGGTGACCAGGCTGTCCCAAGGCAGTTTTAATTCTGGTTCCATGGCTTCATTGTCTCCCTCCTGATCTCAAGTTCAGTGCTGTCCCCCTGCTGTCTGAGGACAGAATAGACACCCATAGGACTTATCTTAGTCCACATCTCAGTTCTCCCCAGTCTTGCTCTTTTATGACCCTCCATAAGCTCACCTGGGTCCCAGGTGACTGCAGAAAACATGAAATCCCTGAACTGCAGGGCGTTAGCTGGGGATGTGTCCACAAGAGGCTGTGGATTGTTGATTTCATTCTCAAGTACTGAGCTGCCATCAGTAGGGAGTCTTTCTCTAGCCTACCCAGCATTGCCCCCAGATGTCTTCAATGTCATTGTAGAAAGCCGGTGTCAGAGAAGGAATGAAGCTTGGCCATCTGCACCAAAATCTTGACCTCTGTGCACCATAGAGAAAAGTATTCTATGTATACAGCCCATGTCATACACAATGTGGACATCTGTCCGAGAACAGAATGGGGGCATAATGAGTCCTGAAGGATGATGGAATTCAGACAAAAAGATCAGGTCTACAGTCCCTGGGTGAAGAACATGTTTATGGTTTTACTGCTTTACCACAAGAACTTTTACTCAGGTGGTTGATGACTGTTAATTTAAGGGTGGAGGAATGAATTCCAGCTCTGCTGCACCAATGTGTCAGCTCAAGCACAAAAGGCCTTGAGGACAAGGTGGCCAGTAGCAGGCATGGGTCATGGTCAAGATTCCAGTTAGCCAGGTATAACCAAATGTCACAGGCTGAAGGTACTGCGGACACCAACTGACGTGGTTGTGTGGGTGTGCTGGGCAGGATGAGAAAGGCTGAGCCTGGCCTGCTTCAGTGAGAGTTGTGTCTACCAGTATGGGGACCAGGCCTGTCTTTTATTTTTTCACACATTCTACTCTGGTGGGCACAGCCTGGTTTCCCAGAGCCCCCTCTCAGATAGGATGAGAGGCCAGCAAGGCAGGGCCCAGTTTGAACAGCAGCACTAAGGACAGACCTTGCTGAGCCATGGACAGAGGGATACTAGGGTGTAACCTACGGAGAAGGTAGTCTGTGGGGAACACATCGGCTCCTACTGTGTCAATTGGAGGCTCAGTTGCTTTTCTTCCACACTTCTGCACCATTGAGCTCGGTAGGGCTTAAGAAAGAGTAAAGGCCATCATTAAGAGGTTCACGTAGAAAGTTCCTTTGTTCCCCTGTGATAGGCACTCCACCACCTGATATGGTCAGACAGAAGGACCTATTTAGAGATGTTGATAGGACAGGGGCAGGACTCAGGTGTGAGTAAGTGGTGTGCATGTGGGAGTTGGGTGATGTGGTAAGTAGGAGAGCTGAGAAGAAGGTGGAGAAGGGGAAAATAGAACTTGCCAGAGGCACTCCAGGGGACCATGGATACGTCCATAAAAAATAAAGGTCAGCTATTCCCCAAAGGGAGATGGTCTTTATTAAGAATCTAACATTCCCTCAGGCATCCAAGGGCCAGTCACTTAGTTATGTGTGGAGGTATTCATTATTCTGTGGATCCAGGAAATACAGCTGGAGATTCTGGTGAAGATTATGAGAGGTGTATTATCATATCCAAAGCTAGCAATGCCCTGGGCCTGTTTGTTAAGTACCAAGGGTTCACTGGAATTACCCTGAGGGCAGAGAAGGGAGGAGCCTTCACACAGGCCACTCTGGTTTCCCCTCGTAGGCTCTTTTTTCTCCTTGGTTCCTATGTCCTCTCTCTCATAGTCTGGGTCTTCAGAGTAGGTAGGGGCTTAACGTCAATTTGGTTCTGAGTAAGAGAGGTGTGTAGAGTCCAAGACCTCTGGAATTACACATTACCATGATCCTCTGCCCTGGCTGAGCCATCTTAAGCTCAACCTTGTCCCAGGCTCTGTTCTTGTTTTCCCAGGGAGATAGGACCAGAGATAAGCTGATGGAGATGCCTAGGTCTCATGGGTTAATAACAGGATGTGTCTACCCATGGTGGACCCTGCTCTACCAGAGGCTTTGTGGACCAGTGAAGGCAGGACCATGGGGCTCTGAATCACTTTCTTGGTCCTCACACAGGGGGTCCCTGGAGTATCCACATGGAACAGAGAGGATGTCTTAGCTTAGCATTCATTCCTTCCTCCTCCATTCCAACTCTTTCTCCTCTTCTCCCTTTGCTGTGGCCCTATGTCTTCAGATAAAGAAGTTATTCCAGGAAGTGGGGCCGAGACGGCAGAGTAATCAAATGCTTCTGGTGCTCCCTCTTACAACAAAGACCTGAAAAAAACAAGTGAATTGATTATATATGACAAGCTAGGGGTCCTGAACCTCATAGGGAAAGTCAGTAAATTGCACTGAGTGTCAGGGGGTGGGATAGACTGTTTAAAGGCAGTGAGGAGTTGCCGGACCTGACTCGACAGGAACCAGCTCCCCTCAGCCCCAATCCCCTAGCATGATCACGGCAGGGCTGGCAGTACCATTTGAGACACGGCTTCCTTAGCCACAGAAAGCCAGCGGCACAGAGTCTACTCATGCCTCCAGAATCAAAGAAGAACAGCACTCTTGGCATAAGTGCTTGAGTCTAATAACAACACAAAATCAAATAGCTCCCCATTTGAAAGAACTCTTTTTCATTTATCTGATCTCCTACCTCTGCCCCAGGCCCGAGCCAGCTTCAGTGACAGTTGATTTCCCTGGGCCTGAGATTGGTCCTGCTGCTCATCCTGAACCATTCTCCCAGCCTTGGAGAAATAAAAAAATTTACAAATGGGGAAAAAATAATCTGCTGGTTCCCCTAAGATGGGAACTTAGGGCAGAGGTGGTTCCTGTCCAGGCACAAGTGGTCCAGGGACTTTGAATGCCTTTCATCCCTGCATGGACCCATGTAGCCCCATTTCAACAGCTAGGTCCTTGGCAAGGGTGTATGTGCTTGAGGTCTGACTTTAATTGTTTTAGCAGTGCAGTGGAGAAGCAGGTTTTTGACATTTGACACCACTCTGCCTGTTAAGCAGGGTCCTCACTTACCCACATCAGGGGCCTAAGGTCTACACAAGCCACCTAGCCACCCAAGGCAGGGGTCCAAGGATAAGTGGTGCCTCCCAGTCCTTATAGTTAAAAGCATTAGGTGCGTATAGTATGGCTGCAGAGCCAAACCACTTGTGCTCTCTATAGAACAGAAATGCACCTTCCTCACAGACACTCAGGGGAAGGTTGTCAGGCATCTTCCTTGCTCAGAGTGGGATCTCCTGCTGCAACCAGAAACCTGTGCATACACCGATCACCACTACTCCTCTAAGACCGTAGGTGAAAGCCTGCACCACACACTTGGTGACTGACTACCTGGACACCTGAGATGAATCCATACAAGAAAAGTGAATGGACTCCTAGGCTCATATAACTGATAACAGCTCTAGCCATCTGGTGAGAGGACGTTAGAGATTCAAAGGCTCCAAAAATCAAGCTAGCTCACTCAAGAATCCTATTTGGGTATATCAAAACAAAACAAAGCAAGAACATAGGACCCAGTAAGCAAACAAAATAAACTAACAGAATAACTTATAGATGGCTCAGAGACAACAGTCAATATCAAGTCACATAAAGAAACAGACCATGATCACTTCAACAAGGTCTCGAAACAAAGAATTAAGGAATCTTCCAGATGAAGATGTATTCCTGGAATTACCAGAGGTGGAATAAAAAGAATTCTGCAAAATGCAGAACAAGCCAAGTAGCACAGAGATAAAGCAGTTGAGGAAATTAAGAAAGTTATTCAAAAGCATAATGAAAAATTTAATAGGCGGCAAGAACCATAAGGAGACAGCAATCAGAAATTCAGAAGATTAAAAATTAAATTTCAGAATTAGATAATGCAATAGAAAATCAGAGGAGAAAAATTGAGGAACTGAAAGTCAGAATTAATGAGATTGAAGATAAAACACTTGGAATCAATATATATGAAGAAAAATCAGATAAAAGAATTAAAAAAAATGAAGAAACCCTAAGAACAATGTGGGATTCTATCAAGAGAAATAGCCTAAGAGTGATTGGAGTACCAGAACAGGGAGAAAATACAGAGAGAATTGTTGCAGATTTGTTGGTAGAAAACTTCCCAGATATCATGAAAGATGAGAAGATATCTGTCCAAGATGATCATCGAACCCCACACAAGTTAGATTTCAAAAGAAAGTCACCAAGACGTACTATAATCAAACTTGTCAAAACCAAAGATAAAGAGAGAATTTTAAGAAAGGCTAGGGATAAACGAAAAGTCATCTCCAAAGGATAGTCAATAAGAATAAGGTTGGACTACTCAGGAGAAACCATGCAGGCAAGAAGGCAATGAGATGACATATACAAACCCTTGAAGGCAAAATAAATTGGAAGCCAAGAATTGTATATCCAGAAAAACTGTCTCTCAAATATGAAGGCAAAATTAGGACATTTCCAGAAAACAGAAGTTTGGGGAATTTGCAAAAACCAATCTAAAACTATAAGAATATTAAAGGGAGTCCTCTGGTTAGAAAATCAATAACATCAGGTAAAAACCGAAGACTAGAGCACAGGACAGAGAAACCAGATATCAACCCAGATAGGGAAATCACAAAACATGATTTAAATCAAGATTTAAAAAAAAATGCTCAAAACAGGGAGACAGAGACATCAATAAGTAAAAGATGACAACACTAAATCAATAAAGGAGGGACCAAAAAAATGTAACAGATCCTTCCTATGGAGAGGAAGTTAAGGTGATATAGAGAGATAAAAGGTTGGTTTAAACTTAGAAAAATAGGGGTAAATAATAAGGTAACCTCAAAGGAGACTAACAATGTTCACATCAAAGTAAAAACCAAGAAAAGCATAAAGACTCAGCAAAAACAAAATCAACAATAATCAAAAAGAGGAAAACACAATTTATAAAGAAAAACTACTCAGCACAAAAAGTTAAGTGAGAAAAAGAAACTGTCAACAACACACACAAAAAAGACTTCAAAATGACAGCACTAAACTCATACCTGCCAATAATTATGCTGAATATAAATGGACTAAATGCACCAATACAGAGACAGACAGTGGCAGAATGAATTAAAAACTGTGATTCATCTATATGCTGCCTATAAGAGACAGACCTGAGACTTAAAGACACAAACTAAAGCTCAAAGGATGGAAAAAAATAAATCAAGCAAACAAAAATCAAAAAAGAGCAGGCGTGACAATACTAATTTCTGACAAAATAGACTTTAAAGTTAAATCCACCATAAAGGATTAGGAAGGACACTACATAATGATTAAAGGGACAGTATACCAGGAGGATATTACCATATTGAATATTAACGCAAGCAATGACAGGGCTTCAAGATACATAAAACAAACTATAACAACATTGAAAAGTGAGATAGACAACTACAGAATAATAGTAGAAGACTTCAACACACCACTTCCAGTGAAGGACAGAACATCCAGAAAGAAGCTCAATAAAGACACGGAAGATCTAAATTCCACAATCAACCAACCTGACCTCATAGATATATACAGAACACACAACCCAACACATGGCACATTTTCTAGAATAGACCACATATTAGGTCATAAAGAAAGCCATAACAGAATCCAAAACATGAAAATATTACAAAGCATCTTCTCTCACCATAAGCCACAAAACTAGAAATTAATAACAGAAAAAGAATGGAAAAGAAATAAAAAATATCAAAACTGAACAACACCTTGCTCAAAAAATGAATGGGTTATAGAAGAAATTAAGGACAGAATAAAGAAACCCATAGAATCAAATGAGAATGAAAACATTTCCTGTCAGAATCATTGGGACACAGCCAAAGGAGTGCTCAGAGGTCAATTTATAACAATAAATGCACACATCCAAGAGAAAGAAAGGGCCAAAATCAAAGAATTATCCCTACAACTTGAACAAATAGAGAGCAACAGAAGAAACCCCCAGGCACCAGAAGAAAGCAGATAATAAAAATTAGAGCAGAATTAAATGAAATACAGACCAGAAAAAACAATTAAAATTGTTAACAAGACTAAAAGCTGGTTCTCTGAAAAGATTAGCAAAATTGATAAACCTTTGACCAGACTGACAATAAAAAAGAAGACGAAGCGAATAATCAAAATAAATGAGATGGATGATATCATAGCAGAGCCAACTGAAATTAAAAGAATCATAACAGATTACTATGAAAAATTGTACTGTAACAAATTTGAAAAGCTAGAAGAAAGGGACAAATTTCTAGAAACACAAGACGTACCTAAACTAACACAAACAGAGGTAGAACAACAACAACAAAAAACCCATAACAAAAGAAGAGATTGAAAAGGTAATTTAAAAAACTCACAACAAACTAATAGACTAAATATAAGTAACTTTGCTGAAGGGTAAGACAGCACACAATGCTGGGGAAGCCAACACAAGCTGTACAAGGCAAGGCCATGGTAGCTCCAAACTCCCTGAGGGACAGAATTGCTGGGCTGAGAGCCATGGGGACCAAGGTCTCAGGGAACATCTAGCTCAACTGGCATAACAGAGGTTATAAAGATAATGTTCTACATTCTACTTTGATGAGTAGTGTCTGGGGTCTTAAAAACCCGTGAGTGGCCATCTGGGATACTTCACTGGTCTCACACCTTTGGGAGCAAGGAAGAATGAAGAAAACTGGAGACAGAAGGGAAAGATTAGTCCAGAGGACTAATGGACCATGTCTACTATGGCCTCCACCAGACTGAGTCCAGTACAACAAGATGGTGCTCGGCTACTACCACTGACTGCTCTGACAGAGATCACAATATAGGATCCCAGACAGAGATAGAGAAAAATGTAGAACAAAATTTGAACTCAAAAAGAAAGACCAGACTTGCTAGCCTGACAGAGACTGGAGAAACCGTGAGAGTATGGCTGCCGGACACCCTTTCAGCTGAGTAATGAGGCCACTCCTGAGGTTCCTCCTTCAGCCAAAGATTGAACAGGCCCATGGAACAAAATAAGACTAAAGAGGCACACCAGCTCTGGGGCAGAGATTGGAAGGCAGGAGGGAACAGGAAAGCTGGTAATAAGAGATTCAAGGTTGAGAAGGGAGAGCGTTGACATGTTGTCGGGTTGTTAACCAATGTCATCCAACAATGTGTGTGTGTACTAATTGTTTGATGAGAAACTAGTTTGTTCTGTAAAACTTCATCTAAAGTTCAGTTAAAAAAAAAAAAAAAAACCCTGGCCCTGACAGCTTCACCAGAGAATTCAACCAAACTTTCAGAGAAGAGTTAACACCACTACTACTAAAGGCATTTCAGAGCATAAAAAAAGATGGAATACTCTGAAACTCATTCTATGAAGCCAGCATTTCCCTGACGCCAAAACTAGGTAAAGACACCACAAAAAAAAAAAAAAAAACCAGAAAATTTCAGATCTATATCCCTCATGAACTTAGGTGCAAAAATCCTCAATAAAATCCTAACCAAAATAATTCAACAACATATCAAAAAAATAATTCACCACGACCAAGTACGATTCATACCAGGTATCCGGGGTTGGGTCAACATTAGAAAAAAAATCAGTGTAATCCACCCCATAAATAAAAGACAAGAACCACACGATTTAATCAATTGATGCAGAAAAGGCATTTGACCAAATCCAACATTCATTCATGATAAAAGCTCTCAGCAAAATAGGAATAAAAGGGAAATTCCTCAACATAATAAAGGACATTTATACAAAGCCAACAGCCAACATCATCCTAAACAGAAAGAGTCTGAAAGCATTCCCCTTGAGGACGGGAACCAGATAAGGATGCCCTTTATCACCACTCTTATTCAACATTGTGTGGAGGTCCTAGCCAGAGCAATTAGGCTAGATAAAGAAATAAAGTGCATCCAGATTGGCAAAGAAGAAGTAAAAGTATCTCTATTTGCAGATGACATGATCTTATACATAGAAAACCCTAAAGAATCCTCAGAAAAACTACTGAAACTAATAGAAGAGTTTAGCAAAGTATCAGGATACAAGATAAACATACAAAAATGAGCTGGATTCCTCTATACTAACAAAGAGAATGTCGAAGGGGAAATCACCAGATCAATACCATTTATAATAGCCCCCAAGAAGATAAAATACTTAGGAATAAATCTAACCAGAGAAGTAAATGACCTATACAAAGAAAACTACAAGACACTAGTGCAAGAAACCAAAATAGACCTACATAAAGTGGAAAAACATACCTTGTTCATGGATAGGAAGACTCAACATAGTAAAAATGTCTATTCTATCCAAAGTGACCTATAGATACAATGGAATCCCGATCCAAATACCAATGACATTTTTTAATGAGATGGAGAAAAAAATCACCAACTTCATATGGAAGCAAAAGAGGCCCCTTATGGATAAGTAAAGCATTACTGAAAAAGAAGAACAAAGTGAGAGGCCTCACACTACCTGACTTTAAAACCTATTATACCTCCACAGTAGTCAAAACAGCCTGGTACTGGTACAACAGATACAAAGACCAAGGGAACAGAGAATCCAGACTTAAATCCATTCACATATGAGCAGTTGATATTTGACAAAGGTCCAAAGTCAGTTAAATGGGGAAAAGACAGTCTCTTTAACAAATGGTGCTGGTATAACTAGATATCCATCTGCAAAAAACAATGAAACAAGATCCATACCTCACGCCATGCACAAAAATGAACTTAAAATGGATTGAAGACCTAAACAAAAAATTTAAACGATAAAGATCATGGAAGAACAAATAAGGACAATGCTAGGAGCCCTAATACATGGCATAAACAGTATACAAAACATTACTAAAAATGCGCAAACACCCAAAGAGAAACTAGATAACTGGGAGATCGTAAAAATCAAACACCTATGCTCATCCAAAGACTTCACCGAAAGAATAAAAAGATTACGTACAGACTGGGGAAAAGGTTTTAGCTATGACGTCTGATCTCTAAAATCTACATGATACTGCAAAAACTCAACAACAAAAAGACAAATAACCCAATTAAAAAATGGAGTAAAGGATATGAATAGGCGCTTCACCAAAGAAGAAGGTCTGGTGTCTAACAGACTCATGAATAAATGCTCACGATCATTAGCCATTAAAAATATGCAAATCAAAACTACAATGAGATAGCATCTCACTCCAACAAGGCTGGCATTAATCCAAAAAACACAAAATAATAAATATTGGAGAGGTTGTGGAGAGACTGGAAAACTTATACACTGCTGGTGGGAATGTAAAATGGTACAAACACTTTGGAAATCGATTTGGTGCTTCCTTGAAAAGCTAGAACTAGAACTACCGTATGATCCAGCAATTCCATTCTTTGGAATATATCCTAGAGAAGTAACGGCCTTCATATGAACAGATATATGTGCACCCATGTTGATTGCAGCACTGTTTACAATAGCTAAAAGATGGAAACAACCACGGTGCCAATCAGCAGATGAATGGATAAATAAATTATGATATATTCACCATGCAATGCTTAAGAACAAGGATGAATCCGTGAAACACCTCATAACATGGAGGAATCTGGAAGGCATTATGCTGAGTGAAATTAGTCACTTGCATAAGGACAAATATTGTA
This sequence comes from Loxodonta africana, assembly GCF_030014295.1. Classification (NCBI taxonomy): domain Eukaryota; kingdom Metazoa; phylum Chordata; class Mammalia; order Proboscidea; family Elephantidae; genus Loxodonta; species Loxodonta africana. Next base: position 36,033,391 of record NC_087351.1, read on the forward strand.
TGAGACCACTATTATAAGAACTCAAGAGAAAGTTTAAACATAGACAAAAATATTCTTTGATGATTACGAAGTTGGGGTGGGAGAAAGAGGGGTATTCACTAATTAGATAGAACTGTTTTAGGTGAAGGGGAAGACAGCACACAATACAGGAAAGGTTAGCACAACTGGACTAAACCAAAAACAAAGAAGTTTCCTGAATACAACCGAATGCTATGAAGGCCAGGGTAGCAGGGACCGGGGTTTAGGGACCATGCTTTCAGGGGACATCTAGGTCAATTGGCATGACACAATGTATTAAGAAAATGTTCTGCATACCACTTTGGTGAGTGGCGCCTGGGGTCTTAAACCTTAGAAAGTAGCCATCTAAGATGAATCAATTGGTCTCAACCCACCTGGAGCAAAGGGAAATGAAGAACACCAAAGACATAAGGTAAAGATGAACCCAAGAGACAGAGAAGGCCACATAAACTAGAGACTACATCAACCTGCCCCTGTGTGCATTATAACGACATGTGCAAAGAGCTGGAGTTGGAAAACCAAAAGAGAAGAACACATTTAGCATTTCTCAAGCTGAAAGAACTGAAGAAAAACTCAAGCCTTGAGTTGCAATAGTGAAGGATTCTGTGGGGAAAATATTAAATGACTCAGGAAGCATCAAAAGAAGATGGAAGGAATACACAGAGTCATTGTACCAAAAAGAATTAGTCGATGTTCAACCATTTCAGGAGGTAGCATATGATCAGGAACTGATGGTACTGAAGGAAGAAGTCCAACCTGCCCTGAAGGCATTGGCGAAAAACAAGGCTCCAGGAATTGATGGAATATCAATTGAAATGTTTCGACAAACAGATGCAGCACTGGAGGTGCTCACTTGTCTATGCCAAGAAATATGGAAGACAGCTTCCTGGCCAACAGCCTGGAAGAGATCCGTTTTTATGCCTATTCCCAAGAAAGGTGATCCAATCGAATGTGGACATTATAGAACAACATCATTAATACCACAAGCAAGCGAAATTTTGCTGAAGACCCTCCAAAGACAGCTGTAGCCGTATATCGACAGAAAACTGCCAGAAATTCAGGCCAGTTTCAGAAACGGAGGTGGAACCAGGGATATCATTGCTGATGTCAGATGGGTCCTGGCTGAAACCAGAAAATACCAGAAGGATGTTTACCTGTGTTTTCTTGACTATGCAAAGGCATTCGACTGTGTGCATCATATGAATTATGATAATATTGTGAAAAATGGGAATTCCAGAAGACTTAATTGTGCTCATGAGGAACCTTTACATAGATCAAAAGGCAGTTGTTCAGACAGAAAAAGGGGATATTAATTGGTTTAAAGTCAGGAAAGGTGTGCATCAGGGTTGTATTCTTTCACCATACATATTCAATCTGTATGCTGAGCAAATAATAAGATAAGCTGGACTATATGAAGAAGAACGGGGCATCGGGATTGGAGGAAGACTCATTAACAACCTGCATTAATCAGATGACACAACCTTGCTTGCTGAAAGTGAAAAGGACTTGAAGCACCTACTGAAGAAGATCAAACACTACAGCCTTCAGTATGGATTGCACCTCGACAAAAAGAAAACAAAAATCCTCACAATTGGACCAATGAATATCACCATGATAAACAGAGAAAAGATTAAAGCTGTCAAGGATTTCATTTTACTTGGATCCACAATCAACAGCAGCAGTCAAGAAATCAAAAGATGCATTGCATTGGGTAAATCTGGTGCAAAGGACCTCTTTAAAGTTTGAAGACCAAAGATGTCACGTTGAAGACTAAGGTGCGCTTGACCCAAGCCATAGTATTTTCAGTTGCTTCATATGGATGTGAAAGCTGGACAATGAATAAGGAAGACCAAAGAAGAATTGATGCCTTTGAATTGTGGTGTTGGCCAAGAATATTGAATATACCACGGACGCCAAAAGAACGAACAAATCTGTCTTAGAGGAAGTACAATCAGAATGTTCCTTAGAAGCAAGGATGGCGAGACTGCATCTTACATACTTTGGACATGTTGTCAGGAGGGATCAGGTCCCTGGAGAAGGACATCATGCTTGGCAAAGTACAGGGGTCAGCAGAAAAGAGGAAGACCCTCAATGAGGTAGATTGACAGGGTGGCTGCAACAATGACCTCAAGCATAACCACGATTATGAGGATGGCACGGGACTGGGGAGCGTTTTGTTCTGTTGTGCATAGGGTCGCTATGAATCAGAACTGACTTGACAGCACCTAGCAACAACAACAACAACATCAACCTGAGGCTGGAAGAACTAAATGGTGCCTGGCTACCACCAATGAGTGCCCTGACAGGGAACACAACAGAGAACCCCCTGAGGGAGCAGGAGAACAGTGGGATGCAGATCTCAAATTCTTGGGAAAAAAAAGACCAGACTTAATAGTCCGACTGAGACTAGAGTTAGCCCGGAGGTCATGGTCCCTGGACCCTTTGTTAGCCCAAGGTGGGAACCATTCCCGAAGCCAACACTTCAGGCAGGGATTGGACTGGACTATAAAACAGAAAGTGATACTGGTGAGGAGTGAGCTTCTTGGCTCAAGTAGACAATCGAGACTATGTGGGCAGCTCCTGCCTGGAGGTGAGACGAAAAGGAAGAGGTGGACAGGAGGTGGTTTAATGGACACGGGGAATACAGTGTGGAGAGGAAGAATGTGCTCTCTCATTAGGGGGAGAGCAGCTAGGTGTACATAGCAAGGTATGCATAAGTTTTTGTATGAGAGACTGTCTTGATCTGTAAACTTTCACTTAAAGCACAATAAATAAATAAAATAAGTTATTCCAGTGTGTGTGAGGGAAAAAGACATGAGGGAAGGAATCTTAAACGATTTAGGCCCATGATCTGGTACTGGTTTTTCTTTTCAGCTGAACCACAACTCTTCATTGTCATCCTGGAGCAAGGCACACAGGCTGGGTGGGACCCATTTTGGATCTTGTGAGCTGGATCTTTATACTCTGTGTATAGTGTTTCCACACTTGTCCCCACAACCTTTCTACTTTTTTTTTTTCTGAACTCATGCCTGTCTACATACACGGGCAGTTACCCTTGTCTTTAGGGCTCCACACACTACTGTGCAGCACTTTTGTCTTTGTGAAAGATGTCTTTGTAGTCCCGCTGCCCTTCCAGCGCCCATTTCTTGACTGTGTCTATACCATGCCATTTATCAGAGTCCCAAGCCTGCCTTGGTGTTTGTGACCTGGCTTCACCCTGTTTTGGTCTGGGACAAGGCAAAGGGTCGTACAGCAGTGGTGAGCATGGCCTTGAGCTCAACTGCCAACAGGACCAGGCAACACTTCAGGTCCAGGTCTGGGTGTTAAGGCTGGTCTCATTGATCATCACTTGTGGGTTTTTCCATACCACGTATGACTCTAGGACCCAGCAGAGGAGCCAGACTTGGAAAAGCAAGCAGAGTGAAGCTCAAAGAATTGGTGAACAAAAAGGCACCCATGGGCATTGCCATTAGATCATGTTCTGTCTTTTCTCTCAAAGCACATTTGGGAAATCTCTGAGTACAGGGATTGGCTTCTTCCTTGATGATGCTATGGGGAACCAGGGTGTCATTTGTTAGTGGGAGAAAATATAGATGGGATGATCCTTATGCAGACTATACTTGGTTCCTCTAGTCTCACCTGGCCCAGGAATATGGAGCATCAATGAAGCCATGATTCAGATGAAGGTCTCTACCTTCCTGCTGTCTGGGTTAGGCGAAGCACTGGGCTCTGTTTCTAGGGTGTGCTCTGCGCATGGCTACTTCAGAACTGTCAGACTTTTGATGAGAGTGTGTTTTATACATACATACATACATATATACATATATACATACATACATACATATCTACATATATATATATACCCAGAACCCAGTGCTGTTGATATATATACATATATATATGTTGCTGTTATAGATTGAATTGTGTCTCCTCAAGATTTGTGTTGGAATATAAACCACTATACTTGTGGAGGTATAGTGGCTGGCACAGTAGTTAGGAGCTAAGGTTGCTAACTAAAGGTCAACAGTTTGAATCTACCAGCCTCTCTTTGGAAATCCTGTGGGGCAATTCTACTCTGTTCTATACGTTCCCTGTAAGTCTGAATTGACTGGAAGGCAATGGGTTTTGGTTTATACTTTTGGATGCAATCACATTAGCAAAACTGTTTCCTTTGTTACATTAATCAGCCCATATCAGTGTAGGGTGTTTCTTAAACTAATCACTTTTGTAGATGGGGTAAGACAGATGCCAAGCCACATGAAGACCACCAAGACACAGAAATACAGAAGCTGAAAACAGAAAAGGACTATCCCCCAGTGCCTACAGAGAGAAAGCCTTCCCATAGAGCCAGTTCCTGAATTTGGACTCCTAGGCTCCTAATTATGAGAAAATAAATGTCTGTCAAAGCCACTTACTTGTGGCATTTCTGTTATAGCAGCACTAAGAAACTAAGACAGTCAACTAGAATTCCGAGAGCCAGCCTTAATAATTTCCATTCTCTTCACCAGAGGTGAAGGTTTCTAAAATGGTGATCCTAGTAAATGTGCTACTTATAATAATTACTGTGACCATGTTCTGTAAGAATACATATAACGAAATTGAGAATCATGAAAATACCAATGCCAGTATGATTCAGACATTATACAAAAAGAAAGATATTTATTTTAAGGACAGCTTTTTTTTTTTAGAAGAATACACAGAAAGAAGGCTGTAAGTATCCAAAACAGAGGAAAGTGCACCTTATGGAGAGAGGTGTAGGGCTGGACCTGGTGGAGAAGGGATTGTGAAAGCACATATGGGGATTGAGTCTATGAGTCCGGGACAAAACAGGTAAGTTCTTCCTGAGTACTTAGTGTTTTGATCTCCCATAAAGACTCCAATACCAAGATGTAAGAAGGAGCCACTGAATTTGCTTGGGCACACCCTGGAACACACAGGCATTCCTTTGATCACTCTCTGAAAATGAGTAATCTTACATTTTCTGATTCAGAGGTTGCAATAAAAGTGCCTTGTGGGTGAACAAAAATGGGAAATTTTGGTATCAGAATTGTTGGCTCCTTTCAGTGGAGATCTTACCAAAGGTAGTGCATTCTACAGTATACCAAGTGATGCACTGATTTGGCAATAAAATATGCTACCCCTAGCTCATAGACACTTTGATTTGAAAAATGGAGTTTGAAATCATACTCTTGATTTGTACAAAGATTTTAATGAAACCATGGGAACAAAAGAGGGGATTGTTGATATCTTTAAAATGCAAGTAAGTCTTTTGTCATCTATTGTATATTTGGCCTGTGGTGTAAACAGAAATTTTAGCTAGTTCTATTTGGTCTGCAATTTCCTTATCAAGGACAATTTAGAGATCTTACTTGTTCAATGTGCTGCACACCTTGTACTCAATATCGCTAAAAATTATGTGTGATTAGCTGAGCTGTGATGTCGAAGCTTTCATAATGGAAGTTTTTGGTCACTTTTCAGTGTCCTCACAATGTGCAGAAGAACTTACTAAGATGTTTGGTGTGTAGAAATGGGAGCAATAGACATAAGCCTACAAGATGGCTGTTGTTTCTGGCTAGAGTCAAGATGTTAAAATGTTGGCCTGCCATATAAATCATCTTTTCAAAATGTAGGACCTAAAGAATACTCTTCTGTAATTTGGGAGTGCATTGAAGAGGAGAATGAATAAAAGGCTTACTGTGATACAGAAATTTGTATGCTTGATGGTAACTCCAAAGTGTTTGATATTGCTTAAAAAGGATATTTGTTGTGTGCAGTCTAGTCGATTCTGACTGACAGTGACCCTATAGGACAAAATAGAACTGCCCCATAGGGTTTCCTGGGCTATAATCCTTAGGGGAGCAGATAGCCAGATCTTTTGTTCTGCAAGCCACAGGTGGGTTTTGTCTGTCAAATTTTTGGTTAGAAGAAACGTGCTTAACCATTGTGCTACCAGGATTCCTTGAAGAGATTACTGGAATCAAAAAAGGGTGAACAGACACCCTCAGTTGGTTGGTGTTATGTGAAGATTGCAAAAACCTCATATACAGAAAAGAAAAAAAAAAAAAAATGGAAGACTACTTCAGAATTCAAAACATAGCACCAGAAAAAGGCAGACAAGTTAAATGTGGCTTTCTTCTTTGCTAAAACTGTAATTCCTTTGTAAAAAAGTTTAAAATATCTGCGTGCTTTAGAGACATTTACCAAGAGAAAGAGAGGTTTAACTTTTTGTGACAACCAAAGCCCTTCAGAGTATTTAAAAATGTTGGGCATGTTAGACATACAGAGCTAATCTACCAACCCAGTCATGCAGACACCAAGTGGATGGGCATACTTAGAGCAGAAGCCTAATTTCTGCAAATTTAAAAACCTGCTGTTGCTAATAAGTAGAAGCCTAAGTGTTGCATGTTCAAACGTTCTTGTTGAGAGGACATTAACTTGCAGACACCAGGAATCAGCGTAAGGTGGGTCTGGTAACAGTAGAGCTGCAAGTCAAAGTGAGCAGCTACTGTGTTTGACCACATGTCATTTTCTCAATACCTAGTAGAAAAGAGGAATATTCTTACTAGTCAGGCACTTCAGCACAATATTATTAGATGAGAGTACAGAAAGCATAAAATATTCTACTGTGCCATAAAGAAAGGAAAAAACTGTTATTTGCCTAATTGACTCTACTGTTTTTACATTTAAAATATCTTATACATGCGTAACAGTATGCAGTAGTTTGTGCATTAGGACAACACAATAAAATATCCTACATATTGTAAATATCTAATAAAGAATTTAAAAAATATATGAAAATGCTTTCTTGTCACAGATATTAATTTTCTAATTTTTCCTAATATTTGTTACTACCTATTTTCCCTGTTTAATAGTCATGTTGGTGATTTGTTTAGATGATAGGATTTATGCAAAAAAAACTAAATGATACTTTATAATATAAAATCCCAAACAAATATCTACTATGAATGTTTGATGTAAATAACATTCAAGCATATAATTATATATGTATGTGTGTATGTATATATATATTTGTTGTTGTGTGCCATTGAGTCAATTCTGACTCATGGTGATGCTATAGGACACAGTAAAACTTCCCCATAGAGTTTCCTAGTCTGTGATATTTATGGTAACAGATTATCTTTTCTTCTGAGTAGCTGCTGGTGGGTTTCATCCTCCAACATTTTGTTTAGCAGCCGAGTACTTAACTTTGAGCCACCAGGGCTTCTTAAATATATATTGTATATATAAATGTATATATATATATCTTTTATTTTTATCTTCTTTTTATTTTTATCTTTTCTCACCAACATAAACAGCAACTGTACACGTGGACTTTGCCAGATGGAATACACAAGAATCAAATCGATTACATCTGTGGAAACAGAAGATGGAAAAGCTCAATATCATTAGTCAGAAGAAGGCCAGGGGCTGACTGCAGAACAGACCAACAATTGCTCATATGCAAGTTCAAGTTGAAACTGAACAAAATTAGAACAAGTCAAGGAAAGCCAAAGTACAACCTTGAGTATATCCCACCTGAATTTAGATACTATCTCAAGAATAGATCTGACCTGTTGAACACTAATGACTGAAGACCAGATGTGTTGTGGAATGACATCAAGGACATCATACATGAAGAAAGCAAGAGATCATTAAAAAGTCAAGAAAGAAAGAAAAGACCTAAATGGATGTGAGAAGAGACTCTGAAACTTGATCTTAAACGTCAAGTAGCTAAAGCAAAAAGAAAAAATGATGTAGTAAAACAGCTGAACAAAGGATTTCAAAGGGCGGCTTGAGAAGTCAAAGTATCATGATGACATGTGCAAAGACCTGGAGATAGAAAACCAAAGGGGATGAACACACACAGCATTTCTCAAGCTGAAAGAATTGAAGGAAAAATTAAACTCTTGAATTGCAAAAGTGAAGGATTCTATGGGGAAAATGTTAAACCACGCAGGTAGCATCAAAAGAAGATAGAAGGAATGCACAGAGTCACTATACCAAAAAGAATTGGTCAAAGTTCAACCATTTCAAGAGGTAACATATGATCAGGAACCAACGGTACTGAAGGAATAAGTCCAAGCTGTACTGAAGGCACTGGTGAAAAACAAGGCTCCGGGAATCGGCGGAATACCAATTGAGATGTTTCTACAAACGGTTGCAGCGTTGGAGGTGCTCCCTCTATGCCAACAAATTTGGAAGACAGCTACCTGGTCAACCAACTGGAAGAGATCCATATTTGTGCCTATTCCCAAGAAAGGTGATCCAACCAAATGCAGAAATTACTGAACAATATCATTAATAACACATGCAAGTAAAATTTTGCTGAATATCGTTCAAAAGTGGCCACAGCAGTATATCGACAGGGTACTGACAGAAATTCAAGCCAGATTCAGAAGAAGACATGGAACCAGGGATATTACTGCTGATGTCAGATAATCCTGACAGAAAGCAGAGAATACCAGGAAGATGTTTACCTGTGTTTTTTGACTATGCAAAGGCCTTTGACTGTACGGATCAGAACAAATTATGGATAACGTTGCAGAGAATGGAAATGCTGGAACACTTAACTGTGCTCATGAGGAATCTGTACTTGGATCAAGATGAAGTTGTTCAGACAGAACAAAGGGATACTGCATGGTTTAAAGTCAGGAAAGGTGTGCATCAGTGTTGTATCTTTTCACCTTACCTGTTCAATATGTATGCTGAGTAAATAATCCAAGAAGCTGAACTCTAAGAAGAAGAACCCAACATCAGGATTGGTGGAAGACTCATTAACAACCTGCATTATGCAGGTGACACAACGTTGCTTGCTGAAAGTGAAGAAGACCTGAAGCACTTAATGATGAAGATCAAAGACCACAGACTTCACTATAGGTTATACCTCAACATAAAGAAAACAAAAATCCTCACAACTGGACCAATAAGCAACATCATGATAAGCGGAGAAAAGATTGAGATTGTCAAGGATTTCATTTTACTTGGATTCACAATCAACACCCGTAGATGCAGCAGTCAAAAGACACATTGCCTTGGGCAAATCTGCTGCAAAAGACCTCCTTAAAGTGTTGAAAAGCAAAGATGTCACCTTCAGAACTAAGATGTGCTGACCGAAGGCCATGGTGTTTTCAATTGCCTCATATGCATGCAAAAGCTGGACAGTGAATAAGGAAGACCGAAGAAGAATTGATGCCTTTGAATTGTGGTGTTGGTGAAGAATATTGAATATACCATGAACTGCCAAAAGAAGGAACAAGTCTGTCTTGGAAGAAGTGCAACCAGAAAGCTCCTTAGAAGCAAGGATGGCAAGACTACACCTCCCATACTTTGGACATATTATCAGGAGGAATCAGTCCCTGGAGAAGGACATCATGCTTGGTAAAATAAAGGGTCAATGAAAAAGAGGAAGACCCTCAACAAAATGGATTGGCATTGTAGCAGCAATATTGGGCTCAAGTATAGCAACAATTGTGAGGATGGCACATGACCAGGCAATGTTTCCTCTGTTGTCATAGGGTCACTATGAGTGAGAACTGACTAGACTGCACCTAACAACAACAACACATGCACACACACATACATGCACACATATATATATATATTTGTGTGTGTGTGTGCATGAGTGTGTGTGTGTGTGTGCACGTGTGTATTTCCATGGTATGGCTGTGCCCTAGGTTAGTTCTCTAAGAAAGTTAGTGTTGTTGAACGAAAAAAATAAGGTTGCTTTTGACCTGCAAAACAGTTTTTGGCAGACTTCTTCTTGTAAGATTACCTTAAAATAGAAGGGTTAAAGGCACATTGTCCTGGGGACAACAGAGTAGAACAAGTACAAAAGGTATTAAGAGCTGATCCACCAAACCAGTCTTGTAAACACCAAGTGAATGGGTATGTTTGGAGAGAAGAAACTGAATTCCTGCAAATTTGAAAACCTACTGATGCTATGATTAGGGGTGAGGTTGGATGCCTTTGATGCCTAGATCTTCAGAATGCTCTACTTCTTGATACCCGTGCTCTTTGGGGTAGCTGGAGTGGGTCAGAACTGCTGTGTCTGTTGCAAATGTGCTGTCCCAAGGCAGTTTGCATTCTGGTCCAGTGGCTTCAGTGCCCCTTTCCTGATCTCAAATTTAGTGCTTTCTTGCTGTCCTCTGGGAAGTAAGCTGGTGCCCACAGTCCTGTCCTATGTCCTCTTCTCAGTCTTGCCCAGCACTACTCTAGAATGAACCCTTAGTGAGCTCTTCAGGGCCCTGGGTGACCAGAGGTATAGACAGCACCTGATCTGGGGCCTTTAGAGGGAATGCAGACCTCTGGGTGTCCACAGGAGGGTGTGGGCTGCTGCTCCTCACTTCCCAGCTCTGAGTTGCCATCATCAGGGAGCCTTTCTGAAAGCCCACCCAGCATTTCCTCATGCTGCCCTCCTTGTCATGCCAGAATGGCCATGATGGGACAAGAGTGAAGCTTGACCTCTCTGCACTCTAGAGCAAAAGTATTCAAGAATAATGAGCCCACATCATATACAACATGGGTATTTGGCTGAGAATAGAAAGAGGACATACTAAGTTCAGAAGGATTCAGGGATTAAGAGAAAAAGTATGGGTCTACAGTCCCTGGGGAAAGAACGTGTTTGTGTTTCACTGCTATATCACAAGACCTGTCACCCAAGTGGTTGACAATAACCGCTGTCCCACCATGGCTCCCACTTAATTGTGTGAGGAATGAATTTCAATCCCGTTGCATAGAGTGTCATCTCAAGCACATAGGCTCTAATGACCAGGTGGCCAGCAACATTCATGGGACTTGATACCAGTTAGCCAGCAATGACCATGTGGGACAGGCTGAAGTCACTGCAACTGAGAAGGTGGAGGAAGCTGGTTAAGTCTGAGCCCATGTGGGGGTGCGGGTGTGCTGGGCCGAATGAGAGAGGCTGAGTGGGGCCTGCACCAGTGGGAGGTGTGTCTGCAGGTGTGTGGACCAGGCCTGTTTGTCACATTACTCCAAGATCTGCTCTTGTGGTCACAGCCAAGCTTCCCTTAGCCCCCTCTCTCATTATATGAGGGTCTGCCAGGCACTGCCGAGGTGAGACAGTAGCAGCTGTACTGAGTCGTAGACAGAGAAAGATGAGGGTGAAGCCTCACAGGAAGGTAGTCCTGGTGAGGACCATCCAGGGCCCTATTGCATCTGTTGGAGACCCAGTTGCCTTTCTCTCTATCCTCTGTGTGTTGGGCTGGGGTGGATTATCGAAGCAGAAAAGGCCCACATGGAGAGCCTCATGCAAAAAGTTCCTTTGTTCCTCTGAGGGAGACACTCTACCAGTTGATGGGGTCAGACAGAGGGACCTGACTTTAGAGAAGCTGAAAGGACTGGGACAATACAATACACAGATGTGAGTTGGTGGTTTGTGTGGGGAGTTTGGAGACTGATGAGCTGGGAGAGCAGAGAAGAGAGTAGAAGAGGTACAATCAGAACCTGCCTGGGGCACAGCAGGGGACCAGTGAATATTTTCAAGGAAAACACAGAAGACAGCTCCTCCACATTGGGAGATGGTCTTCATTAAGAGCCTAACATCCTCCTTCCACACAGGTTTGGACTCTGCCACAGAACCCAAGCGCTAGTCACTTAGCTGCACTAGGATGCATTCAATATTCTATGTATCCAGAGAACAAACTTTTAGATTCTGGTGAAGACCTTAGGAATTTTCTTCTTATATCCATGGCTGACAATGCCCTGGGCCATATTGTTACAACCAAGGGCCTTTTAAATTCACCCCGTGTGCATAGAAGGGAAGAATTTCAGCATGGACCCTCTGGCTTCCCCCCTCAGGCTCTTTTTTTCTACAGTTTCTATGTTCTCCTATTCAGGGCCTAGGTGTTCAGAGAAGGAAGGGGCTGAGGGGCCATTCACTTTGGCTCTGAGTGACAGAGTGTTGGGCAGAGTCTTGCTCTTGGGGATCCCCAGCATCATGTGTTTCTGTCTTGGCTGAGACCTCTCTCCAGCTCAACTCTGTCTCAGACATTCCTCTTGTTCCACGAAGAAAGGACAAGAGATAAGCTGCAGGGTGATGCCTGTACCTCCCAGACTGACAATAGGTTGCCCTCACCCACGGTAAACCCTGTTCCACCTGAGGCTTCAGGGGTCAGTAAAGGCCTGACCATAGGGTCCCGTAATCACTCTGTTCTTGGGGCAAGGCAGGAAGGATACTTGACACTTTACCCTTCCCGGTTTCTTCCTATGCAGAGGGTTCTCTGCACATAGCTGGATGGAGTTTTCATAATATTTGAAGGTTTGCTCACACTACTACTTGCTCTGTACTTCTAGGTTTACTTTCTGAAGTGCCTGAAGATCAACCATTAACCAATCTTCCCCAGCCTGCCACATTGCATATCCGGTCCAGCCACACTTGGTCCTGGCTTTGTGATAGGGCAATGGTCTTCAGAGCTGAGTTCGGGTAAGCCTTGTGTTTCATCTGGTCAGAGGAGGTGAGAGATAGCAGTTCAGATCCTGCCCTGCTAGCAGGACTCAAAGCCAGGGAGCTGGTTGCCCAATCCTCCTCTGCCTGGAGGGTATCCCATGTCCTCTTATATTGCACTGAGACCAGTAGAACACTGAGCTGGGAAAGGAGAGATGCTTGAGGCTCTGAATGAGCTGATGCTTCATGCACTTAAATGGAGGCAAGATGGTAGCATGATGTCATGGAAAGCTGAAACTTTGTTATACCATGGGTGAGGAAAGCCTTGAAGTACTAGGATGACCTGCCTGGTAGGTTCTTTTTCCTTGATATTTTGAGCTCTCACAGTGACAATTATATTTCTTCAAGAAACGACTGGATATAGAAAGTCAGAGCCACTTTAACTCAGCATCAGATAAAGATATTGATGTTATAGTACAAGGTAGTCCTGCACCTGAGTCATTGAAAGGAGGAAGAAGGGACAGAAGTCCTGTTTCATTTGTGTTTCCAATGCTTCATTTAAATGAGAACAGTGATCCCCTTTTTTTATTCTGCAACAGTAAGCCAGGACTGATTGTTCTGCAGCTTCACCTACCATTCAGCTTCCTGCCAACAAATTCCATATCTCTATCCATCACTCACTTCCCCCAGACCGAAGGTGCATTTAAGGCTACCCTTGCAAGCTCATTAGCTGTGTGTGCTCAGAGACCATCCTAAGCTATGGCTGTAGGGCACTGTTATGAGTTCCCAGGAATTGAGAACCCAGAAGCTGTTCCTCACCTTCCATAACAATGGTGAGCTGCTGTCATCACGAAGTCTTCTCACACCAGGAACCCTCCACAGCATTTCCATTTATAGTTGTTATTAATGTACCTAATTGATACCATGTGGGTTCAAGAATGTGGTCAGGCTTCTGTGCCCGATGAGATCACTGCTTAAAAATAAAATCTTTCCTGGATCTCCGTGTTCACAGAAACCAGATGATGGACACCGAAACTGGGGTATTCAGAGACTGGACTGGTGTCCTGCAGGACCCCTAAAACTGAGTTGAGGCAGCAAGGCTGGCTTTTAACATGGTGGATTTATTTTCTTGTTCTCACTTTCTTTCACTAGAAATGAGGGTTCCCAGCCTTTTTCGGGGGTTAAATACACTTCAGACACATTTTATGGGATAACTATCTTCCTTCAGGATGCACATCCCAGAAGACCTGGAAAATATTTTTTCTAATCTCCCAAAATTGCTTCTTTGTCCCTAGCCTCTTGGACCACTGTTGTCCTGATAACTTCCAGTGTTGGGTGGTTTCTAAGGACTTGAACATGATGAGTTCATGAACCAAAATTCTCTTGTATCCATGTAACTAGGGAATGGCATGTATTGCACTGGCCTTGGGTGTGTGGCACCACTGAGCTGTTTCTAGGAACCCTTATGGCAGGTGGTATGTCTACGGAAAATGATACCTATTGTAAACACTGAAATTGCACCTCTGTCCAAACACCTGACACATTTCTTTTAGGTAAGATCAGCTCAAAAATACAAGTCTAGCTTATTAATCTTTCAATTAACACATTACCAAGCTTGAGTAAGGACATTGGGTTATTAGAAACTGCCCAGTGGTGCCATGAAGCCAGGACCAGTGCAATACCCTAGGTACTACATTGCTTATACCTCTCTCTCTTCCAGAGTTTAGTACATAGTAAAAACCCATAAATGTTAATTTGATACATGAATGAACAGTCTCTGTATTTCTTTGGCTTAAGGTTGAAGATGAGAGGTCCTATTGGATTTCTGAATCTCAGAACAGATTTATCTTCATATAACATTGAGCCCTCAGAATAAAAGGGGATGAGAATAAAGAACTAGAAATCAGATTTGGGATGGGGAAATAAGCTGAGTGGAATCCCAGTCTCCATTAAGACCCTGGGAGCAGTGATCAGGCCAATAGTCCAAGGGCTCAGTTAGGGTTCTGGGTATCTTGCCCTAGTAGAGCTGAGGGGCTCAGAGAATAGGGACAAGGTGAAGGTGAAGTCTAGAAAGTGAAGTATGAAATAACTCTTCCTTTTTTGATCTGTTCGATAGCTCCTGACACTGAGCTATCCATCCTTAGGTTTAGATAGATGAAATTTATTGCATTCATTTTCAGCTTTCTCATATCACCAGAATTTTTGGCTTTCCTAATAATAAATCACTTTGCAGAAAAAGAGGCTTCGTCCATGCGATGGAGATGACCCACCAGGTCCAAGGGTGAATTTTTTTTCTAGTCATTTCTGTACATTGTTTATATAGCCATAGAGTTGAGATTCAGAAAATTCCTGGGGAAGATGTAGGTCCAGGATGCATCATAAAGATAGCCTGACTGGGGCTCTGTGGAAATATTAGTGATAGAATAAGCCAGGCCTCTGACATGGGGATGGTCACTTGCCTATGATGGTCCTCGGGGACAGATGAATGAACAGCAGGATAAGGAGCAGCAGCATCTTCTCAGAAAAGTAGGGCTTGCCAGGACTATCCTAGTTTTAGAAATGAGTGTCTTCTGTTCAGGATGCCCATCCCCAGGAGCTAAATGTCCCAGATTTGGTGATGTATTTGAAATATTTCAGGAAAAAAACAAAATAACAATGTAGCCTAACATATATGGAGTGAAAGCAGCTCTGTTTTTGGTGTCAACTGTGTGTAGCATCAGTTATCTCCCTTTTGTAGTCCCTATTGCAGTTTGTCACCTGACTGCTCATCTGTCTACTATGACTTGTTATATTCCTGGGACTTAAGTTTTCACCCACATTTTGTGACCATTTGTGACTGTCTTATTAGAGAAGGGTGCAAACACATTGTCCCTGGGATGGCAGAGTGGAACAAGTGCTAAAGATTTGGGTGGGACAGAACGATGATGGATGATAGCATCCTCAGGATGCACTACATCTCAGGATCCCTGGTGTTGGGGGCTGCTGGAGGGGGTCAGAACTGCACTGTCTGTGGAGACTGGGTGGTCCCAAGGCAGTTTGCATTCTGGTCCCATTGTTTTAGTGTCTTCTTCCTGATCTCAAGTTTAATGCTGTCCTGCTGCCCTCTGGGGAGAAGATAGATGTCCACAGTACTATCCTTTGTCCATCTCTCCGTCCTGCTCTGGGATGGACCCTCCATAAGCTCCTCTAGGCCTTGGATGACTAGGGAAAACAGAAAGCCCCTGAACTGAAGGCTTTAATAAGTGATGAGGCCTTGTGGGTGTCCACAGGAGGGTTTGGGCTGCTGGTACTCATTTCCCATCACTGAACTGCCATCAGCAAGGAGTTTTTCTACATTCCACTCAGCATTGCCCACTAATTCCTTCCACATCATGCCAAAAAGGCTGTGTTGGGGAAGTGATGAAGCTTGGTATCTCTGCACCAAAAGCTTGACCTCTCTGCACCAGAGAAAGCCCTCGATGTATTGGGCCCACTTCATACACAATGTGGGCATCTTTCTGATGACAGAAGGGGGACGTAATAAGTTCTGAAAGACTGTGGGTTTCAAACAAAAAGAGCAGGTCTGCAGTCCCTGGGTGAAGAACATGTTTATGGTTTCACTGCTGTATCACAATGCTTGTCACTCAGGAAGATGATGAATGTTCATTTAAAGGTGGAGAAGTGAGTTCTAATCCTGCTGCACAAACATGTCACTCAAGCACAAAAGGCTTGAGACTAGTGGTAGCCATGGGTCATGATCATGATACCTGTCAGCCATATGTGACATACTGGCACAGGCTGAAGTGACTGTGGCCGCTAAGTGAGTCCCTTAGTGGGGGCTGGTCGAATCTGGGCCCACGCATGTGTATGAGGTGTGCTGGGTAAAATGAGAGAGGCTGATTCAGGCCTGCACAAGTGAGAGGTGATTCTACAGATGTGGGGACCAGGCCTGTCTGTCACTTTTTCACAAACTCTACTTTGGTGGCATTCCAACTCATAGTGACCCTATTTGGACAGAGTAGAACTGCCCCATAGTGTTTCCAAAGGAGTGGCTAGTAGATTCAAACTCCTGACCTTTTGGTTAGCAGCTGGGCTCTTAACCACTGCACCACCAGGGCTCCAAACTAAATACGTTGCCATAGAGTTGATTTGGACTCATAGTAACCCCATGGGGGAGCCCTGGTGGCACAGTGGTTAAAAGCTCAGCTGTTAACCAAAAGTTCAACAGTTTGAATTCACCAGCTGCTCCTTGGAAACCCTGTGGGGCAGTTCTACTCTGTTCTGTAGGGTCACTATGAATTGGAATAGACTCGATGGCAATGAGTTTACTCCGGTGGGAACAAACTGGCTTCTCTGAGCACCCCCTCTGATAGGATGAGGGGCCAGAAGGCAGGACTCAGCTGGGACAGCAGCACTGAGGAGAGGCCTTGCTGAGCCATGGACAGAGAAATATGAGGGTAGATCCTACGGGGAAGGTGGACCTGTAGGACCATGACAGGCCCCTGTTGTGTCAACTGGAGGCTCAGTTGCTTTTCTTCCCCTCATCTGCATCATTGGGCTGGGATGGTTTTTTTGTTGTTAGGTGCTGTCTAGTCAATTCTGACTCATAACGACCCTATATATAGCAGAATGAAACACTGCCCGGTCCTGCTCTATCCTCACAATCGTTGCTACGCTTGATCCCATTGTTGCAGACGTTGTGTGAATCCATCTCATTGAGGGTCTTCCTCTTTTTTCCTAACCCTCCACTTTACCTAGCATGATGTCCTTCTCCAGGGACTGGTCCCTCCTGATAACATGTCCAAAGTATGTGAGACAAAGGCTCACCATCCTCGCTTCTAAGTAGCATTCTGGCTGTACTTCTTCCAAGACAGATTTGTTAGTTTTCTGGTAGTCCGTGGCATACTCAATATTCTTTGCCAACACCGCAATTTAAAGGTGTCAATTCTTCTTTGGTCTTCGTTGTTCATTGTCCAGCTTTCACATGCTTATGAGGCAATTGAAAACACCAAGGCTTGGGTCAGACACACCTTAGTCCTTAAAGTGGCATCTTTGATTTTTAAGGGATGAGATTAGGAAGGAGAAAAGATCATCATGGAGAGGTTCATGCAGCAAGTGCCACTTTTCCTCTGAAGAAGACACTCCACCACTTGATAGGGTCAGACAGAGGGTCCTAACCTTAGAGATATCGATATACATAGATGCATATTTATTTATACGTATACTTACGTATGTGTGAATATGAATAAGTTGTTATTTTAGGTGCCGACGAGTCAGTTCCAACTCACAGCAACCCTATGTACGACAGAAAGAAACACCGCCAGGTCCTGAGCCATCCTTACAATCTTTGTTACACTTGAGCCCATTGTTACAGCCAGTCTCAGTCATCTAGTGCTGCTATAACAGAAATACCACAAATGTTTGGCTTTAACAAAGAGAAGTTTATTTTCTCACAGTCTAGGAGGCTAAAAGTCAGAATCCAGGGCATCAACTCCAAGGCAAGGCTTTCTCTCTCTGTTGGCTCTGGGGGAAGGTCCTTGTCATCAATCTTCCCCTGGTCTGGGAGCTTCTTCGTACAGGAACCCTGGGTCCAAATGATGCACTGTGCTCCTGGCACTGCTTTCTTGGTGGTATGAGGTCCCCATGTCTCTCTGCTCACTTTTATATCTCAAAAAAGACTGGCTTAAGATACAACCTAATCCTGTAGACTAGGACACAATTCAGTCCATGACACAGCCACTATGTCAAGCCATCTAGCTGAGGGTCTTCCTCTTTTCTTGCTGCCCCTCTACTTTACCAAGCATGGTGTCCTTCTCCTGGGACTGAATATGAGTATATAGAATATGGATATATATATATGTGTGTATATATATATTTTTTTTTTTCTTGTGTGAGTCTGATTTGGCTGTGCCCTAGATTAGCTCTCTGAAGAAGTTAGTTTCTAGTTCTGGGGGAAAAAAATAGGGTAGTTTTAGACCTGTAAAAAAAATTATGGCAGAGTTCTTCTAAGATGGGCTTAACTGAGAAGGATTAAGAGCACATTGTCCTGGGGAGGGAAGAGTGGAAAAAGTACAAAAGTCATTGAGAGCCGATCCACCAAACCAGTCTTGTAAACAGCAAGTGGACGGGCATATTTGGAGAGCAGAAACCTAATTCCTGCACATTTAAAAACCTGTTGTTGTTAAGTAAAATCCTAAGTGTTACACGCTCAAATACTTTTGTTGAGAGGACATTTAGCTTGTAGATGCTAGAAATCAGTGTAGGATAGACTTGATAAGAGCAGAGATGCAAGTCAAAGTAAGTACTGCATTTGATCATCTGTCACTTTGCCAGTGCCTAAAAAAGAATATTTTTAGTAGGCACGCAGTTCAGCAAAGTATTATCAGACAAGGACACAGAAAGAGTAAAATATTCTACTGCATAATAAAGACAGAAAAAAAAGAAGTTGTTATTTTAATTAAATATGGGATAACATATTGCATAAAATCTGCAAAATTGCAAATATTGCATAATATCTGCTTTATTAACCCTACTTTATTTACAGTTAAAAAATCTTATATGTGTGTAACAGTATATTTTGTATATTAGGACAACACAATTAAATATCCTATGTATTGTAAATATCTAATAAAGGGTTAAAAAATATGGAAATGAGTTTCTGTATCAGAAGTTTGAAATAAACATTGTAAAATATCATTACACTCTTTTCACAAATATTAATTTCCAATTCATCCTAATATTAGTTACTACTTATTGACACTGCTAGTCATGTTGTTGATTTGTTTAAATAATAGCAAATGTAAAAAAATTAAATGATACATTAGAATATAAAATTTCAAATAAATATCTATTATAAATGTTTGATGTAAAATAATAACATGCATACATATAATTATGTATTATATATATATGCTATTGTTGTGTGCCATTAAATTGATTCTGACTCATAACGAACCCATAGGGTTTCCAAGGCTGTATATCTCTATGGAAGCAGACTGCCACATCTTGCTCTCATGGAGGGGCTGGTGAGTTCAAACTACCAACCTTTTGGTTAGCACCCAAGTACTTTAACCACTGTGCCACCCGAAATCTGTTGCTGCTGAGTTGATTCCAACTCATAACTGTGTCACCACATATGTGCATGTGTATGTATATAGATAGATACACATATACATACATATGTATGCATACATGTGCATATAGGTATACATATGCCTATACATCTATACATCTCTATCTCTTTATCTATATCTATCTACATGCTGCCCTCCATATCATGCCAGGAAGGCAGTGTAGGGGCAGGACTGAAGCTTGGCTTCTCTGCACCAGAAACTTGGCCTCTCCACACACTAGAGAGAAAGTTTTTGAGGATAATGAGCCCACATCATATGCAAGGTGGGTGTCTTAGTTATATAGTGCTGCTATAACAGAAATACCACAAGTGGATGGCTTTAACAAAAAGAAATTTATTCTCTCACAGCCTAGGAGGCTAGAAGTCTGAATTCAGGGTGCCAGCTCCAGAGGAAGGCTTTCTCTCCCTGCCGGTTCTGGAGGAAGGTCCTTGTCATCAATCTTCCCCTGGTCAAGGAGCTTCTCAGTGCAGGACCCTGGGTCCAAAGGACAGGCTGCTTTCCTGGCTCTGGTTTCTTGGTTGTATAAGGTCCCTACGTCTCTCTGCTCGCTTCTCTTTTATATCTCAAAAGAGAGTGGCTCAAGACACAACCCAATCTTGTAGATTGAGTCCTATCTCATTAACACAGCTGCTGCTAATCTCACCTCATTAACAGCATAGAGGTAAAATTTATAACAACAGGAAAATCACATCAGATGACAAAATGGTGGACAATCACACAATATTGGCCAAGTTGACACATATTTGGCCAAGTTGACACATATTTGGGGAGACACAATTCAATTCTTGACAGTGGGCATCTGCCTAAGGACATAAAAGGGGCATAGTAAGTTCAGAAGAACCATGGAATTCAGAGAAAAAGAGCTGGTCCACAGTCCTTGGGGAAAGAACATGTTTGTGGTTTCACTGCTGTGTCACAAGGCCTGTCACTCAGGCAGCTGATGAATGTTCACTTAAAGGTGGGAGGAATAAATTCCAATCCTGTTACAGAGAACATCATCTCAAGCACATAGGCCCTATTGACCAGGTTGCCAGCTACAGGCATGGAACACAATCCAGATACCACTCAGCTGTGACCATGTGGAACAGGCTGAACGGACTGCAACTGATAAGTGAGTGGGGTTGGATGACACTGAGCCTATGTGGGGTTGTGGGGTGTGCTGGGCTGAATGAGAGAAGCTGAGTAGTATCTAAGTATTTGGGAGGTGTGTTTACATGTGTGTGGACCAAGCCTGTGTGTCACATTCCCCTAAGCTTTGTTCTGCTGGAAAATGTCTGGTTTTCCTGAGCACCACCCCTGACAATATGAGAGGCCATAAGGCAGGAACCAGATGGAACATCAGTACTGAGGAGAGGCTGTGCTGAGCCATGGACAGAGGGAGATGATGATGGTGCATCACAAAGAAGGTAGTCCTGGTGGAAACCATGCCAGGACCCTATTGTGTCATTTGGAGGCTTAGTTGCTTTTCTCCCTGTTCTCTGTCCACTTGGGCTGGGGTGGGATAAGGAAGGCAAAAAGGCTTCATTGAGAACCTCATGTAGCAAGTTCCATTGTTCTTCTGAAGGAGAAAATCCACCAATTAATAGGCTCAGGCAAAAGGTGACCTTAGAGATGATGATACAATTCAAACAATATAATGAACAGGTGTGAGTTGGGTGGCTTGTGTGGGGAGTTTGGGTATGTATGAGCAGAAGGAGCAGAGAAGAGGGTGGAGGAGGTACAATCAGGTCCTGCCTGAGACACAGCAAAAGATCAATGACTGTGTCCAAGGAAGAGACAGAAGGCAGCTCCTCCACACTGGCCCATAACCAAAAACCCAAACCTGTTGCTGTTGAGTCGATTCCAACTCCTAGTGACCCTATAGGACAGAGTAGAACTGCCCCATAGGGTTTCCAAGGACTGGCTGGTGGATTCAAACTGCTAACCTTTTAGTTAGCAGTTGTATATCTTAACCACTGCACCATCAGGCCTGCACACTGGCAGGTGGTCTTTATTAAGAGCCTAACATTCTCCCTCCACACAAGTGTGAATTGTGCCACAGATGCCAAGGGCCAGTCACTTAGATACACTAGGATACATTCATTATTTTGTGAACCAAGGGCACAAACCTGGAGATTCTGGTGAAGACTTTAGGAGGGTTATTCTCGTTTCCAAGTCTGACAATCCCCTGGGCAATATTATTATACACCAAGGGTTTCCCAGAGCCTCCCTTTAGGCGTAGAATGGAAGATTCTCAGTGCAGACCCCTCTAGTCTCCCTTCTCAGGCTCTTTTTTTTTTATGGTTACCTGTCCTCCAGCCTAGAGCCTAAGTGTTCAGAGAAGGATGGGGCTGAGGGGTCAACATTTGCTATGGCTCTTAGTGAAGGTGTGGTGAGCAGGGAACTTTGGTGAAGGGTAAGACAGTACACGATACTGGAGAAGCCAGCACAACTTGTCCAAATCAAGGTCATGGAAGCTCCATAAACACAATCAAACTTTCTGAGGGACCAAATTACTGGGTTGAGAGCTATGGAGCCACGGTCTTGGGAGCATCTAGCTGAATTGGCTTAACACAGCTTATAAAGAAAATGTTCTACATTCTACCTTGGTGAGTAGTGTCTTGGGTCTCAAAAGTTTGCAAGCAGCCATCTAAGATACTTCAAAGGTCTCACCTCATCTGGAGCAAGGGAGAAAGAAGAAACCAAAGACAAGGGAAAGATTAGTCCAGAGGACTAATGGGCCACAAGTACTACAGCCTCCACCTGACTGAATCCAGCACAGCTAGATGGTGCCCGGCTACTATCACTGACTGCCCTGACAGGGATCACAATGGAAGGTCTCAGACACAGCTGGAGAAAAATGTAGAACAAAATTCTAACTCACCAAAAAAAAAAAAAAAAAAAAATTCCAGACTTACTGGTCTGACAGACTGGAGAAATGCTGAGAGTATGGCCCCCGTACACCCTTTTAACTCAGTACTGAAGTCACACCAAAGATTAGACAGGCCCGCAAAACAAAACGAGACTAAATGAGCACACAAACCCAGGGGCAAGGACGAGGAGGCAGGAGGGGATAGGAAAACTGGTAATGGGGAACCCAAGCTCAAGAAGGGGAGAGTGTTGATACATTGTGGGGTTGGCAACAAACGTCTTTCTATAGTAAGTATAAGTGTACATATAACAGCAGAGGAAAAGGCAAATTATAAAATTTTAATATAATAATCAAAAATTGAAAAAAATTAAACAGGGTTTATATTATAAAACATCCTAAACCAAACCCAGTGCCACTGAGTCGATTCTGACTCATAGCGACCCTATAGGACAGAGTAGAACTGCCCCATAGAATTTCCAAGGAGCACCTGGTGGGTTCGAACTGCCAGCCCTTTGGTTAGCAGCCGTAGCACTTAATCACTACTCCACCAGGGTTTCCCAATATTTTAAAGGCATTCCATAATTACAGAGAAAGAAGCTAACAAGACACAGGTCAGCCTTCCGAGGAGCTCACCATTCGTGTTTACGTAGATTGTAAAAAAAAAAAAAAAGAGAGAATTTTAAATAGATCCCAGATAGAAATAAGGCCTACGTTTTTCTGTAAAAGTATCAGTGAAGGTTTAAAGGTAAGATCTATTATTCCAATTATAAAATGAAACCTCTCCCAAATCATAATCCAGAAAAAACGCCAATCTGTATGACTCGTTCTGTATCCCAAGTCTCAATTTTAAGAGTTACCTGCTGAATTTGCCAGCATCCATCTTTTTTGGATATGACATAAAATAGCATTTCTAGGAAAAGATTCTTTACGTATAACTAAGCACCATTCACCTATGCCTCTTACTTCTACCTGTCAGTAATGCTTACCGACATCAAAGCCTTCAGAACTCAGGACAGCTGGGATAAAAGTAAACCTCTTGGGATTGTCAGGAAAGTCTGGTTTCATCTGTCCATATTTCGCACTTTTTCTATTTTTGGAAATAATAAGTTTGGGGTGAGCACTTTCAGAATCTAGTGTCAAATCTTCCTTTAATATGCTGATCGTTTTTTGCAGGCCAAAATATTGTGGAAAGAGATAGCAACTCTCCTTCTTCAATCTGTATGAAGACTACAGGAGTTTTTAGGGTTTTATACTTGTTCTAGATGCTTTGAATACCTTTCAGTAAATCCAGGTCTGCCTGCTCACATTTTTCTGTAACTCCACTAAGTAGATTTTTTAGCTTAGAAAAGTGGTCAGAAATTTGGCTACTGTTTTAAACTAGTTTTTCTTCAACATCCTTCTCTTCTATCATTAATTCCAAAAAGAAAAAAAAAAATGGCATCTTGTCCCTGTTCCAGCAAATGCTTAAGTTGATTAAATTCACAGCTTAATTCTCCTCTCAAATTTTCCACCTTCTGCCTCAGTTCAAATGATTTTGAGGCTTGCCTTTCTATCCCCTTTTCAGCATGCTCAGCCTTCTCCCTCAGGGGCTCAATGTACCTTTTGAGCTCCGTCCTGTGACTAGTTCCTGGTTGCCTGATGGGTATCAGGTAATGATCCTGGTGGTTGGAGGGGATCCTGCATAGGGGACACAGCAGCTCCAGGTCCTGCTCATAGAACAGGACTAGCACCTGGTTGTGCTTCTCACACAGTGATTTCTCTCCCTGTCATTTCCTCTTGCTCCTCTTGATGGGAAGTTGCTTAACAAAATCAGTCCTGTGACGTAATTGGGTGTTCTTCTTGACATTCCCACTAAAGCAGTGATGGAGGCAGATGGAACAGGGGAAGGTGTCCTGTAGACCTTCCCAGTACTGGTAGTTGCAGGGGTAACAGAAGTTGTGGCCACAGTCAATGCTCACTTGCTCTCTCAGGTATACCAGGCAGATTGGGCAGCTGGTCTGTTTGGAGAGCAGCCAGAGGCTGCAAAATCCATTGTGCAGTGAGGGTTTCAGTCTGAGGCAACTCTTCAGACAAGCCTGGTGACCGAGAAGCTAGGAAAAGTGAGATGATGACCTCAGTCCTCACTATTCTACTTGGAAGTCAGTATGAGTGTTTCTGTCTCTTCACTCTAATTCTGCAGGAAGCTTCCAAGAAAATTCATGGCCCTCCAGCAAATTTTTGATCTTATTATCTTCTCCTTTATCCACTGGTTCTCCCAAATCAAAGACCGGACTTGAAGTCCCCTTGGTCAGGAAGGAGCCACAATTGCAAGGCACTTACAGTTTTGGAGGCTGGGAAGTCCCAATCTGTGGGTCAGGCATCAGGCTGGAGGGTTTTCCTAATTCACATAGTTTCAGGGGCTGACAAAACCAAAATTGGCAGGTCAGAGAGCAGACTGCTGGCTCACATCCCAAGAACTGGAGGTCAGATGATGAGTCAGCTGCAGGATCTAGAGCAAGAGCCAGCCTTGCTGGCCATTTATATACTAGAAGCAGATCATACCCCCAAGGAACTCCCCTTACATATGATAGGCTGCTCATATCAGATCTCATAATGGAGGCAATTGCATTGTATAAGATCTCATTATGGAAATGATTGCATTATATTGCATTTTATCATGGAGGTTACTACGCTATATCACATCTCCTTTTTTCTGTCAGTATGTCATACTATGGGTGCTTGTGTGTTGCTGTGGTACTGGAAGGTATGCCACTGGTATTCAGAAACCAGCAGGGTCACCCATGGAGGGCAGGTTTCAGCTGAGCTTCCAGACTAAGACAGATTAGGAAGAAGGACCCAGCAGTCTACTTCTGAAAAGTATTACCAGTGAAAACCTTATGAATAGCAGAGGAACATTGTCTGATACAGTGCCTGAAGATGAGCGTCCCCAGGTCGGAAGGCATTTAAAAGATGACTGGGGAAGAGCTGCCTTGTTAAAGTAGAGTTGACCTTGATGACGTGGGTGGAGTAAAGCTTTCAGGGCCTCCACTTCCTGATGTGGCATGACTCAAAATGAGAAGAAACAGCTGCAAACATCCATTAATAATCAGAACCTGGAATGTACAAAATATGAATCTAGGAAAATTGGAAATTATCAAAAGTGAAATGGAATGCATAAATACCAATACCCAAATTTTTATATCTTAGGCATTAGTGATCTGAAATGGACTGATATTGGCCATTTTGAATCAGATAATCACATAGTCTACTATGCCGGGAATGACAACTTGAAGAGGAATGGTGTTTCAGTCATCGTCAAAAAGAACATTTCATGATCTATTCTGAAGTACAACACTGTCAGGGATAGGATAATATCCATATGCCTACAAGGAAGACCAGTAAACAGGACAATTATTCAAATTTATGCACCAACCTCTAAGGCTAAAGTTGAAGAAAGTGAAGATTTTTATCAGCTCCTACAGTCTGAAATTGATCGAACATGCAATCAAGATGCATTGATAATTACTGATGATTGGAATGTGAAAACTGGAAACAAAGAAGAAGGATTGGCAGTTGGAAAATATGGCTTTGGTGATAGAAACAATGCCAGAGACCAAATGATAGAATTTTGCAAGATAAATGACTTCTTCATTGCAAATACCTTCTTTCACCAACATGGACGGCTACTCTGCACATGGACCTCGACAGATGGAATATACAGGAATCAAATCGACTACATCTGTGGAAAGAGACAATGGAAAAGCTCAATATCATGTCAGAACAAGGCCAGGGGCTGACTGTGGAACAGACCATCAATTGGTCATAAGCAAGTTTAAGTTGAAACTGAAGAAAGTCAGAGCAAGTCCACGAGAACCAAAGTACGACCTTGAGTATATCCTACCTGAATTCAGAGATCATCTCAAGGATAGATTTGATGCTTTGAATGCTAATGGCCAAAGACCAGGCAAGTTGTGGAATGACATCAAGGACATCATTCATGAAGAAAGCAAGACAGGAAAGAAAGAAAAGACCAAGATGGATGTCAGAGGAGACTCTGAAACTTGCTCTCAAACTTCGAGCAGCTAAAGCAAAAGGAAGAAAAGATGAAGTAAAAGAACTGAAGATTTCAAAGGGCGGTTCTAGAAGGCGAAGTAAGTATTATAATGACATGTGCAAAGAGCTGGAGACAGAAAACCAAAGCAGAACACACGCTCAGCGTTTCTCAAGCAGAATGAACTGAAGAAAAAATTCAAGCCTCGAGTTATAATAGTGAAGGATTCTATGGGGAAAATATTAAATGACATAGAAAACATCAAAAGAAGATGGAAGGAATACACAGAGTCATTATACCAGTAAGAACTGATAGACCTTCAACCATTTCAAGAGGTAGAATATGATCAGGAACTGATGGTACTGAAGGAAGAAGTCCAAGCTACACTGAAGGCATTGGCGAAACACAAGGCTCAGTTGAAGGAATATCAATTGAGATGTTTCAACAAACGGGTGCAGCACTAGAGGTGTTCACTAGTCTATGCCAATAAATTTGGAAGACAGTTACCTGGCCAACTGACTGGAAGAGATCCATGTTTATGCCTATTCCCAAGAAAGGTGATCCAACCAAATGTGGAAATTATCGAACAATATCATCAATATCACACACAAGCAAAATTTTTGCTGAAAAGATCATTCAAAAGTGGCTGCAGCAGTATATCAACAGGGAACTACCAGAAATTCAGGCTAGATTCAGAAGAGACTCAGATTCATCATTGCTGATGCCGGATGGATCCTGGCTGAAAGCAGAGAATACCAGGATGCTTACCTGTGTTTTATTGACTATGCAAAGGCATTCGGCTGTGTGGATCATAACAAATTATTGATAATATTGCAAAGAATGGGAATTTCAGAACACTTAATTGTGCTCATGATGAACCTGTATATAGATCAAGAGGCAGTTGTTCAGACAGAACAAAGAGATACTGATTGGTTTAAAGTCAGGAAAGGTGTGCATCAGGGTTGTATTCTTTCACCGTACCTATTCAATCTGTATGCTGAGCAAATAATCTAAGAAGTTGGACTATATGAAGAAGAATGGGGCATCAGGATTGGAAGAAGACTCATTAACAACCTGCATTATGCAGATGACACAACCTTGTTTGCTGAAAGTGAAGAGGACTTGAAGCGCTTACTGGATGAAGATCAAAGACCAGAGCCTTCAGTATGGATTACACCTCAACATAAAGAAAACAAAAAATCCTCACAACTGGACCAATAAGCCACATCATGATAAACGGCGAAACGACTGAAGTTGTTAAGGATTTCGTTTTACTTAGATCCACAATCAACAGCCATGGGAGCAGCAGTCAAGAAATCAAAAGACACATTGCATTGAGCAAATCTGCTGCAGAGGACCTCTTTAAAGTGTTGAAAAGCAAAGATGTCACCTTGAAGACTAAAGTGCCCTGACACAAGCCATGGTATTTTCAATCACATCATATGCATGTGAAAGCTGGGCAATGAATAAGGAAGACCAGAGAAGAATTGGCACCTTTGAATTTTGGTGTTGGCAAGGAATATTTTATGTACTATGGACTGCCAAAGAACGAGCAAATCTGTCTCAGAAGAAGTACAACCAGAATGCTCCTTAGAAGCAAGGATGGCGAGACTGTGTCTTACATACTTTGGACATGTTGTCAGGAGGGATCAGTCCCTGGAGAAAGGCATCATGTTTGTAAAGTACAAGGTCAGCAGAAAAGAGAAAGGCCCTCAAGGAGATGGATTGACACAGTGGCTGCAGCAATGGGCTCAAGCATTACAAGGATTGTAAGGATGGTGCAAGAATGGTGAGTGTTTCCTACTGTTGTACATAGGGTCACTACAAGTCGGAACTGACTCAGCGGCACCTAATAATGACATGTGGTGGTGATTATATCATATCTCACGGAGGTGATTAGACTATATCAGATCTTATCATGGCTGTGAATACTTTATATCAGATCTCATCATGGAGGCGATTGCATTATATTACATTGTTGTCAGGTGCTGTCCAGTCGGTTCAGACTCATATTAACCCTGTGTACAACAGAACAAAGCACTGCCTAGTCCTGTACCATCCTAGTTATGCTTGAGCCATTGTTGCAGCCACTGTGTCAGTCCATCTCCTTGAGGGTCTTCGTCTTTTTCACTGACCTTCTACTTTACCAAACATGACACCCTTCTCCAGGGACT
Organism: Loxodonta africana; assembly: GCF_030014295.1. Taxonomy (NCBI): domain Eukaryota; kingdom Metazoa; phylum Chordata; class Mammalia; order Proboscidea; family Elephantidae; genus Loxodonta; species Loxodonta africana. The sequence continues at coordinate 36,061,979 of NC_087351.1, forward strand.
GGTCCCTCCTGATAACGTGTCTAAAGTATGGAAGACAAAGTCACACCGTCCTAAATTCTAAGGAGCATTCTGGCTATACTTCTTCCAAGACAGATTTGTTTCTTCTTCTGGCAGTCTGTGGCATATTCAATATTCTTTGCCAATACCGTAATTCAAAGGCATCATTCCTTCTTTGGTCTTCCTTATTCATTGTCCAGCTTTTGCATGCATATGAGACAATTCAAAACACCATGGCATGAGTCAGGAGCACTTTAGTTCTTAAAGTGACATCTTTGCTTTTTAACACCTTTAAGAGGTCTTTTGCAGGAGATTTTTTTAAAATAATTTTTATTGTGCTTTAAGTGAAAGCTTACAAATCAAGTCAGTCTCTCACACAAAAACCCACATACACCTTGCTACACACTCCCAAATACTCTCCCCCTAATGAGACAGTCTGCTCTCTCCCTCCACTCTCTCTTTTCGTGTCCATTTCTCCAGCTTCTAACCCCCTCCACCCTCTCATCTCCCCTCCAGGCAGGAGATGCCGACATAGTCTCAAGTGTCCACCTGATCCAAGAAGCTCGGTCCTCACCAGCATCCCTCTCCAAACCATTGTCCAGTCCAATCCATGTCTGAAGAGTTGGCTTCGGGAATGGTTCCTGTCCTGGGCCAACAGAAGACCTGGGGGCCATGAGCACCAGGATCCTTCCAGTCTCAGTCAGACCAATAAGTCTGGTCTTATGAGAATTTGGGGTCTGCATCCCACTGCTCTCATGCACCCTCAGAGGTGCTCTGTTGTGTTCCCTGTCAGGGCAGTCATCAGTTGTAGCAGGGCACCATCTAGTTCTTCTGGTCTCAGGATAATGTAGTTGCTGGTTCATGTGGCCCTTTCTGTCTCTTGGGCTCGTAATCACCTTGTGTCCTTGGTGTTTTTCATTCCCCTTTGGTCCAGGTGGGTTGAGACCAATTGATGCATCTTAGGTGGCTGCTTACTAGCGTCTAAGACCCCAGACGCCACTCTTCAAAGTGGGACGCAGAATGTTTCCTTAACAGATTTTATTATGCCAATTGACTTAGATGTCCCCTGCAACCATGGTCCCCAGACCCCTGCCCCTGCTACGCTGGCCTTCGAAGCACTCAGTTTATTCAGGAAACTTCTTTGCTTTTGGTTTAGTCCAATTGTGGTGACCTCCCCTGTATTGTGTACTGTGTTTCCCTTCACCTAAAGTAGTTCTTATCTACTATCTAAAGATGAGTACTCCTCTCCCACGCTCCCTCCCTCCCCCCTCTTGTAACCACAAAAGAATGTTTTCTTCTCAGTTTAAACTATTTCTTAAGTTCTTATAATAGCGGTCTTATACAATATTTGTCCTTTTGCAACGAATTTCACTCAGCATAATGCCTTCCAGGTTCCTCCATGTTATGAAATGTTTCACGGATTCCTCACTGTTCTTTATCGATGCGTAGTATTCCATTGTGTGAATATACCATAATTTATTTATCCATTCATCTGCTGATGGGCACCTTGGTTGCTTCCATGTTTTTGCTATTGTAAACAGTGCTGCAATAAACATGAGTGTGCATATATCTGTTCGTGTAAAGGCTCTTATTTCTCTAGGATATATTCCAAGGAGTGGGATTGCTGGATCAGATGGTAGTTCTATTTCTAGCTTTTTAAGGAAGTGCCAGGTAGATTTCCAAAGTGGTTGTACCATTTTACATTCCCACCAGCAGTGTAGAAGTGTTCCAGTCTCTCCACAGCCCCTCCAACATTTATTATTTTGTGTTTTTTGGATTAATGCCAGCCTTGTTGGAGTGAGATGAAATCTCATTGTAGTTTTGATCTGCATTTCTCTAATGGCTAATGATCGTGAACATTTCCTCATATATCTGTTAGCTACCTGAATGTCTTCTTTAGTGAAGTGTCTGTCCATATCTTTTGCCCATTTTTTAATTGGGTTATTTGTCTTTTTGCAGTTGAGTGTTTGCAGTATTACGTAGATTTTAGAGATCAGGCGCTGATCAGAAATGTCATAGCTAAAAACTTTTTCCCAGTCTGTAGGTAGTCTTTTTACTCTTTTGGTGAAGTCTTTGGATGAGCATAAATGTTTGATTTTTAGGAGCTCCCAGTTATCTAGTTTTTCTTCTACGTTCTTTATAATGTTTTCTATACTGTTTATGCCATGTATTAGGGCTCCTAATGTTGTCCCTATTTTTTCTTCCATGATCTTTATCGTTTTAGGTTTTATATTTAGGTCTTTGATCCATTTTGAGTTAGTTTTTGCGCATGGAGTGAGGTATGGGTCTTGTTTCATTTTTTTGCAGATGGATATCCAGTTATGCCAGCACCGTTTGTTAAAAAGACTGTCTTTTCCCCCATTTAACTGTTTTGGGGCCTTTGTCAAATATCAACTGCTTTATATGTGGATGAATTTATGTCTGGATTCTCAATTCTGTTCCATTGGTCCATGTATCTGCTGTCATACCAGTACCAGGCTGTTTTGACTACTGTGGTGGTATAATATGTTCTAAAATCAGGTAAAGTAAGGCCTCCCAGTTTGTTCTTCTTTTTCGGTATGAAATTGGTGATTTGTTTCTCCATCTCCTTAAAGAATGTCGTTGGGATTTGGATCAGAATTGTATTAAATGTATAGATCACTTTTGGTAGAACAGACATTTTTATAATGTTAAGTCTTCCTATCCATGAGCAAGGTATGTTCTTCCACTTATGTAAGTCTCTTTTGGTTCCTTGCAGAACTGTACTGTAGTTTCCTTTCTATAAGTCTTTTACATCTCTGGTAAGATTTATTCCTAAGTATTTTATCCTCTTGAGGGCTACTGTAAATGGCATTGATTTGGTGATTTCCTCTTCGATGTTCTTTTTGTTGATGTAGAGGAATCCAACTGATTTTTGTATGTTTATCTTGTATCCCGATACTCTGCTGAACTCTCCTATTAGTTTCAGTAGTTTTCTGGAGGATTCCTTAGGGTTTTCTGTGTATAAGATCATGTCATCTGCAAATAGAGATAACTTGGCTTGTTCCTTGCCAATCTGGATGCCCTTTATTTCTTTATCTAGCCTAATTGCTCTGGCTAGGACTTCCAGCACAATGTTGAATAAGAGTGGTGATAAACGGCATCCTCGTCTGGTTCCCGATCTCAATGGGAATGTTTTCAGGCTCTCTCCATTTAGGGTAATGTTGGCTGTTGGCTTTGTATAAATGCCCTTTATTAAAAAAAAAAAAATTATTATGTTCAGGAATTTTCCTTCTATTCCTATTTTGCTGAGAGCTTTTATCGTGAATGAGTGTTGAACTTCGTCAAATGCCTTTTCTGCATCAAGTGATAAATTCATGTGATTCTTGTCTTTTGTTTTATTTATGTGGTGGATTACATTAATTGTTTTTCTAATGTTGAACCATCCTTGCATACCTGGTATGAATCTCACTAGGTCATGGTGAATTTTTTTTTATATGTTGTTGAATTCTATTGGCTAGAATTTTGTTGAGGATTTTTGCATCTGCATTCATGAGGGATATAGGTCTATAATTTTCTTTTCTTGTGGTGTCTTTACCTGGTTTTGGTATCAGGGATATGGTGGCTTCATAGAATGAATTTGGTGGTATTCCATCCTTTTCTATGCTCTGAAATACCTTACTAGTAGTGGTGTTGACTCTTCTCTGAAAGTTTGGTAGAACTCTGCAGTGAAGTCGTCCGGACCAGGGCTTTTTTTTGTTGGGAGTTTTTTAATTACCTCTTCAATCTCTTCTTTTGTTACAGGTCTATTTAGTTGTTCTACCTCTGTTTTAGTTTAGGTAGGTAGTGTGTTTCTAGGAATTCATCCATTTCTTCTAGGTTTTCAAATTTGTTTGAGTATAGCTTTTCATAGTAATCTGATATGATTCTTTTAATTTCAGTTGGGTCTGTTGTAATACCGCCCATCTCATTTCTTATTCGGGTTATTTGCTTCTTCTCCTGTTTTTCTTTTGTCAGTTTGGCCAATGGTTTATCAATTTTGTTGGGTTTTTCAAAAAAACAGCTTTTGGCCTTGTTAATTCTTTCAATTGTTTTTCTTTTTTCTATTTCATTTAGTTCAGCTCTAATTTTTATTATTTGTTTTCTTCTGGTGCCTGTGGGTTTTTTTTTTTTGTTGTTGTTGCTCTCTTTCTATTTGTTCAAGTTGTAGGGATAGTTCTTTGATTTTGGACCTTTCTTCTTTTTGGATGTGTGCATTTATTGATATAAATTGGCCTCTGACCACTGCTTTTGCTGTGTCCCAAAGGTTCTGATAGGAAGTATTTTCATTCTCATTGGATTCTCTGAATTTCTTTATTCCATCCTTAAAGTCTTCTATAATCCAGTCTTTTTTGAGCAGGGTATTGTTCAGTTTCCAAGTGTTTGATTTCTTTTCTCTGCTTTTCCTGTTATTGATTTCCACTTTTATGGCCTTATGGTCAGAGAAGATGCTTTGTAATATTTCAATGTTTTGGATTCTGCTAAGGCTTGCTTTATGACCTAATATGTGGTCTATTCTAGAGAATGTTCCGTGTACACTAGAAAAGAAAGTATACTTGGTTGCTGTCGGGTGGAGTGTTCTGTATATGTTTATGAGGTCAAGTTGGTTGATTGTGGCATTTAGACCTTCCATGTCTTTACTGAGCTTCTTTCTGGATGTCCTGTCCTTCACCGAAAGTGGTGTGTTGACATCTCCTACTATTATTGTGGAGCTGTCTATCTCACTTTTCAATGCTGATAGAGTTTGTTTTATGTATCTTGCAGCCCTGCCATTGGGTGCATAAATATTTAATATGGTTATATGTTCTTGGTATATTGTCCCTTTAATCATTGTATAACGTCCTTTCTTATCCTTTCTGATGGATTTAACTTTCAAGTCTATTTTGTCAGAAATTAGTATTGCCACTCCTGCTCTTTTTTGATTGTTGTCTGCTTGATATATCTTTTTCCATCCTTTGAGTTTTAGTTTGTTTGTGTCTCTAAGTCTAGGATGTGTCTCTTGTAGGCAGCAGATAGACGGATCTTGTTTTTTAATCCATTCTGCCGCTCTCTGTCTCTTTATTGGTGCATTTATTCCATTGACATTCAGGGTAATTATGAATAGGTATGAATTTAGTGCTATCACTTTGATGTCTTTTTCTGTGTGTTGACAGCTTCCTTTTCCCACTTAATTTTATGTGCTGAGTAGATTTTCCTTATATATTGTCCTTTCCTCATATTCGTTATTGTTGATTTTGTTTCTGCTGAGTCTGTATTTTTCTCTTGTATTTTATTTTGATGAGTAGGATAGTTTGTCTCCTTTGTGGTTACCTTATTATTTACCCCTATTTTTCTGAATTTATAACTCAATTTTATTTCTTTGTATCGCTGTATCTTCCTCTCCATATAGAAGGTGTGTGATTACATTTCCTACTCCCTCTTTATTATTTTAACATTGTCTTCTTTCATATAATAACATTGCTGTTACCCTGTGTTGGGATTTTATTTTTTTTTTTAATCTTGCTTTTTTTTTTTTGGATTTCCCCATCTAGGTTGACTTCTGGTTGATCTGCCCAGTGTTCTAATCTTGGGTTGATACCTGATATTATTGATTTTCTAACCAAAGAACTCCCTTTAGTATTTCTTGTAGTTTTGGTTTGTTTTTACGAATTTCCTCAACTTGTGTTTTTCTGGAAATGTCTTACTTTCACCTTCATATTCAAGAGACAGTTTTGATGGATATATGATTGTTGGCAGGCAATTTTTTTCCTTCAATTTTTTTAAATATGTCATCCCGTTGCCTTTTTGCCTGCATGGTTTCTGCCGAGTAGTCCGAGCTTATTCTTATTGGCTCTCCCTTGTTGGTGACTTTTCTTTTATCCCTTGCTGCTCTTATTATTGTCTCTTTATCTTTGGTTTTGGCAAGCTTGATTATAATATGTCTTGGTGACTTTCTTTTAAGACCTGCCTTATGTGGAGTTTAATGAGCATCTTGGATAGATATCTTCTCATCTTTCACTATATCAGGGAAGTTTTCTGCCAACAAATCCTCAACAATTTTCTCCGTATTTTCTGTTATCCCTCCTGTTCTGGTACTCCAATCACTTGTAGGTTATTTCTCTTGATAGAGTCCCACATGATTCTTAAGGTTTCTTCATTTTTTTAAATTCTTTTACCTGGTTTTTCTTCAAATATATTAGTGCCAAGTGATTTATCTTTGAGTTCAGAAATTCTAGCTTCTACTTGCTCAATTCTGCTCCTCTGACTTTCTATTGAGTTATCTAATTCTGTAATTTTATTGCTAATCTTCTGAATTCCTGATTGCTCTCTGTCTATGGATTTTTCCAGCTTATTAAAATTTTCATTATGTTCCTGAATAATTTTCCTGAGTTCTTCAGTTGCTTTATCTGTGTGTTCCTTGGCTTGTTCTGCGTATTGCCTCATTTCCTCCCTGATGTCTTGAAGGGTTCTGTACATCAAACTTTTGTATTCTGCATCTGGTAATTCCAGGAATGCACTTTCATCTAAAAGATCCCTGGATTCTTTGTTTTGAGAGCCTGTTGAGGTGATCATGGCCTGTTTCTTTATGTGACTTGATATTGTCTGTTGTCTCCGAGCCATCTATAAGTTATTGTATTAGTTTATGCTTGCTTACTGTATCATAGCTGCTTGCTTTGTTTTGTTTTGGTATACCCCTTTGGGCTGCTTGAGTGAGCTAGCTTGATTATTTTCACCTTTGGAGCTCTGGTGTCCTGTCCCAAGCTGGCTAGAGCTGTTATCAGGTATATCGTTCTAGGAGTCCATTCAGGTTTCTTGTATGAATTCAGCTCAGGTTTCCAGGTAGCTGATACCAAGCATGTGGTACAGGCTCTGTCCTACAGTCTTAGAGGGGCAGGAGTGATTGGCGTTTATACCCGTATCTGATTGCAGCAGGGGGTCATGCTGTGAACAAGGCAGGGGCCTGAGAAACGACCCCCAAGTGTCTCTGAGGAAAATGAGTCTCTGTTCCCTAGAGTGTGCTGGTGAGTGGGCTCTGCAGAGAGACCATGGGCACCCAAAGATTTTGTTGTAAGGACTGGGAGGTACCAGTTATCCCTGGAACCCCTGTCGCGGGTGGCTGGGCAACCCAAGTGGAGCCACCAGTCCTTAGGTCCCTGTTGTGGGTAGGTGAGGACCTTGTTTTATAAGCAAAGCTGTGGGAAACGTCAAACACCCACCTCTCCACCGCACCGCTGAAATGGTTGGAGTTTGCCAACAAGGGCCTATTCTCCCGAAATAGGCCCACACAGGTCTACACAGAAGGGAAATGTGCTCAAGGTCCATGGACGGTTTATGCCTGGACAGGAGCAGCCTCTGTCCTGAGTTTCCCCAGTTAATGGAGCTAGCAAATTATCTTTTCCCTCCAGATGCAAATTTTTTCCTTCCCCAAGGCTGGCAGGACGGGTCCAGGTGCTCACCAGGGCCTATCTCAGGCCCAGGGATTCAGCTGCTGAAGCTGAGTTGGGGGTGGGGGGGCGCAGTAAAATATACGCAAGTACTTAGCTTTTGCTGAGAGCGCCCTTCTGCTCAGGCTCCGGAGGTGTGAGTGTGCTGTGTGGCTGGCTGTTTCTCCCTGAGGGAACTGCAGCTGAAGATTAGTACCAGCCCGTTGCAGCCGCTGCCGCAGCCGCTCCTGCTCCGGGAATGGTGCTGAGGGCTCCCCGCGATTCAGGTCCAGTAACTCCTCTCTGCTTCTGAACTGCCTCTTCCTCCGCCTGCCCCTCAGTTCGTTGTCTAAACTTGCCTCTGATGCTCAGGGCTCCCAGCTTGTCACAAATATACTCGTTTCACTTGTTTTTTCGGGTCTTTGTTGTAAAGAGGGCTCGACGGAAGCGTCTGTCTATTCCGCCATCTTGGCTCCACCCTTGCAGCAGATTTGATCGGTGCAGTATGCCATTTGATTTCTTGACCTCTGTTTCCATGGGTGTTGATTGCGGATCCAAGCAAAAGGAAATCCTTGACAATCTCAATTTTTTCTCAGTTATCACAATGTTACTTATTGGTCTAAACGTGAGAATTTTTCTTTTCTTTAACTTGAGGTATAATCCATACTGAAGACTGTAGTCTTTGATCTTCATCGCTAAGTGCTTCAAGTTCTCTTCACTTTTGGCAAGCAAGGTTGTGTTATCTGCATAGTGCAGGTTGTTGATGAGTCTTCCCCCAATCCTGATATCACATTCTTTGTCACATAGTCCAGTTTCTCAGATTATTTGCTCAGGATACATATTGAATAAGTGTGGTGAAAGGATACAACCCTGACACACACACTTCCTGATTTTAAACCACGCGGTATCCCCTTGTTGTATTCAAATAGCTGTCTTTTGGTCTGTGTACAGATTCCTCATGAGCACAATTAAGTATTCTGGAATTCCTATCCTTCAAAACGTTATCCATAACTTGTTATGATCTACACAGTCAAATAGCTTGGCATAGTCAATAAAACACAGGTAACATCTTTCTAATATTCTCTGCTTTCAGTTAGGATCCATCTGACATCAGCAATGACATCCTTCATTCCATGTCCTCTTCTGAATCTGGCTTGATTTTCTGGCAGTTCCCTGCTGATGCACTGCTGCAACCACTTTTGAACCACCTTCAGCAAAATTTTACTTGTGTGTGATATTAATGATATTATGTGATAATTTCCACATTTGGTTGGATCACCTTTGTTGGAAATAGGCATAAATATGGATGTTTTCCAGTAAGATGGGCAAGTAGCTGTCTTCAAAATTTCTTGGCATAGACGAATGAATGCTTCCAGGGCTTTGTCGTTTGTTGAAACATCTCAGTTGGTATCCCATCAATTCCTGGAGCCTTGTTTTTACGTCAATGTCTTCAGTGCAGCTTGGACTTCTTCCTTTAGTACCCTAGGTTTTTGATCGTATGCTACCTCCTGAAATGGTTGAACATCAACCAGTACTTTTTGGTACAGTGACTCTGTGTATTCCTTCCATCTTTTTTTTTTTAATAGCAGTTTAGATGAAGGATTACAGAACAAATTAGCCTCTTGTTAAACAGTTAATGTGCATACTGTTTTGTGACATTGGCTGCCAACCCCAGGACATGTCAACACTCTCCCCTTCTCAACCTTGGGTTCCCCATTACCAGCTTTCCTGTCCCCTCCTACCTTCTTGTCCCTGGGCTGGTGTGCCCATTCAGTCTTGTTTTGTTTATAGGCCTGTCTAATCTTTGACTGAAGGGTGAACCTCAGGAGTGACTTCAGTACTGAGTTAAAAGTGTATACGGGGGCCATACTCTCGGCATTTCTCCAATCTGTCAGACAAGTAAGTCTGGAATTTTTTTTTTTTTTTTTTTTTTTGTGAGTTAGAATTTTGTTCTACATTTTTCTCCAGCTGTGTCTGAAACCTTCTATTGTGATCCTGGTCTGAGCAGTTGGTGGTTGTAGCCAGGTGCAATCTAGTTTTGCTGGACTCAGTTGGGTGAAGGCTGTAGTACTTGGGGCCCTTTAGTCCTTTGGACTAATCTTTCCCTTGTGTTTTTGGTTTTCTTCTTTCTCCCTTGCTCCAGATGGTGTGAGGCCAGTGTAATATTTTAGATGGCTGCTCACAAGCTTTTAAGTCCCCAGAAGCTACACACCAAAGTAGGATTTAGAACATTTTCTTTCTTAACTATGTTTAGGGCCAGCTCTTTTGCCAGGATTGAGTCTGAACTCCTCTAAGAAGGTGGGGCCTCTTTCTCAGGAGAGCTTCTTCCCTCCTTCGGGCCATCTATTCTCCTCAGCTTACTGTCTCCCCTGCTTCCCCAGATGCATTAAGGAGTGGTAGAAGGGCATATCTCTCCCAGGTCAGGGCTTTTCAACCCTACCAAAGATTCTCCCTGCCAGATATTAAAAAAAAAAAAAAAAAAAAAAAAATTTTTTTTTTTTTTTTTTTTAAAAACATGGGCTGTTGGTGTACATAAGCACAGGTAGACAAAGGGGACAGAATTGAAATTTCATGAAAAGTTCCACTTTAATATATAATAATGGTGGCATCTCAAATAATTGGAAAACAGTGAAGTTTTAAGAGATGGGCAGAGGCAGGGGAAAAATGGATGAGGAGGAAGCAAGAAACAGTTGAAATGGGAACAGAGGTCTACCTGTTGCACATTTGTTGTGCACCGAATGGTGTTCTATGAATAAACAAGAAATCTGTTATTTTCACTCTAGACATGGACATTTATTAAGGCTATGGCACTGTCCCCACCATTCGCCACCCCAAGGAATAAGAGTCAGTCTTCCCAGTTTAACCCTGCTGTTTGAAGCGTCTCATTGTTCTGTTTATCCAGGACAAGAAGCTTGAGATCCTGATGAAGACTGCTGGAGGGGTCCCACTTGGTTTTCCATAAGAGACGATGCCCTGGGCCACGTTGTTGCACACGAGGGGGCCCCCGGAGTCCCCCTGTGGACAGAGAGAAGAAAAGGACTGAGCCATGCAGACCCCCTCCAAGGCCTATCCCTAAATCTTAAGCTCTCAGAAAGTAGCCAGTCTCCTCTAATTGAGCTTGAGGTGAGGGAAGTGGTGCAGAAGGCCAGCCTCTGGATCTTTCCATCATCATGCTTGCTATCTCTATTTCCAACCAAAGCCACATTTACAAGTGCTGGCTATGCTTACTGTCTCTAGCCCAATGCAAGCCAAGGTGCTTTCACCTACCCCAGGAAAACTGCATGTAAGTGTGTGGTCAGATGCTCCTCATATTCCCCAGGGGGCCCTCCCTGCACTCTGTTCTGGCCCCCAGGCTGAGGACATGGAGAAGTAGTCTGTTCCTACTACTCCAGTTCTGCCCAGGCCCCTCTGTCCCAAGGCCATGTTGGCAGATGTCTGAATCCTTACCAGGAAGACAGACTTCTGCTTTCTTGGGTTTCCCACACAAATCTGCAATCGGTCAGTATAGAAACTGAAGCGAATGCGGCACTCCTTAGCTGTCTCCACTCTCAGCTGCACGTCCTGGAGTGTGCTTGTTCTCCTGTTCAGGCCAACCAGGCCCCAGCCGGCTGCAGTGCACAAGGCACCAGGCCTCAGTCTGGCCCGGGTCTGAGGCAGAGCCACAGGTCTCACAGCTTCATTTTGTCTGGCTCTAGTCTCCAGCTGGCAGGAAGAGTACAGGTATTCATGCCAGCTGGAACCCCAGCCAAGGGCTTGGGGTCTGTTGCTGTGGACTCCCGCTTCACCCCATGCCCCTATCACCACCTTGGGTGATGCCTCTGCTTCCTCCTCCACAGTCCCAGGACACAGGGGAATTGCCTCCATGGAAGGGGCCCACTAGGTGTGGGCGAACCATAGGGTCAGGCAACTGGTACCTGCAGCAACATGATGTCGTTCCATTTGTTCTGAGAATTATATTCAGGGTGGGGGATAGTTCTGAGCACAGGGATGTGCTGCTGGGTGCTTTCTAGCTCCTGGATGTTGTGGGCCCCCAAGATGACATTTATGAGCCTGCAAAGGAAAGGTGGTCTAGAGGTAAGTGTTAGTCACAAGTGCTACAGTCTTCCAGCTCTGCAGGGCAGGTGGACAGCCCAGAGCAGGTAGGACACAGCTGAGGGGAAATAGGATGGCCCTGGGGCTGAGCTGCTCCATGTCTCTGCTTTTTCTCAGCCCTAAGTTTGGGATTATAGGGACACAGTGACCTTAAAGTTTGCTTCCCCAGATTAAATTGAGCCCCACCTCCACCTCTTTTTATTTTCCAACCATGTGTTCCTTTTTCCTTCAGGAGTGCCATTTGCACTGACCTGTCTCTTTCCGCCAAGACTTACTGGATCTCTTTTTCATCCTTTTATTGCCACAACCCTGCTTTCGCATGGCTCCTCTGATGAGCTCTTTTGGACCCTGTGTTACTGGCTGCCTCAGAGGGACTCCTCACCTTCCCAGGCAGTGAGCTGCTGTCAACACAAAGTCTTCTCGCACCAGGAAACCTCCACAAATTTTTAAGCCAGCCGGAGTCAAAATCTGAAGATAAGCCATATAGGGGTGGGAGTGGGGCCTGGCCTCTTGGCCTCCGATGATTTTCCCTGGAAGAAAGCATTTGGCATAAATCTTGTGCTCCCTAAACCTGCAGTGTGGCACCAGACTAGTGGCTCCAAGATTGGCGGGGGAGGGTTGGGGGGGGTTGGAGAAGAGATGATGCAGTAGGGGGAGGGAGGAGTTGGAAATTGGTGGTGAGAACTGGGGTCTGCAGTCTGCAGGGCACCAGACACTGGGAGTGGACTCCAGGGCTCTGCAGGAAGCACTGCTGGCTTGAAGGGAGACTCATCCTCCTTCCCAGATCTACTCCCCCCACCTCCTGAAAAAAGGGGAGAACAATCTTTGGTCTAGGCAAGGCCAACTTCAGCCTCATATATCGAGGATATTTGCTCTGCGGTCAAGATCGACATCTGGAGGCCTCTGGAATGGGCTGTCCTTGGAATTTTCTGGTAGTTTCTTCCTCACGGAAGATCCAGATCCTTCTGAGTCCAGCTATTGCCAGCTCATGACCATCAAGGGATTCGTTTCTAAGGACCTGGACATGAGCTGATGGGACTGTTATTTTTGTATCCTTATCTCCTTGGCTTTGATGCTTGGACTGCAGAGTGAATTTACACAGCACATTTATATAGCACTCACTACATGCTGAACACTATTCCAAGAGCTTTATGTACACTAATTTAACCCTCATAGAAACTCTATGGGGTAGGTATCAATATTATCCCTGTTTTATAGATGATGAAACTGAGAAACTGTGAATTTAAATAACTTTTTTAAAGACACAGAATTAGAAAGTGACCAAGGCAGATTCATAGCCAGGCAGACTGAATTCAGAGTCTATGCCCCTGACCACTATATAGTGGTTATTTGTTAGGTGGGTTGGGTCAGGGTGAGGAAGGGAAGGGCAGGTCTGTACATGGAACTTACCTAAACCATTGGTAACTATTGGGGAAGATGAGTGTGGTCAAAGGCCTGGAATGCAAGAAGATGTGGGAAGTAGACCTGAGGTGTCTTTACTGTGAGAGTGTTGGGGCCTTTGGGCCAGTGAGCTCACCAAATCTGAAGCAAAGTGGGCTTTGGGCTACTTTCCTGGCAGAGCTGAGAGACTTAGACTACGAACAGCATAAAATTGCAATTAGCAACTGTGTCCTCCTATGAACACAGAGATACTTCCACCATGTCACACACTGCATATAAGCATGTTTTCCTCGGATTAGAGAAAGAAGGGATTTTATTGCTTCTCATTTCTAGCTTCCCTACTTTCACCAGAATTCTGTGACCTTCTTGAAAATGACTATCCTCAGATGACAAGGACGTGACCCAGGGGAGGGAGAAAACTGACTTGGCCTCCTAGGGAAGGGCATTCCATTCGCATTGATTTTCTATTCAGCTTTAGACTTCAGAAAGTTGCTGGAGTGAAACAAGGCCAGGATATGTCTAAGGATGTGGCCAGAGGTACCTGGAGACACCATAAGAAGGGCTTTAAACCCTGGGGGGAGGATGGTCACTCACCTGCTCTAGTCCCAGGGGGTAGAAGAAAGACCAACAGGATCAGGAGTGGCTGCATCTTCCCTGGATGGCTACTTGGTCAGTTGCTGCTTGTGTTTCTGCCTGCTTGACATTTAGCCCCAAAGAGAGGAAGGAAGGGGAGGAGCAACTGGGAATCCACAGTCCCATTCTCCTGTTGGAGTGATAGGTTTCATCACCCTAGGCTGGCCAAGAGGTTCCCCACCAACTGCCAGTGATCTGGGTGAAGACAGAACAATCCAAGCAAACATCGTGATCTCCCACACAATTTCTGAGTCAAGGCTGACAGCAGAAACAGGGACCCAGGGCAACCAGAACGGGGGTTTTGGGCACCTTGTCCCAGAACCCTAAACCCACTAAGTTTAATAATATCCCCAACAATGCATGAAAGCTGGAGGCTGCCTATGTACTCCCATTTCCATTCCTCCAGGATTAGAGCTTCAGTTCTTTGGAACTTTAGGGGTTCTTAAAATGATTGCAAGATTCCTGGATTGCTTATTCATTTCTGATTAATAAGAGTTCGATAAGTGTGCATAAAAGATGGGTGGGATATAGAATGAGGATACCAAGACAAAGTCAAAGGGGGCAAAAGAGGTCCTTTAGCCCAAAGCCACCTTGCTGAGAACCCCGCTGTTCCCACTTGTTCCTAGAAGTTGTCAAGGCAGATTGCGTAGCTGTTTTCCCTGAGTGGAGGGTGCTGCCAGAAAAAAGAAAAGAGAGAACCAAGGCTCATCCACTGATAATTACCTTTTCATGTCGCTTAAACCTTGACAAACACTCATTGAAAACTATACACAGTTGAAAAATTTTACTTTGTTTCCTACCCATGTGAAAACTCCCTTCTTTAGGTACTAGAAGATTCCCTGCACACAGAAAGGCCTAGTGACTTGATTTTGTTGAGAGTTGTCAGACCCTGGCTGGAAAATATCTAAGATCATCCTTCAACCATCAATACAAGAGTCTAGTCAACCGAATCCCAATTTTCTGCCTCAGGAGTGATGGCCTCAAAGAATAAGAAATGTCATTGCTGTGCCAAAGGCAAAGAACTATACCATTCAGCACTGGGACAAAGGCATACAAATCCTATCCTGTAGATTAAGTAGCACAATGTGTTGTTAGATACACTTAAAAAACATTTACAAGATTCTGTATATGCACAGAAAAACATAATTTGGTATAATTTTTGCAAAAATAACATTGAAGATGCACACAATTCTCAATATTTTATGAAGTATAATAGACTCACTTCAAAATCTTATGAGAGGAAGTTAAGGTCCCTCTTCTCATATATAGTATACACATTTTTTTCATTTAATTTCAGAGCTACACAAAACTTAATCCTTCTCTAGTATCTCCTCTAAGACTGCAACTTCATGATATTTCATTATGGGTCTGAAAATAAATATGCAGAAAAATGGGGGAAAAGAGAAAATATAATAATTTTATTAGTGCCTTAGCATATGGAGCAATTTTAATATATTAATTTTTTTTATTAGAGAATTCTGGTTTCTATTAACAGTGACCTAGGATTTAATGCCAACCTTCCCACTAAAACCAACCAAAAACGAAGCTGTTTAAAAAACCTAAAAACCTTAGAGTCTCAAATAACAGCTAAGGCAGAAATGATTATCAGGTCAAAATTGAAAGAAAATGGGATGCCAGTTAGGAAAGGGAGCATAGAAGCAGGTTCTGTTTTGAGGGAATTCCTAAACTCACAAAACTTGAACTTCTGCTTTGATGACCATATAAGGTGAAGGGTATAGAAATCAAAGACCAAAACTCAAACAAGCAGTTCTAACTGAGACCTTCCCCACAGTAAACTGGGGCCTAAAAAGTTTATAATCTCAAAATAGCAAACGAGAGAGACCATGCCCTAGTCCTTGCAAGTAATTGCATGGAAGAATTGAATTACCTGAACTTTTCATGGAATCTTAAACCTCAAACTTACATGAATGTGGTTATGGATGGTCCCTTGAGGTACCTGGCAAAAGCAAATGCAAATCTGGAGGGAATCACCATAATCACACTTGAGAATTATTTTTTAATTAAAATGACATTCACATAGTCAAAGATAAATCAGCACACAAAGAAATAAGATAAGTTGAACAAGAAACAACAGAAAATAAAAATAGCCCAAAGTCTTTAATTATTGGAATAATCCAATAAAGATTATCTAAAAATATATACTTAATATGTTTAATGAAATTTTTAGAAGTTTAATATAGCTGCAGGGAACATTACAAAAAATGACATAACTCTCAAAAATAATGAAATACAACTTCTGAAAGTGAAATTTATAATAATCAAACTTAAAGTAACAGTGGATGGCTTTAGTAACAGACTGGACAAAGATGCAGAATCACTAACCTGAAATAGGTCAGAAGAAGTGTCATTAACCATAGCACAGAAAGGCAAAAGGATAAAACACATAGAGGTGATAGAATAAGAAGTTCAAACATACGTTCAGTTGGAGTTCTAGGAGGAGAAAAGAGAGAAACAGAGAACAGGAAAAGAGGCAACATTTAATGAGAATTAGAAAAAAAAACTTACAAAAAACACCCGATTAGAGGTTCACAAAGATAAGCAAATCTCAAGAGGAATAATAAAAATACATCCATATATAGATATGTCATAGAGAAATGGTAGAAACCCAAAGAAAAAGAATATTAAGACAAACCAGAGAAAGAAATGATTATAGTATTCCCTTGGTATCTGCAGAGGATTGATTCCAGGGCCCCAGTGGATACCAAAATCCATGGTTTCTCAAGTCCCTTGTATAAAATGGTGTAGTATTTGCCTATACCCTACAAACATCCTCCTGTATACTTTAAATCATCCCTAGATTACTTACAATATCTAATACAATGTAAATGTTATATGCATAGTTGTTTCATCACAATTGAAGACTCGTTCTGGAAGGTAGCCTTTCTCTTTTCTGAGTTTCTTGAGCTGTTCTGGGAACGACGATGCTGCCTGGACATCAGCCTATGCCAATTCGCCAGTGATCTTGAAGTTCTGGAGGCTGTAGCGCTATACAGAGCTAGCCAGCTATCACTTCCTAGCCTTAAACTCCTTCCTCTCACTCTCCTCAACACCCTCACACTTAGCCTTTGAGGGATTGCTTTGAACTTCATTGTTTTTTAGGAGCCATTTTTTCACAGAAACAAAGGGTACACATAACACAAATAGCAAAGCAGCGAGAAGCAAGGTGAACAATGTTCAGACCAGTGGGGGAGAGAGACTGAGAATCTGTGAGATGGTGGGAGGCTACAGCAGGGTATGCCTGCCTACACATCAATTCATTTGTGTGGATTCACCATAATGCTTGCCATGTAGCCAATTCAAGTTTTGGTCTTTGGGACTTTCTCCCCCCCCATGCCCCCGCCCCGAGTATTTTCCATTTGTGATTGGTTGAATCTGAGGATGCAGAACCTGAGTCTTCAAAGGAATGATAGACAGATTAATAGATTCTCAACAGCAGCAACAGAAACCGGAAGATAGAGGGATGAACTACTAAAAGAGTTAAAAAATAAAAAAATGTTAATCTAGAGTGTTATATCAGGAATTTTTTTTTTTTTTTTTTTAGGAATAAGGCAAAATGATACCTTCAGAAAAACAAAAACTACATTAAAAGAAAAATTTAAGGGAGGTAATTTTTTTTTTTAGTGCACATATTGTTTTATGACATTGGTTAACAACCCCACCACAGGTCAACGCCGTCTCTTCTCGACTTTGGGTTTCTTGTCCCCTCCTGCCTTCTAGTCATTGCCCCTGGGCTGGCATGCCCATTTAGTCTCGTTTTGTTTTGTTGGCCTGTCTAATCCTTGGCTGAAGGATGAACCTCAGGAGTGACTTCATTACTAAGCTAAAAGCTTGTCCAGGGGCCATACTCTCGGGTTTCTCCAGTTTCTGTCAGGCCACTAAGTTGGGTCTTTTTTTGTGAGTTAGAATTTTGCTCTACATTTTCCTCCAGCTCTGTCCAGGACCCTTTACTGTGATCCCCATCAGACCAGTTAGTGGTGGTAGCCAGGCACCAACCAGTTGTACTGGACTCGGTCTGGTGGAGGCCCTGGTAGTTGTGGAACATTAGTCCTTTGGACTAATCTTTCCCTTGTATCTTGAGTTTTTGTCTTTAGGGAAATAGAAAATTTGAAGGGAGGTAGAAGGCCTGCTATGCAAGAAAGAATAAAGAACAAAGAAAGTAACAAATACATGGCTAGATCTAAACAAACATTGGTGACATAAAACAACATCTTTTATATTTTAAAATACGTAGAATTAAAATGCAAGACGGCTATGGCAAATAAGTTGAAAGGGTGGTAAATTGAATTATTCTAATGACTTTGTATTTGGCACAGTGGTTAAGAACTTGACTGCTAACCAAGAGGTAGGCAGTTCAAATCTACCAGCTGCTCCTTGGAAACTGTTTTGAGGCAGTTCCACTCTCTCCTATAGGGTAGCTATGAGCCCAAATTGACTCCACGGCAATGGGTTTGGTGTACAGGTAATGAATTTGCATTTTCTGGGAGGAAATTAAAGTTATTGCTTAACTTTAGATTCTGATTAATTAAGGATGAATGTTGTAATTTCTTTAAAAACTACTAAAATAATAGAAATGTAGTCTGTAGCTTCTAAGCTAGGGCAGGGAAAAAATGAGATGATTAAAAATATAATTAATCAGTCCAAAAGGCAAAGAAATAAAGAATATTTGGGTAAACATAAAATAAGATGATAAATGAAGGCCTAAGTATATCTATAATTACATTAAATAGTTACAGAAAAAGATTTTTAAACAGGATAAAAAATCTTACTGCATGCTGTTTAAAATAAATATCTATTTTTTTGAAAAAAAGGTTAAAGAAAGATTAAAAGAAAAGAAAAGTCAAAAAAAAAAAAAATGCCATGCAAACACTAACCCATAAAAGCTGGAATAGCATAACGCGGAAGCCAAATGGCCAATAAATGTATGAAAAGTTCCTCACTCTTGTTAGATGCTAGAGAACCACAGATTTATATTACAGCAAACAGTTACAGCCACCAGACTGGTCCTTTCTTCATGCAGATATGTACTTTCCAGAAACTCATACACATTTCTACCAGATATATGTACAAAAAATTCATAGTAGCATTATTCATCATAGCCTCAAACCAGAAACATTTGGAAGATCCATCAAGAGAAGCATGAATAATTAAATTGTGGAATATTCATATAATGGAATATTGCATGGCAATGAAAATAAATGAAATACTGCAACATGCAACTACATAAATAAATCTTACAGTGTTAAACAAAAGAAGCAAGAACCCAAAAGACTGCATTCAGTAGGATTCTATTCCTTAAAAAGTTCAAAACTAGGTAAAATGAAACTATGTTGCATAGGGATGCTGACGTAGGTGGGAAAAGCATAATGAAAAACAAGTAGTTATCGCAAAAGTCAGGACAGTGGTTTACTCTGTGAGTTGGAGGACAGAGACAGCATTTTTATCAGGAAGAGAAATACGAGAGGTTTCTGGACTGTTGATCATGTTCTATTTGTTGACATAAATTATGGTTGTTGCCGGTTGCCTTATAATTATTCTTTAAACTGCACGTTTCTGTTTTGTGTACTTTTCACGTGTGCTATATTTTATTATTATCTGTGTATCTATATATATTTAAGTTTGGTTGTCAGACAGTGTAGAGGGAACATTTGGATGCGGAGGTACATATATTGGAGCAGATAGAGGCACATTTTTTCACTGCTTTTATTTTCTACTTTAATAAAACATTAGTGATATTTGAACAAATAAGACTGATATGTTTCACAATATCTATGGTTGGCTGCATCTACTTTTGACTGTTTTATTACATTTCCGTCAGTTACTTTTTTTTTTTTTTTTTTAATCTCCTCTGCGATGTTGGGACACTAAGGTAGAATGTTTCCCATTTCCAGGGGTCCCCATAAGCCATCAACAATGCAAATCCTCTGGGCAGGCAGTTACCAGCGGTTGCTGGGTCACTTCCCCTCCCTCCCTGTGATGCTACTCTAGTCAGCAACCACTTCTACTTCCTCCTGGCTTTGTAGGAGACCAGTGTGCTACTGAGGCAATCTGGACGTCCTCAAGGTTGCCCTAATGTCAGGCTTAGAAGGGCATTTTCAAAGTTTCTTGGGAAGCTTCTACTGATGAGTTTGTGATTGCTTTATGACTCTGCAGTGACGTGAGAAAGGCTCTGGTACCAAGGTGCCGGCTCTGGGAGAAGGCTGTGCCAGAGCCATGGTCTTCCCACTACACGTTTGCGGGGAGCAAGACACTTTCCCCCAAAGCTGGCCTGAGCTGTTGTCTCTTTAGGGAAGGGTGCTAGGCAGGTGACAAAAGGGCTAAACTCTTGGGGGCCGGTGGAGGGGGTTTGCTTTGCTGTCGCAAAGCCCCTGGAATCTGCATAAAATCTTCACAGGAGGATAGTTAGAGGGAAAGAGGCACCCTGGAAGCCCTGGATGTGGCAGAGCAGGATTTGAAAAAATGACTCAAAGTCCTCAGTATTTCCTGGTGGAAAAACTTACATCTGAGATGGAGCAGCTTCCCCTGGGGCCCATGAGAAAAAGGTGGTAGCAGATATGTTCCCTGAGGTGCTCTTCCAAAAATTCTCATACAATCTAAGTATTCAACAACAGGAGAATGGTAATATAAATTGTGATATATTCATGGGATGAAATGCTATCTAGCTATTCAAATCATCATGTTTTAGAAGACTATTTAACTGCATAGGGAAATTTTTATCATCTAATACAGGGACAGTATGAGTCAGAATCAATTCAACAGCAATTTTTTTTTTTGTTGTTGTTGTTGTTAATATTCAGCAGAAAAAGTAGAAAGTAAAACCATATATACAATCTGACACTGATCCTGTTAAAAAGGCAAAACCAGACAGCAACCTTACATGACACTTATTTTCACCTTTGTATTTTTCCTTTTTTTTTTCTGTAATGCAAATGTATTCATTTTATAAGTAGAAAAAAAAAGTTGAAACTATCATCCTTATCAACAATAAATATTAAGCACTGTGGTAGAGACGAGTTAGCAGTTTAGCAAAACAGTTCCCTTTTCTTCCAGGGGACATGGGTGAACTACATTGCCCAGCGTCACTTGAGGTTGTGTGGCTGTGTGACTACTGTAACAAATGGAGTGAGTGGAAATGAGGTGTGTACCTTCCTGATCTGGCCCATAAGACACTCCCATGATGGAAATTGTCTAGGCTCTTTCCCTGCCATGGGGAACTTGGAAGTCATCTATAGGGCACTGAGCCTGGGTCCCTTTATCATGACTGACCGTGTAATTTATTGCCCAAACTGGGCCATTTGGAAGTAAAAGGGGATGCTATTCATCAGGAACACTCATTTTGGGCTGTGTGTCAGAAGAAAATAAACTTCTATTGTGTTGTGGTTGTTGTTGTTAGTTGCCATTGAGTTGATTATGACTCATGGTGACCCCATGTATGTAGAGTAGAACTACTTCATAGAGTTTTTAAGGCCGTGACCTGTCAAAAGCAGATCACCAGGCCTGTCTTCTGAGGTGCCTCTAGGTGGGTTTGAACCACCTATCTTTGGGCTAATACTCGAGGGCTTGACTGTTTGTGTAACCCAGGAACCCTCTATGTTGTTAGTCACTGAAATTTTGAGATTTGTCTTTTAGAGTAGTTAGGGTTATCTTAACTAGTACATGTACCAATTTACTTAAGCTTATCTTTCTCTGACATGGTGTATTTAAAAAATAAAATGATTTTAATAATCATAAAATAAAAAATTCAAAAATTCAAAAATAGGAGAAAAATGTCAGCTTTAATCCTATTACCCCAACTGACCACTGTTAAAATAGATGAATTTCCTTGTTATTTCTTTCTATGTATATTTTTCTATTAGTGTCTCTACAATATATTTAGATTTGAATCCTGTGTTGCTGTTATCGTTAGGTGCCGTTGGATTGGTGCTGACTCACAGAGACCCTATGTACAGTAGAATGAAACATCGTTTTAATTACTCAACACAAAATTTTCCCTCATTGTGCAAAAAATCTATTGAAACCCTACTGCCGTCGAGTTGATTCCGACTCATAGCGACCCCACAGGTTTTCCAAGGCTGTAAATCTCTACGGAAGCGGACTGCCATGTCTTTCTCCCGCTGAGCTGCTGGTGGTTTCCAACCACCAACCTTCTGGTCAATCAGTTTAACCCCTTAAAAATCTATTAGTGAATATTATTTTAGAATGTCATTAATATTTAATAAACAAGGCTTCCAATTATCTAAATAATACATACAAGCTGCAAAAAAATAGGAAAATAGATATGTAGAAAGAAAAAAAGTTTAAAAGGCAAACATGTGCATAAGCAAAAATTTGCTTCTATTATATATATGGCTCTATAACCATTTTTTATAACCTTTTTTTTAACTTAAACATACCTGCTGAACATTCCCCCGTGTGACAAAATGTAGTTTTATATATTAACTTTAAAAGATTCCATACAGTTCAATTGTATGTAACTTTTTAAAAGCTCATTTTCAAATTTGAGTCCCTGGGTGGTGCACTTAACACACTCTGGCCAAAAGGTTGGAAGTTCCAGTGCACCCAGAGTTGCCTCTGAAGAAAGGTCTGGAGATCTACTTCCAAAAAAATCAGTCACTGAAAAGCCTATGAAGTACAGTTGTACTCTGACACACATGGGATTGCCGTGAGTGGAAATCAACTCAACAGCAGCTGGTTTCTCTACTGATAGATGGATGGTAAAGTGGTACTTTCCAGTACATCACCCTTGTTGGACCCCTTTGGCTCACAGGATGCCATAACCGAGGTTGCCAGCAGGGGGAGCCTGAACACAGAAGCCCAGACAGGCTGAAAAGGGCCCAGGATGCTGAGTGACTGAACACTTGGGGGATGCTGGAAGGATAGAGGGACTGAGCTGGCTTTGCCCAGGTGAGACATGGGACCTGGCTCCTCCAGTAGGAATCAGGTGGGCTGGCAGTCCAGGTCTGGCTGAGATAAGCAAGAGAGGAGAATCCACATCAGGCTTTGGGATGACAGAGGTGCTGGCTCAAAACAGGGTGGACTGGAAGGGAAGGGGGCTGGTGACCAGGGATACTCAGATGGAAAATAGGGACTGGTTTGTGAAGATGAGCCAGGGAGAAAGGAGGTGGGGTGAGCTCGGTGCTGAGTCCAGGCAGGGCAGGGAAAAAGGCCCTGGGTGAGGCTGAGGAGCATCATGGGAACAGCTCAACCTCCTGAACTACGGACTGTCCTGGTTGTGGAAGAAGCCTGTCCCCAGAGGCCTGGAAACAAGAAACTGAGTGCCCATGGATCATGGGTCCCTTGAGTTATCCTCCTCCCACTGCCTTACTTTGCTCTCTGCTAAATTGTTGAGGATTGGTGAAGGCGGTTGGCTTAGAGTAAGTTGCTAAAGGGAAGTTCTTAAAGACCAGAGAGGTTCATTTTGGGGGAGAAACCATTGTACTTTTGTAATGGAGTTCAGACTCAACTCTGGCAGAGGGTTCAACAGAAGAG
The DNA here is from genome assembly GCF_030014295.1 of Loxodonta africana. Classification (NCBI taxonomy): domain Eukaryota; kingdom Metazoa; phylum Chordata; class Mammalia; order Proboscidea; family Elephantidae; genus Loxodonta; species Loxodonta africana. The sequence goes on from NC_087351.1 coordinate 36,085,009, forward strand.
AGGTGTAGTTGAGAAGTTGATGAGAAGCTATGCAGCATAAAGTTTAGAGATGAGGAAGCAAAACTCAAAGAATTTAGAGTGAAGGGCTGCCTGGAGTAGGGTTGTTGCATATTGAAAGTGGTTCAATGAATACATAAATAATTTTTGTTCTAGAGATCCATTTATTATGGCCCGAGTTCCCCACCCCTATGGAATTCTTGCCACAGCCCCAGAAAAGATGATTAGTCACAGAGGAAGCTCAGTCTGGTGCCTGCTTTTAGAGCGCTTCATCGTTCTCTTGATCCAAGGCAGGAAGTGTGAGACCTTCGTGAAGACTCCTGGAGGTGTTCCACTTTCGCGTGCAGAGGAGAAAATACCCTGGGCCATGTTCTTACACACAAGGGGGGCCCCGGAATCACCCTGTGGATAGAGAAGGGAAGGGCTGAGCTGGGCCTTGTTCTGGTCCTGCAATCCCTGCCGTCCTGGCCCTGTGCTTTCCAAGAAGGCAGGGGTCGGGGTGATAGGGGGCCAAGTGTATGAAACTGAACCTTCCCTTAGTTCCAGTGTTCCGGCCTGGCCATGTCTATCCTCCCCAGCTTGGCCCAGCCCAAGCCTTTCTCTCAAATCCTCAGGAATACTCTGATGATAAAGGGGCTGGGGATGATCGATACCCTCCCCTATCCTGCACCTTCACCCTCACCCCTGGTCCACCCAGAGGAAGAAAGACTAGAGGCTGGATACTTGGAGGCACTAGCCTGTTTATGCTCTCAGGCTGAGGGAATGACAACATGGCCTCTCCCACACCCCAGACCTCCACCAAGTTCTGTCTCCCTGGAGCCTATCTAGGTAGATGTTGGAAACTGACCTTGAAACCGGTCTTCTTCTCCTTTTGGTCCCCCACACATATCTCGGTGGCTCTGCTGTAATAGTTGGGGAAGAGGGACTCACACTTCTGGTCCTCCTGCACAATCAGTGACACCTCGTGCAGTGTGGTGGTTGAAGTGCCCACCGAGACTTGGCCCCAGCCGGCCACACTGCACACCTGCCCTGACTTTACCTGAGACCCTTTCCCAGGCAGTTGGAGTGGGCGCACAGCTGCAGTCCTTTGGGCCTTTGTCTCCAGCTGATGAAGAGAGACGAGAAAGTCCCAGTCAGCAATAGCCTGCTGGGCCTGGAGGCTCTGAGAGGCTGCACTGTCTTGCTGCTTCTCCAAGGCCCTGGGACTAGTCAAGTAGGCCAGGGTAGGAAGGTAAGAAGGGCAGGGGTCATGGTGGGAGGAGAAACTCCCTGGACCCGGAGTGCAAGGAGCAGCAGAGATGTGTGCCTCACCTGTAGCAGCATGATATCGTTGGAAAGAGTGCTCTTATTATAGTCTGGGTGGCGGATGACTCTTCTCACAGCAATGTGCTGCTGGGTCTTTTCCTGCTCCTTGATGTTGTGAGCCCCCAAGATGACATTTATGGAGCTGCACAGAAAGCAGAGTGGGGCGTCTCACAGAAGCTGTAGCTGGGAGCTGGGAAGAGCAGGGGACAGCCGGGGCAGGGCAGGACTGCTGCGGAGGGAAAACGGAGGGGATGGGAGTCCCTGGGCCTGAGCTCGCCGTGCCCTCTGCTTCTCAACAGCATTGAGGGTATGTGTTCCTGGAACTCTCTTTCACCCTCAGGCAATATCAGGAAATAGCTCACTCTAGTACATGCTTTCAACCTCTACTCTCTGCCTTATTTGGCCAGTGTGGTCCCTCTCTGACCTGTTCCACTTGTCCCAACCTCTGACTCTCTGACCCCAAAACTTAACCTGTCATATTTCTCACCCTTTCGTTACCTGGTCCTGCTCTCAGATGGTTCCTCTGATGAGATATCTTGGGCCTGTGTTACACAGAGCCTGAGAAGCTCCCCTGAGCTACCGTTCTGGGGAAAGAGGTCCCTGCTGGGGTCTCGGGAGGTATGGGATGGTTGCTGCTCCTCACCTCCCACAGCAGTGAGCCGCCGTCAGGACAAAGTCCTCTCGCACCAGGACACCACCGCACCTCTTCTGGCGCCCCTGTTGCAGAAACCGTAGAAACACCATGTAGGGGCGAGAGTGGGGTTTGGCTTCCTGGCCCCCGATGATCTCCCCTGAAAGAAAAGCCTGGAAGATAGGGTGACTGGGGGTGGCTGTGGTGAGGAGTGTAGGCTTCCTACATGGTGACTGACAACGAGGTTGACAGTGTTCTGCAGACGCTGGGATGAGTCCTCCTGGGTTCTACAAGCAGCACTCCTTACTGGCAGAGTGACCTTTCCTCACTCTCAAGCTTCAGATGGCCCCTCTTAGAAAGGGGACAAGACTTGTTGTCTACTTCCTAATTTAGGCACATGAGTGGAGGGGACAGGGCCTGTCTTCAAGATAGCGGAGCCTCAGAAAATCCTGAATAGGAGTTCCCCAATTCCTTCTTTTTAGTGAGTTTCCTGATACCTCTGAGCCTCTGCTAATGTCCAAGTTGGTGCCATTTTCTGGTAACCTATCCATGAGTTTATAGAGTTGGATTTTCAAAACTTCTCATGTCCCATAGGGCCTAACACATCCTAGCTGGTCAGTAAATCTATTTTTGGCTGCATGCATGAATGGTTCCCAATTAGCCTTTGGATGAGGTTTGGTATGTGTGGTGCTGGTAGGATTCAAGGCCAAGGGGATGTTGGGGGAGTGGGCTGCAAAGACAGTGGAGTGGCCAAGGGCTGGGAAGGCAGGGGAGGTAGAGAAGCTGACTGAAAGTTGGTTGCAAAGGAGTCCAGGCAATATGAGATCTTTGAGATCAGTTGTGCTCCTGAAATCAATTGTAAGCTGACCTTCTTTCCTGGGCAAGAGTGAACAACTCAACTGAAGAAGGGAGAAATAGTTTAACACCTACTACTACAGCCCTGGAAACACTGGTGCCACAGTGGCTAAGAGCCACATGGCTGCTAACCAAAAGGTTGGCGGTCCAAATCCACCAGGCACTCCTTGGAAACCATATGGGTCATTTCTACTCTGTCCTATAGGGTCGCTATGAGCAGAAATCAACTCGACCGCAACGGGTTTGGTTTGGCTTTTTTTTACTGCAGCCCTGTGTGTCTGAGCTGCCTTTTCCTGGGATGGAGTAAGGGATTTTAATTACTTATCTTAATATCCTCTGCCAAATGCCTTTCTAAGAAGAGCCCACTTTACCAATGCTAAGGAAAAGCTGAGGAGAGGCTAATACCTACGAAACCTTTCTTCTTGCCATGCTTGCCAAGTGTCTATCCAGCATCAGGCTGGTTAGTTTGGGCTTAGGATGAAAGCTGCTGTTCAGAAAGTTCATTGGTCAGACTGAGGGAAATTCCTGATGAGCACTGAGCAGAAGGGCCAGGAGTACAGGGGATTTCATCAGATGGTCTCAGGATCCTGGGATGGGGAGGGTCACTCACCTGCTCCAGCTCCACGGGGCAGGAGAAAGGCCAGCAGGAGCAGAAGCAGCTGCATCTTCCCAGGAAGGCCGCCCAGATTAGAGCTGCTGGTGTCTTCCTCCTCCTCGACATAAAATATCTGGAGGGCAACAAAGAGGGGCAGGCTCAGTAACCTCAGACTCCACACACAGGCTTGTGCTCCTCCGGTTTGGTTGGGTGTCATCATACAAGGTGGTTTGTTGAAGTTCTCTGGCTTAGATTAGGTGAGAACAGTGCTGCTACCACATTTGTACCCATTGCTGCTAAGCTGCAAACAGAAAGCAAGAATAAAGAAGAAGGTGGAGGCTGCTGAGGCTGTGGCAGTTCCACAGTTGCTGGAACCACAGAAGCCTACATCTCTTGGTGATTGAACTAAAAAGTTTCTACTTCCCTTATTCCACAATTTTGAACAAAATTCCAGGATTCATTATTCACCGCGCCAAAAAGTAAAAGTGAAACAACCCAGCAGGGAGGCGCAGTCACCCCTAGCAGGAGGGATGAAGGGAGTAGGCAGTGTTACCAGAGCGTGCAGTCACAGGGCAGAATTGGTGACATGCCGGGTGGGCTGGAGCCATTGGGGTGGGGGTGGGAAGGTAGGGTGGGTGCCCTCATTCACCTGTGCCTCTCAGTGGCTTGGCCCAGCAGGGAACTGGTGGAGAAAAGAATTTGTGTAATGCAGTCTTTGTCACAGAGCACAGCAGTGTACAGTTTGGAAAGAGAGAAATAAAAAATAAAATGAAAAACTTTGCAGCAGAGAAACTTGATAAGCACCACCTCAGTCAGGTGATCAAGGTCAACATCAACAGTAATAAGCCATATTGATAGTATATATGCCTGATGTAACATGATGAAAATGGCGCTTTACCCATTTGGGGCCTTCCTCCCTAAAACCCATAACTCCAGTCAAACGATAAGAAAAACATCAGACAAATCCCAATAGAGGGACAATTTACAAAATACCTGACGAGTATTCTTCAAAACTGTCAAGGTCAGTAGAAACAAGGATAGTCTAAGAAACTGTCACAGCCAAGAGGAACCTAAGGAGACAGAAGACCAGATGTAATGTGGTATCCTGAGCAAAGGACTTGGATAAACATTTCACCAAAGAGCACATTCAAATGGCCACCAAACACATGAAAAGATGCTCATGTCATTATCCATCAGAGACGCAAATCCAAACCACAATGAGATAACATTACACTTCTGCTAGGATGGTTAAGATAATAATAAAAAAATCAGAAAATAACAAATGTTGGTGAAGATGTGGGGAAATTCAAACCCTTATCTGTTGCTGATGGGAATGCAAAATGATAGAGCCCTTGTGGAAAACAGTGTGGCAGTTCCTCAAAAAGCTAAAAATAGAACTACCATATTACCCAGAAATTCCATTCCTTGGTACATACCCCAAAGACTTGAAAACGGAGACTCAGACAAAGACTTGTACACCAGTGTTCATTGCAGCACTACTCGCAATAGCTGAAAGGTGGAAACAAACTAAATCCCCATCAACAGATGAATGGACAAACAAAATGTGGTACATACATACAATGGAATACTACTCAGCCAGTAGGAGAAACAAAGTCTTGATAATGCTACAGTATGTATGGAGCTTGTAGACGTTATGCTGAGTGAAATAAGTCAGTCACAAACAAAATGTACAAGTATTATATGGCCTTACTTATATAAAAAGACAAGAAAAGGCAAATGTATAGAGATTAAAGTTTATTAGAGATTACCAAGTGTGAGAGGGAGAGGGTAAGAGGGGGTGGCTAACAGTGATGGAAGTATGTTACCGATTAAGGGTAGGGTTGCACAGCCAATTATTGTAATTTGTGTTAAGAAGTTGTACACCTGTAAAAAGTTGAATTGGCAAAAGTTGTGTGATAGGTATATTTACAACAATGACAAAAAAAAGAGTAGCTGCTGAGGTTGCTTATGTACAAAACACTTGATGGGATTTGGTTCCTTGATTTGGAGGTTTAGGGTCATGGTTTCATGGGACATCCCAGTTCATTGGCTTAATAATGTGTTTAGTGCTTCTCCTGATTATCAGGTAGCCACAGGGACTGGCAAACCCAAGATCAGCAGGTCAGACAGCAGGGCTCTTGCTTACAGGCTGCAAAGACCAATGAATCCCAAGATCGACAGGCAAGATGGCAAGTAAGCTGCTAGTTCAAGTCCCAAGAACTAGAGGTCAGACAAACAGGAGCCAGCTGTAGTATCCAGAGTGAGCAAAAGTCCTCGAGCTTTGCCAGAAAGTCCACTTATATTTGATGCAGGCCACACCCCCAAGAAAACTTCCTTTCAACTGATTGGCTACTCACAGCAGATTCCAACATGGGGGTGATCACATTATATTGAATCTAATCATAGAAGTGATCATATCATCATATGACCTCCAAACTACAACATAACTGCCAAACCACTGAGAATTATAGTGCAGCGAAGTTGACACACAACCTTAATGATCACAGATTCTACAAAGAAATCCTGATCAAAAGGTGAAAAATGCAGAACAGAATTTCAAATCCTCATGGACTCCAGGCTTTCTGGAGCTATTAAGACTGGATGAACCCCTGAAATATTTCCCTAAGATAACCTTTAAACTTTGAACCAAAATTATCCTCTAAAGTCTTCTTAAAACCAAACAATAGCTTAGTTTAAGTAGTAAAAAATGTCTGCCTTGAGCATTATGCTCTTTTAAGAACTATCTATATGGGATCAAATTGACAAGAGCAACTTGAAAGCTTAAATAGGAACCTTAGGGAGCAAGTGAGTTTATGTTAATGGGGAAGGAACAACTCAGAAAACGAGTGTGAGAATGGCTACACAACTCAAAGAATATAATCAATGTCACTGAATTGGATATGTAGAAATTGTTGGTGTATGCTTTACTGTGTACATTCTCAACAACAACAATAAATAAAATTAAAAATACGTACCTGGGGAAACTGGGTGTGGTATGTATGGGAACTCTCTTTGAATTGTGTTCACAATTTTTTTTTTCTTGGTAAACCTAAAACCATTCTAATACTTACATTTATTTTAAAAATCCCATAAGTGAAAAATTCCCTGATGGGGAATAATGTTTCTTATATAATATTAGCTAAAAAATAAGTTTGCTATCTTTTATATAGCAGAATTCCATTTTAATTGTAAAAATATTATTTTCATAGGAATAAAAACCAAATCAAGTCTGTTGCCATAGAACCTATTTCAACTATAGCAACCCGATAAGACAGGGTAGAACTGCCCCATAGAGTTTCCAAGGAGTGCCTGGTGGATACAAACTGCCAACCTTTTGGTTAGCAGCCATAGAACTTAACCAATATGCCACCAGGGTTTCTTTTCATGGGAAAAATCTGAAAAACACACCAAAATTTTAATGGTAGATTGTTACTGGTCATTTCATTTATTTATTTAGTTAGTTTGCTTAATTTTTAATACATATGAATAAAACAATAAATCATGTTTAGTAATATATACTTAAAAAATAGCATTGGGAAATGCTTATAATGTTTTATGTTTGGTGATAAAATACAGTACCTCAAAAAGTATATACAGAATTTCAACTTTTCTAGATGATCTCAGCAGAGGGTTTGATTCAAAACAATCTTTGGAGTATACAATTTTGTGTGTGTGTATGCATATATATAAACATACACATATAAAGTGTATATACATATATGCATACATGTATATGTATACATATACATGTATATATACAGCCATATAATGTACATTTATGCATACAGAGTGTGTGTGTATATATATGATATATATACACACATACTACGACAATAGTACAATTGTTGAATCAGAGTGGTGGGCAAACACATGTTCATTGTACTCGTCTTTTAACTTCTAAGTGTGATTTAAATTTTCATAATAAATACCACAAAAATGATCTCTTTCCAGGATATTGAGCAACAGGGCTGTATACATGTTACTCTGTTCAAAGGATATGCAAGGTGTTTTACATGTCACCTTATTTTTTCCCCATAATTCTTGATGGTGTCATTAACAACTTGTCATCTTACAGATGAGAAACCAGGCTCAGACACATCAAGTAGCTTACCCAAGGTCATATATGGTTAGGGAGAGTGGAACCTTGACAAACTGCAAACTTTTCATCATTGAACTCTTGGAAATGGTGGAAGCAGACATCAGCTCATGAAAAGCAGAGTTGCCAGAAAGTGGGTGATGGTGAGCCTGGAAGCTTCCTCTCCAGGAGTTGTCTGAGCAGAGGCTAGAAAGCCCTTTGGATGGAAGGCTGGAAAGTCATCATGGGATCAATGTCAATGACCTTGTAGGTGTCCAACTCTTTTAGTTGTCTTGGCTGTTGGGAAGTCTGAACTCCAGCCCTGGCACAATGGTAACTGGCCCTGTGACATACGGTGGGCGTTCCTCCTTTCTGGGCTTCAGTTTTCTCTTTCACTAAAGGAGGATGTAGGCCTACAACACTTTTTTTCAAACTTTTTAGCCACATAATACATTCCTCTAAATAAAGGCAACATCTAAGCCAAAAATGTAGGTATTAAGTTTGTCACCTTTTGAAATGCATAATTTTAACCTTTTACTCTCTGCATATTCTTTTTTTCATGCTGAAAACCATGTTATTATTTTTATGCCTCATCAATTTATTTTTAGGATCAGAACCAGAAGCTGTATGATGCCAGGTCCTTTTCTTTTATTGGTTAAATGTTCAAGGGATTATGCTTTAGAGCACTTTTAAGGATAAAGAGATGAAAAGGAAGCTCTTTGAGGATAACAGGATCACAGAGAGAAATACTTCTCCAATGTTAAAGAAGTATAATGGGATGTATGTGCTGGGGCAGTGAGAGGGAAGTGTTAACTCATCCCTGAAGCCCATGCTTAGCTCTGTAGCAGTGCCCACACTGTGGACAGGCCTCTGAGGGCCTGTGTCTCTGGTTATGCCTGGTGAGGTTGGTAGGGCCCAGGGCGGTCTAGTGAGAAATTGAGCATAATGGCCTGAAAAATCCAGGACTTTCCTCCATTTTTCAGGTACTACTTTGGGCAGGCCTCAGTAATGACTGGAATTCAATTTCAAACCAGTCCAGGCTTAGAGTCTGACCCAGTTATATTTAGGGAAAACGTGGTAAGTTTTTAATATCTGAGTTTGTGTTCCGAGGGTCATATCCATTGCATGAAAATATAATAATGGCAGGCCTGTTCAAGTTGCGCATCCATACCGCCTTCCACCCTCTCTCTTAGATGGTAGCTTCCCTGAGCCTGAACAGGATTAGAAAATCTCTAAATCATTCTAAACCCCATAATCAACAGTTTTCAGGCCTAATGTGATCATGCACATAAAAACTCTAGCATGTAACATAAATACAATTTAAATGCATAGTCTTATTTTCAAAACAATATGATTTTCATTCTTGTGGAGTTTAAACCCAGACTCAGGCCTAGCAACTTACCCCAGGAAAGGGATGTGGGTAAATCAGATGAAGCTATATCAATTCTGTGATGACGGTGAGGTTTTGCTGTATCCCCAGTGCCTTGTGCATAGTAGTTGCCCGGTGAGTATCGATGTACCGATTGATGGAAAAAATGGTGCTTTCTAATCCAGCTACAAAGAAAAGGCCTGTCTTACTTAAGAAGTTGTTATAGCCCAGGGGGCTCAGGCTGCTAAAGGACCTATCAGTTGCTGGACTCAGAGCCCAAGAAGGGCATTGTCTGGATGAGAAGGGCTGACATACCTTGCCCAGGTGAAAAGTATAGCCTTGAGATCTGGGAACACATCTTGCCTTTCCTGTCCCCCATGGACAAAGCAGAAGATGGGCTTGCAGCCCAAATCTACCTGAGAGGAATAGCACAGAGAAGAATGCCTGCTGGGACCTCACAGGACTCTGGGAGTCTGAATTGTGGGAGGTGAAGGAGAGGCTGGCCCAGACCAAGATGAAAGAGTACCTTGCTGGTCACTCAGGGCTACAGGAGGATGGGCCGCCTGGAGACCAGAGCCTGCACTGGGTTTTGGGCCCAAGACAGGGCTGAGACAGACACCTCAGCGGGGCCTAAGGGTACTGAAGGGCCTTCCTGGAACTTTCAGCTTCTAAGAAATTTCAGCTTTCAATCTGCCAGCTGTTCATATGTGGGGAGGCAGCCCTGCATAGGGTGTTATTGTTATTGTTAGCTGCCGTGTCAGCCTTGGCTCATGGCAACCCTACGATTAGTTGCCATCCCCAGGATCAGCTGCTGATCAGACCATTGCGATCCATAAAGTTTTCATTGGCTGATTTTTAGGAGTAGATTGCCAGGCCTTTCTTCCAGTATGTCTTAGTCCAGAGGCTCTGTTGGCATCTGTTCAGCATCATAGCAACATGCAAGCCTCCCTTTACAGATGGGTGGTGGTCTACAGATGGGTGGTGGCTGTGCTTTTGCTGGAAGTCAAACAAAAGTCTCCTGCATGAAAGGTAAGAGTTCTACTACTGAAGCACCAATGCCTCACACTGAGAGAGCTATACCTTTCTAAATGCCTTCACCTGTTTCCCTGCCCATAGCGTAGGGAAGTGGCCCTCTACCTGGGTCCTTTAAGGTGATCCCCTTTTCAAATCTGGATACTTTTCCTTTTTTGTCAGCTGGTACTGGGAGATGGGTAGGACAGAGGTGTGCAGGGTGGAATGAGGTAAGAGGCGATATGATCAAGATAAGAGGTTTGTCTAGAGAGGGCCATCTTTTCCAGAGGCAGTGTCTGCCTTTTACTGGAGGAGCTTAGACTCAGCCTGGCAGGGAGACCAGGCCCTGGGAAGGTGCATTTGAGAGGAGCTGGGTATTAACACAGCATTACTTTTTTTATTCTAGAGGTGGGAAGGGGTATGCTGAAGGGGAAAGTATATAAATGTGAACAGATGGCTGATGGACACACAGTTGTCACCTATTGCATGCTGTTCAATGAATAAAGAATCAATTATGTTACTCTAGAGATGAAGTTTATTAAGGCCCTGTCAGCCCCCACACCACTTCCCTGTCCCTCTTTCTCTTTTCTCCCATCCCATGTAGCTCTGCTCCAGAGAAGATGGACAGACCAACCCTAGAGGCACCTTAGTCTGTTCCCTGCAGTTTGAAGTCTCTCATTGTTTTTTTTATCCAGCTTAGATAGCTCGAGATCCTGGTGTAGACGCGTGGAGGTTTCCCCTCTCTATTTCCAAAGGAGACGATGCCCTGGGCCACATTGTTACATATGAGGGGACCCCCAGAATCCCCCTGTGAAAGAAGGGGAGAAAGGATTGTGTTGGATCTCCTCCTGGTCCTGTCCTCCCATCATCCTAGGATGGGTGGTCTCTGTCCTGGGCCTGTGTGTGTGAGAGCGGGAGCAGGACCTGCCTCTGGACCTCCCTCAGTCCCTGACAATTCTCCCCAGTCAACCAATTCCTTCCCTGGCCTCCCCTCCTCTCCCAGAAACACTTCGGCCACAAAGTGGCTATGGGAGAGTCCACTTCCTATTTCCTCCAGGGAGAAAGGCCCAGAGATTGGGTTGGTGGAAAGGCTGAGCACCTGGGTATGTAACCTGTTCCTATTGCTACAAATCTTCAAAGCTCCCTTGTACCCAAGGCTGGGCATGAAGATGCTGGTGATCCTACCTTAAAAGAAGATTTGCTCTTTTTCGGGTCCCCCACACAAATCTGGGTGGCACTGTTGTAAAGGTTTTTGTAATGAGAGATGCATTTTTCATCCTTTTGGACTTCAAGCTCTACCTCATGCAGTTTGACTGTGGTCTTGTTCACTTTGATGCGCCCCCAGCCAGCCACACTACACACCTGCCCTGGGTTCACCCACACTGTCTTCTGGGGTAGCCTGAGGATGCTCACCACCGTACTCAAGTGGGCTTTTCTCTTCAGCTGGAGGGGAGAGGGAAGGAATTCTAAATACAGTCATGGAGCCACACTTCTTCCTTTCATGGCTCTGGGACAAATGAAGAGGTCATATTGGGAAACAGGAAAGGGAAGCAGTCATGGTGATGCAAAAATCCCTGGGTTAAAATACATATACAAGAGCCAGTGGAACCCTGTGCCATACCTGCAGTAACATGATGTCATTGGAATAATTCTTGTTATTGTAGGTTTTGTAGGGGATGGCTCTTCTCACGGGGATGTGCTGTTGGGTCTTTTCCTTCTCTTTGATGTTGTGGGCTCCCAGGATGACATTTATTGAGCTGCACAGAGAACAGAGTTGGGGGAAAGGTGGGGAGTGACAAGAGCTACAACCTGGGAGCTGGGAAGAGCAGAGGACCGCTGGGACAGGGCAAGACTGCACCTGAGGGAGTTCAGTGGTTGGAGGCCCTACGGGCTGGGTGACTCTGTGTCCTCTGCTTCTTGGCAGCCCAAGATGGATAGCAGTTCTTGAAACAGATGTGGGGCACTCAGTCATGCACAGGGTTTGGCTATCTCCATGCAAAACTGTGATTTTCTCAGATTTGCACTCTGGGCCCCAGGGTACAACCTTGATCTCCTCCCATGCTGCCTTTGGTCAGCTTGTTCCTTCTCTGCTCATCAGGCCACTTGCATTTACCTGTCTCTCTCTCCCCAGAACTTACCTGTCCTGTTTTATTTCTCTCATCCCTGCTTTCAGGTGGCTCCTTGGAAGAGCCCCTTTGTGTTACTAAGTGACCCAGGTCTGCAATCCTTGAGGAGTGGATTCCACATAAGGTGTCTAGAGAAGGATGGGGATCCATGCACTGATACTCACTTTCCCCAGCAGTGAGCTGCTGTCATCACAAAGTCTTTCTGCACAAGGAAGCCCCCACATGTTTTTGTCTCTGGAGTCTGGATCCGAAGAAACGCCATGTAGGGACGAGAGTGAGGCTTGGCTTCATGGCCCCCAATGATCTCCCCTGAAATAAAAATTCTACTCTGTCTGCTATGCTCATCGAGCCCAGGGTGTATATCTGTCTTATGGTTACAGAAAGAATGAAATGGGGAGACTGGGGTAAAGGAAAGAAGGAGTTGGATTAGGGTGGATATAACAGGGGCTACAGTAGCCATCAGCAACCAAGAAGTGGATCTGTGGGGCTTTTTGTGCAGCATTTCTGGCTTTCAGTGACCCACAGGACTCAGATTCCCCCTCTAACAATGAGAAGGACAGTCCTTGTTCATTTTTTGCTTCACACATGTATGTTGATGGGCAGGAATTGTGTTTGAAACAAGCAGTTAAGTCCTAGTGGATACTGGAAAATCCTCTACCTGAAGTTCCCTGGGTCCTCTGGCCCCTCTTTTTTCCCCAAGCCCCACAGAATTGCTGCCAGTTTGTAATATTCTGATCCTGAGCTCAAGATGATTTTTATCTGCCAGGGCCTGATACATAATAGGTGGCCTGTCAAAGCCATTGTACCCATCTGTGACTGAAAAATTGCCAGGGGAAGGACTTGAGGCTGAGCCAAGGCAAAAATAAGTGTTAAGGGGACCAAGATTTCACTAACTCTGTGATCAGCTGGGTCCTGGTCTTCTTTCCCGGGCAGCACTGAATGATAAAGCTTGTAGAAGAGGGCAGAGTCCGAGTGTAGATTTTAAGATATTGAGTTAGAAAGTTGGTGAGTCTTACATTGATTATAGAAAACATCCCCCTTTTCTGAGTTGCCCTTTCCTGGGGAATTAAATTATTTCTCATTCCCAGCTTTCAACCTTCTTCCGGATGCCTTTATAAAGGAACTTACTTTCCAGATGACAAGGTTAGGGCCTGAGGATGGGGTAGTACCATTGACCCTTATGGAAAACAGCCTTCTGACCTGCCATCCCTACTGACATCCATCTAGCTTCAATTTTTTTGGTCTTTGTATGAGATTGGACCTGGAGTTCAGAAAGTTCCTGGGGATGGATCAGGGCCAGGATGCATGAGTGTAACAAGAGGGCTATGCCAATGTGAGGTGGGGCTATGCCTCTTAGGGTAGGGATTGTCACTCACCTGCCTCATTCCTGGAGGGCAGAAGAAGAGCCAACAGTAGCAGGAGTAGCCACATATTCCCAGGATGGTTTCTCAGGTCAGAGCTGCTGGCACTTCCTCCTCATTATCTTTTAATACTCCGTGTTTTCCTGTGGTGTATGGGGCTGCTTTACCATACAAGGCCATCTCTGGATATCTCCCACCACTCTCTGACTGAGTCTTCTGGCCCAAGTTGAGTAAGAACTTATCCGTCACCAAATAGCCAGTCATAGCTCTTGACTCAGTAATAACTACACCAACAGAAAACAGGAAACCAAGGCGTTAGAGATGTTGCAAGACCAACAGGATGATTTGTGTAGTGGGACCCTTTCTGTGTCAGATTCAGGGACAGTGAAGATGAGGTTTCCTCTGGTGGAGGAGACAGGGACATCAGTAATTAAGAGTGTACAGTGAAGGCATGGTTGAGAGATGGACAGAATATTGTGAAAGTCATGATGAGGATGCGATTGTTCTAGTTACTAAAGAACCTAGTGAATTAAAACAACAGTAGTATTTGTTTTGCCCATGGATGTATAGTTTGGGAAGGGTTCAGTGTGGGGAAGCTTGTCTCCGCTACCGTTGGTGTCAGCAGGAGAGGCTTGAAGGCTGGAGGTTAGAATCATCTGAAGGCTCAGTCACTCGCTTGTCCAGCAGTTGACTCTGGCTATTGGTGGAGATCTCAGTTGCTCTCCACATGGGCCTCTCCATGTTGTCACACTGCATGGGATTGTTCAGTCTTCGCCACATAGTGGTTGGTTTCCTACAGTGAGCATCCCACAAAAATCAAGCCAGGGAGAAGCTCTGTCCACTTTTTTATTCTAGCCTCTGAAGTCATATAGTGTCCATTCTACCATTCTCCATAGCTTGGAACAATCAAAAGCCCACTGCCCCCTGATTAAAAAGAAAGGAAGGTAGACCCCATCTCTCAGTGGAGGGATTATTGAAGTCATCTCGTAAGAAAAGCCCTTGGAATGGGAGATACACCACGGCAATTGTTAGGAAGATGTAATCTGCCACACGGCCATAGGTGTATATAGAGCTGGTCAGGGGAGTTGAAACCATTGATAGGTCTAAGCCTTGTTCTGAGCCTTTGGATAGGCTGGGGTCTTCTTTGCTCTGAGAATGGAAGAGGGTTGGTTCTTCCAAAAAGTATTCTGTTTAATGGATTTCCAGTGCCATGTGAGGTGGAAAAGGATACCACAGAGCCAAAGTAATATTCTCAGACCACTGTTCAGAGAACGACATTTCTGATATACCTATAGCATTTGCTAAACAAATTATCCTGATAAGTCCCCATAATGGAAAAAAAGAACAGAGCCATAGACTTGAAAATATCATTGGTTATAATTATCTTGGTTCCCAATTCTCTTTAAAAGCAACAGCACCTTAGTTAAAGAAACAAAGCACACCGTCAACAGAGAATCTGGGAAGGTGGAGAGCCAAGGGGATTCAGAGTAGGGTGCAGAGCCTAATAAGGATGAGGAAGGTGGCCATGCCAGGCCTCCCTTCACATGTGGGCATCCTCCTCACCCCACAGAGGCTCTGACAACCTGCCCTGTGCAGCCTGGCATGGAGTATCAGGATACATGTGAGGAGAGGACGGCAGCCCTGTAGGTGAAAAACCGAGCACAAGGAGTGGAAGTCCAAGTATGGTAACAAGGATATTCACGCAAATATCTAGCCTAGCACCTGGTATTAAAGCTCAAGTTGGGTGACAAGGGCCTCCACAGAGAGGGAAGTGTGATGCAATATTTCAGAGCCTGCCAAGGTTGTGTAGAGTGAGGCAGGCATCAGCATGGAAGGACTGCATAATATGGGATATCGGAGCCTGGATGCGGGATGAAGAGGACCCACTTAAAGGAAAGAGGATGTTGGTGGTGGGAGATCTGTTATATAAGTCTCTGGGGGATTAATCAAATAAGTAAAAATACTAAAATTCAAGGGATCCAGGTTTATCAGAAAATCAGGTGGTAGTAATGACATTGATGGCATTGATGCTAACTTCCTAAGTTTGATGATTGTACTGTGTTTATGTAAGACAGTGTCTTTGTTTTTAGGAATTAAACAGTGAGGTATTCAGGAAGAAATGGAGCATCATTTCAAACAGTTTGGGAAAAAAATTTTCCTTGTACTGTACTTACAGCTTTTTAAAATTTTATTTAAAAATTAAAATAAAATTAATATTCTCCACATATACAAACAACAACCAGTTTGAAAATGTTAAAAAGAAAATCTGTTACAATAACAACAAGGAACAACTTGACCAAAATTGTGTAAAACCTATTTAAATGTAACTTAAAATACTCCTGGAAACCCATTGCTATCCAGTCAATTCCAACTCACTGCAATCCTGTAGGACAGGGTAGAACTACTCCACAGGGCTTCCAAGAAGCCGCTGGTGGATTTGAACTGCTGACTTTTTTCTTAGCAGCCGAGTTCTTAACCACTGTACCACCAGGGCTCCTCTTATGTCTTAGATACAGAATATCTTTCATCCCCAAATCAGAAGCTGTGTGACATCCAGTGCTCTTTCCTTTTAAAAGTGTCCAAGATCATTAAGAGTTTGCGTTGCAGCATACTTTGTGGGCAACAAGGTGTGGGAGGGTATGCCCTTTTAGGGTTACACGATCCCAGAGAAACATATTTACTTCTTGTCACAAATGAGCACAATGTTGCTGGTGTTGGTAGCAGGGAGGCATTGACTCAGGGCTGAAACTTATACTTAGCTCCCAGGCAGTGCTCCATATTAGTGGCAAGACTGCAGAGGAGATGGCTGCTGGGTGTGTCTGGCAAATGGAGCCTCAAACACAGGGAGACTCATATTCAGCAAAACTTCACATACTTTGTGTCTGGCTCCCAAGCCAAGAACTTCTAGCACTGAGAAGTCAAGGAGTTCTTGGAAACTTTGGATATACCAGCAACCATGATGGCCTAAAGATAAGTATTCTCCTCTTTTCCAGACCATGTAGGCCTCCCTGATTCTAATTTGATTCTGAATAGGCAATAGCTTGCAGTAATGACTGGAATTATGTTGCTGACCAGTCCAATAGGATGGGTGTTTAGAATCAGACTCTAATGCTTTCAGGCAAATACATAATTTTTTTTTTCCTATAATTTGAATCTGTACAATTATATCCATGCCTGCCCTCTCCTCTAGGTGAAGTTGCTTCAGTAAACACAGTTTGGAAACGTCATGTCTAGAAACCACAGTCATTTCCAAATCCATAGACTGTTGCTCTTGGGTCACGTGTGATAATTCATGTCAACTGTAACCAGAAATGAAAGATAAAATGGAAGTTACTTTTATTCCTGTGGACTTCCCACATTGATCTAGGCTATGCGGACTCATCTGGGGAAGGGAGAGGCAGTAGATAATTCCAGTGAATGTCCTCAACACAGTCAGTTTCATTTGGCTGCAAATGATAGACCTGTTACTTTCACTCCAACGTCTGGCACTCAGTAGGTGCTCAATGTGTATTTTTTTGTTAATTGGTGGTAAAAACTGTGCTTTCTTGTACTACTGCAGAGAGGAGCACTTTCTAATTCATAAGGCTGACATAGCCCATGCTATCACCAGAGAGTTTCAGCCTAGAGGCCAGTAGTGATCAAAAGGGACAGGCTAAAAGGAATTCAGGCTACCTAGTGACCAGGTGGCCAGTGCACCCGGAGCTTATGGGAGGCACTGAGTTTGATGTTGAGCTGAATGGAAGGTTGAGTTTGTCCTGCCCATGTGACAGTTGAGGCCAATGGTTCTAGAGTGACCCTACAAGTCCTGTCTTCCTAGGGCCCTGCTTGGTGCCAGCCCCTCCAAGGACTTTCTTTGTTAGTGTGTGAGCTGGGCTGCTAGCCCAATGGTGAGGTCCTGCTGGAACCGCACAGGGCTCTGCATGTCCTAGTTGGGGAGATGAGGAAGGGGCCAGCTCAGATCAGTGTCACCTGGAGTGGAAAGGAGTTGGTGGACTCTGGGAACTCTCAGCAGGAAGTGGGGTGGAGGAGAAAGGGTGGCCAGCAGGCTAGAGGCTGGGTTGGGCACTGAGCTCAAAGCAAGGCAGAGAAGAGAAGGAAGGAAATTAAGCTTAGGGCGAATGAGGAGCTTTTCAAGGACCCTTCCCTCGAAAACTGCCAGCTTTTCTGGATGTGAGAGAGAAATGTCCTACTCTTGCTCTTCCCTGCACCCCAGGCTATGCCTGTTTGACCTCCAGAACTCATCAGGCATCCCCTTCCTCTCTGCCACATAGCACAGGCGAGGGAGGAAAGAAATTTACCCAAGCTCAGGACCAGAGAAATTTATGCTTCCTTCCGAGGGTGCTCAGCATCAACCCTGTAGAAGGGCAGGCCCTGGAGAAACAGGAGTGGGCAAGAAGGAGCGGAGTAGCTACTTTGCATGGGGATTTGTGGATGTGGTGGGGAAGAGGGGAAGCAGGACACAGAGCAGAATTATGTCCTTGGCCTGCCTAGCCCAGAGTAGGTACCTGTGAAAGAAGGGCAATGAAAAAACAAGACATCAGCCCTTCCTTTTCAGCTAGGATACATTTATTAAGGTGCTGGCCCTCCAGAGAAGATGGTCAGTCACAGAGGGGCTCAGTCTGATTCCTGCAGTTGGAGGCGTTTCATGGTTTCCTTTATCCAGGGCAGGAAACTTGAGACTTTGGTGAAAACCCCTGGAGGCTTCCCTTCCTTTAATCCATAGGAGACAATGCCCTGGGCCACACTTTTGCACACAAGAGGACCCCCAGAGTCTCCCTGGAAATGGAGAAGGAGAGGACTGAACTTGGTCTCCTCCTGATCCTGCTGCCCGGGCGAGCTCCACACTCTGGGAGAAGCTGCCATGCACAGTGTAAGAAGAGAGGGCAGGCAGCCTCTGGGCAGCCTCAGCAGCCAAGCTCCAACCCTGGATATTGTTGTGGCTTCGTTTCACCCAAGGTTTCAGTCTCCCTTCCTCCCCCAGGTCCAGGATCCTCTCCCTATAAGGGCCTGTGGGACCTTTCGTTCCAGACTACTTCTCATGGAAACAGAGGCAGGCAAGTGCAGCTGAAGCCATCATGGAGGACGATCCATTAGCCAAGGTGGGTGTCAGCTCTTGAGTTTTTGCCTGTTTTAAATTACTCCATGTGGAGGGAGCACTATTTTCTAGTATGTGTGCCCTGACATGGGGCAAAAGCCACCCCCCTCAAAAAAAAAATCGTTCCTGTCATGTTGATTCCAACTCATTGCCACACCATGTATTACAAAGTAGAATTGCTCCACAGGGTTTTTCTTGGCTATAATCTTTACATGACACCTCTGCATGGTTTGAACTGCCAAACTCTAGGTTAGTAGCTGAGTGCAAACTGTGCCACCCAGAGAGCTTTGGAGTGGGGCAGAGAGTTATAAATTCATCCTTCACCATTGGTAGGCCAGCAGAGGCCCTAGTGACTCCCCAGCTTGGCTGCTGTCCTTCTCTCTTCCCAGGAAAAAAGGTCATAGCCTAGTGGGTGAAGGAGTCCCCCACTGCTTGGGTCTCCAGGTCCCAGCTCTTCCCCTGAACATCCTTCTCCCCAAAACTAGGCTAGGCAGATGCTAAACCCACCTGAAAGGAAGACATCATCTTCTTCGGGTCCCCCACACACATTTCAGACGTACTGTTGTAATAGTTGGAGAAGTTGGACTTGCACATCTGGTCCTTTTGCACAGTCAGTGCCACCTCTTGCAGCGTGGCTGGGTACTGGCTCGTTCTGCCCACCTTGCCCCAGCCAGCCACACTGCACACCTGTCCTGGCCTCACCTGGGCCTTTTTCCTGGGCAGGGGGATCGGGCGCACAGCCGCCGTCCGTTGGGCCTTTGTTTTCAGCTGACGGGGAGAGACAAGAAAGTCCCAGTCAGCAATAGCCTGCTGGGCCTGGAGACTCTGACAGGTTGCACCATCTTGCTCCTTCTCCAAGGCCCTGGAACTAGTCAAGTAGGCCAGGGTAGGAAGGTAAGAAGGGCAGGGGTCATGGTGGGAGGAGAAACTTCCTGGACCCAGGGGAGCAAGGAGTAGCAGAGGTGTGTGCCTCACCTGTAGTAGCATGATATCGTTGGAAATAGTCCTCTCATTATAGTCTGGGTGGCGGATGGCTTTTCTCACAGGGATGTGCTGTTGGGTCTTTTCCTGCTCCTTGATGTTGTGGGCCCCCAGGGTGACATTTATTTTCCTGCACAGAGAGTAGGGAGTCCTGGATGCTAACCAAAAGGTCGGCAGTTCGAATCCACCAGCCATTCCTTGGCAGCCCTATTGGGACAGTTCTACTCTGTCCTATAGGGCCACTACTGAATTGTAATTGACTGGACAGCAAAGGATACAGAGAGCAGAGCAGGGCAGGGAAAGTCATGGAAGCTGTAGCCCAGAAGCTGGGAAGAACAGGTGATAGAAGGATCCGGGCAGGACTGTAGCTGAGGGAAAATGGAGGAGACAGGAGGCCTGGGTCTGAGCTCACTGTGCCCTCTGCTTCTTGCAGCCCAAGTAGAGTGCTAGAATCATTAGTAACTGCACCAGTGGTTCTCAGGGATCAGTTACCTAGCCCCAACCCCCGCCCCAAAAAAGCCACAAAGAGTTGATTTTGTTTGCATTTTGACTCCCAGCTAAATATGGCACAGCTGGGCAGCGTAGGCCCTATTTCTTCAGCAATGCTTCTGGCACTGATCTGCTCCTCTCCTTACAAAATTAGCTGCCCTCTTTCTCACTATCTCAGAGCTCTGGCCCCTTGGTTATGAGGAGCCCAGATAGCACCTTGGGAAGAATGTGGGGTTCCCTGTAGGGTGTTACCAGGTGAGTCTGGGCTGTTTGCTGCTTCTCACCTTCCCCAGCAGTGAGCAGCTGTCAGCACGAAGTCCTCGCTGATCAGGAAACCACCACACATCTTTTTATGCGTCTGTTCCCAGATGTGAAGAAATGCCATGTAGGGGTGGGAGTGGGGCCTGGCCTCATGTCCCCCGATGATCTCCCCTGAAGGACAAGTCTCTTCTGCTGTGTGCACCACTGAATCCCCTGAGCAGACATCTGCTTGATGGTTCCAGAATTACGGGCATTTGCAAGCCTGGGATGGCCTGAGGTGGGGCAGGCTGGGGTGAGGGGCCTTGCCTCCTCCTCCAAAAAAAGGGAAGAGTAGTCCCTGGTCTGTAATCTTCTTCTGCACATCACCGGAGGCAAGCATAGCTGTCTTAGGATAGCGAGGTCCTAGAGATTCCAGAAAATTCCCCTCTTGACCTTTCTTAGTTTTAAGTGAATTTCTAAGACAACTATGAGTCCTGTAATAGCTAAACTAGCGCTGCTTTCTAATGGCCAGGACATAAGTTTAAGGATCTAGTGTTATATCCTATTTCCTACAGCCTGACAGAGTGGTTGCCCAGTAAATATTCACTGGCTGCGTGAAAGAATGACCTCCGATTACTGGATGAGGGCTGCTGCGGGTAGTGCTGGTGGGATTCTGGAAAGCAGAGAAGTTGGGGGTCTGTCAAAGATCATGGCCCATTCTTGAAAAGAGGGGAGCTGCTGAAGCCTGGGAAGAATTGCAGCGTTGGGGAGGGGCGGGGGTGGAAAACACTAAATAGACAATAGATCAGTGGTAACTTTGGTGAAGGGTAAGGCAGTACACAATACTGGGGAAGCCAGCACAACTTTTTCAGGGTAAGGTTATGGAACTTCCATGGACAAATCCAAACTCCTTTAGGTACTGAATTACCGGACTGAGGACCACGGGGACCAAGGTTCCCAGGGAACTTCTAGCTCAACTGGCATAACACAGTTTATAAAGAAAATGTTCTACATTCTACTTTGGTGAGTAGCATCTGAGGTCTTAAAACCCTGTGAGCAGCCATCTAAGATATTTCACTGGGGTAACCCCTTCAGGAGCAAGGGAAAATGAAGAAAACTAAAGACACAAGGGAAAGATTAGTCCAAAGGACTAATGGACCACAGCTACCATGGCCTCCACCAGATTGAGCCCAGTACAACTAGATAGTGCCTGGTTACCACCACTGACTTCTCAGACAGGGATCACAATAGAGGGTCCCAGACAGAGCTAGAGGAAAATGTAGAACAAAATTCTAACTCAAAAAAAAAAAAAAAAATCAGACATACTGGCCTGGCAGACTGGAGAAACCCCGAAAGTATGGCTCCGGAACACCCTTTTTGCTCAGTAATGAAGTCACTTTGGAGGTTCACCTTTTAGCCAAAGAGTAGACAGACCCATAGGACAAAATGAGACTAAAGGGGCACATCAGCCCAGGGGGAAGGACTAGAAGGTAGGAGGGGACAGGAAAGGGAAACTAAGGTCGAGAAGGGAGAGTACTAATATGTCATGGGGTTGTTAACCAATGTCATAAACAATATATGTACTAACTGTTTAAAGAGAAGCTAGTTTGTTCTGTAAACCTTCATCTAAAGTACAATTTTAAAAAAAAAGAGTGTAAAAATTTAGAAAAAAAAAGAAATTCAGAGTTGGAAAACTGGACTGAGGGGTCTTGGGGCTGAGCAAAGTAAACAGTGTCATGGGAACAGTGGTCCCACCAGTTGCAGGGTCAGCCAAGTTCTGGGCTTCTCTCCCTGGCAGAAGGGTGAGGGGAGTACTTGTCTCATCCCAAATACAGAAGCCAGGCCTACTCTGCCCTCTGAAGGGAAATTTGTTATTTCTCCTTTCCAGTTTCCCATCTATTGTCATGCACTTCTAGGAAAGTCCCATTTTCCAGGTGACAAAGGTAGGGACTGGGGAAGAAATAGTATCCCTGACTCTTTAAGAACAGACTTCTTCCCTGCTCTTTCTCCTGATTGCTTATCCAGCACCATACTGGGGACCTGGGGTGGGACTGAAGGTGGGATTAAGAATGTTCCTGGCAAATGGATGGATCAGGAATGTGCAGAAGGAACAGGAGATCAGTGCCCATGGTGGGATGGGGCTGGACCTCAGAGGGTGGGGATGGTCACTCACCTGTCTCTCCCCCAGGGGCCAGAAGAAAAGCTAATAGGAGCATGAGCAGCTGCATCTTCCCAGGAAAACTGACCAGGTCAGAGCTGCTGGTTCTCCCTCCTGGCTTGCTTTTAGCCCCCAGGAGAGGAAGGAAGTGGAGGTGGGCTCAGTGATCTCGTGGTCACCTCTGGTTTTGTGGTGTTTCATCATAGAAGGCTTTTTACAAAACCTGTCATTCACACCTATTCCCATAACCTCTGCCTGCTTTTGTTCTTTGGGTGCTTGAGGGAATTTCAGACAGTCACCACATCAGTACCTACAGCTGATGACTCAGAGCAGAGCCCAAGTGTACCAAGTGGGGACTGCAGGATGTGGCATCGTCCAGTAGAGGTACTAGAGTCCCAGAAACAGTGTCCCCAGTGACAGGACTACCAATGCCTTCATTTCCATACTGCTAAGTCCATCAGGATAATTTCCACAGCAGATGTGTATTTAGGCCCTTCTCTGTGCCAGAACCAAGAATATTGGAGATGTATCTCCTTCCTTTAGAAAGCTCACTATCTTGTGGAGGAGACAGAAACATCAGTGACCTGAGCAAAGTATGGTGAGGGCCATGGTAGAGAGACACACAAAGCATGAACACCATCTACTAAACCCATGTAGCAACCCATTTGTCATCATAGCTTGCTTCCTAGGGGATTTTTTGATGTCCATTATTTATTTCAGAGTGAAAAAGGCCATCTTTCTTCATGTTTTTAACAAAATCCTGCACCTGACTTTTATTGACCTATGCCCCAGAAGTTGAATCCATTGATTGACTCAAGACTGTGGATAGGCTGGGGTGGGTCACACTCAATTCCATGAACTCAGAATGGGAAAGGGCTGTTTTACACAGTGAAGGTCAGTTTACTAAATTGCTGATACCTTTAGAAGTGGGAAAGTGCACCTGACACCCACAGACTAATAATTGTCCTTTTAGTATTCTCTGTCCTCTGTCCAAAGATTCACACTTATGGTAAAGTAATCCTAGCATATAATGTTGTCGCTGTTGTTTTTTACTCTGTAACATGTGGAGTTGCCATGACTAGGAACTGACTTGATGGCAACTAAAAACAAGCATATAATAGGCCCATAGAAAACATTTGCTAAACTATGCTGATGATCTCACTGTAATGAAAGTGAAAGGTGGTTGTTTCTAAATAGCACAAGTCCAAGTCCGTTAAAAGAACAACTAAGTAGTTACCTCTATGTGGTTCCACTTTGGTGACTTAAGTTTTCATTTTCTATATTATACAATTTTTCTATTAGAAATATTATATACCAAAATACATAATTCTAGTCTAAACTTCCTTATCAACCACAGATCTCTACTTTTTACAGCTTAGCTTTCTCAGTAGTAGACATTTTAAAAATGTCCCATGGTATCAGCAATTTAGTAAATCGATCTTCCCTGGGTAAACCAGCTTGTTCCCTTTCTGAGTTCATGGAATTGGGTGCGACTCACCAGCCTACCCAAAGCCTTAAGTTGATCAGTGACTTAACTATAACCTTTCTGATTATAGTGGTAATATATGTTCAATAAGAAAATCTGGAAAATAGAAAGGAAAAACGTCACTCATTTGACTACCTCCACGGACAAAGACTTTAACCTTTAAAAGCAGTGTGTTTTAAATACTTGTGATCATACTGTATATGGAAAGCAATTTCCTTTGATTTTCATTTAACCTTGTAACTTAAACATTGCCTTCATGTTCTTAAAAATTTATTAGTTAATATCACTGTAGTTTCCCTTTTCTACTTATAAAAATTTAGCATGCAAGTAATTAATAAAATGATTGGAAAATTGAAAAAAATAATTTAAGCAAAGAGAAAACAATTAAAATTACCTGATTTCCCACCACTCTTTGATAATCATCTTTAATATTTTGAAATATGATCTAATACATTTTTTACCCATGCAAACACCATAAAACCTGTGAAAGCTGGAACCTGTGTAAGGCAGAGAACTGTAAGAGAAGGAAAACTTTAATATTTTTCACTAACAGAGAGTGATAGAAAAGTGGTAAGACGGCACCCTCTAAAAGGTGGAAAACCTGCGAGACCTGGAAAAGCAAGGCAGTCCTTCCATTCTGGCTCTCACAGGCTTAACTGTATCTAACTTTTTTAAATTTATTCTTTTATTGTACTCTAGGTGAAAGTTTACAGTTCAGGTTAACCTCACATACAAAATTTTATGCACATATTGTCATGTGACACTAGTTGCAGCCCCTACAATGTAACAGCACACTCCCCCGTTCCCCCCTGGTTTCCTGTGTCCGTCTAAACAGCTCCTGTTCCTTCCTGCTTTCTTACCCTGCCTTCTGAGAGGAGCCACCCATTTGGCCTCATTTCTGCTCGAACTAAGAAGCACACTCTTAACATGTATTATTTTATGTTTTACACTCCTGTCTAATCTTTGTCTGCATAGCGGGCTTCAGGAATGGTTTTAGTTCTGGGTTAACACAGAGCCTGGGGGCCATGGCTTCGGGGTCCCTCCAGTCTCAGTCAAACCATTAAGTCTGGTATTTTTATGTGAGTTTGAGTTCTGTTCCACACTTTCCTCCCACTCCTTCAGGGACTTGCTGTAATGTTCTCTGTCAGGGCGGTCATTGGTGGTAGCCAGGCACCATCTAGTTCTTCTGGACTCAGGCTGATGGAGTCTCTGGTTTATGTGACCTTTTTGTCTCTTGGGCTAATATTTTCCTTGTGTCTTTGGTATTCTTCATTCTCCTTTGCTCCAAGTGTGTTGAGACCAATTGATGTATCTTAGGTGGCTGATTGCAAGCTTTTAAGACCCAAGACGTCACTCACCAAAGTGGGATGCAGAAAATTTTCTTAATAAACTTTGTTAGGTCAATTGACCTAGATGTTCCCCAAAATCTACATTTTTTTTAATTAAAAAAGAATTATGCTAAACATAAGCCTCTGAAACTGTTTATATTTAACAATATGAGGTATGGCATTCCTCTCTGTCAGGACATATTCATCTACATCAGAACTGTAAGAGTTGCTGCTGGTTTTTATTACTATTGTTATATTAGGATGTTAAATTTAAAATGAAAACATTACTTACTTAATCCATCATCCATTGGTGGAACTCAAAGTTGTTTGTAACTTTTGTTTTTGTTGTTAATATAAACAGTATTGTAAATGTCTAAATTACCTAGGACAAATTAAACTCTTGAAGTAGGATTGCTGGATCAAAAATAAGCAAATTTAAATCTTTTGTTCACAGTGAAAAATTGCTTTCCAGGAAGCTCACAATAACCACCCCACCGCCCCAAAAAAACCACTGCCATCGAGTTGATTCTGACTCATAGCAACCTTGTAAGACAGAGTAGAACTGCCCCACAGGGTTTCCAAGGGTATAATCTTTACGGGAGCAGACTGCCATATCTTCCTCCCGCTGAGTGGCTGGTGGGTCAAACCACTGACCCTTAGGTTAACAACCAAGTGCTTAACCACTGCATCAGATATAACTGTTTTCCTACACCCATACCAATATGGACTATTTTTCTCATTTTTTAAATTGAGGATAATTTACATAAAATAAAATTCACCATTTTTAGTGTAAATTCTGCAAGTGTTGACAAACATAAACAGCCATTTTATTAATTGCCAAGCTGATATGCAATAACGTTTTCTGTTGTGATTTGAATTTATTTTTAAACTAAATATTTAATATACCTATGTTTATCAGTCATATACATTTTTAAATAATGTATTTTATTATTGTTGAAAAAATACAGAGCAGAACATACACCAATTCAATAATTTCTACGTGTATAATTCAGTGGCATTGATTACATTTTTCAAGTTGTGCAACCATTCTCACCCTCCTTTTCTGAACTGGTCGTCCCTCATTAATATAAACTCACTGCATCCTGTCTAATCTTTTGAGTTACTGATGTTAATTTGGTCTGATTTAGATAGTCTTTAAAAGAGCACAATGTTCAAGGCAGACATTCTTTACTAATTAAGCTAAAATATCCTTTGATGTAAGGGAGACTCCACAGGGGCTATTTTTAGTTTAAGGTTTAAAGATTACCTCAGGATAGTAGTTTTAGGGGTTCTCTCCAGTCTCAATCACTCCAGAAAGTCTGTATTCCATGAGAAATTGGAATTTGCTTTCTCACCCACGTATTTTTGGTATGTTTTAAATTGCCTGTTTGTTCCTTTGCTCATTTTTCTATATCAGTCACTAGTTGCTCTTGAGTCAATTCTGTCTCATGGCAACCCCATTTATGTCAGCTCCATAGGATCTTCAGTAGCTGATTTTTTAGAATTAGATAGCCAGGCTTTTCTTCCAAGGCTCCTTTGAGTAGGACTCAACTGTCAACATTTTGGTTAGTAGCCAAGCATGTTAAACATTTGCAAGGATTCTCATTTTTCTATAAAGTTCCTAAAAATCCTTTTAACCTACTTACTACATAATTCTCCATTTTGTAGATGTGCTGTGATTTGTTTCTAGATTGTTTTCAAATTTTGGCAATTATAAATAATGTTGTGATAAGCAACTTCATGCACAAAAGTTTTTTTTTTAAATTTTTCTTTCTATGTATGTTCTGGTTCTATCCCAGCTTAGCTTTTCAGAAGTAGAATTGTTGGATCATAGGCTATTAATATTGTGAAAACATCAAAATAGAGTAATTTATCCATGTCTATTTTCCGTGAAGACATTTACTGAGAGAAAAAAGTACACCTTAGCAATATCCTCTTGCTTGGACATTGTTTTCAAGACATTTAAACTCTTGAGAGTTTCCCAATTTTTATGATGCTATGTAATTATTACAGTTCAATACTATTTCCTCATTTCCATAATTGTACCTTTTTCTACCACTAGTACCATGGACCCAGATTTTCACTCAAGTGCTGGTAGTTTATTGAAAAGGAACAAGACCCTTGAGTTTGCAAAGCTTAGGAGGAGCCTTGACCTCATCCATGCCCTGAGCCTTTGGCCCATGGTATGCACTTTGGTCTGGTTACAGAGCCTCTCCTCCTCATCTCTCCAGCTCTTCTCAGCCTGACTATAAAGGCAAGTGATCCCTTTGCTTCTGCTCCGCATCTCCCCCATTCACTCATTTCTCTCTAAGTGTCTTAACTGTTCTCGTTTTTACTGAAATCAGGTGATCTGCTCTCATAAAGTTTACAGCCTAGAAAACTCAATGGGGGCAGTTCTACTCTGTAAACACATGAGGTCTCTTTGAGTCAGAACTGACTTAGTGACATCTAACAATGACAGTGGTAGAGGGAAGTCTTGCTGATGGCTCCTGAAAGGAACGGGAGGAAGAAAGAAATTATGGCTTATACTATATGCTTCTTTTCTCTTTCTTTTTTAAGAAAGTGAAAGTGAAGGTGATACTCTTGCTAGTGATGTGTCCTTCTTTGAATGGTGTTCCCATTCAATTCATGTTTTTCTCGAGCTGTCTTGTCATATTTGTTTTAATTCCTAGCTAGATAACCTTTGTTGTTGACCGATGGGTACGTTGCCTTAGGTAATTTGTCTGGGTCACAAGGAGCTAAGTGTTATTAGCTAGATAGCTGTGGGCGAGGGCCTGATTTAATCACTGTAAAGACAGTAACCAGAGAAGGATTTCCAAGCAGAGTCTCTGGCTTTCGATGGTATCTGAAGTCTAAAGGGGTGGAGTGGCAGAGCACAGTTCTATGGAACACTCAAGGCTAGGTTTTGTTTGCTCAGTGCCTTTAAGCTAGAGAACTTCAGGGCTTTGTGTCCACCCTGCCCAGGCTGGCCACTCCTTTGAATTGTTAGAGCCCCCACAGCTTTGGGAACCACTCCCTTGCTTTAGAATCATTTGAAATCACCTTCTCCTCACACAGAAAGAAAGGCTGCAGAAGAACTCAAGCACCCCAATGTCTCAGGCCCTGTCCTTTCCCACCACCCCTATTCCTGTCTACCTCCCTAGTTAGGTTGGTTCTTTGAGAGTTGGCCAGGGGCCCATGAGCAGAGCCACCCTTAGGTGATATGCTGATCAGGCTGAGAATGGAGAGGGTAGGGAAATTTTTTTCTTTTAACTTCAATAACTAGTCTAATGACGAAGGCCGTGGAGGAAGATCCTCACAAAATCCAGAATAGAACTTCAAGAGAGTGAAAAGCATACTGAGGTGGCAGATAAGGAGAAAAAACTACCCTTATACAGCAACCTGCCTAAGGAAGAATCCCATCTGAAACAAGGCTCAGTAGAGAGGCTAAATTACGCACTTGGATGTGACAAAAGGAGCCAAACAAAAAATAGTGAAAAACCATGTGTGACTTGTGATTTTTAAAACCTGTGTCTAAATAAAAATGAGTCATAAGAAAATACTGAAAAGAAGATATGATTAAATTTTTTGTTTGTTGAGCACATGTGGAATATCAATTGGCTAATATTTGTTTTTTACTGACTGTAGGTCCTCACTCCATCACAGATGAGAAATCTAAGGCACTGGGAAAGCAAGGAACTTGTCCAACATCACTCAGCTCAAAAGCCAGAGGGCGAGCAGGGCTGAGAATACAGGAGTCTGATTCCAGAGCTTGTGCTCTTATCAATGACTCTACAAATGTCCCCATTTCCTATGTGATTTATGGAATCTCAGGGAAAAATTAAGGAGGTACTGAAGAATAAAAGTTTCTGTCTATATTTCTGATACATGACTCTGATTCTCTTAGAAGAGAAAGATACTTCTGTGGCTATCACATCATGATGGAATGTCCATTCAGATCACAGATCACACACTTCCTTTACTTTTATTCTTTGTTCTCCTGATGTCCTTCCCCAATATGTAGGAGAATATCATGCCTGACCCATGAGGGGCAATCCTTTTGAGCCTTAGCTTCTCATTGAACCACATCTAGTCACTATTGAATGTGGGCAGGGCCACTCTATGTAAGTATCCATGTGATTGATGCCAATGACACAATGACTTAACATTCCTACATTCATACATGAGTCTGCTCTTATACGCTTGATAGTTCTCTTAAGTTATGGCAAAATCAACATCTGTGTCTCTAAGGGGCCATAACTTGGCCCTAGTTGATTTCATCTGGACATGAGACTCAGCTTTGTTGCTATTGTCTCTGAATTGGGATAACAGAATTTCTGAGGTGTTTGCATGACATCTAAAATGGTTTTGAAGGAGGGGCTTCTCAGTGAAGAAGTGGGTCGGGTGGGTAGGGTGGCACTTCCAGTTTGCTTGTGTAGTGGCAAGGGTGGGAAGTGGGAAGGAATAGGGAGAGAAAAATGTCAATAGGACAGATATATGTCTACGAGCTTTTCAAAGTTTTGGTATCCACTAGAAAACCCTTAAATTCCCCTTGTTGTGTCCCCTAATCACCAATAACAAAAAGTATTGGGAAGGACAAGCCCTGGATATAGGGTTGTAGATAATTCAGCACCTTCCGGGAGTGAATAAATGTCTAGGGTGATGGGTAGAGAGAGAACTAGAGAGGAAGGGAGAGAAGAAGTGGACTTGGGTGAGAATAGCGCACCCACCCTTACCATACTGGGACAACAACACACTCAGAAAAGATACATTTCAGGGTGGGAGTTAGTTGGAAAAGAGTGATATGCTGGGTCGTGATGTCACTTTTGATGTGACCTTGGGTGGAACTCAAGAGCTCCCCCAGTCTTAAATGCTTGTGAGCTGCCATCTAAGATACTTCACAGGTCCTGTCCTGTCTGGAGCAAGGGAGAATGAAAATCAAAGACACAAGGGAAAGATTAGTCTAAAGGACTAATGAACCACAATTACCACAGCCCCCACCAGGCTGAGTCTAGCACAACTAGATGGTGCCCAGCTACCATCACCGACTGCCCTGACAGGGATCACAATAGAGGATCCCAGACAGAGCTGGATAAAAATGTAGACCAAAATTCTAACTCACCACAAAACAAAACAAAACAAAACAAAACAAAACGAAAAACCAGACTACAGGTCTGACAAGGACTTGGAGATAGCCTGAGAGTATGGCCCCCAGACATCCTTGTAACTCAGTAATGAAGTCACTGCTGAGGTTCATTCTTCAGCCAAAAGTTAGACAGGCCAATAAAACAAAATGAGACTAAATGAGCACACGGGCCCAGGGCAAGGAAGAGAAGGCAGGGGGGTGGCAGGAAAGCTGATAACAGGGAACCCAAAGTCAAGAAGGGGAGAGAGTTTTGACATGCAGTTTGGCTGGCAACCAATGTCACAAAACAATATGTATATTAATTGTTTAATGGGAAATTAATTTGCTCTATAAACCTTAAAATCAAACAAGCACAATAAAATCAAACAAACAAAGAAAAAGCTTTAAAAAAAGGCACTAATAAATGTTTTGGATTAATAAAAGAAAAAAAAAACAGATTTGTAGTAAAGGAAATTTCTACTTTAGTAAGGTATTGAAAGGGGAAATGAAACACTTGACTTTTTTCAAAATACATGAATACAGTTTGAAAATTTAAAAAATTGTGTTCTGTTCTAGGGAAAAGTTACAAATAAAGATATCAATTAAATTCTAAAAAAAACTATGTAATATAAGTGGAAATAGTGTTTTTCATCTAGTAAATAAATTATCTACCTCTTAAAAAAAAGAAAAAAAAAAGCAGAGCTTTCCTTTGCCCCGTGCCTGGGGATCCTTCTCTCCCCAGCAACATTTCCCACCAAGGCCATTTCCCTTCCCCAAACCATTTTCTTTCAACAGGGTCTGAAGGTCAAACCTTAACCTTCTAGAGGGCTCTTTCTCTTCCCCTATCTCTCAGGGGCTAGTGCTATGTGCTTCCTTACAGTATCTGGACGGGATGTGGCTAATGGTATGGTTTGGGGTAGGTAAGAAGTTCTTAGCAGAACCTCCAGTACGTGATGGTAAAACTGGTGGGTCTTTCTACCTCTCTTTCTCTCAGTCTTAAAGTTCAAGGAAGGTATAACCAAGTATTAAGTGCTTGGAAACTCTGATTCACGCCTAAGAATTTCTGTATCACATCCCCTATCTGTCTTCCAGTCTTGGTATGATATCCTCTAGCTGTAGATACAGCTCTGTTATTTAGTGTCTCTGTGTCCGACAAAGTACTGGGGAGCAACACTGGAAAAACCTGTGAAGAAAGCAGAAGATCTAGACCATTCCAGCCAACTTTCCATGTCTGCCCCGTGGTAGAACCAGGTATGTGGCCCCCATGAGAACCATACTGGGTCTCTGAGAGCATTTCAAAAATGGAATTGGGACAGGATGATTTACTGTGATACTGATGTCTGTATTATCCTCTCTTCGGAATCATTTGCCAGAACCTCCAATATGTGTTTGCAGAAGTCTCGACTTTTTAATGTTCCCTTATCTCAGGTTTCTAAGCCTGGAAGACTGGGGCTCTGCTCCTGGACCGTGTTCAATTCATCAAGTCATTGAACATCACACATAAGATTTTAGGAGTCTGCTATCCAGCCACCTTGGCATTATATGTCAAGACCTTGGCTGCTGGTTATGAGCATTTTAAATACCTTCATACAACCTCTAAGTGATGCTCAATAACTCCTGAGGAAGTAATGGAGGCCAGTATCAGTGGGGTTTGCACCAGTTTGCATTTTTTGTCTTGGCCCCTTTCCTTCCAGAAATCTCATCTTTGCTTCAGTACTCACAGAGGCAGAGGGGACAAGCTTTCATCTTATGTCCATAGAGAGTATAATGACATCAACTAAAAAAGGAGGAAAGCCTTGTCCAATGGGGTGACCACCACTGATATGTGTCCCAGAGGAGAGGGTCCTCATTGGTGAATTAACCCCCAGCTGACTTCTGTTGGCAAAAGATGGGCTGGGGGAGGAACACAGCATAGCTATCTTCGAATAATTTGAGGCTGTTATTAGGTAACTGAATTAGCTGCTAATGTATGTACAAATACAATATAGGGGACATTGCTGTTTGTTGTTGTTAGGTGCCATCGAGTTGATTCTGATTCATGGTGACCCCATGTGTGCAGAGTAAAACTGCTCCATGGGGTTTTCAAATTTGTTAACCTTTCAGAAGCAGATTGCCAGGCCTGTCTTCTGAATTTCCTCTGAGTGGGTTTGAACTGCCAAGCTTTCAGCTAGTAGTCGAGTGCTCAATCATTTGTACCATTTGAGGACCTACTAGGGGACATTAGGGAAGAGGAAAGACAAAGTGTGCTAATATTAATCCATACTTAACTATGTTCCAAATCATGTACAAGGGGCTTTACATAAGTTTTCTCACTGAATTCTCCACATTATCCATGGGAGTTATCATTAACCACATTTTAAAATACAACAGACTCGTGGGTGCTAAGTGATATGCCTACATAGTTACCAAGAGTGTGTATACACACACACACACACACACACACACACACGGCACATGCCTGCCCAGCTGCAGGCTTTCCCCTCTATCACATTTGAATGTGGTGGAAGCCACGATGAGCAGATTTCAGCTCAGCGAAAGAAAGTAGTGTCTTGCAGTGGGTGCTTGGGTGAGCCCAGGTGCTTCCTGTCCACGGAGTTGTTGAAACGGAGGCTGGAAAACATCTTAGTCAGGGAGATTGGGAAGTCATCATGGATATGGATGTAAGATCACTTTTAAGACCCCTTGTAGTTCCAATCCTTTATCTCACAGTTGGAAGAGATCTGACCTGGGATTTAAGAGACTTAGGCATCAATCCTGCTGTGTGGATAAATTGCCTTTTACTGAATGTCATTATCTTCATCTGTCAGAAGAGAATTTGAGGGTATAGCATAGGCTTTCAAATGTTTTTAATCATAGTATCTTTTTCTTAAATGGATTATATATGTATAAGAATAATTTTTTGAAATTATATATAGGCATACAGATATTTAAACACACATATTTATTTTATATATGATTATATACACCCACATACGTGTAAAAAAAAAAAAGGCTTTCCTCCCTTTTTAGCTGATGTCATTATATTCTCTATGGACATAAGATGAAAGCTTGTCCCCTCTGCCTCTGTGAGTACTGAAGCAAAGATGAGATTTCTGGAAGGAAAGGGGCCAAGACAAAAAATGCAAACTGGTACAAACTCCACTGATACTGGCCTCCATTACTTCCTCAGGAGTTATTGAGCATCACTTAGAGGTTGTATGAAGGTATTTAAAATGCTCATAACCAGCAGCCAAGGTCTTGACATATAATGCCAAGGTGGCTGGATAGCAGACTCCTAAAATCTTATGTGTGATGTTCAATGACTTGATGAATTGAACACGGTCCAGGAGCAGAGCCCCAGTCTTCCAGGCTTAGAAACCTGAGATAAGGGAACACTAAAAAGTCGAGACTTCTGCAATCACATATTGGAGGTTCTGGCAAATGATTCCGAAGAGAGCATAATACAGACATCAGTATCACAGTAAATCATCCTGTCCCAATTCCATTTGTGAAATGCTCTCAGAGACCCAGTATGGTTCTCATGGGGGCCACACACCTGGTTCTGCCATGGGGCGGACTTGTGTGCATACGTATATATTTCTGTGCATTTGTGTATATAGTTGCCATGTTTTTGTTTTGATACCTTCACGTTCTTTTTCCAAGCATGACCTTTGTATATCGTTGTCTTGGATATTATGAGAACACAAACAGAAGCTGTGTGAAATTAACTGTTCTTCCCTTATTGCAAAAGTGATTAAGATCTAATTATGACAGTCTGTTAAAGAGGTCTTCATTGGCAACAAGATGTGAGAGGACATGACTTTCAGGGGAATAGGAACACTGAGGGAGATATTTTCCTCTTTCAAAAATGAGTTTGGTATTGGTGGTATGTGTTTTTTGGTCAAGGTGTATTCATCCATAGCTGTGACCCAGACTTAACTCCAAAGTAGTGCCCCAGATTGGCATCAAGACCTTGGAGGGGACAGCTGTTGGGCATGCCTGGCTAAATTGGCCCAGGCACGAGGGAGCCTAATTTCAACAGAGTCTCATATCATGTGTGTGGCCTGCAAGCTAAGGGCCATCCATCTTTGAAGGGTCACTGTGGTCTTCAAAACTAAGGATGCAGCAGTAACCGTGATGGTCTGTGGGTTAGAGGCTGTCTTCCATTTGCTGACACAATGTACCATACAAAATCTTATGTGATTGATGGAAGATAAGGAAATTTGGTACCTCTTACATATCAGGATTTGTACTGAAGTATTTACCCAACAAGGTGCCCTAGATATAAAACATAAAGAAATTACTTCCCTGGTTGTGATTTTTCTCCCTGCATCCCTCCCTTACCCTGGAGGTGGGGTTCTACTTAATGTGTATTAGGAATCTTCAGACCAGAAGATCTCCAAATCATTTCCCGTCCTATACACAGCTGTTTTAGGGCGAAGTGTGGCAATGCATGTGAAAACTCTAACTTGTTTAAAAAAAAAAAAATTACTGCTATTATCCTTAAACAAAATGCTTTTCATTTGTGTGGATTTCCCACAGGTTCAGGCTGATGTGACCAACCTGGACCAAGAAAGGAGACCTTGAGATATTCTGATAAAAAGTCTTTACGACTGTAAGTTTCATGAGTATATGGATGACACCTACCATGATTGCTTCTGAATCTCCAGTGCCTAGCACCTAGTGTCTGCTCAATGTCTATTTGTTTGCCAATTGCTGCCAAAAGTAGGGCTTCCTCATCCTTCTGCAGAAACTCTCTTATTCAAAAGGCAGTTGTAGCCCAGTGAGCACAGGGGAGCCTTAAGCTAGAAACCGGGCTGCCATCAATGATCAAGAGAGCCAAGGGTGTTGAGTGAATAGCTTGTCAGTGAACTCTGAGCCCATGGGGATGTTGGGATGGACGTGAGCAGCTCAGATTCCTGGAGTGAGGTGAAAAGCCTAGAGTTCTAGGGAAAGATTATACCCATCCATCTCTAGGATTCTACTCTGGAGCCAGCAGAAGCTGATCGCTCAGAGCCCCTCTCAGTCCTGCCTGTCTCAGGTAAGAGACAGGTGGAAGCACAATAGAAGAGTCCTGCTAGGAAGAACATGGAATCAGGGAGCACTGGCTTGAGGTAGAGAGGGAAGGATTTGCTCAAGTCAAGATCATCAGGAGGGACAGAAGGTAGTAGCTAAGGGGACCTTTTAAGAGACTGTAATTGTTTTTTTTTATTAACTTTTATTAAGCTTCAAGTGAACGTTTACAAATCCAATCAGTCTGTCACATATAAGTTTACATACATCTTACTCCGTACTCCCACCTGCTCTTCCCCTATTGAGTCAGCCCTTTCAGTCTCTCCTTTCGTGACAATTTTGCCAGCTTCCCTCTCTCTCTATCCTCCCATCCCCCCTCCAGACAAGAGCTGCCAACACACTCTCAAGTGTCCACCTGATATAATTAGCTCACTCTTCATCAGCATCTCTCTCCCACCCGCTGACCAGTCCCTTTCATGTCTGATGAGTTGTCTTCGGGGATGGTTCCTGTCCTGTGCCAACAGAAGGTCTGGGGAGCATGGCCGCCGGGATTCCTCCAGTCTCAGTCAGACCATTAAGTATGGTCTTTTTATGAGAATTTGGGGTCTGCATCCCACTGATCTCCTGTTCCCTCAGGAGTTCTCGGTTGTGCTCCCTGTCAGGGCAGCCATCGGTTGTGGCTGGGCACCAACTAGTTCTTCTGGTCTCAGGATGATGTAGGTCTCTGGTTCATGTGGCCCTTTCTGTCTCTTGGGCTCCTAGTTGTCATGTGACCTTGGTGTTCTTCATTTTCCTTTGCTCCAGGTGGGTTGAGACCAATTGATGCATCTTACATGGCCGCTTGTTAGGATTTAAGACCCCAGACGCCACATTTCAAAGTGCGATGCAGAATGTTTTCATAATAGAATTATTTTGCCAATTGACTTAGAAGTCCCCTCAAACCATGTTCCCCAGACCCCCGCCCCTGCTCCGCTGACCTTTGAAGCATTCATTTTATCCCGGAAACTTCCTTGCTTTTGGTCCAGTCCTATTGAGCTAACCTTCCATGTATTGAGTGTTGTCTTTCCCTTCACCCAAAGCAGTTCTTATCTACTGATTAATAAAAAGCCCTCTCCCTCCCTCCCTCCCTCCCCCCTTCGTAACCACAAAAGTATGTGTTCTTCTCAGTTTTTACTATTTCTCAAGATCTTATAATAGTGGTCTTATACAATATTTGTCCTTTTGCAACTGACTGATTTCGTTCAGCATAATGCCTTCCAGGTTCCTCCATGTTATGAAATGTTTCACAGATTCATCACTGTTCTTTATCGAGGCATAGTATTCCATTGTGTGAATATACCACAATTTATTTACCCATTCATCCGTTGATGGACACCTTGGTTGCTTCCAGCTTTTTGCTCTTGTAAACAGAGCTGCAATAAACATGGGTGTGCATATATCTGTTTGTGTGAAGGCTCTTGTATCTCTAGGGTATATTCCGAGGAGTGGGATTTCTGGGTTGTATGGTAGTTCTATTTCTAACTGTTTAAGATAACGCCAGATAGATTTCCAAAGTGGTTGTACCATTTTGCATTCCCACCAGCAGTGTATAAGAGTTCCAATCTCTCTGCAGCCTCTCCAACATTTATTATTTTGTTTTTTGGATTAAGGCCAGCCTTGTTGGTGTGAGATGGAATCTCATCATAGTTTTAATTTGCATTTCTCTAATGGCTAATGATCGGGAGCATTTTCTCATGTATCTGTTGGCTGCCTGAATATCTTCTTTAGTGAAATGTGTGTTCATCTCCTTTGCCCACTTCTTGATTGGGTTGTTTGTCTTTTTGTGGTTGAGTTTTGACAGAATCATGTAGATTTTGGAGATCAGGCGCTGGTCTGAGATGTCATAGCTGAAAATTCTTTCCCAGTCTGTAGGTGGTCTTTTTACTCTTTTGGTGAAGTCTTTAGATGAGCATAGGTGTTTGATTTTTAGGAGCTCCCAGTTATCTGGTTTCTCTTCATCATTTTTGGTAATGTTTTGTATTCTGTTTATGCCTTGTATTAGGGCTCCTAGGGTTGTCCCTATTTTTTCTTCCACGATCTTTATCATTTTAGTCTTTATGTTTAGGTCCTTGATCCACTTGGAGTTAGTTTTTGGGCATGGTGTAAGGTATGGGTCCTGTTTCATTCTTTTGCAAATGGATATCCAGTTATGCCAGCACCATTTGTTAAAAAGACTATCTTTTCCCCAATTAACTGACACTGGTCCTTTGTCAAATATCAGCTGCTCATACGTGGATGGATTTATATCTGGGTTCTCAATTCTGTTCCATTGGTCTATGTGCCTGTTGTTGTACCAGTACCAGGCTGTTTTGACTACTGTGGCTGTATAATAGGTTCTGAAATCAGGTAGAGTGAGGCCTCCCACTTTCTTCTTCTTTTTCAGTAATGCTTTGCTTATCCGAGGCTTCTTTCCGTTCAATATGAAATTGGTGATTTGTTTCTCTATCCCCTTAAAATACGACATTGGAATTTGGATCGGGAAGTGCGTCATATGTATAGATGGCTTTTGATAGAATAGACATTTTTACTATGTTAAGTCTTCCTATCCATGAGCAAGGTATGTTTTTCCACTTAAGTATGTCCTTTTGAATTTCTTGTAGTAGAGCTTTGTAGTTTTCTTTGTTTAGGTCTTTTACATCCTTGGTAAGATTTATTCCTAAGTATTTTATCTTCTTGGGGGCTACTGTGAATGGTATTGATTTGGTTATTTCCTCTTCGATGTTCTTTTTGTTGATGTAGAGGAATCCAAGTGATTTTTGTATGTTTATTTTATAACCTGAAACTCTGCCAAACTCTTCTATTAGTTTCAGTAGTTTTCTGGAGGATTCCTTAGGGTTTTCTGTGTATAAGATCATGTCATCTGCAAATAGTGATAACTTTACTTCCTCCTTGCGAATCCGGATACCCTTTATTTCTTTGTCTAGCCTAATTGCCCTGGCTAGGACTTCAAGTACGATGTTGAATTAGAGCGGTGATAAAAGACATCCTCCCTGGTTCCCGTTCTCAAGGGAAATGCTTTCAGGTTTTCTCCATTTAGAGTGATATTGGCTGTTGGCTTTGCATAGATGCCCTTTATTATGTTGAGGAATTTTCCTTCAATTCCTATTTTGGTAAGAGTTTTTATCATAAATGGGTGTTGGACTTTGTCAAATGCCTTTTCTGCATCTATTGATAAGATCATGTGGTTTTTATCTTTTGTTTTATTTATGTGATGGATTACATTAATGGTTTTTCTGATATTAAACCAGCCTTGCATACCTGGTATAAATCCCACTTGATCATGGTGAATTATTTTTTTGATGTGTTGTTGGATTCTATTGGCTAGAATTTTGTTGAGGATTTTTGCCTCTATGTTCATGAGGGATATAGGTCTATAATTTTCTTTTTTTGTAATGTCTTTACCTGGTTTTGGTATCAGGGAGATGGTGGCTTCATAGAATGGGTTGGGTAGTATTCCGTCATTTTCTATGCTTTGGAATACCTTCAGAAGTAGTGGTGTTAATTCTTCTCTGAAAGTTTGGTAGAACTCTGCAGTGAAGCCGTCTGGGCCAGGGCTTTTTTTTGTTGGAAGTTTTTTGATTACCGTTTCAATCTCTTTTTTTGTTATGGGTCTATTTAGTTGTTCTACTTCTGAATGTGTTAGTTTAGGTAGGTAGTGTTTTTGCAAGAATTCATCCATTTCTTCTAGGTTTTCAAATTTGTTAGAGTACAATTTGTCGTAGTAATCTGAAATGATTCTTTTAATTTCATTTGGTTCTGTTGTGATGTGGTCCTTCTCGTTTCTTATTCGGGTTATTTGTTTCCTTTCCTGTATTTCTTTAGTCAGTCTAGCCAATGGTTTATCAATTTTGTTAATTTTTTCAAAGAACCAGCTTTTGGCTTTGTTAATTCTTTCAATTGTTTTTCTGTTCTCTAATAATTCATTTAGTTCAGCTCTAATTTTTATTATTTGTTTTCTTCTGGTGCCTGATGGGTTCTTTTGTTGCTCACTTTCTATTTGTTCAAGTTGTCGGGACAGTTCTCTGCTTTTGGCTTTCTTCTTTTTGTATGTGTGCATTTATCGATATACATTGGCCTCTGAGCACTGCTTTTGCTGTCTCCCAGAGGTTTTGATAGGAAGTATTTTCATTCTCGTTGCATTCTATGAATTTCCTTATTCCCTCCTTGATGTCTTCTATAACCCAATCTTTTTTCAGGAGGGTATTGTTCATTTTCCAAGTATTTGATTTCTTTTCCCTAGTTTTTCTGTTATTGATTTCTAGTTTTATTGCCTTGTGTTCTGAGAAGATGCTTTGTAATATTTCGATGTTTTGGACTTTGCAAAGGTTTGTTTTATGACCTAATATGTGGTCTATTCTAGAGAATGTTCCATGTGCGCTAGAAAAAAAGTATACTTTGCAGCAGTTGGGTGGAGAGTTCTGTATAAGTCAATGAGATCAAGTTGGTTGATTGTTGTAAGTAGGTCTTCCGTGTCTCTATTGAGCGTCTTACTGGATGTCCTGTCCTTCTCCGAAAGTGGTGTGTTGAAGTCTCCTACTATAATTGTGGAGGTGTCTATCTCACTTTTCAATTCTGTTAAAATTTGATTTATGTATCTTGCAGCCCTGTCATTGGGTGCATAAATATTTAATATGGTCATGTCTTCCTGGTCAATTGTCCCTTTTATTATTATGTAGTGTCCTTCTTTATCCTTTGTGGTGGATTTAAGTCTAAAGTCTATTTTGTCAGAAATTAATATTGCTACTCCTCTTCTTTTTTGCTTATTGTTTGCTTGATATATTTTTTTCCATCCTTTGAGTTTTAGTTTGTTTGCGTCTCTAAGTCTAAGGTGTGTCTCTTGTAGGCAGCATATAGATGGATCGTGTTTCTTTATCCAGTCCGTGACTCTCTGTCTCTTTATTGGTGCATTTAGTCCATTTACGTTCAGCGTAATTATAGATAAATAAGTTTTTAGTGTTGTCATTTTGATGCCTTTTCATGTGTGTTGTTGGCAATTTCATTTTTCCACATGCTTTTTTGTGCTGAGACTTTTTCTTAGTAAATTGTGAGATCCTCATTTTCATAATGTTTGACTTTATGTTAGTTGAGTCTTTACGTTTTTTTTGGCTTTTATCTTGAGTTATGGAGTTGTTATACCTTTTTGTGGTTACCTTTTTATTTACCCCTATTTTTCTAAGTAAAAACCTAACTTGTATCATTCTATATCGCCTTGTATCACTCTCCATCTGGCAGTTCAATGCCTCCTGTATTTAGTCCCTCTTTTTGATTATTGTGATCTTTTACCTATTGACTTCCATGATTCCCTGTTATGTGTATTATTTTTTATTTTTTTTTAATTAATCTTAATTTGTTTGTTTTTGTGATTTCCCTGTTTGAGTTGATATCAGGACATTCTGTTTTGTGACCTTGTATTGTGCTGGTATCTGATATTATTGGTTTTCTGACCAAACAATATCCTTTAGTATTTCTTGTAGCTTTGGTTTGGTTTTTGCAAATTCTCTAAACTTGTGTTTATCTGTAAATATCTTAACTTTGCCTTCATATTTCAGAGAGAGTTTTGCTGGATATATGATCCTTGGCTGGCAGTTCTTCTCCTTCAGTGCTCTGTGTATGTCGTCCCATTCCCTTCTTGCCTGCATGGTTTCTGCTGAGTAGTCTGAACTTATTCTTATTGATTCTGCCTTGAAGGAAACCTTTCTTTTCTCCCTGGCTGCTTTTAAAATTTTCTTTTTATCTTCGGTTTTGGCGAGTTTGATGATAATATGTCTTGGTGTTTTTCTTTTTGGATCAATCTTAAATGGGGTTTGATGAGCATCTTGTATAGATATCCTTTTGTCTTTCATGATGTCAGGGAAGTTTTGTGTCAGGAGTTCTTCAACTATTTTCTCTGTGTTTTCTGTCCCCCCTCCCTGTTCTGGGACTCCAATCACCCGCAGGTTATCCTTCTTGATAGAGTCCCACATGATTCTTAGGGTTTCTTCATTTTTTTAATTCTTTTATCTGATTTTTTTCAGCTATGTTGGTGTTGATTCCCTGGTCCTCCAGATGTCCCAGTCTGCATTCTAATTGCTCGAGTCTGCTCCTCTGACTTCCTATTGCGTTGTCTAATTCTGTAATTTTATTGTTAATCTTTTGGATTTCTACATGCTCTCTATGGATTCTTGCAACTTATTAATTTTTCCACTATGTTCTTGAATAATCTTTTTGAGTTCTTCAACAGTTTTATCGGAGTGTTCCTTGGCTTTTTCTGCAGTTTGCCTTATTTCGTTTGTGATGTCTTGAAGCATTCTGTAAATTAGTTTTTTATATTCTGTATCTGATAATTCCAGGATTGTATCTTCATCTGGGAAAGATTTTGATTCTTTTGTTTGGGGGGGGGGTTGGAGAAGCTG
Source organism: Loxodonta africana (assembly GCF_030014295.1). NCBI lineage: Eukaryota > Metazoa > Chordata > Mammalia > Proboscidea > Elephantidae > Loxodonta > Loxodonta africana. The sequence goes on from NC_087351.1 coordinate 36,126,638, forward strand.
TCATGGTCTGCTTCTTTATGTGGTTTGATATGGACTGCTGTCTCCGAGCCATCACTGGGAAACTAGTTTTTCCAGAAAATCCGCTGACTGGTATGCTGGTTCCAGGCTCCGAAAACAATCGTTGCCTCCCCGTATTTGTTCTTTCTCCGTCTCTAAATCTGTGTTTGTTGTTCAGGGTTCGTAGATTGTTATGTATGTGATTGATTCACTTGTTTTTCCGAGTCTTTGTTGTAAGAGGGATCCGTGGTAGCGTCCACCTAGTCTGCCATCTTGGCCCCGCCTCCTGACTCTTACATTTAAGCAAAGCTGGAAGAGAACAGGGAGCCAAGGGAGGATGGAAGGTGATCTGGAGTCAGAGGAGAACTGGGTATGGTTGGGGCCAAACTGGCATCCTCAGTTTCCCAGCCTTCCAAGCTCCTGGCTCCCTGACTTGAGAATATATTTCCACTCTGTCAGGGCTTTTACTTCCCTCCAATGGGGAGGAGATAGGGACCTGAGAGTCCCCTGCCATGGACTCATAGCTTCCAGGGTCCTTGAGGTAATACACCCAGCCCTTCCTCACTCCTGTTCTTCTTGCTATAAAATTGTAGAATAGCAGTTTAATAGAGCAGTTTGGAGGACATACAAAGTTTATCTTGAGGCCCAAGACAGGCTTAATTTTTCCTGCGGAGTAAACTCAACTTTCCTGATGGAGTCCAGACTCAGTTGGCAGAGGGTCAGCCACAGAGAGATGTGGAAGTCAAGCTGAATAACAAAACTGCATGAGGTTTGGGAGGAGGTGGTGTGAGGTGGGGAAAGAGGAGGAAGTAGAAACAGGAGAAGTGTGAACTGAGTGAACAGAGGCAATCCTGGTATACAGTTGGTACCTAATTACTGTTGTTCAATGATTAAAGGAGAAAGCCATCATTTACAATCTAGAGATGGTCTTTATTAGGTCCTTGGTAGTCTCCAACCTTGAGGTCCGGATTCTGTCCCAAAGAAAATATGCAGTCACAGAGAGGACTCAATCTAATCCCTGCTCTCGTTGTTCCCTTTATCCAGAGCAGGAAGTTCAGGATCTTGGTAAAGACCTATGGAGGTCTTCTCTGTACCAATATTTTTCTAAGTGTATAAGATAGTCACTCAAGTCTAGAAAAGGGGATCTTTAAAATCCGAGAAGACAATAGGATCCTGACATTAGGAAAGAGTTTACACACCAGATTGGATTAACTTTTTTTGAGGAAACTTTTCCTGAAGAAAACCAACCTGTGATGAAATTTGGAGAATTTTCACTGAGATGACACCATCTTCTTAAGTGTGACCAGGACAGATCCACACTGAAATGTAATCACTGAAACAGTTTCTGTGATTTTGTGAGTTAAACAACAACTGCCAATGTGATAGGACAGTGACTAGGACAGATAGTTAAAATGACGCCCTTGATAATAGAAATTTAATCAAGGTTAGTTGACTACATATAAAAATAATACCCTGACTTCTATCTTCAGTTATACCACACCAAGCTATTTGGACCAACACACTGAATGAAAACAATTTAAACTATTCAAGAAAAACTTACTCTAAAGCATTGATGAGCTGACAGTGGAGAACTGTCATGCCACATTTTGGGCTTAATTCTGAAACCCAGAAAGGTAAGCAGAAGTCAAGTCAACCCAAGATGTTTTTGCCCTGAGGATATTTGCAGATCTCAAAAAACTCAATTTGGTGATTAATCTGGGGCCTCATGGACTTTCTCTTAGTATAAGGTGAAAAAGAAGGAATCTACCCCCAACAGAGAAGATAGTTTCGGTTCTCATTGACTGGATAGTCTAGAAAAAATCAGATAGTGGCTTGGGTTTTTAGGTGGTATAGAAAAGAAATGGCCCAGGTGGCAGGCAGAAGCAATTATAAATCCTCTCTGGAAAGAGGCACCTTTATTCTAGGCTGTGGGAATTCTACCAGTATTCCACCATACTAACACACACAACACCATTTAAAAAGTAATAAGCAGCACATAATCAAACATAACCAGAAGCATAAGAAAATAAGACACCATGAATGAGAGACAGCAAATAACTCTCAGGAGAAACAGATCAGCAAATATTTGAGATTCTGGTACATGTTATAATTCCAGCTTGAAAGTAACTACAGGGAACAAGAAAATATCGACAGTGTCATAAGAGAGTTGATAAATGACTAAAAATTTTTCCAAAAATAAAAATAAAATATAACTTAATGGATGGCTTTGCTAGCAGATTGAAGACAGCATAAAAGAGAATTATTAACTGGAAGAGAGCTCTGACAAAATTACTAGGTTATAGACAGAAAAACCAAAACCACTCTAGTAGCTAGAAACTACTAAAGGGAAATAAGCATTGTTTATATAAAATGATATTCATAATTTCTAATGATGTTTAACAAAATACAAGAGAACTAAAATTAAAAAAAAACATGCTGGGAGAAGGTAAATGAGGTTAAAAGTCCTGGGTTTCTTGTACCTGTTGATTAAATTTACTCTTTGATAAGGAAACACACTGTGCTTTTATGTAACCACTTAAAGAATACAAACAGAAAGCATAACTTCTAAATTAGTAAAAGAGAAAAAAGGATAGGCAGAAAATAATCCATTTACAGAAAGGCAAAAAAGAAGGGAAAATGACAAAACCATAGAACAATTCGAACAAACTCAAAGCCTAAAGTAAAAGTAGACTTAAAAAACCAATATATAAAAATATCCCCTGAAGTCTTCTTAAAGCCCAACAAGAGTTTAGCTAAACTAGCAAAAAATACCTGCTTTGAGCATTATCCTCTTTTAAGAGATATCTCTATGTGGTCAAAGTGACAGCAGAAACTGAAAGGTTAAATAAGAACCTTAGGTGGCAATGAGTTTATGTGTTAATGAGGGGGGAACAACTCAGAAAAGGAGGGTAAGAATGGTTGTGCAACTCGAAGAACGCAATCAATGTCACTGAATTGTACAGGCAGAAACGTTCAAATTGGTGTATGTTTTACTGTGTATATTCTCAACGATGACAAAATAAATTTAAAAAAACAGAAATACAACAATAACTATATTAAATGCAATTAAAATTCAAAGACCAGCTATAGAAGCAAAGCATAGATGTGTTCCATAAGTTCTATGTGCAATAAACCAAAAAAACCAAACCCAGTGCCGTTGAGTTGATTCCGAGTCTCATAGCGACCCTATGTGCAATAGATAGGATATACCATATTTATAAGTAACCAAAACAACCAAATCATGATAGGTGTATTAAACATCTAGATACCAGACAAAACTGACTTTAAGACAAAAGCATTTGCAAAGATAAATAAGGCCCCTTGACGATGATAAAAAGTTAAATTCGTCAGGAATATACAATAATTTTGAATTTTAATAAACCTAATTACACAGCCAGGAAATAATAGAAAATAAAAATTGAAAGAACTTCAGGCTGAAAGATAAATCCATCATCATCTCAGGAACTGGTAAAATAAGCAAATAACAACAAGAAAAGTCAGTAAGGACATAAGTTATTTAAACGGAGCAATTAACAAGCCAGACTTAGTAGACAGATATGGAACGCTGCACCCACCAATTGCAGAATACACATTTTCACAAGGACAAACAAAATATTTGCCATAACTGATCATATACTGGATCAGAAAGCTAATCTTGAGAAATTCCCAAAATGTAGATATTTGTTTTCTGGCTGCAGTATAACTAAGCTGGAAATCAATGAAACGTGTAACTAGAAAAATCTGCATATGGTTGAAAAGTAAGAAATACACTTCTAAATAACCCACAAGTCAAAATAGAATTTATAAAGAAATAGAAAATATTTTGAACAGAATGATGACAATAATGGTATTTATTAAAAATTATGGGATATAGCTAAAGCAGAGAAAAATTTGCAGCTTAAAATTCATATATCATAAAAAATTAATGAGCTGACCATATACCTGAAGAAGTTAGAAATTAATAAGTGAGATAATAAAGTAGAAGAAAGAAATAATAAGAGATAGCAGAATATAAAGAAATAACAGGCAAATATACAACAGAGAGGCTTAATAAAGCCAACACTAATTCTTTGAAAAGGCTAATAAAATTGACAAACCTCTGGAGAAATTAATCAAGGGGGAAAAAAAAAAAGAGAAGGCACACATATTTAATATCAGTAATTAAAGAAGTTAAAAAAAATTGTAAATATTGCAGAGGATTAGAGGATAAACCAACGATATTATAAATAATTTTATGCTAATAAATTTAAAAACTTAAAATAATCTAACACTGACTCAAGAAGAAATTCCAAGCTTGAGTAACACTAGAGCTGTCATAAGAAAATGCATCAGGAGTGAAAATGTTTTCCACATAGACAACTGGCTTTTTTGCTAACTTCTACTGAAATTTGAGAAAGGAAAACTTTTAGTCTTCTACAAACACTTCCGGAAAAGAGAAAAAGAAGGAACCCTAGTCATTCCCTTTCACTGGCTGGCTACTATTAGTAATATGATAATATGATAATATGTGATAGTATTTGTGTCATATTTTCATCTTGCTACAAAACCTGACAAGAACAGAATATGACAGGAAAATTATAGATCAGTCTCATTTATGATTCATAGACACAAAAATTCTGCACCAAGTATCTACTCTCAAAATTGGTACAATGATATATATATATACACACACACACACACACACACACACACACATACATAAAGGTTAATACATCAAGATAAGCAAGTTGGGTTCACACCAAGAATGTAAGCCTCATTTAATCTTAGAAAGGCCAATTAATACAATTTTCCACATAAACAGATGTATAAGAAAAATCAATTTTATCATCTTAATAAATAGAAAAAAGCATTTGATAAAATTCTTCATGCACTCATGATAAAAAAATATTATTTTAGCAAACCAAAATGGAAAGAAAAGTCCTTAACTTAATAAGGGTATCTGTAAAACCAACACAAATCATTTAATCAACCCTCATCTAGTGGGAAGACCGAGGGCTTCATCTTTCCCGCAAAATTCTAAGAAAGTCCTTCTGCCCAGGCTGCTTTTCACACAAAGTCTGCAATACTGGAGCCAGTTTTTTTCCATGGTTAGCCTTGAAGGTGAGAGCAGCCCTGTTATAATTCCTAGTCTCAGTCCCCAGTCAACTGCTGGTTCAGGATCAACACCCTTTTAACTCAGTGTACCATGTAGACTGAGTAATTTGCAGCTATATCAGTTAATTGCATAGTCAGTCTTCATGGACTGGATAATGCGAGGTCTCTGTGTTAAAACATCTACTAATCATTGAGCTTTTCTTCCTTGATAATGTCCAAGGGGACAGGCTAAATTTGAGTAAATGTATGCCGGTGACAAGAGTCCCCGGGTAATACAAAAGGTGAATGAGCTCAGCTGCTAACTGAAAAGTTGGAGGTTCAAGTCCACACAGAAGCTTCTTTAGAAGAAAAGCCTAGTGATCTTTTACTAAAAAATCAGCCATTGAAAACCTTATGGATCACAGTTGTACTTTGACATGCCTGGGGTCATCATGAGTTGGAATTAACTCAATGGCACTGGTATGGCAGTGACTAGAGCTTCCAAGTGAGATTGCCTGATGCAATCACAAGTGCTAGCACTGCCATGCTAAAAACGCAATTCTTCCTGAGAATAAAATTTCTGCGTTACAAATTCCAGAAGAAAAGAACCACTTTTCTTTGGCCATAGTCCCAAGCCATAAACACATAACCACAAAACTGCTTTTAAACCCATCCCAATCAATCAATAACAACTCCAGTGACCACACTTCTGAAAGTCAGTCAAGCAGCTACAACCTTTCTCCAGGGTCTGTGTTTCCACAGCTGAAAATCAGTCAATCCCTAAACATACTGACTTCTGAAAGTCCACTCATCTCTGGATTTTACATTTCCCAAATCCTGTGTAAGATTAGCTCTTGCTTGGTTCTTAGAGACTATTTATAAATACAGCTCTCCCCTGCTTAGCAAGTAATGGAGTCAGCTTTTTGTTTCATACATTGAGTGATGATGGTCTCTTCCTCTGACGTTCTTTGCAATAGTTCTGGAGAGGTTCTGTGTGCTGAGTGACCATGCTTTCTGAACAATCTGCTTTCTCTCTTAGCAACTTGATGTGAAACAGTGGTCTGCTGTGGCAATGTAGCATATCACATTTCACTGCCTCTTTCCTTTACTCAGTTCTTTTGCTCCTCACCCTCATTAGTCTGGTACCTCCCCAATAAATTGCTACCACTTTAATCCTCACTTCATGCCCTGCTTCCAAGCTGAACTCTGGCCAGACTGAGAGGAGGGTGGTGCACATGACATGCTCAGAGAATCCTCCACGGGGCAACCAGTGGGAGCACTGTGGATGAGGTCCATGTGTGAAAACCCTCTGCATTAGGACTTCCAGCTGGAAGGTGGACATGTCAACATGGCCTGAATTAGTCATAATATCAACCTTGACACACCTTGTCAGTGCCCTAAATTTAATACAAATAAAATAATGCCTTGAATGTGTGTCATAGAAAACAAAGCAAAAATGTTGAGGGAATGAGTTAAGGCTGAGCATTCATTTTGATTAGGCATTAACCAGACTTACAATTAACTACTGTAACCACAAATCATCCTTCCAGCACTCACTGTGTGGAAGGGGCGGTGACTGCACAGTCACCTTAGCCACAGCTGTAGCCTCATAAAGAGAAGAACAATGTGGGCTTAGATCAAAGATAGGGATGCTGTTTCCTGCAACACGTGAGCCTTTCCATTACTACGAGCTGATATGGGGGAAGCAAAATTATAGGAGCATCGGAGAAACAGTCCCCAGGGAAGGGCTTTTGTGCAATACAGATGTAGATGAAATCTCCAACTCTGGCCAATTCTTTCATTCCAAAAGGATGGATTAAGTACTTTCTATGTGTGTGATATTCTACAAAGCACTGGGAATCAGATGGTTACCATTAAGAGGTTTAGCTTCTAATCTTGAGTAGTAAGACATACATGAACCAAGTAGACACACATATACACATATGATTATAAATGGTAGCAAGTACTCTGAAGGGGAAAAGTATTTTATAAGAGAACATGACAAGCTAACTGACCTTTTCCAGGGATAAGGAAAGATCTTTCTGAGGAAATAATAATAATATCAACTACATGACGTGCAAACATATACTTGAAAATGAAAACGTTCTGATGTGATCACATACCCAGAAGTTCTGGACTGCCTGAGCATCATGAGAAACGATCAAGAATTTTGCTGAAAAATTAATTTCTTCTGTTTTCCCTGACAAATGTGGAATTCAAAGGGAATGGGAAGAAATTGATAAACTGGGGTCTTTGAAGTTTTAAATTTTCCCTTCAACCAAAAGAATCCTAAATCAAGTGCAAAAAAAAATAAGTTTGGATTGGAAGTTGATATTTATAATTGCCTACCTGATGAAAAATTGGTGTCTAGAATAAAAAAAAAAAAAAAGAATATATAAAGAACCTGTTAAAATCATTAAGGAGAATAGCTCACTTTTGCCTGGAAAGGTCCCACTACTTTCCTAGGAAATTTGGGGAATCAGATGTTTTTCAAAATTATACCTTCAATAAAAACTTCTACCCAAATCCATGTATCAAACTGATTACTAAGCCTTTAAAGTGAGATATCCCAGAGGCAATTCAAATTCAACATACAGAAATAGAGCTTATCATCTTTGCCTAGGAACCTGATCTCATCTCCTTTCTCATTTGCTTGGTAAATGACACCACCATCCACCCTTTGCTCAAGTCTTTGGATTCTTCCCCTTCCTTACTATCCATGAGATTGAGGGGGGCATTTGATGAGAATGTGGGTGGCTTCTAAGAGCTGAGAGCAGCCTTCTACTGACAGGCAGCAAATAAATGGGGACCTTAGCCCTATAGCTGCAAGGAACTGAAACCTGCTAACAACCTGAACTAGCTTGGAAGCTGATTCTTGCCTCAAGCCTTCCCTGAAGGAGACCAGCCCAGCTGACACCTTGATTTTGGCCTTGTGGGACCTGAGCAGGGAACCTAGCTGAGCCTGCCTATATTTCTGATCTGACCTACAGAACTGTAAGATAATAAATTATTCTCCCAAGCCCAGTCTCTGGCAGCCACTAAGTCTACGGATTTACCTTTCTGAATGTTTCATATAAACGAAATCAGACAATATGTGGTCTTTTGTGACTAGCTTCTTTTACTTGGTGTAATGTTTTTAAGGTTCACCCATGTTGTAGCATGTACCAGTACTTCATCTCTTTTTATGGCTGAATAATATTCCATTGATGGATATTCCACATTATATTTATCTATTTTCCATTTATGGACATTTGGATTGTTTCCACCTTTGGGCTATTTTAAATGGTAATCTATGAACATTTGTGTACAAGTATTTGTTTGAATAGGAGTCCCTGGGTGGCAAGATATGATTAAGCTACTAACCAAACTGTTGGTGGTTAAAACTGACCCAGAGGCACCTTGGAAGAAAGGTGTGGTGATCTGTTTCTGAAAGGTCACAGCTGTGAAAACCCTATGGAAAGCAGCTATACTCTGAAACACATGCAGTCACCGTGAGTCTACTCTGAAACACATGGGGTCTCCATGAATCAAAATGAAATCAATGGCAACTTTTTTTTTTCAATTTTTTTTGAATACCTATTTTCAGTGTTTTAATTACATACATAGAAGTAAAATTGCTGGATCATCTGGCAATTCTTTCTAAACTTTTTGAGGATCCGTGATAATGTTTTCCATAGTGGCTGCACTATTTTATATTCCCATCTGTTGGCACAGTGGTTAAGAGCTCAGCTATTAACCAAAAGATTGGCAGTTCCAGTCTACCAGTTGCTCCATGGAAAACCTATGGAGCAGTTCTATTCTGTCCTGTAGGTTTGCTATGAGTGAGAATTGACTCAACACCAACAGTTTATTTTTATTCTGCATTGGGTGTGGTTTTAAGTGCTTCATATGAATGTATCTAATTCTATAAAAATACTATGAGATTGTGCTATTGTTATTACCATTTTACAGTTAAGAAAACTGAGGCACAGCCCGATGAAGCAACTTTGTCAAGGTCATTTATTTAATCATTTCTGGAACTAGAATGAAAACCTGGCAGTTAGGCTGTGGAGTATACACACTTAACCACTACACAGAAAATCCTTACCTAAACCACAGTGCTTTATGGGATAACTTAACACAGCCTGTGTATCCTGCTGAATTATAACCTCCTCCTCCACCATGAGTCTTTTCTGTACCTTCTCCCTGGTGACCAACCTTTGGGTTCTTTAGAGCTCTCTTGATCTCCAGGACAAGGTCAAATCATTTAGACCTCCTAGGGGAGGTGGTGAGGGAGTGGTCTTAAGTGATTTTCTTGCACCTGTAATAACCTTGAGCAGGTTTCTGAGTAAAATAGGGAAGACAAAGTCTCAGAAAGAAGGTTGTATAGATCATCAGGACCCCATCAGGTGGCCAGATGAAACTAGGAAATAGAAGCATAAGGTCAAAGAATAAAGGAGAAAATGCTGAGGTGGTTGGGTCAGAGGATCAAAGAAACAGCTGCCACTGTTTGAATTTACTTCCTCAGCTTATGACAGCAGCTCAAGTGCAGTCAGCTCAGCTTAGACGAGTAGATCAAAGAGAGCTCTACACCACTTCCCCCACCTCTTAACACAGTACAGTTCCTCCCTTGTTGTCCCAGAGCAAGTTATCACTAGCTGGGGAGATACCGTAAGACCGTAGATGTTTAGGACACTATGGTGAAGAAGCCAAATGGCAGGCATAGTGGCTTTTCCCACTAAATGTTCAGCTGCCACACCCAAGGTCTTGGTGGGGTGGTGTAGGCTGGTTTCTTCCTGTGTACAACCACAGGTCTAGCTGTATGAGTTCCCTCCCCAGTAACTAAGCTCTGCAGTCACTGAACCACATCAAAACGTCTTCAAGAGACCCAGAATCTATCAGGGTTCCATTATATCAAAGTTGCAAATCTGAAGTACACAAAATCATTACAGAGCCCATACTTGTCTGCCTTAGGAGATGAATTTTGTTAAGATCTCTCCAAGCAGTCCCAAACACTATCCTGCCTCATGTTTGTGGAGAAGGCTGTAATACTTTGTGTTCTCATTTTTAAAATGGGGATATTATTTGTGGCTGACATTGCTCGTTACCTACCCAATACTCATCTCACTTCTTTCTTTATAAAGAACCTCAATTTTGTTCAGAGTGATAACGTACCCAGCTACATATATTCACCTTTCCAGGCTCCTTTGCATGTGGGGTTTATATGTGGTGTAATACTAGCCAATGAAATGCAAGTGGAGTTTTCAGATGAGATTTTTAAAAGAGTGTCTTCTCCTTAGCCTTTTGCCCCTTCCTTTCTCATCCTGCTTGGAATTTGAACATTATGCTGGAAGGTGGGTATGTCCTCTTATGACTGTGAGGTGCGTACGGTTCAGGACTTCTCCCTCTCCCTCTCACCCTTTTACAAGTCTGCTCTCTCCTTTTCTGTCCATCACCATGTCTCGTTTCTCATCCGCATGAAGCACTCTGTTGGATTCTCCCAGTTCACCTTCCAGAGGAAGCCACCTTGTTTAGAGAATTCTCAGAAATGTTTCACTTATCTGGTGATCCCACATCAGGAAAAATCCTGCATCTGGAAGTGAGAGGGTTTAGCTCATTGTGAAGATCGTAAGACCCCAAAATTGTCCTCAACAGAATATGACTTAGCAATTCTTTGATTTCATGGGGGAAGATAATATAAATGCCAAACAATTTTAGCTTAATTTATCAAAACTTCGGAGAGAAGCAGAAGAGACAGATTAAGGAAACAAACAAACAAAAAAAACAGGGAGAAGAAGATCAAAGTGAAAAACACCCAGAAGCACTAGAAGATAGCCATGGAGGTGGAAGCTATGAAGTGCTGCTGGGGGCAGACCTTGAAATGCAAAGAAGAGAATCAGTGGGCAAAAGAGAAAGGGCCATCTCTGTTAGCTTTTGGGCAGGCACAGCCTAGCTGAAAACAACAGCAGCAGCAAAAAAACATTGCCTTCGAGTTGATTTGACTCATAGCGACTGTATGGGACAAGTAGAACTGTCCCATAGGGTTTCCAAGGCTGTAATCTTTACAGAAGCAGACTGCTACATCTTTCTCCTGCATAGTAGCTGAACCGTAGCAGCCACTGTTCCACCAGGGCTTCTCGGCCTATCTGAGGAGTCCAAAAAAGCATTAGTGTGCCATAGTAAAGGTCCATGAAGTACCTCCAGTTTGCAGGAACATATAGATAAAAGGCAAGCTAATGGAATTCCCTGCAGAAGTTCTAGGGGCTTTTCTACATTGAGATAGAGGCATGCCTCTGTCAGCCAGAAGGCTGTGAAAGATTCCCTGGAGCATCAGAAAAACACCAGTTGCTGGCAGCAGATTCTGACTCCTGGTGACCCTGACCTCATGTATTTCAGAGAAGAACTAAGTTCCACAGGGTTTTCAGTGGCTGACTTTTTTGGAAGTAGATCATCGAGACTTTCTTCCGAGGTTCATCTGGTTGAACTTGAACCTACAGTCTTTCAGTTAGTAGCCAAGCAGGTTAACCATTTGCACCACCCAGAGACTCCTGCCTGGAGCAAAGTTGAAGCTAATCCACACTACGGTAGAGTTTCTGATCCCAGAAAGAAGCGTGAACACAGGCAGGGCAACAGAACTTGACGTGTTGACAGAGGCAGCATATGCTATGGGTTTCAATTTTTTTCTCATTACAGGTGAAATATAAAAATGTTCAAGTAGTCCAATACTAAAAGAGAAAAGGAATACTAGGAAGAAGTAAATGATTTGATGTTGTCAAATCATTTCAACATTTTGTCATATAAGTTATATGATAGCAAACCTCAGAAATGATGGCTGATTAAGCCCTTTGCAGATTTTGAAAGTCTTCAAGCTTTGAGCACCATTGTAGGGAGGATACGATTCACTGGCTATGGAGAATTTTTAAATATGGAAATGTAAATATTTTCTTTTTCTTCCCTTTTTCCCCTGAACTAGAAAGATGGAAGAGAGATATTTCTCCTCACATTTTGAAGAGGGTTTGAAAAGTTAAACCTGGGTTCTGGTTTTGACAGTTTATGAAAGTCTTTTGCGAATGGAAAAATAATCAACAGAGTATGGGAGGAAAAACAGCATGGCCTGAAGAATCAGGAGGTGGGAGGGACTTTCCTCAGCCTAGAAAGAGATTTCTCTCACTTGGGGCTGGGGTGAGGGGCTGTGCATGCAGGGACTTCTGGGCCCCTCACTCGTAGGAGGCAGAAAAAGATGAGGTGGTTACATCTTGTGGGAGGGACAAAAGAGTAGGGCACCAGGCTTGGAGGTTTTAGCCACCATTGAGATTCTTATGGCTGGGATATGGCATGAAGGCTGGAAAGAGCCACTAGGTGGGAGGAGACTGACTGCACAGGAAAAGCAGATGTATCAGCAGTAAATGGACTGGGCTGATGACATGCGATCAGAGAGCTCTCAGCCCTACTCCTTGGGCCTTGGTGGTATTTGTTGATGTTGTTATTAGGGGCCATACAGTCGGTTCCAACTCATAGCAGCCCTATAGGACAGAGCAGAACTGCCTCATAGGGTTTCCAAGGAGAAGCTGATGGATTTGAACTGCTGAGCATTTGGTTAACAGCTGAGCTCTTAACCACTAATTATGACATGACGTTAGTATGAAGTAAGTCTCAATAAAGAATAAGGTTAAATGCCACACCCCGAATTTAAAATGCATAGCAGGCTTGAGTCAAAATTACATGAATATGGAAAGAAATCCTTTGTCGTTGAGTCAATTCTGATTCACAGCAACCCTATAGGACAGAGTAGTACTAAACCGCTGATCTTTCGGTTAGCAGATGAGTGCTTACTCACTGTACCACCAGGGCTGTGTATATTTCAATTTTATAGTGTATGTTAATGAGTTTAAGTGCCTAGCCATGTTTTATACAAATGCAATGCTTGTTAGTAAAAAAGATCATTGGACAATCTATCTAATAGACAGTATGAAAGGATCTACAAACTAATAAGAGAGTTCAGCAAGGTTGTTAGATCAAAATGAGTATAGAAAGATCAAATGAGTTCCAGACACCTAAGGCAATTACAAAATATATTTTTAAAAAAGGTTTTTATTTACAAAAGGGACAAAGACTCTAAGGTAGGTAGGAATAAATAATAGGAATGAAAGACTTCTATGGATAAATTATTTAAAAGAAAAGGCAAGAAAAATAAATGTTCAAACATACTTTGTTCCTGGATGAAAAGACTCAATATTCCTAAAGATCTCAATGCCCCCAAAAGTAACTTAGAGATGCAATATCATTTTCAGCTAAAGCCCAATAGAGCTTTTTAAGGAATTTGCAAGTTATTCCTAAAATTTAAATAGAAATCAAAAGGCCTAGAATAGCCAAGAGAAAATTAAGAAAGAATAAGATTGGGCTCACCTTGTAGCAATATTGGTTATAATGCTATGGCTATTAAGATAATGTGGTATTAACACAGGTACTAAAAAAATTATAAAGACCAGTGGAAGAGAGTAGAAAGCTCAGAAACAGACCTCCTCGTATGTAGACTCAATAAGATGACCCAAAAACCAAAATCCGCTGCTGTCGAGTCGATTCTGACTCATAGTGACCCTATAAGACAGAGTAGAACTGCCCCATAGAGTTTCCAAGGAGCACCTGGGGGATTTGAACTGCCAGCCTCTTGGTTAGCAGCTGTAGCACTTAAGCACTACACCACCAGGGTTTCCCAACAGGTGACAGAGGGCATTAATATTAGTGAAGAAAGGATGGACTTTGATCAATGGTTCTGGACAATTGGTTATTGATGTGGGGAAAAATTAAATTGCATCCCTAATTCACACCATCACCAAACAGAAATTACAGACAGAAATTTGAACATAAAATACAAGTTTTACAAGTTTAAAAGAAATTATAGAATATCTTTATGATCTTTGAATGGAGCAGGTTCCTTAACAAAACACGAAAAGCACTGACCAAAAAGGAAAATATATTTGCCCTTTTCTGTTGGGGGGGAAAAAATCTATATGCTGAAAGAAACCAAAGAAAGTTAATAGACATGAATTCTGGAGCAATCTATCCCCTGAAACACATGTTCTTTTGCCAAGAGATACGTTTTGGCATCAGATTGGCTCAAGATTGAATATTAGCTAGACCTTTTATTAACTTTATGACTTAAAAAAAAAACAAAAAGCAAGCCCACTGCTGTAGTGACCCTATAGGACAGAGTAGAACTGTCCCATAGGGTATCCAAGGATGCAAATCTTTATGGAAGCAAGCTGTCACGTCTTTCTCCCACAGAGTAGCTGGTGGCTTCGAACTGATGAGTTTTCCGTTAGCAGCCAACCACTTTAATCACTGCACCACCTTATGCTGATTCTGTATGTGTTAAAAATATAGTCACTCAGGACTGTTACAATGATTAAATGAGATAAGGTATGTAAAACACTATGCCCAGAGCTTGGCACATAATAAATACCTTTCCTAGACAATTTTGGATTACCAAGCACAGACTAATTTAATGAGGCTTTCAGAATCTACCTGGGCAAATACTGGTGACCTTCATATCTCCAACATGAGGCACATAAAGAAAGCTGACCTATTTTGGAGATGCTAGTCCTATAATTTCCCCTTCATACCTCACCCCTTCAGAAATCTTAGTACAATTTTAACAGCCTCTCATTTTTTTTTGGCGGGGGGGAAGAGGGCTGGCCATTTATTTTCAATTTTTAAATTATTTCAATTATGGGGTTATTTTAAAGCTTATCCTTGTCAAGTTTCATCTTTACATCTTTATTAACCTAAAGCATATTTGTTAACCATCTTCCTAGTCCACCCAGCCCACCTACCCACTGTCACGGAGTCTTCTCTGACTCTTGGTGACCTGTTAAGGTTTCCAAGGCTGTAAATCTCTCCAGAAGCAGACTGCCACATTTTTCTCCTGTGGAGCCACAGGTGGTTTCGAACCGCTGACCTTTCAGTTAGCAGTAGATTGTTTTAACCACTGTGCTACCAGGGCTCCTTTCCAAGTCCACAACACTATTTATTGTAGCTGAAGGCTTAGGGTGTTATTTGTAATAGGAATTTATGCCACCAAACTAGTCCATCATGCAGGTACTAGTCATGTACAAAAATTTACTAGCATAAAAACAAAACCATTGTATTCAATTCAGACTCATAACTACCCTATGGGACAGAGTAGAACTGCCCCGAAGGGGTTCCAAGCCTGTAATCTTTATGGAAGCAGACTGCCACATCTTTCTCCTGTGGAGCAGCTGGTAGGTTCCAACTCTCAACCTTTCGATTAAAAGGTGAGTGCTTAACCGCTGCACCACTGTATGGTGGACACTGCATACATATTTGTCAAATGAATTGTGGGTTCAAACCTCCAATCTTTCATATAGCAGCCAAGAGCTCAACGACTGTGCCACCAAGCCTCCACTCTCTAGCTTAGTGCCTAAATGTGTATGAAATATAAACCACTATAACATTAAATATTATGCTAAAAATTATTGCAAATATTTTCAAAATACAACACGTGGAGAAAATAGTACAATAAACACCCATAAACCCATCATCCAATTAAACAGTTATCAAGTTTTACCGTATTTCCTTTTTTAAATGCCATTTTAAGTATCAGTTGAGCCCTGAAATTTGTTCCAAGTCAAACATTAGAAAAGCTTTGGAAAGAATTATGCCCTGACTTTATTATGTCAGCCACAGCACCACATCTCTTCTTGTGACTCAGCAGGGGGCTGTCCTATAAGCCCACCACAAACACCGGGGTTCAAGTGCTGGGAAAGGGAAGGGAGGACCCTCTTTACGCTTCATCAGGCACAGAGAAATGAAAGCTAATTCAGAGGTGCTTGCGGTTGGTTGTTTCAGTAATGCAGAAATCATCAGTCACTTTTAAAAATTATTCTGGGAAATCAAAGCTCTACAACTGCATCAACGCAGAGACTTTTCTGGAAGGTGAAGAATTTATGTACCTAACTCCCCTTCAATTAAAAAAAAAAAAAGAATGAACATAAAGCCCACCTCGATGAGGAAACTTCAAGGACGAAAGATTCAGGGTCAGCGATTGGATTGCTTTAATTAGGGCTTATATTCCATACCATTAGGAAGACCCCACACCCACACATACAGATTTAAACTTCCACCTCTAGTCTGATGACCCACAAATCTAGAGCTCCAGTGCAGACTTCTCCCCCAAGCTTCAGACTTGTAATCCTAATTGACTTCTTTGTACATTCACCCGGATGCCCTATTTACATACTAAACTTAACAGTCCAAAACTGAACTAATTATTTTCACTATGTTGACAACATTTTCCTCTAGAAAATCTCAATATTCTTGGATTGAACTTTCACAAACTACTGCTAGGTGACCCTGAAAGTTCCTGACTGTTTTTTTGAGATAAAACTCATGTAATATAAAATTAACTATTAAAGTGTGCAATTCAGTGACACTTACTACAACCATCACCTCTAGTTCCAATACACTTTTATCCCCCCAAAAGGAAACCTGTACCCATTAAGCAGTCACTTTTTATTTCCCCCACTCCCCAGCACCTGACAACCACTAGTCTGCATTTTGTCTCTCTGGATTTACCTTTTTTGGATGTTTCCTATAAATAGAATCATACCATATGTGGTCTTTTGTGACTGGCTTCTTTCACTTATCCTAATATTTCCAAGGTTCTTCTACATTGTATCATGTATCAGCACTTCATTACTTCTTATTCCACTTATGTCCATGTATCACGTTAGGTTTATCCATTTATCCATTGGTGGACATTAGGATTATTTCCACCTTTTGGCTGGTATGAATAGTGCTGCTATGAACATTATTGTATGAGTATTTGTTTGAATACCTATTTTCAATTCTTTTGGGTATATACCTAGGAATGGAATAGCTGGGTTATATGGTAATTCTCAGTTTGGTTTTTTAAGCACCACCAGCGATGGGATTGCTTCCGTTGGAGTCTGTTTTCTACAGTGGCTGTGCTATTTCACATCCCTACCAGCAATGTATGAAGGTTTAGATTCCTCCACACCCTCACCGACATTTGTTGTTTTTGCTTTTTTGTGTGTGTGGCCATTCTAGTGGGTGTGAAGTGGCATCTCTTTGTGGCTTTGATTTGCATTTCTCTAATGACTAATGACGCAGTCCTGGGTGGTGCAAACAGTTAATCATTGACTAACCAAAGGCAGTTCAAACCCACCCAGAAGCACCTTGGGAGACAGGCCTGGTGATCACAACCTTGAAAACCCTGTGGAGTGAAGTTGTATGCTGCATACATGGTATCACCATGAATAGGAAACAACTAGATATCAACCAACAGCAGCAATAGTGACTAATGACTTTGAACACCTTTTCATGTGCTTGTTGGCCATTTATGTATCTTTTTTGGAGGACTGCCTATTCAAGCCCTTTGTCTGTTTTTCATCAAGTCCCTGACATTTTATTTAGACGTGAATTAGAATCTCAAACTGCAAGCATGGTGTGTGGGATGGCCCTTAGCTGACTGCCTAGAAGCAACAGTGGGTGGAACTTTCCTTTTCTGTACTTGTTTTCTTGTACTCATTTCAAATGAGGGGAGTTATATGAAGAAAATTAGTCAAGGCTCTAGTGAATCTCTTGTTTTGGTTAAGGGCACTACAATCCATACGATTAGTTTTCCAAGGTATAAATTTGAAGTAAAGCCTGACTCCTCCCTCTCCCTAACTTCCCATGGCTACTCAGTAATTGCATGGTGGTGGGAAGAACCAAATTTATATAGCTCACTTAAGAAATAATACTGAAGCTTAGGGCTTCTTGGATACAAGCCTTAACCCTGGCATTGTTTTATATTAATACCTACATTTCCCCTTTATTTCTAATTCTTCATTTTAAAATTTTGTTTTGTAGTACCGGTGCCTCAAGTTTGTGTGTGCTTGTTTTTTAGTAACCTAGGGTATATGTGGAAATTTCTAGTTTGCCTCCTATATGTTTCTTTTAAAAAACTTTCGTTTTGCTAAATATCCATGAAATATATGCTCATTTTGGAAATTTAGAAATTACGCACAACAAGCAAACAAGTAAAAAAGTAAAATAAAAATCTATAAATTCACCACTAACCACTGTTAACATTTTGTCACGTAGCCCTTCAGTCTTATCAATCTTTCTAACTATTTATCTAGCCACACTATTTTTTAAAATGATATTGCGTTATCATTCTTTTCTGTAACCTATTATTTTCATTTAAAGATACATCACCATCATTTTTCCACACAATAAACTACACTTCCATAGTTGTAAAGTTTAATGTACATTAAATATCACTGGAGTAGCCTGTTAAAATACAGATTACAAGTCTCACACTCAGGGACGCTGACTCAGTAATATGGACCTGTACCCAGAAATTTACATTTTTAACAGGTTCCTGAGGGTGATTCTGATGTGGGCAATCCTTGGACACTGTGAGAATCACATTTCTACACCAGTGATTTTAAGTATTATGTAACTTTCCATTATGTATCTATTCCCTTATTTATTCAATCAATTCCTTATTTGGAGACATTTAGATTATTCCCATTTACTCACTGTTTTATTAACATGCCTGCTGAAAACATCCTTATGCCTGTAATTTTGTCCTCATTCATGACTGAATATATCTTGATTACACCCAAATCATGTAGTATGTAATAGTAATGAGTGCTTGAGAAACACTTCTCTTGGATTGTTGAACAGAAGCTTGCAAGAGCAGAGGCCAGAGAAAGCTTCTAGAGAAGCCACATCAGGGCATGAGAGAGATGACAGAGAGGAATTAGGATTTCACAGGAGAAATGAAATAGGAAGAAGCTGAGTGTGTGAGAGAGTTAGATTCCAATCCTACATAATTTAGCTAGGAGCCTGGCAGCAGGGTATCTACCTCTCTAGAAACGGGAAGAGGCATGAAAGCCATCCCTCACCCCGCATTGGAGAGCAGACCTCAGCTGCAGGTTGAAAACTTCAAAGTGGCACGTAAGCCTTGGGTCAAAGGAGAAGGGACATGCTGCAAGGAGAGAGAGGCAGCGCCACTGCCCCAGCTCAGGTCCTGAAAGAGAGAGGCCATGAGCAAAAAAATGGAAAGCATTCTTTTCACTGAAAACTTCTGTGAGATATCCAGCCACAAGCAGAATTGTTTTGCTGCTAGAATGCTGAAGTACCAAGGAAAAGTTACCAAGGGAAATGTAATGGGTTGAATTGTGTCCCCCAAAAATTCATGTGTCAACTTGGTCAGGCCATGATTCCCAGTATTGTGTGGTTGTCCACCATTTTGTGACTCTGACTTTATGTTAAGGGGATTAGAGTGTGATTGTAACATCACCCTTATTCAGGTCATCTCCCTGATCCAAGGTAAAAGGAGTTCCCCTTAGGTGTGGACTGCACCACCTTTTATCTCTCAAGAGATAAAAGGAAAGGGAAGCAAGCAGAGAGTTGGGGACCTCATACCACCAAGAATGCGGCACCAGGAGCAGAGTGCATCCTTTGGACATGGGGTCCCTGCACCTGAAAGGCTCCTCGAGTAGGGGAAGATCGAGGACAAGGACCTTCCTCCAGAGCCTACAGAGAGAGAAAGACTTCCCCTGGAGCTGACGCCCTGAATTTGGACTTTTAGCTTAGTTTACTGTGAGGGAGTAAATTTCTCTTTGTTAAAGCCATCCACTTGTGGTATTTCTGTTATGGCAGCACTAGATGACCAAGACAGGAGTTACCAAGGAAAGGGGTAAGAGGTGTTGACACTGGTTAGGCTTGTGACCCAATGAAATTTTAGTGCCTTTAGAACTTCAGAGAAAAAATAGAATCCTTTTGGGTCTTTTTGGACCTCACAGACATCCTTTGAAAACCTGTGCTCATTTAAGGGACGCTAGAGAAGAAGGTTACGAGTCTATGGTAAGCACCACAGGCAGTGCTGAGGGGCTTTCATATAACATTGCAGCCTGTTGTGCAAAGCTCAGCAGGAAAGAGGGTGAGTCAATGCAAGAGAAGGAAAAAACTGGAGACGTCATGAGCTGCCAAAGGACTCACTTGCAAGCACTTGGGGCCTCTCAGGAATGACTTGACACTAGAAAAGTGTAGAAAAGAGTGAGGCTTCTGGAACCTGAAAGTTCTACATTAGGAAATGGAGACAGGAGCCAGCAAAATGCAGGTAACACCTAGTGCAGAGCTTCAAGGGTGAGGCCCAACTAAGAGGCTGTGAAGTAGAGAATGTGCCTGAAATAGATTTCTCACCTCCATATGGTGGGTGTGGTTACATGGGTGGGTGGGGAGAGAGCACCTGTTGAATCATTTATCAGAAGCTCGCCCATGAGTGACCAGATTCTGGAGGCTATTTCTGTGAAAAACTAGCCCCTTTTCTCGTTTTCAGATATGTGAAAGTAGTCAATCTTCCCTTCTGCCCCTAGTCCCACAGTTCCCCACCATAAGCACACTGAGGGTGGGTTCTTACCACTAATGTTGAGTCAAATCTAATGAAGCCCACCTCACATTCTGCTCCATGCTAAGTCAGAACATGAAAGTGAGTAGGGGTAATGGGGAGAGAGAGGGGAGTCTGGTGAATGAGGCCATTGCTGAGGAAGGAGTCTTCCTGTAGCATAAATAAATGCAATAGGAGCTGATGGAAAGGCTGAGATAGAAGGAGGGGGATACATGCAGCGAGTAAAGCAAACAACCTCTAGGAGTCTGGGTTGGTCACAGAAAAAAATCTAACAAACCCCAGGACCAGACGCGTTGCTTCCTGTTTGTCACTTCACATAACCCCACAAAGAGCAGCAGTGTTTTCAGCCAGAGCTAGATCACCACAATTGTCTGCTTGAAGTTGCGAATTAATTTCATGTTGCTTTAGCCTTCTTTAGCCTTCGACAATTTCTCAGTCTTTCCAAGCCTTGACATGTTTGAAAGGAACTAGTCAGGTATTTTGTAGAATATCAACAGTTTGGGTTTGTCTGGTATATTCTCATGATTAGACCAGGTGAGAATACCACAGAGGTGAAAGGCCCTTGTTATCATATCATATCAGGGGGTTATTGTTGTGATTGTTAGCAGTTGTCAAGTTGTTTCTGACTCATAGAGACCCTATGTACAACACAATGTAAAACTGCCTGGGCCTGTACCATCCTCACAACTTTGCTGTGCTTGAGTGCATTGTTGCAGTCACTGTGTCAATCCATCTCAATGAGGGTCTTCCTCTTTTTCACTGACACTCTATCAAGCATGATGTCCTTCTTCAGGGACTGGTCCCTCCTGACAGCATGTCCAAATATGTGAGACGAAGTCTCACCATCCTTGCTTCTAAGGAGCATTCTGGTTGTACTTCTTTCAAGACAGATTTGTTCGTTCTTTAGGAGTCCATAGTATATTCAATATTCTTTGCCAACACCATAATTCAAATGCATCAGTTCTTCTTCCATCTTCCTTATTCATTGTCCAGCTTTCACATGCATATGAGGTGATTGAAAACACCATGGCGTGGGTCAGGGGCACCTTAGTCTTCAAGATTACATCTTTGCTTTTTAATATGACACTTAATATGTCTAATACAACACTTTAAAAGGTTTTTTGCAGCAGAATTTGTCCAGTGCAACACGTCATTTGATATCTTGACGGCTGCTTCCGTGGGTGTTGATTGTTGATCCAAGTTAACTTCAAACTTTTTTTTGTTTATCATGATGTTGCTTCTTGGTTCAGTTGTGAGGATTTTTGTTTTCTTTATGTTGAGGTGAAGGCTGTGGTCTTTGATCTTCACCAGTAAGTGCTTCAAGTCCTCTTCACTTTCAGGAAGCAAGGTTGTGTCATCCGCATATCACAGGTTGTTAATGAGTCTTCCCTCAATTCTGATGCTGCGTTATTCATATAGTCCAGTTTCTCAGATTATTTGCTCAGCACACAGATTAAGTATGGAGAAAAGATACAACTCCCCAATTTACACCTTTCTTGACTTTAAACCCCGCAGTATCCCTTTTTCTATTTGAACGATTGCCTCCTGATCTATATACAGGTTCTTCATGAGCACAATTAAGTGTTCTGGAATTCCTATTCTTCACAATGTTATCCAAAATTTGTTATGATCCACACAGTGGAATGCCTTTGCATAGTCAATAAAACGCAGGTAAACATCTTCCTGGTATTCTCTGCTTCCAGCCTGGATCCATCTGACATCAGCAATGGTATCTCTAATTCCATGCCCTCTTCTAAATCCAGCTTTAATTTCTGGTATTTCCCTATCTATGTACTGCTATAAAAAACTGCTATAGCCACTTTTAAATGATCTTCTGTAAAATTTTACTAGTGTATGATATTAATGATATTGTTTGATAATTTCTCCAATTGACTGGATCACCTTTCTTGGCAATAGGCATGAATATGGATCTCTTCCAGTCTGTTGGCCAGGTAGCTATCTTCCAAATTTCTGGGCATAGAAGAGTGAGCACTTCCAACGCTGCACCCATTGTTGAGCGCCCACGAATCTGTCAGTTTGTTATACCGTGGGGGCTTTCATGTTGCTGTGATGCTGGAAGCTATGCCACCAGTATTCAAATACCAGCAGGGTCACCCATGGTGAACAGGTTTCAGCTGAGCTTCCAGGTTAAGATAGACTAGGAAGAACCTGGCAGTCTGCTTCTGAAAAGAATTAGCCTTTGAAAATCTAATGAATAGCAGTGGAACATTGTCTGATGTAGTGCCAGAAGATGAGCCTCTCAGCTTGGAAGGTACTCAAAACACAAATTGGGAAGAGCTGCCTCCTCAAAGTAGAGTCAACCTTAATAATATGGACACAGTCAAGCTTTGAGGACCTTCATTTGCTGATATGGCACAACTCAAAATGAGAAAAAAAAAAAAAAACAGCTGCAGATATCCATTAATAATTGGAATGTAGAACACACAAAGTATGAATCTAAGAAAACCAGAAATTGTCAAAAAGGAAATGGAATGAATAAAGATCGATATCCAAGGCATTAGTGAGATGAAATGGACTGGTAT
Organism: Loxodonta africana; assembly: GCF_030014295.1. Lineage (NCBI taxonomy): Eukaryota > Metazoa > Chordata > Mammalia > Proboscidea > Elephantidae > Loxodonta > Loxodonta africana. The sequence goes on from NC_087351.1 coordinate 36,149,675, forward strand.
TGGACTTTTTGAATCAGACAATCATATGGTCTACTATGCTGGGGGAATGGCATTGCAGTCACTGTCAAAAAGAACATTTCAAGATCTATCTTGAAGTACAACACTGTCAGTGATAGAATAGTACCCATACGGTTATAAGAAAGACCAGTTAATATGTCTATTATTCAAATTTACCCACCAACCCCTAAGGCCAAAGATGAAGAAATCAAAGATTTTTACCAACTTCTGCAGTCTGAAATTGATGGAACAGGCAATCAAGATGCATTAATAATTACTACTGATTGGAATGCAAAAGTTGGAAACAAAGAAGAAGGATCGGTAGTTGGAAAATATAGTCTTGGTGATAGAAACAAAGCCAGAGATTGCTTGATAGAATTTTGCAAGACCCATGACTTCTTCACTGCAAATACCTTTTTTCAACACATAAGTGGTGACTATACACGTGAACCTCACCAGATGAAATACACAGGAATCAAATCGACTACATCTGTGGAAAGAGACAACGGAAAAGCTCAATATCATCAGTCGGAACAAGGCCAGGGGCCAAATGTGGATCAGACCATCAATTGCTCACATGCAGGTTCAAGCTGAAACTGAAGAAAATTAGAACAAGTCCACAAGAGCCAAAGTATGACCTTGAAGACATCCCACCTGAATTTAGAGATCATCTCAAGAATAGATTTATCACGATGAACACTAATGACCCAAGACCAGACAAGTTGTGCAATGACATCAAGGACATCATATGTGAAGAAAGTAAGAGGTCGTTAAAAAGACAGGAAGAAAGAAAAGACCAAAATGGATGTCAGAAGAGACTCTGAAACTTGCTCTTGAACATGAAGTAGCTAAAAAAAATGGAAGAAATGATGAAATAAAAGAGCTGAACAGAAGATTTCAAACGGTGGCTCAAGAAGACAAAGTAAATTATTATATTGGGGGTGCATGATATTAACATAACATTATTACCGGTGATATTAACATAAATCACTTCATTAATATGGTGCCTATCAAGTTTTCCCACTGTAAAGATACTGTTTTTCCCTTTCCATACTCTATTAGTTAAGAGGGAGTCACTTAAGCCCAGCCCACACTCAAGAAGAGAAGGATAAAGCTCCACCTCCTGGAGGGAGGAATAAAGAATTTGTGGGCATAGGCTAAAACTACCACAGTAATCATTGCCTATTTGGGGGGAGACGCTTTGACGCTATGTACATAGCCTGGTTCTTTTTAAAATTTCATCCACTAATTTTAGCATCCATCAGTAGGTCTTGTCTACTTGCTTGTGGTGTTCTGATGGTGATTTTGTATTTCATTTCTTCTGCATTTATTAATTTAAATTTTTTCTGTGAGGAAGCATTGATCTTTCTTCCTTATTTATTTATTCAGTCATTTATTTATATCATATGGATTTATGGATATTTCCCCTTTGGGTTATAATCCAACCCTATTTTTCTTTAGGAGTCTCTGGATGGTGCAAACAGTTAAATGCTCAGCTACTAACTGAAAGGCTGGAGGTTCAAATCCACCCACAGGCACCTCAGAAGAAAAGACTGGTGATCTACTTCCAAAAGGTCATAGCCATTGAAAATCCTATGATGCACAGTTCTATTCTGAAGCTCATGGGGTCTCCATGAGTCAGAATCAACTTGACAGCAACTGGCTATTGTCATTTATGTTGTTGTTCAGATTGTTCCAGCTTTGGCTAATAGGAGTCCTTCAGGGTGCCTCTTGTGTCTTTTTATCATGCTACCATTTTTTCACACACACACCATTTTTTATGAGAGTGTCTTCACTTTCTGGCACCACAAGGTATTTCAGGAAAATCTTGTATTTTCCCTCCCCTGACCCTAGAATCATCCATTTCTCCAAGAAGTCTTGGTATTTTTTATTGGAGAGGAGTCAATTAAAAAATGTGTACATTTTGCCATAACTTCAGGATTACAGAAAAGTTGCATAATACAAAGACTTCCCAGGTTCTTCACCAAGAGTCCCCAAATATTAACATTTAGTCACATTTGCCCCCGTCTTCCCATTTAAAGTAATTTGCAGGTGCGTTGCCTTTTTATATTTAAATTGTTCAGTGTATTTTTCCAAAACCAAGGAATTGTTTTTTAAAGCCGCAGTACCATTACTAAAATCAGAAATTAGTATTTCTCTAATGATATTATATAATCTATAGACCTTATTCAGATTTCTCCAATTTTTTCAATATCATTGACTGTAAAAGAAAATCCAATATTATACATTACATTCCACTGTCTTGTCTCTGTAGTTTCCTTTAATCCGAATTTTTCTGAGTTTTTCTTTTTATTTTATGACTGACAATTTTTAAGAGTACGGGCCAGGTATTTTGTAGAATGGCCCTCAATTTGATTTTGTCTGAGATTTCCTCATGATTAGATCCAGTGGTAAAACTAGGATTGGTGATACCCAGTACAGAAACTCATGGTGTCACCACCACCCCCATAGATTCTCTTCCTATACTAGATAATACAGAATCCTTAGCAATTTTTTTTGTGCTGTTACCCATAATTTGTGATTCCCATAAATCATTGTTCCTTTCTTTAATTACTACTTCATTCTCAAAGTTATTGATTTAGGTTCACAAGTACTAATTATCACAATATTGTAGCTGGCAAAAAAAAAAAAATTTGCAGCCGAGTCAATTCATTCTCATAGTGACCCTCTAGGATAGAGTAGAACTGCCCCATAGGGTTTCCAAAGAGCAGCTAGTGGATTTGAAGCACCGACCTTTTGGTTAGCAGCTAATGAGAGACTATATATAAAAACACCAGCAGCAATGAGAACAACAGTGTGTGCTTATAGCATGTGCAGGTGAAACCACGTGATTCGAAGCATCATTGTAATTGGATAATAATGACAGCTCTGACCAGAGCCATTAGAAGTTTCAAAAAGTAAATTAGCTGAGGGGGGCCAAAATGGCAGAGTAGTCAGATGCTTCCAGTGGTCCTCTTACAACACAGACCTGAAAAAACAAGTGAATCGATTATATATGACAATCTAGGAGCCCTGAACAACAAAGGGAAAGTTGAGGAATCAGACTGAGTGGCAGGGGGAGGGAGAGACATTACAGAAGCAGCAAGGAGTTGCCAAGCCTGGCCTGGCAGGAACCTGCACCCTGCAGGCCAGATCAGCTGCCGTGCACAGTGAGGCAAGCAATGGCATTGGGGACCCATTTTACACATTGAGAGAGACCAAGCAGTGGAGAGTCTGCTCAACCCTCCAGAACCAGCAAGAAGCAACCCTCAATCAGCAAAAGATAAGTACAAGTGAACAACCTACCGTGCAGATAAAAAAAAACACCCTGTTTGGGAAGAACCTCTCTCCCATTTATCTGCTCCCTCCTTACTCTGCACCAGATCCTAGCCAGCTTCAGTGATTGCTGCTTCCCCTGGGACGGAAGTAGGGCCCATCATGTGCCCTGAGACATTCTCCCAGCCTGGGAGAGGGAACGCATTAACAAACAGGACAAAATAATCTGCCAGTTCCCCTAAGCCAGGAACTCAGGGCAGGTACCACTCCTTTGCCTAAGGAATCCACAGACTTCAAATGCCTTTTATCACTGTGTAGACCTGTGCAGGCCCATTTCAACAGCGTAGGCCCTCATTACCACAATACAACAGGGTATATACCTGAAACCTAATGTCACTGTATCAGCTATATGGTGAAGTGGCAAGTTCATGACATTTGACACTATTCTGCCCATTAAGCAGGTCCTCACCTACCCACATCAGGGGCATGAGGACTAGTGGCTGCACCCATGGCACCTATCCACCTGCTAGAGGGGTCCAAGAATAAGAGATGCCTTCCAGACCTTACAGCCAACATCGTTGAGTGCCCATAGTCCAGCTGCAAAACCTACCCACCTGCATACTCCAGGGAACAGGGACATGCTTTTCTCCCATACACGTAGGAGCAGCCATCAGTGCATGACCCCCTACTGCAGCCAGATGATTGCCTACTCCAATCACCCCTGCCAGTCAAGGACTGTAGGTAAGAGCCTATACCACACACTTGGTGACCAACTATCTGGACACCTGAGCTGAATCCATACAATAAAAGTGAATGGACTCATGGGCTCAAATACCTAGTAACAAATCTAACCACCTGGATACAGGACATTAGAGCTTCAAAGGCACCAAAAATCAAACTAGTTCACATGAGCAGCCTACTTAAGCATATCAAAACAAAACAAAAGAAGCTAGGACACAGTAAGCAAACGTAAAATAAATAAATATAATAACTTACTGATGGCTTGGAGACCGTGGTCAATATCAAATTCCAAAAAGAGGCAGACCATGATGGCTTCAGCAAGCTCCCAAAACAAAGATCCAAGAAATTAACCAGAGGAAGAAAACTTCTTGGAATTACTGGAGGTAGAACAAAAAAGATTAATATACAGAAGTTTTCAAGAGATTAGGCAAAATGCAGAATAAGCCAAGAAACACACAGACAAAGCAATAGAAAAACTTAAAAGATTATAGAAGAGCACAATGACAAATTTAATCGGCTTCAAGAATCCATAAAGAGACAGGGAGCAGAAGTTCAGAAGATTAACAAGAAAATTTCAGAATTAGATGACTCGATAAAAAGTCATAGGAGCAGAATTGAGGCAATGGAAGCCAAAATTAGTGAGATGGAAGACAAAGCACTCGACACAACATATTTGGGAAAAAGCAGGTAAAAGAATTAAGAAAAATGAAGAAACCCTAAGAATTATGTGGGACTCTATCAAGAGAAATAACCAATGAGGGATTGGAGTACCAGAACAGGTGGGGGATAACAGAAAATACAGAGACAATTGTTGAAGATTTGTTGGCAGAGAACTTCCCTGATATTGTCAAAGATGAGAAGGTATGTATCCAAAATGCTGATTGAACCCCACACAAGGTAGATCCCAAAAGAAAGTCACTGAGACATACTATAATGATACTTGCCAAAACCAAAGATAGAGACAATTTTAAGAGCGGCTAGAGATAAACAAAAAGTCACCTACAAAGGAAAGTCAATAAGACTAAGCTCTGACTATTCAGCAGAAACCATGCAAGCAAGAAGGTAATGGGATGAAATATATAAAGCCCTGAAGGAAAAAAAATTGCCAGCCAAGAATTGTATATCCAGCAAAACTGTCTTTCAAATAGGATGGCAAAATTAGGGCATTTCCAGATAAAACGAAGTTCAAAGAATTTGCAAAAAAAAAAAAAAAACCCAAATTACAAAAAATAGTAAAGGGAGTCCTCCAGTTAGAAAATCAATAACATCAGATAACAACCCAACACTAGAACACAGGACAGGGAAAACCCAGATAAGGAGTCACAAAAATAAAGTTAAAATGCTAAAAATAGGGAAACATAGATGTCAATATGTATAAGATGACAACATTAAAACATAAAAGAGGAACTAAAAAACATAGTCATAGATCTTTCATACAGAGAGGAAGTCAAGGCAATATCAAGAAAGAAAAGATTGGTTTAATCTTAGAAATGTAGCGGTAAAGAGTAAGGTAACCACAAAGGAAACTGACAATCCTACACATCAAAATAAAAAACAAGAAAACATAAGATCAACAAATACAAAAGCAACAACAATGAAAAAGATGAAAATTCATGAAAAAAAACTCAGCACAGAAAATTAAGTGGAACAAAGCAACTATCAACAACACACACAAAAAGACATCAAAATGACAGCACTAAACTCATACCTATCAATAATTGCACTGAATGTAAATGGACTAAATGCGTCAATAAAGAGACAGAGAGTGGCAGAATGGATAAAAAAAAAAAAACACTATTTGTCTATATGTTGCCTACAAGAGACACAACTTAGAATCAAAAAAAAAAAAAAACTAAAACTCAAAGGATGGAAAAGGATATATCAAGCAAACAACAATCACAAAGCAGCAGGAGTGGCAGTACTAATCTTTGACAAAATAGACTTTAAAGTAAAATCCCCCACAAAGAATAAGGAAGGACACTATATGATGATTAAAGGGTTAATACACTAAGAGGACATAACCATAATAAATATTTACACACCCAATGACAGGGCTCCAAAATACATAAAATAAACTCTTTTCAGCATTGAAAAGAGAGATAGACAGTTCCACAATAATAGTAGGAGACTTCAACACACCACTTTCAGTGAAGGACAGAACATCCAGAAAGAAGTTCAGTAAAGACACGGAAGATCTAAATGCCACAATCGACCAACTCGATCTCATAGATATATATGGAACACCCCGCCCAACAGAGCCAAGTATGCTTTCTTTTCCAGTGCACATGGAACATTGTCCAGAATATACCACATATTAGACCATAAAGCAAACCTTAACAGAATCCAAATCATAGAAATATTACAAAGCATCTTTTCTGACCAAAAATCCATAAAAGCAAAAATCAACATAAAAAGCAGGGAAAAGAAATCAAACACTTGGAAATTGAACAACACCTTGCTCAAAAATGACTGCGTTATAGGAGAAATTAAGGATTGAGTAAAGAAATTCACAGAATCAAATGAGAATGAAAACACATCCTACCAGAACCTTTGGGACACAGTAAAAGCAGTGCTGAGAGGTAAATGTATAGCAATAAATGCACACATCCAAAAAAAGGAAAGTTCAAAAATCAATACATTAACCCTACAACTTGAACAAATAGAGAGCAGCAAAAGAAGACCTCAGGCACCAGAAGAAAGCAAATAATAAAAATTAGAACAGGTTTAAATAGAAAAACAATTGAAAGAGTTAGCAAGACCAAAGCTGGTTTTTTGAAAAGATCACCAAAACAGATAATCCATTATCCAAACTGACAAAAGAAAAACAGGAGAGGAAGCAAATACCTGAAAAAGAAATGAGATGGACTATAGCACAACAGACCCAGCTGAAATTAAAAAAAATCATGACACAATACTATGAAAAATTATACTCTAACAAATTTGAAAACGTAGAGGAAATGGACAAATTTCTAGAAACTTACTACCTATCTAAACTAACACAAACAGAGGTATAACAACTAAATAAACCTACAACAGAAGAAGAGATTGAAAAGGAAATTAAAAAAAAACTTCCAACAAAAAAAAAAAGCCCAGGCCTGGATGGTTTCACTGGAGAATTCTACCACACTGTCAGAGAAGAGCTAACACCACTACTACTAAAGGTATTTCATAGCGTAGAGAAGTATGGAATATTCCCAAACTCATTCTATGAAGCCAGCATAACCATGATACCAAAACCAGGTAAAGATACCACAAAAAAAGGAAATTACAGACCAATGTTCCTCATGAATATAGATGCAAAAATTCTCGGCAAAATTCTAGCCAATAGAATTCAACAACACATCAAAAAAAAAAAAAAAATTCACCATGACCAAGTGGAATTCATACTAGGTATGCAGGGATGGTTCAACATTAGAAAAACAATCAAAGTAATCCATCATATAAATAAAACAAAAGACATGAACCACATAATCTTATCAATTGATGCAGAAAAGGCATTTGACAAAGTTCAACAGGAATAGAAGGGAAATTCCTCAACATAATAAAATTCATTTATACAAGCCAACAGACAACATTATCCTAAATGAAGAGAGTCTAAAAGCATTCCCCTTGAGAAAGGGAACGAGATAAGCATGCCCTTTATCACCACTCTTATTCAACATAGTGCGAGAGGTCCTAGCCAGAGCAATTAGGCAAGAAAAAGTAATAAAGGGCATCCAAATTGGTAAGGAAGAAGTAAAAGTATGGACCCAAAGTCCATTAAATGGGGAAAAGACAGCCTCTTTAACAAATGATGCTGGCCTATGTGGATATTCATCTGTAAAAAAATGACTCAAGACCCATACCTCACACTGCAAAAAAAAAAAAAAAAAAAAAGAGCTCAAAATGGATCAAAGACCTAATATAAAATCTAAAATAATAAAGATCATGGAAGAAAAAATAGGGACAACACTAGGAGCCCTAATACATGGCATAAACAGTATACAAAATATCACTAACAATGCACAAAGACCAGAAGAGAAACTAGATAACTGGGAGCTCCTAAAAATCAAACACTTATGCTCATTCAAAGACTTCACCAAAAGAGTAAAAAGAGAAGCTACAGACTAGGAAAAAAATTTTGTCTACAACAAATGAGATCAGCATCTAGTCTCCAAAATCTATATGATATTGTAAAGCCTCAACAACAAAAAGACAAATAACCCAATTAAAAAATGGGCAAAGGATATGAACAGGCACTTCACCAAAGAAGACATTCAGCTGGCTAACAGATACATGAGGAAATGCTCACAATCATTAGCCATTAGAGAAATGCAAACCAAAACTACAATGAGATACCATTTTGCCCCAACAAGGCTAGCGTTAATCCAAAAAACACAAAATAAAAAATTCTGGAGAGGTTGTGGGGAGACTGGAACACTTACACACTACTGGAGGGAATGTAATATGGTACATCCACTTTAGAAATTGATTTGGCACTTCCTTAAAAAGCTGGAAATAGAACTACCATGCAATTCAGCAATCCCATTCCTTGGACTATAAAAAATATATATATATCCTAGAGAAATAAGAGCCCTCACACGAATAGATATATGCACACCCATGTTCATTGCAGCACAGTTTATAATAGAAAAAGATGGAAACAACAAAGGTGCCCATCAACAGATGAATGGATAAACAAATTATGGTATATTCACCCAACGGAATGCAATGCAATGATAAAGAACAATGATGAATCCATGAAACATCACATACCTTGGAGGAATCTGGAAGGCAGTATGCTGAGTGAAATTAGTGAGTCACAAAAGGACAAATACTGTATGAGACCACAATTATAAGAACCCAAGAAAAGGTTTAAACAGAAGAAAACATTCTTTGATGGTTACGAGGGTGGGGAAGGATGGAGGGCGTACTCACTAATTAGATAGTAAATTATTTAAGAATTTACTATTTTATTTATTTAAGAATTATTTAAGGTGAGGGGAAGGACAACACACAGTACAGGGGAAGTCAGCACAACTGGACAAATCCAAAAGCTAAGATGTTTCCTGAGTGCAACCAAACACTTCAAGGGCCAGGGTAACAGGGAAGGGGGTTTGGGGACCATGGTTTCAGTGGATGTCTAGGTCAATTGGCATAACAAATTTATTAAGAAAATGTTCTGCATCCCACTTTGGTGAGTGGCATCTGGGGTCTTAAAAGCTAGCTTGCAGCCATCTAAGATACATCAATTGATCACAACCCACCAGAAGCAAAGGAGAATGACAAGGACAATACTAGCCCACAAGACAGAAGGGGCCACCATAAACCAGAGACTCCATCAGCCTGAGACAAGAAAACTAGATGGTGCCCAGCTACCACCAATGACCACCCTGACAGGAAACACATCAGAGAAGCCCTGATGGAGCTCATGAAAAGCGGGGTGCAGAACTCAAATTCCAGTAAAACGCCCAGACTTAATGGTCTGACTGAAACTGCAGGGAGCCTGGACGACATGGCCCCCGGACTCTCTGTTAGCCCAGAACTGAAACCATTCCCGAAGCCAGCTCTTCAGACAAAGATCAGAAAAAAAAAAAAAAAAAATTTTTTTTTTTTGTAAGACATAAAATGATACTTGTGAAGACAGTGCTTCTTAGCTCAAGCAGATACATGAGACTAAATGGGCGGCTCTTGTCCAGAGGCAATACGAGAAGGCAAAAAGGGATAGGAGCTGGTTGAATGGAAATCCAGGGTGGAGAGGAGGAGTGTGCTGTCACATTATAGGGAGAGCAACTATGGTCACATAGCAATATGCGTATAAATTTTTGTATGAGAAACTGACTTGATCTGTAAACTTTCACTTAAAGCACAATTAAAAAAATAATAAATTAGCTTAGAGTTTAGGCTTGTAAGTATACTGATATGTGAATGCTGGGCTTACAAAAAATGTTTTTGTTGTAACTAACTGTAGGGATATATTTATAAAAAATAATAAATTTCTGCTGAAACACTACACAAAAATTTTATAGACAGTCATTTTAGTATCACCTCCCTCTGACAATATAGCTGGTGTGGTCTGTACCCCTCCTCATCTTCTTAGTTGCACCTCTGATTAGACCCAGTTTATGGCAGGAATACCACAGAAGTGAGGCTGAGTTGTTTTCAGTTATCATATTAGGAGGCATATGCTGTTGATTCGTCCCATAACCAGAAATGTTACATTTGATTATTTGGTTAAGGCCATTTCTGCCAGTTTTCTCCAGTATAAAGTTGCCACTTTACCTTTTATAATTAATAAGTATCTTACAGGGAGATATTTTGAGACTCTGTAATATCCTGGAGGGTCAAGTGTACACACCAAACCGGAGCCTATTTCCGTCAAGTCTGTTCTGACTCACAGCAACCAGGCACCTCAAAAGGAAGGTCTGGCAGTCTACTTTCGAAAAATCAGCCATTGAAAATCCTATGGATCACAGTCCTGCTATGACACAGGGTTCACCAGGAGTCAGAGTTGACTCAAAAGCAACTCATTTTATTTTTTTTTTAAAAGCATTCATTGTGTTTGTTGCCTAAAAGAATAATTATGATAGTTGTCAGGTGCTTTTCTAACTTTATTATTCTTTCTACATTTGTTTGTTGACTTTCTTCTATAATAGAAATTTTTCTCCTTTTCTATTATTTATATCAGTGTGGATTCGTGACTTCTTAACTTCAGTTCAGTAGATTACAATCCTTTACTGTTGTTTATTTGATCCTTACATTGCCCCATATTTTAGAAGGAAGTCAAATTAATGTCCATATTATTTTTGTCTTAGACAAGTGATGGATGGGGTTGCATTTAACTGTGAAATAAGGAGCCAAGGAGAAGGAGAAATTTGGAGGGTAAGGTAAAATTGGGGTTAATTTCTGGATGGGATGAATTTGAGATACATTTGGAACATCCAAGAGATGTCCAACAGACATTTAAGGTAAATCGGTCCTGAGATCAGAAAGGAAACTAGGCTGATGATAGAGATTCGGGAATCACAAACAAATGAATTAAATCTTTGGTGTTTAAGAGGGGCCTCCCAAGAGGGGATGAAACCTAAGTAATCCTGAGTAACCCTGATATTAGGAGACATGGTGAGGAGGAGGAGCCCAAAGGGAGCTGAGAAGGAGCATCCCCTGGGAGGGAGGACCTCAACATTACAAAAGCCAAGAGAGTGATATAAAAAAGGAATGGTTGCAGAAATAAATGCTACCAAGAGGTCAAGATTAATAGGAACTGAAAAATCTCCATTGGATTGAGCACAGAAGGGTTATTTGATGACCTTGGTGAAAGCAATTTCAGTGAGTAGTTGGGAGCTGCAGCCAGATTTCTAGGGGGACTGTGGTATGAAAGAGAGATAAGATTATGGCCACAGGGAATATAAGGGTTTGACACTGTAGGGAAGAAAAATGAAGGCAAGAGCTGGAAGCCATATGGGCTTAAAGGGAGGCTTTTGTTGGAAGGGACTTGAATATATGTATACACTGATGAAAGGAGTGGTCTGGAGATAAAAATTACAATGCAGGAAGGAGAAAGGGAGATACCTATTGATAACTGTGGATACCAATAGAGATGTTTCAATAAACCGATGCAGTGCTGGAGGTGCTCACTTGTCTATGTCAAGAAATTTAGAAGGCAGCTACCTAGCCAACAAATGATGAGATCCATATTTGTGCCCACTGCAAAGAAGTGATCCAACAGAATGTGGAAATTATCAAACAATATCATTAATATCACATGTAAGTAAAATTTTGCTGAAGATAATTCAAAAGCAGTTGCAGCAGGATATCAAGGTGGAAATGTCAGAAATTCAAGCCAGATTCAGAAGAGGATATAGAATGAGGGATATCATTGCTGTGTCAGATGGATCTTGGCTGAAAGCAGAGAATATCAGAAAGATGTTTACCTGGTTTTTATTGACTATGCAAAGGCATTTGACTGTGTGGATTATAACAAATCATAAATATTGTGAAAAATTGGAATCCTGGAACACTTAATTGTGCTCATGAGGAACCTGAATACAGACAAAGAGGCAGTCATTGAACAGAACAAGGGGATACTGCATGGTTTAAAATCAGGAAAGGTGTGCATCAGAGTTGTACCCTTTCACTATACTTATTCAATCTGTGTGCTGAGCAAATAATCTGAGAAGCTGGACTATATGAAGAAGAACAGAGCATCAGGATTGGAAGTAGACCCATTAAAAACCCGTGATATGCAGATGACACAATCTTGCTTGCTGAAAGTTAAGAGGATTTGAAGCACTTACATATGAAGATCAAAGACTACAGACATCAGTATAGATTACACCTCAACATAAAGAAAACAAATATCCTCACAACTGGACCAATAAGCAACATCATGATAAACAGAAAAAAATGAAGCTGTCAAGGATTTCATTTACTTAGATCCACAATCAAGGCCCATGGAAGTAGCAGCCAAGGAATCGAACAATGTATTGCACTGGGCAAATCTCCTGCAAAATACCTCTTTAGAGAGTTAAAAAGCAAAGATGTAACTGTGAGGACTAAGGTGGTCCTGATCCAAGCCATGGTACTTGACCCAGTTGCCTTTTATGCATGCAAAAGCTGGATGATGAATAAGGAAGAGCAAAGAATTGGTGCCTGTGAATTATGGGGTTGGCAAATATTGCACATACTATGGACTGCCAGAAGAATGAATGCACCTGACTTGGAAGAAGTACAGACAGAACACTCCTTAGAAGGAATGATGTTGAGACGTCATCTTATTTACTTTGAATGTGTTATAAAGTAGGACCCATCCCTGGAAAAGGACATCATGCTTGGTAAAGTTGAAGGTCAGTGAAAGAAAGGAAGACCCTCAATGAGATGGATTGAAATGGTGGCAGCAACAAGGGGCTCAAGCATAGCAACAATTGTGAGGATGGCACCGGACCAGGCAGTGTTTTGTTCTGTTGTACTATGGTTGCTATGAGTTAAAACTGACTGGACTGGCACCTAACAACAACAACAACCTGTAGATATGGGAGGGGATGGATCCAAATTGTGTGTCTCCTCCCTAGGCTTTTGGTTCTTTTTCATTTTCTTGGGGTCTATTTTCTCACATAAAGTCCCTGAGTGGTGCAAATGGTTAACACCCTTGGCTGCTAACTGGAAGGTTGGAAGTTTAACTTCACCCTGAGGCACCTCAGGAGAAGGTGATTACTGAAAAAATCAGACAATGAAAACCCTATGGAGCACGGTTCCACTCTGATACACTTGAGGTCACCATGAGTTGAAATCTACTCTAGGGCCACTGGTTACTTGTTTTCACACACACTTGTAAGATTCCTATGTTTTGGGGTCAGAAGTTCAGAGGATATAAAACCTGAACTCTATCTTCCAGTCTCCCCTAAGAATGAGTTGTCATGTGCCAACAAGTCAATTTTGACTCATAATGACACAATATGACAGAGTAGAACTGACCCATAGGGCTTACTAGCCTGTAATCTTTATGTAAGAAGATCACCAGGTCTTTTCTCCCATACAGCAGCTTGTGGGTTTGAACTGCTGGCTTTTTGGTTAGCAGCCGAGCACTTAACCTTTGTACCACCATGACTCCTTTAAGAATGGGTACTACTTGCCAAACCTTTCTAGTCTAAATTTAGAGGTTTTCATATGAAAAAGGAAGGATTATGTTTCAAAACATGGTAATTTAAAGTCCTTGTGTATGTCTACACCAATACTTGGTACATTTATAAAAGCATACTTGGAAGTCAGGTCATACATCCATTACTCTTCCTTCTCCTTTTCTATGTTATATTAAAACTGATATCATATGTACGGTGTTTCCAGTGATCTCTGTGATTCCTTCCAGTGAATTTTTGGATTTAAAGGGAGTTTTTTTAGTGGGACTGGCTGGTCTGAAGTGCAGGGAGCCATATGGACCCTGGTGCTTACAGTTAGTACCCCTTGATCTAGCCCTAGGTGGCTAGGGACAAGATAACCTAGCCCTATGTGGCTAGGGATGAGATGACCTATCCCCACATGGCTACAGATGAGATAAAAGACCTGCACAGGCATCAGGGGAATGAGATGAGCTCTCTCTGAGTGGCTAGGGATGGTATATGACAGCTGCATGGGCATCTGGGGTATGAAGCGGCCATGGAAGGAAGGCTGAGATTTTTAAATGGTGGGTGTGGAACGGGATACCACACAATTTGGCATCAGATGTGGGTGATTTTAGTCTCCCTTGACTGGTTTGCACAATCAGCGATGTGATCAGGATAAGATTGCTGATTGCAAGTGTCTATGTTCCGTGCAATGCTTATCTTTTCTCATAAATTTATTTTTCATGCCCTGTGTCCATTTTTCCTTTTTAATTTGTAAAAACCCTATAACAAATCACTTATTGAAAGGATAAAGTGAACTAAGTAAGAACTTAGTAAACAATACCTTATATAATCTTCACAACAATTCTCTAACATAGTGTTATTATTATTACCTTCATTTTATGGATAAGACGGCAAGAACATTTAAAAATATTGTCCAAGATTACAGGCCAGTAACCAAGGAAAGCCAGGATTGAAATCCAAATCTGTGTGACGGATTCTTCTCCATTTACCATTCTACATGCCAGGAAAACTTTTTTAAAAGTCTTGGTGTTGGGTTTGTATTGACTTTGCTCAAAGAATTTGCTATTTGCCCTCATTCTTAAGACTTAATCCCTAAAAGAAACTTTAGAACTTCAGTATCTTTACTAAGGACTCCAGACCATACCTAAACAGGTTAGGTGAGGTGATGAGGTAACTCTGGACTGGGGACTGACTACACCAGAAAGACCCACCTTGTGATCCCCGCATGAGTGACTTCAGGGAAAAGAGGCAGGAATTTGCGTTATGTAATAAGACCCCCAATAAAAGCTCTGGACGTAGGCAAATGACCATGGGCAAGTGGAGAAAGCCATACATGCACGTTCGTTAAAGCCACACATGGCACTTGAGAGGGTAGTGCACCCTTTGAGACATGAAAGTTCAATGTTGGGAACCTCCCAGGCCTTGTCTTAGCATCTCTTCATTTGTGTCCCTTTTTGCTACAATAAAGCTAAAATCATAATTATATCACTTTCCATGAGTTCTGTGAGTTGTTCCAGCAAATTATTGAACCCAAAGGAGCAGTGGGAACAAGAAAGTCAGAATTGAGGGAACTTAGGAGAGCCTTAAGCTTACAGCTGGAAATCTGAGAGGATAGAGAGAAACACTTGAATTTGTAGCCAGCAGGTCAGAAGTGAGGGTATCATGTGGACACTCAAATTTTGGTTGGCTTCTGCATATTCAACAGTCTGAAGGGCAGCATCCTTTTAACTTCTTAGATGTGACCTAGCTCCAGGTGGCTAGAATCAGAAAAAAAGTGCTACATGTGCAGCTGATGTAATAACTGAAAAGAGAACTAAAAATATATCTCTCTCTCTATATAGATATATAAAAAAAAGAAAAATTTTTTTTTTTTTTTTAGAGAGCTGTATATATATATATATATACATATATGCACACACACACACATACAGTTGTTGTTAGGTGTAGTTGAGTGTGTTCCTACTCACAGCAACCCTACGGACGAGAGAACTAAACACTGCCCAGTCCTGCGCCATCCGCACAATAATTGCAATGTTTGAGCCCGTGGTTGCAGCACTGTGTCAACCCATCTCTTGAGGGGCTTCCTCTCTTTCACTGACCCTCAACTTTACTGTGCATTATGTCCTTTTCCAGGGACTGGTCCTCCTGATAACATGTCCAAAGTACATGAGATGAAGTCCTGCCATCCTCCCTTCTAAGGAGCATTCTGGCTGTACTTCTTCCAAGACAAATTTGTTCGTTCTTCTGGCAGTCCGCGGTATATTCAGTATTCTTTGCCAACAGTATAACTCAAAGGTATCAATTTTTCTTTGGACTTCCTTATTAATTGTTCAGATTTCTCATGTGTATGAGGCATTTGAAAATACCATGGCTTGGATCAGGCCCACCTTAGTTCTCAAAGTGACACCTTTACTTTTTAACATTTTAAAGAGGTCTTTTGTAGCAGATTTGCTCAATGCAAGATGTCATTTGATTTCTTGACTACTGCTTCCATGGGCATTGAATGTGGATTCAAGTAAAAAGAAATCCTTGAAACCTTAGTCTTTTCACTGTGTATCATGATGTTGTTTATTGGTCCAGTTGTGAGGATTTTTGTTTTCTTTATATTGAGGTGTAATCCATACTAAAAGCTATAGCCTTTGGTCATCAGTGCTTCAAGTCCTCTTATATTTTAGCAAGTAAGGGTGTTGTCATCTGCATATCACAGGTTGTTAATGAGTCTTTCATCAATCCTGACACCGCGTTCTTCTTCATATAGTCCAGTTTCTCAGATTATTTGCTCAGCATACAGATAGAGTAGATACAGTGAAAGGTTACAACCCTGACCCACAATTTCCTGATTTTAGACTACGCAGTATCCCCTTGTTCTGTTCGAACTACTGCCTCTAGGTTGATCTACGTATAGGTTCCTCATGAGCACAATTAAGTGTTCTGGAATTCTCATTCTTTGCAATGTGATCCATAATTCATTATAAACCACACAGTCGAATGTCTCCATAGCCAATGAAACACAGGTAAACGTCTTTCTGGTATTCTCTGCTTTTAAGCCAAGATCCTTCTGACATCAACAGTGATATTCTTCATCCCAAGTCCTCTTCTGAACCTGGCTTGAATTTCTGTCAGTGTATTGTTGCAACCATTTTTTGAACTGTTTTCAGCAAAATTTTACTTGCACGTTATATCAATGATATTGTTAGATAATTTCTGCATTTTTTTGTATCAGCTTCTTTGGAATGGGCACAAATATGGATCTTTTCCAGTTGGTTGGCCAGATAGCTGTCTTCCAAATTTCTTGGCATAGACTAGTGAGCACTTCCTGCATTGCATCCGTTTGTTGAAACATCTGAATTGTTGTTCCATCAATCACTGGAGCCTTTTTTTTCACCAATGCCTTCAGTGCAGCTGGGGCTTCTTCCTTCAATACTATGGTCTCTTGATCATATGCTACCTCCTGAAATGGTTAAACATCAACCAATTCTTTTTGGTACAGTAACTCTTTGTATTCCTTCCACCTTCTTTTGATGCTTCCTGCATTGTTCAATATTTTCCCCATACCAAACAAAACAAAATCAAACCTGTTGCCGTCGAGTCAATTCTAACACATAGTGACCCTATAGGATAAAGTAGAATTACCCCACAGAGTTTCCAAGGAGCAGCTGGTAGATTTAAACTGCTGACCTTTTGGTTAGCAGTCAAGCTCTTAACCACTGCACAACCAGGGCTCCATTTTGCCCACAGAATCCTTTAATATTGCAACTCAAGGCTTGAATTTTTTCGTTAGTTCTTTCGGCTTGAGAAATATCAAGCATGTTCTTCCCTTTTTGTATTCTAACTCCAGTTCTTTAGATGTTTCGTTATAATACTTTGTTTTGTCTTCTCAAGCTGCCCTTTGAAATCTTCTGTTCAGTTCTTTTACTTCGTCATTTCTTCCTTTCACTTTGGCTAATCTACCTTGAAGAGCAAGTTGCAGTCTTTTTTGACATCCAGTTTGGTCTTTTCTTCTTTCCTGTCTTTTTAAAGACCTTTTGCTTTCTTCATGTATGATGCCCTTGATGTTATCCCCCAACTTGCCTGGTCTTCAGTCATTAGTGTTCACTGTGTCAAATCTACTCTTCAGATGGTCTCTAAATTTAGCTGAGATATACTCAAAGTCATATGTTGGCTCTTGTGGTCTTGTTTTAATTTTCTTCAGCTTTAACTTGAACTTGCATATGAGCAATTGATGGCCTGTTCAGCAGTCAGCCCCTGGCCTTGTTCTGACTGATGATATTGAGATTCTCCATCATCTCTTCCCATATACATAGTCAATTTGATTCGTCTGTAATCCAGCCAGTGAGGTCCACATGTATAGTCACTGTTTATGAGGTTGAAAAAAGGTATATTCAATGAATAGGTCATTGGCCTTACAAAATTCTGTCGTTTCTATCACCAAGGCCATATTTTTCAACCTCTGATCCTTCTCTGCTTCCAACTTTCACATTCTAATTACCAGGAATTTTGAATGCATCTTGAATGTGTGTTTGATCAATTTCATACTGCAGAAGTTGGTAAAAATCTTCAATTTCTTCATCTTTGGCATTATTGGTTGGTGCACGAATTTGAACAGTAGTAGTATTGACTGGTTTTTGTAGGTGTATGGATATTATTCTATCACAGACAGCTTTGTACTTCAAGATAGATCTTGAAATGTTCTTTTTGATGATGAATACAATGTCATTCTTCTTCAATTTGTCACTACCCCCTGTAGGAGAACATGTGACTGTCCAATTCAATATGGCCAATACAAGCCCATTTCAGCTCACTAACGTCTAGATTATTGATCTTTACGTGTTCCATTGCATTTTTGACGATTTCCAATTTTCCTAGATTCATGCTTTGTACACTTTATGTTCCTATTATTAATGGATGTTGCAGCTGTTTCTTCTCATTTTGAGTTGTGCCATATCAGTTAATGAAGGTCCCCAAAACTTTACTCTATTAGCATGATTAAGGTCGACACTACTTTGAGGAGGTAGCTCTTCCCTAGTCACATTTTGAGTGCTCATCTTCTGGTACTATATCAGAGAATGTGTCTGCTGGTATTCACAGTTTTTACTGTCCAATTATATTTATATATATATAATTATATTTAGATTTTAGATTTGCCTACTCACCTGGGAAAACTAACATAATCCCTAGAGCCCTTCCAAAGTTTAAAACATAAGACCAATTATTACAGTTTCATCTTAGTTCATACTGATTATATCCTGTACATCAGCTTGAGATGTATCATCACATGTGGTAGCATTCTACGTTTGTACTTGAGTGTATTTGGGACTCTGAAAAAGTATTATATAAAGTAGGTTTATATTCATATTTGGAGTCCCTGGATGGTGCAAACAGTTGCTAACAGAAAGGTTGGAGGTTTGAGCCCATACAGAGGTGCCTTGAAAGAAAGGCCAGGTGATCTACTTTAGAAAATACAGACATTCAAAACCCTGTGGAGCAGGGTTTTACTTTGATACATGTGGGGTCACTATGAGTTGGAATTGACTCAATAACAACTTTTTTTTTTTTTAATGCTCATATTAGGACATTTTGAGGGTAACTGACATCTAGCAGGCACCTGATAAAGTTTATACTCTTTTGAGGATGGCATGGTGGGGCAATGAAGAACATTAGCTGAGAGCATAGAAATCTGGGAAGGCCTTTAACCTGAACCCCAGGAAGTCACTGAGAAATGAAGGTTCAACTAAATGGTCTCTGAGACCACTTCAGGCCTTGGCTTTCTGAAATTCTCCCACTCTCCATAATAGGCATCCCTTGGTTTCCCTCATTTTTGCTTGCTTTTTTATTTTTCCCTCATTCTTTTTTTCTCCTTTATGCTCCCATTCTTCCTGTTTTCTTTTTTCTCTTCTGACGTGCATTAGGCCTGTGAGTGGCACCCTCTAGGAAAATTTGTCTGACCCTGTAACCCTCTGATCAAATGATCACCTTCTCATGGCCTGGGGTCTGCCCTCCCCATCCAAGATCCCAGAAGCCCTAATTTACACAGGAGGGAGGGACAGAAGGAATGAGATCTGGAAACTCTCTAAATCTACCTTTTTGAGTTCCTGCACCCAGTGCATGTCTGCATGTCGCCATCTAGTGCCCAAATTAAGTTCTTTTCCTGTCAAGTCCATGCAGCCCGGGGCGGCGGGGGGTGGGGGGGGAGTTTTCTCCCACAGGAGGGAGAAAGTCACGAAAAATAAAAAAGACATTATTTTGTTTTAAAATAAAAATAGTTTTATTGATTTCCAAGAAAAATGTACATTCCTAAAACTTAGGTTATCTATTGAATAGAAGATCACTCAGAATATGGAAGGAGAGTTTTAGCTACTGAAATATTAATGAGCATATTTGATATAGCAACTGAAAGGAAGCATTCTAGTCCTTTATCCTTTGTGTTCACTTAACCCTTAAAAGATCCCCAAGCATGTTCATGGAGCCCTCGTAGCACTGTGGTTAAGAGCTCAGCTGCTAACCAAAAGGTTGGCAGTTCAAATCCACCAGCTGCTCCTCAGAAACCCTATGGGATGGTTCTGCTGTGTCCTATATGGTCACCGGAGTCAGGATTGACTCAACGACAACTGATTTCTTGGTTTTAAGTCTGTTCTTGTGTTTTATCTAATTTCAATCCCAAAATGGCCGGAGATAGCTGATCTTTCCCTGAAGTTCCAAATGGTCTACTCAACTCTCCATACATGTCCAATAGACATAACGAATGTCACTATGTGCAAAACAGAATTCTTGATTCATCACCTCCCAAACCCATTTCTCCCTCCACCCTTGGCCACTGGACACCATCATCTATCTAGTTGCATAGCCCCAAAGCCTAACCATCACTCAGGACCTCTCTCTTTCTCATATTTTATATTCAAAACACTGGTAATTCTTGTTATCTTCACCTTCAAAATATATTCTAAATATAACTTCTTACCAGCTACACAGCTGACATCTTAGATTAAGCTACAATTGTATTTCTTCTGACAACAGCAATATAAACCTAAGGAGTCTGCCTCCTTCTTTCCTCCGTCCCTTACTCTTCACTTAAACAACCAGAGTGATATTTTAGATATGTAAGTCACATCATGTCACGCCTCTGTTCAAAACCCTCCCGTGACTGCCTGTCACAGTTAGGATTAAAATCAAAGTCCTCTCTTTAGCCTGCTCTCTGACCTTATCTCCCTCCACCTTTTGCATCCCTCACTCTGTTTCTACTACACTGGCCTCCTTGACGTTCCTTGGATTTTTGCCCCTGTACTTTCCTCTTTCTGGAATCTCCTTTGCCCAGATTTTTATTCCCTCCTTCACTTCCTTTAGGTCTCTATTCAAATTTACCTCCTCAGAGAGGACTGTCCCAACCACCTCGTCAAATAGAGCCACGTCCACTTTCTCTGTTCCCTTAAAACCCATCACTATCAAGTAGATTGCAACTCCTAGCAACTGTATTGGACAGAGTGGATCTGCCCTATAGAGTTTCCAAGGAGTGGCTGGTGGATTTGAAATGCCGACCTTTTGGTTAGCAGCCAAGCTCTTAACCACTGTGCCACCAGAGCTCCCTGTATCCCCTTAAAAAAAAAACCAAACCCACTGTCATCGAGTCGATTACAACTTATAGCAACCCTATAGGACAGAGTAGAACTGCCCCATAGAGTTTCCAAGGTACGCCTGGAGGATTTGAACTGCTGACTTCTTGGTTAGCTGCTATAGCACTTAACCACTGTGACACCAGGGTTTCCTGTATTCCCTTACCTGGATTTATTTTTCTTTATAGCACTTACCACCTTATAGTTGATTACATTTCTGTGTGTGCATATTGTCTGCCTTCCCTGACTAAGATGTAAGATTCATGAGGACAAAGACTTGTTTTGGTCCTTGCTGAATCCTCAGCTCTAAGTACATACGTAGTGGCCACTCAATGGTGAAGGAATGAATAGCTGTTCATTTGAATCATATGAAACTGTTGATATCCTAAAATATTTAATCTACAAAAATAAAAATTTCAAATATTTCAACCTTATAATTATTATTACCATTTTATATGTGGGGAAACTAATACTTAATGAAGTAAAATGACTTTTCCAAGTCAAAAAGAGAGAGAAAATGAGAGACAGACTTGAAGCATTTCATTCAATGCAATACTGACTGAACTCCCATTATGTGTGAGACACTGTGGTAGATTTGGGGACTTTTGAGGAAGTCTTGCCCCATCTCCCGGCTCAACTTTTCTCCCTTTGTAGCATAGGATATACTCTCTGCTGAGGCTGGCAGGCTTAGGCAGGGCTATATGTGTGCCTGGAACAGCACAGGTCTCTGCAAAACAAGCATGGTCAGGACAGTGTGGACTGCTCCTTGCTGCTTTGTAATTCCTGGCACCCAGGCGCCTTTCCCAGCATGGGACTTGGCCCTATTCCTCCTTGTCCCAGAGGGAATATAGAACTGCCCTTCCATATTATCCATCCCAATTCCACTTCGACATTGTGAAGTTGCAGTCCATATGCAGGACATCCTCTGCATCCCTGACCCAGAACCAGGACCATCCTGAGAGGGTATGGATGGGAAATTACAGGGATCCCTGTACTTCCATACTCATTAAGCCAACTGCATGGACTACCAGGGCATCCAAAGACAACTGCATGAACTACCAGGGCATCCAAAGGTGGGGAAGTAGAAGGCTGACCTGCATTTCTTTGACAGCAAAGAAAGCAAGTATTTGTGAACTCAGGGATCACAGGAGGGGATGATTAAGCAACAATTGTGAAGGGAACACAGGACAGGGCAGTGTTCAGTTCTGTTGTACATAGGGTTGCTATGAGTGGGAACCAACTCGATGGCACCTAACAACAACAAATGTGTTTAGAACTTGTTCTCCCAGACTGCTACCCCTCTGAGTCACGGTGGGGAGGGTGTGTGACAGAAGGGAACGAGGAAATTAAAAAGCCATATCCCTACCTCTTCCTTTAGCCCTCTTCAAGCCTTCCTTAACTTTTCTTTTTGTTCATTTTCCCTGTCCAATATTTTGTTTCAGAATTAGTTGAAAAAGTCCTATTCTTTTTCTTTAACTGGCATTTTGCTTATCCTACACTTTATTGAGCTCTAGGGCATTTCTGCCCTATAAATAAATAAAACTATTATTATTATGTAGCTCCCCTCAGAACATTAGTTGAAGGGGAGAAGTGACATTTTTCTTTATTTGCATTAGAAATGTGTCGCCGTCACAACAGCTCTCCTCTTGCCTTTGATTAATGGTGTAATTATTCACACTAGCAACACAGATGGAATGAGTTTGAACTTGGTGTGAATTAATACACCAAAATATGTCCCCTGTTCTCTCTCATTGCCTAATTAATTCTGAATTATGAAATTTCCTTTGAGCTATCCAAAAAGGAAAGTCACTGCATTTCAGAGCAATTATTCTTCTTTGTAATAAAAATCAAATGATTTGATAATTATGGGACATTTGAAAAGAGAATGGTCATTTCAGCATTCTGAGATGAGGAGAGCAGACATCATAAATCCTTTTTCAAATGGTTTTATAGTGAAGAACATGTACACGAAGCTGTGTACAAGGGTCCCCAGAGGAGACTAACTGCATGAAGCAGCTTTACCACTGGAGGAGTAGTGGACAGCTTAGGAGCATCACCCCAAGTGTTTCTCCCACTCCTGTGCCTTGATGTCTGAAATTTCCACTATGAAGGCCATGCCTTTGGATCAGGACATCATCTTCAGAGGTTCCCAGTTAAATATGAGTGGCTTGTCCAGGGAGAATAACACAATTATCCACCAGTGCCAGGTGAGGAGAACTTGCCAATCCATGACCACCTATGCCCACATCCTTGCTAGCTGCCCTTTCAAGACAGAAAGAGTCACTAATGTCAGTTTCTGAAACTCAAGACATTGATTGGGCCACAGTAGTTAATGGGTGGGATGTTGTGAGACAGAGGCAAAAACATAAAAACATAGCCCCTGCTTTTTTGGTTCTCAATTCCACTCTGTGGAGATGTGTAAGTGGATTATAGGCTTTAGAACTCACCTCAATTGCCTTTCTTCCTGCAGATTTCTTGAGAGGGTATGATTCCAAGAATTAGATTTAGGACTTGGAGGAAAAGCCTGAGCTGTAAGGTCTTCTTCAACCATTATTAGCACTTTGAACCAGAGTACTAGTTATTTGAACAACCATTAGATAGCTAGAGATTGATAGTTGCCATCAAGTCATGTTGGCCTTGTGTACAGCAGGATGAAATGTTACCTGGTCCTGCACCATCCTCACAATTACTGGCATGTTTGAGTTTATCATGCAGCGTTTGTCTGAGCATCTCCCTCGTCCTCAATGGCCTTCCTCTTCACCAAACATGATGTTCTGCCCCAGCGATTGATCCCTCCCTCAAAGAAAGTGAGTTGGACAATGTTTTTCTGTGATCCATAAGGCTTTCATTGGTTAATTTTTAAAGTAGGTCACCAGGCCTTTGTTCCTAGTCTGCTTTTGTCTAGAAGCTCCACTGAAACCTGTCCACTATGGGTGACTCTGCTGGTACTTGAAATACCAGTGGCATAGCTTCTAGAATCGCAGCAGCTTACAAGCCACCACAGTACAAGAAGCTGACAGATGGGTGGTGGAACAATCATTAGCAGAGTGGTATTTTAATTCTTACTTGTTATTTCTTGTGTGGCTCCCTTAGGATCCTCAGGGAATTTGGGAGAATAGAATAATTGGTATAGCAGGATTTTAGTTTTTGTGTGTGTGTGTGTGTGTGTGATTGTTTTGTTTTGAATTCCTGTCCATTGTATGACATCATTATAAAATTCCAATATAAAATCAAGCAATATTCATCACTCATATGATTATCAATTAGTTTATCATATTACATTGAAATGATGGTCCTCTTCTGGATTATCCTTGTCAACATATACACATTCTGTATTATATCTCATGTGGAAAAAAGAAATGCAAAACAGAATTTCCTAAACCTCACAACTCCCTCTACAATCTCACCTCACATTCTAATTCTTGCCAACCTGTTTTCCCATCAATCCACTAAAATCATTGTCAAAGTCATTAGTATCCTCCTTCTTGCTAAATTCAATGTCATTTCTGTTTTTTTTTTTTTTTTGGTCCCTTAGCTCTATTTGACATAATTCATAAAGCCTTTTTTGAACTTGGCTTCTAGAATACCTCTGTTCTGCTTTTCCACCTGACTCTCTGTCCGTGGCTTCTCAGCCTATTTTCCTGTAGTCTCCTCTTCCCAGGGCTCAATCCTTATAAGCTTATTCCCTAAGTGATCTTACTCAGTACCATGGTCTTAAATACACTAAAACCGGTTGCCATCAAGTCAATTCTGACTCATGGCTTGACTGTGTTCAGGTCCATGTGCCTTTTCATTTGAGGTCCCAGGCTGACAGAGCAGCCCCTATCTGAGGCCTATTGTTCTTATGCTGGAGAGCAGGAACCATAGGAACTGAACTAAGCCAGGTAATCACATTTAAGGCTTCTAATTCGACATAGCAAACTCACATCCACTCAAATTTAATTGGCCAAAGCATGCTCACAGATTCAGTAAGGAAGGGAGGTATAGTCTCCTATGGATGCAAAGACATTTGACCAAGGAGACAGCAGATAGCTGTGTCAATCCAATCTACTAAAAATCCCAAGCATATGTCTTTAGACCTGGCATCTCTCCCCTTTTAAGTGCCAAACTCATCTATCAAACTGACTATTCAACATCTCCATTTAGATGGCCAATAAATGTCTCAGACTTAACATGTCCCAAATAAAACTTGATCCTTCACTCTGTCCCAATCTTTTATACCCTGTCTTCCTTATCAATAAATACCATCATCATTCTCTCAGGTGCTCAGGCTCAAGTCTACAAGTTTTCTTTGATTTCTTTTTTTCCTCCATATCTTACATACAATGCAAGTTCTGATGGTTCTACCTTCAATCTATATCCAATTTCTTAGCACCTCCAGCATCATCACCCTAATGGTCTCTTAACTGATCTCCCTGCTTCTGTTCTTGCATCCCTACAATAAATTATTCACACAGAAAACAGAGAGATCTTTGAAGAATACAAATCATATCTTGTTAAGATATGTTATTTTTCTTGTTAGTTCCCCTCTGAAAAGCCTCTAATGCCTTAGTTTCTACACAGACACCTGGTTTATATTGCAATGAAGTGTCAGTAGTAGGCCTGGATTAACAGAAAGATAAGACTTAGATATTCTGGTAAATCAAACCACATTTGCTTATCTACAGGATATAGGAAGAACGGCTCTGAGGGCAGACTATATGGCAAAAATATCAGTAACATTTTTTTCTAAACAGGTAGTGGTTGAAAACTTCTGAACCCCAAATGCCTAATCAGCTGGCAAACAGTCACAGATAACAATGTCTGAGTGAGTGACAATCACATCAGAACTTTTGGAAGTTCAAGTATCTCCTTCCAGATCCAGCCCTATAAAGCTGGAAGAGTTCTGGGTGTCTGCTGGCCTGGAATGTGATGGAGCTCAACCTCTTCTGGACCTGGTACATGTCAGGGCCATTCAGTACACAAGAGCACCACGGAGAACAGCACACTACAGTGCAAAACAAAATAAAACAAAACAAAAACACCAAACCCTCTGCTATCGAGTTAATTCTGAATCACAGCAACCACTTAACTGCTCCATATATGTTTTCTTGGCTGTGATCATTACCAAAGCAGGTTGCCAGTCTTTCTTCCACGGTGCCACTGGGTGGATTCAAACCACCAACCTTTGAGGTAGTAGTCGAGTACCAACAATTTGAGCCATCCAGGGACCTTTCACTACAGTGCATTCAGGCATAAACATTGCCTTTGTTTTGCACCCCTTTCCTCCACAGGCTAACATAGCTTGATCCAAGTGCACTCCTGAACTCAGTGTTATGGAATTAGAGTCTGTTACCCAGGAGTCTCTGGGAGTCATGCTAACTGGCCTTCAGGTATAGCTCTAAGTGCTCTCCTGCAGTTTTACATGATACTCCAAATACAATTCGAAGTCCTGAAAATGGCCTCAAGGCCCAAAATGATCTGGCCACTGCCTACTTTGTCTCTATCTGCTGTGGCCACACTGGCTTCTTCCTGGTCCCAGAACGCTTCAACCTCATTTTTGTCTCAGAACCTGCACTTTCATTATCCTTCTGTCTGGAACCCTTTATCCAATTTCTCACACAGGTTGTTTCTTCCATCACTTGATTTGGTTACTGTTCAAGCATCAACCATTGGCAAGGCCTCTGTGACCATCCAGTATAAGATAGCTCCTACTCCTGCCCATGTCACTTTATATTTTCTTTTTATATCTTCGTAATACTGAACACAGAAGCCCTGGTGGTGTAGTGGTTAAGAGCTACAGCTGCTAACCAAAAAGTCAGCAGTTTGAATCTGCCAGGTGCTCCTTGGAACTCTTTGGGGCAGTTCTACTCTGTCTTATAGGGTCACTATGGGTTGGAATCGACTTGACGACAGCGGGTTTGGTTTTTGGTTTAATACTGAACACTAATTGACATAAAATGGCATATATGTATTTGTTTAATCTTTGTCTCCCCAACTAGTATGTCAACTCTACAAAGACGAGTACTTGGACTGCATTGGCCATTGCTGTACTCCCATTAGTGAAAACAGCATTTAAAGTGTGAAAGGTACCCAATAAATATTTGTAGAATAAGCAATTGAATGAATTAATGAATAAATAAGACACAGAGTGAAAAACAGTTCATTGAGGACAAGGAAGATATCTAGATGATGATAATAACTATGATAACACCATGAAAAAATATATTATTATTTTGCAGATGAGGAAACTGAGGAATAGAAAATTTATATATCTTGCCCATGATCACACATTTGGTAAAGGGTAGAGTCAAGGTTCAATCCCAAAGGCAACATGATGCCAAGGCCATCAATTTAAACTCCATTTTGTGTTGCCTACAACATACTAAAGCAGTGTTGTCCAAAATGGGGTATGTGCAGCCGGGGGGAGGGGTGCACAGAAAGAAACACTGGGGTACGCAGGAAAGTTAAAACGTCTATGTCTATTCTTTTTTAGACTTGTATGATTTTCATTTCTATTTTGTGTAGGTTTTATAGTGTACACAATTATATATATGCACTACTGGTATAGTAGTTTATGTGTACTTTTGTTACTAAATATTCACAGATAAGGGATGTATGCTCCAAAATGTGCTTCAAAAATATTTGGAGGCCACTTTTCTAGATTATTGTGCATTTCTGGGAAGTTCTGAGTAAGATGGGGTACTGGGTGTCCAAGGTGAGGAAGGGACTAGAAGCCAGTGATGGAGGTGCCTACTGGACATGGAAGGAGGGGAAGAGCACTTAGCGTTGACACCCTCAGTCTGAGTCTGTGGGTGGGGCTGATATGTAAGGGAATGTAAGGGTTTGTTTTCTCAGACACATCTGGTGAGACACCCCCACTCACCACCACCACAGCAAATAGTGGCCTCAATTAATTTTAGAACAATATTCGAAACCTATCTGATGAGGCTAAAGCCCTTAGGAAATGCTTCTGTATCCAGATTCCCAGAGGGCCAGATTAGGAATTGCTTCCTATTTCCTCTTCTCCCCTCAATCTTTCATATGTGTATGTGGGTTCATACATGCACACACACACACACACAGCACACACCCCCACAGACACACACTTTCACACTTAAGACTTCCTGTCAGCAAGGAGGAAAACCTGGCTTGAATGGAGAATTTGAGAAATTGCAGGAGGTAAGAAACTATCCAGTCCCTCCCTCCCCTTCACTCAAAGGTGTAGAATGCAGCTAGAACCAGGATTGGGTTTTCCAGGTCACCTAGCTTCCCACTGTGCTTCTCACCCTTCCATGGAAGCCATTCCAACTCACTTATGCCGTTTTCTTACAGGGCAGCTTCCACCAGAAGGCTGGCTACATTCTCATCATGCCAGGTCTTTGGGACACTGGCATCCTTGGGGCCTTCAATAAGCAGAGTTCCTGTGAATGCTGAGCCTGCTTTCTCTTCACTGTAATATGATGTGATCCTCAGGTAGTAAGACCTGCAAAACATGTCCTAAGAAGCACTGAATGGATCTGTCATCTTGATTTCCATACCCTCTCAATTAATAATTCAGCCCCTGTCCTCTAAATAGCAGCTCCTTGCTGCCTTACAGAACAGGAACCCAAGCAAGTACTTGAAGCTTAATTGAACTGGATGTTTAGAATCAAACTTCATTAGCTCACATTACTTCAGTTTGCCTAATTTGTTTCTCTCTGTGAGCTTCGATAAGCTTGGTTTAACATCTTCTAAACTGTAGTGTTTATCATCATCAATGCCTACTCAAATTACTTCTGCAAACTAATGGACCAGGAGAAAAATGGTTTAAAAGGTACAGCAATTTTGTGTGGAAATTTCTATACACACACACAGAATATTGAGGCCAAATCACCATGTGTCATGGATTGAACTACGTCCCTGCAAAAAAAGTGTGTATCAATTGGGCTGGGCCATGATTCTCAGTATTGTGTGATTTTCCTATATGTTGTCAATCCTGCCTCTATGATGTTAATGAGGGAAGATGGACGGCAGTTATGTTAGTGAAGCAGGACTCAGCCTACAGGATTGGATTGCATCTTGAGGCAATCTCTTGAGATATAAAAGACAGAAGCAAGCAGAGAGACATGGGGACCTTATACCACCAAAAAAGCAGTGGGAGGGGCAGAGCAAGTCCTTTGGGCCCAGGGTTCCTGCACAAAGAAGCTCCTAGTCGGGGGGTGGGGGGATTGATGAGAAGGCCAACAGAGAAAGAAAGCCTTCCCCTGGAGCTGACACCCTGAATTTGAACTGTTAGCCTACTTTACTGCGAGAAAATAAAATTTCTCTTTGTTAAAACCATCCACTTGTGATATTTCTGTTACAGCAGCACTAGATGACCAAGACACCATATAAGTGCACTTATTTCCATAGGACAGCTCTACTGTTTAAAAAGGAAACATAACCAGGAAAAGCCTTTCATTTTAATCATCAACATTCAACATAACTTGTTTAGGTGCCATGAATTCATAAATTTTGAGATTTTATTTCTATTTATTTGTGGTTTGTGTGTACGGTCAAGTTGATTCTGGCACACAGTGACCCTATGGGACAGGGTAGAACTGCCTCATAGCATTTCCTAAGTTGTTGACTCTATAGGACAGAGTAGGACCGCCCCACAGGGTTTCCAAGGAGCGCTTGGTAGATTCAAACTGCTGGCCTTTTGGTTAGCAGCCATAGCTCTTAACCACTATGTCATCAGGGTTTCCGTTGTAATCTTTATGGGAGCAGACTACCAGGCCCTTTCTCACGTGGACTGGTTAGTGGTTTAGAGCCACCAGTCTTTCGGTTAGCAGCTAAGTGCTCAACAATTGTGCCACCAGGGCTCCTATTTATAGTCAGGGATAAATTCATTGATATGCTATTCTTCAAATTTGTAGAGACTTTTGCCTAACCTGTGTGTATGTGCATGGATGTGTGTGTGCGTATACACATGTGCATGTTCGCATTTGTGAACAAAGTAACCATCTGTAAAGAGGTGTGCCCGTCTAAGAATGGCTCTATTGATTCATCCCAAGTACAGAGAAACATTTAGCATCATTAAGTCATATAATGGAAGGATACATCAGCAACTGGTAGCATTGGTTTCATCCAAGGAGGGATGCTGAGAGGGAAACTTTCCTCTGAATACCTATTTATACATGTTTAATTGCACATCTTATCTTTTCCAAAAATTAAAGAAAGGATGCATTGGCAGTAGTAATAATACCAAATAATCAGTTTCTCCAGAGTACTGAGGCCTGTTAGCTGTGTCACATATCTAGTTTATATTTTCCTATAAATGCAAATACCATAATTCAAATATGTTTCTGTAATCACCAGGCAAGTGTTTCAGAGATCTGATGACAGTCTGTCCATTGTTTATTACTTTAACGTGGAAATTGCATATAAGAAAGCATGGCCAACACTGAGAGTATGGAAACCTGTTATAACACCATCACACCTACCTCAATAATTCTGTGTACTTCTCCCAGAATCTAGAACAGACAGGTGTATTCATTTACTGCAAATGCTGACATAAACTATAGTTTAAAGGAGACCAGCCACCATCAGATTTATAAGAAGTCTCTTTTAGATCCTTTCTGCATTGATAAAAATTGACTTATTTCCCTTATTACCTTGCACTTGCTTAAATGGACCCACTTACACTAGGAATGGAAAATTCAGATAATAAAACATATAATCTGGAGCCCAATTGTCTTACACTCAAAAATAGAGAACTCAGATATTCCAGTGAAATTGCCATTCTTATCTTTTAAGTTATCTAAATAATTGTCTCAGTTCCTCACTTTGCTTACACACCCAAATATCGCTGGACTTCATCAGGGAACAAATGATGTACAGGATAATTATGGTCAAATTAATATGCATGCTTAGGTGTCTAAGGCTGGGTTCTCTAGAGAAGCAAAATCAGTGAAGCATATATATATAGAGAGAGAGATTTATCTCAAGGAAATGGTTCATACAGTTGTAGACCCTGACAAGTCCCAAGTCCATGGGTCAGGAGTCAGTTGCAGGAGCTGATGAACCCAAGATCGGTAGGTCAGACGGCAGGTTGCTGGCTTGCAGGCTGCAGAGGCCGATGAATCCCACGATTGGCAGATAAGCTGCTAGCTCAAGCGCCAAGATCGCTCATAGAAGATCTCATCATGGAGTTGATTACACCATTATATAACTGCCATATTACATCATTACATAACTGCCAAACCACATTATAATTGCCAAATCGCTGAGAATCATGGCCCAGCCAAATTGACATACAATCTTAACCATCACATTAGGTTTACCTAGATTGATAACCTTCATCAATGAAATTTAAAACATCTGTTCCTCTGGCCTTTTTCAAGGTTCTATCCACATCTAATATCTTAAACGGCACTCAGGGAGAGTCACATTTCACTTAAGAATCAATCAGGAAACAGTATAAGCTACTGTCACTCCTCCGGTCACCATCTGTGCTTTTGCAGTCATTCAGAGAAAAACCTCTTTCCAGTGGCTTCTTTCAGGTGGTTAACACCCACAACACTGAAACTGGCCACCCAGCTCAGGAAATTACCTCCTGTCCTGCACTCGGGCCCCTATTGCTGCTATAGCATTGTCAATGCTTCCGGAGACGTGGATAGGGAAATAGCTGCCATCTTCTTTGGATTTTACCTTCTCACCATGGTCCCGAGGCACCCTCCTGGTGCAATGGTTAAGTGCTCTGCTGCTAACCAAAAGGTTGGTGGTTTGAACCCACCAGCCACTCTGCAGAAGAAAAGACCTGGTGATCTGCTCCCATAAAGATTACAGCCCAGAACACCCTATGGGGCAGTTCTGTTCTGTCACATAGGGTTGCTGTGAATCAGGATCAACTATATGGCACACAATAAAACAACAACAACCAGGGTCCCACATCAGAGTTGCTTGGGCACAAAGGTGCTACAGTGCTTTTACTTTTACATAAACACATTTCACCCAGGGCCAATAAACACTGATAGGGCTGCTTGGGTGGGGCAGTTTCAAATGACAGTCATTGTTCCACTGGCATCTGGCTCACAGCTGGATGTTCCTCAGTGGTGTTCAGTGTCCATTCTAATCTGGTTTCTATTCATTTCCCCTGATCAGTCTCTTGGCCATGCCTTATCCCCAGCCATTGATATTGTTTGAGTTCAATTCCCAGAAATCTCTTAAGCCTTAATGCAAATAAGTAAATAAAAATAGATGCCAGAAAGGAAGATCCATCACTAGCTCTATAAACAAATTTCTATCTGGTTTTAGCTAGGAAAGAATTTAAACTACGTAAACATAATGTTGGCATACAGTAGCTGGCCTGATGGTTCCAACTGAAGAGCTGAACAATGCAGTGAGAAACAGCCAATCATTCATTCAACTGTCTGTTGTTGTTAGGTGCCTTGGAGTTGGTTCTGACTCATACAGACCTTATGTACAGCAGAACGAAACACTGCCTGGTCCTGTACCACCCTCACAGTTGTTGCTATGTTTGACCCCATTGTTGTAGCCACTGTGTCAATCCATCTTGTTGAATGTCTTTTTTTTTTTTTTTGCTGACCCTCTGCTTTACCAAGCATTATGTCCTTCTCCAGGGACTGGTCCCTCCTGATAGCATGCCCAAAGTAAATGAGATGAAGTTACAAAGTCAGTCCAGGCTCTCCAAGAAACAAACACCAAGATGGGAAATGATGTACAAGTGGTTTATTAGGGAAACACCTGTGAAGGTGGTGAGACAACAGCTG
Source organism: Loxodonta africana (assembly GCF_030014295.1). Classification (NCBI taxonomy): domain Eukaryota; kingdom Metazoa; phylum Chordata; class Mammalia; order Proboscidea; family Elephantidae; genus Loxodonta; species Loxodonta africana. Next base: position 36,182,633 of record NC_087351.1, read on the forward strand.
AGGAGGCTGGGAAAGACGTTAGACTGCAGTGCAGGCCTGACCCCCCAGTGAAGGAGAGAGGAAAGGAAATTTGGGTGGAAGCGTCCTAGGCTCTGTACCATCTAAGCAAGTTCAGCAAGGCTGTCCTGGAGTCCTTAAATCAAAATCTGACATCAGAGAAGTCTCACTTTATCCAGGGCCTGCGCCAGTATACCTAGAGTGTTCAGTCATTGACTAGAAGCCACCTACGGGAGGTGTGGCCTCAGCCCAAATGTGGTGGTTGATTTCAGAGCAGTAGCCAGGCCTGTAGTCAGAATGCCGACAGGTACATTTTCATGGTCACCACGGAAGCTGTCTAATTCCTTTGAAATTTTCAAATGGGTTTATATGTGTTGACATTTAGCAAGATTCTTAAGAGATTTGTTCAAAAGGAAATCCTACTAGGAGGACCTTTGGCCATTTCCTGTTCAAGATCCTTTCTCCCAACAGCTCTCCAGGACGTTCATCTTGTAATACCCTTATTTTTCACAGCTGGCTTGGCAACTCCCTTCTTCTAAAATGCCCAGGACCTGGGGCAGCTATGTGTTAACCTTCTTGATCAAGGTGGGAAGTTCTAAGGACACCAACTTTAAGAGAAAATTGCTCAGCATCAGTCTGCTGAGTGCCTATAACTTTGAGAGCTGGTTGATAACTACAAATCAAGCCATTCTTATTAAGTGTCTTACCCAAATGGCTCAAGTGATAGGTTCAGAACTAGAGTCCAGGGCTCCTGACTCCTAGTAAGTATGTCTTTCAGTATCTTTTGCTTTTTTATTATTATTTTGTCCCTTAACTTTTCTTTGTTTGGGGTAGTTTGGATCCCTTAAGACTTCACCCTGGCTTAAATTTCACCCCAAGGTCTATGGGCATAACAGAAGCCATCTGACAGAAGTACTTTGCCTAATGCTGTGGGTGGACTTTATCCTATACCATCTCACTACATTACTTGGTGCTGCTATAACAGAAATACCACAACTGAATGGCTTTAACAAACAGAAATTTATTTTCTTATAGTTAGGAGGCTAGAAGTCTGAACTCAGGGTGTCAGCTCTAAGGAAAGGCTTTCTCTCTCTGTCAGCTCTGATGGAAGGTAAGGACCTTCCACCTTGTCTGTCCTGAGCTTCTGCTCCTGGGTGATCTTCATGTGGCTTGGTATCTCTCTTCCTCCATCTCTGATTTCTTGTTTAATCTCTTTTCTATCTCAATAGAGGTTGGCTTAGGACACACCCTACACTAAGCCTGATGTTAACCACAATCATGGAGGTTAAAATTTACAACACATGTTTTGGGGGGACATAATTCAATCCATAACACCTAGTATCTTGTTCCACTGTTTTCTCCTTATTAAAATCCTCACTCAGTTCTTCCTTATACCTGGCATCCTTTCTCAGTTCTAACCATGAATCTTGGCTGTGTCTTCCCTGCATTTGGCTGTCCTCTCTTGACTCAGAGTCACCCTGGTCAGATGGACCAGGACCTGCCCCACATTAAGCACAGCCTGGGGACTTTCCCATACTCGTGCTATGGGAGCCTGGCCCAGGATGACTGGGGCCTGTGACTTCGCCACACATTGAGGAGAGAATCACTGATGGGCACTGGATGGGCTTTGGGGTTCAATGAATCTAAGATGGCTCCAGCCCTTGAATCCATAAACCTCTAGAACTCTATTCGTAGGAGGAATACACACTACCGAGTGGTACTGAGCTAAATTAGAGAAAATGCATGGATTGTGGACAGGTAGGGGTAGTTTGATTAATTAGGGCCTGAAGTATGCATCACAATGTATTTTCACTGCTCTGGCTGCTACTGCACATTAGCATTCAGCTGTCACAGAATTCTAAATAGTACCTGTTCCCGTGAAGGAAAAATATTAAGGTTCATTCACTTACAAAAGGCTAATATTTTTTCCAGAGGATAAAGTGCCAGACTGCCAGCCCCAGGGCCCAAGGAGGCTGTGTTTACCCAGGACAAGGAAAGTTTGGGGGAAGTTTCCTTGCCTCTGCCTTCTCTGCACCTCCTGGGAAGGGAGTCTTGTGCTTCCTATGCTGTCTCTCCATAGTGGGGATAGGGGTTGAGGGTCTTCGCTCTTCTGCAAAAACTTCTTCACATTTAAGACAATGGGACATACATCTCTGCTTCAACATTGCTCTTGTTTAAAAAAAAAAAAAAAACCAGGCCACTGAGCTTATCTTGTTTGGTCAAGCAAGATGAGGCTTAAGGCTGGAAATTGCAAGCAGCCAACAGGACTCCACGTTTGTAGAGCCTAGCCCTTTTCATGCTTATTAACTTATTTGATCTTACATCAATCTTGGGCAGTTGGTAGGACAAATGCCATCATCCCCAGTTGATGTGAAAACCATTCATTCTTTCAGCAACCAGATATTTAGTACTAACTAAGGATTCCTTTCCTATATTTATTAAGTGCTTGCCATATGCCAGACACAGACTAGTTGCTGTCTAATCTAATGCCCATAGTGACCCTGTGAAATAGGTATTATTATTAACCCTAGTTTGCAGATGAAGCAATAGGAACACAGAGAAGTGACATGATTTATCCAGGACTTTAGTAAGTGGTAGAGCTAGGATCTGAGTTGATGCAGTCTGACCCCAGAATCCATGCCCTGCACTGCTCTGCTGTACAGTCTGTTGAACACACAGATAATTATTCAGCTACACTTGATAGACACAATGAAGAAAATGTACAGTATGCCATAGGAATTAGTACGGGGACAGGGGTCCTAACTTAATCATGGAGTGAGGAAAGGCTTCCCCCAAGGAAGTAACATTTAAATTGAGACCTGAAGGAGGAGCAGGAGTAGGAGTAAGACAGGGAAATGAGTGAGGGTAGGAAGGGCATGCTAGACAAAGAGAACAGCATACGCAAAGGCCCAGGGGAGGGTAGGATGATGGCACTTTGAAGGACCTGAGGAAACTGGTTAGTTTACTGATTTGGAAGCATGAGGGAGCAGAGAGAGGTGAGGTTGAAGTGATAGGTAGACGAAAAGCCTACAGGCTTAGTAGTCCATATTAAGGATTTGGCTTGGGTCAAAGAACACTGGGAATCCACTGAAGGGAAGATCTGAGTTTATAAAGACTCAAGTCTTTGAAACCCATGTGAAATTGTTCACTACAGATTAGTAACTAAGCAGAAGTAAGCCTGTGCTTACCTTGCTTATAGGACAATTCATCCTTGTCAGAGATTGTAAATTTGAAAACAGGCTTTGATTCTATAGGAAGGTACTGTTGAGTTGAGAGAGAGAGAGATGCCAGCCATACCTAGAAGCAGAATTTTTGGTGTGGTAAAAAAATGTGAAATTGTTCACTACAGATGATCTGGTAAACAAGGTAAGCACTGTATTTACCTTGTCTATTGAATAACCTGCCCCTGCATAAACATCTAGGTTGATGGTGGTGTTATCTTCTTCAAACACGGAAGAAGAGACAGGTTGGTAATGGGGGAAAAAATAAGGAACAAGTTCTATTTTGGACAGATTTCAGAGTTTCAGAAGTCAAGGAAACATGGAGTATTTATGAACCTGGAACTCATAAGAGAGGCCTGTGCTAAATATACACATTGACGTATCACTAAGATGGTGGTTGAAGTCCTAGGGAAGAGTAGAGATGAGAAAAGGAAGAGGTCTAGGTTATAACCCCGTGGTACCACCACATTTAAAGGTCTAGTAAAGAAGGAAGGTCCATCAAAAGAGAATGAGAAAAACAACTAGTTAGGAAGGGGAAAATAACAACAATGAAGTCAGGGGAAAAGAGTGAAAAAAGAAGAAGGGGGTGCTCAACTGTGTTGACTCCTGGGAGACAGCAGATGAATGAGGACTGAAGAAGGTCTTTGGCTTTAGGTATTTGGAGGTCATTGGTAGCCTTAGCAGGACCATTTCAGTGGAGTAGTGGGCAAGTGAGGAGAGGAGTAAGTGAATGGGAAGGAAGTGGAAGCAGTGAGTAAAGTGACCAGAAATCAAAGCATTTCACCCTATTGTTAGAAGGAAGGAGATCCCAGAAAGATGAAGTGACTTGCTAGAAGTCTGACAGTAAATGTAAGTGTTTAGGCACAAAGTAGGTGTGCCTGTTGAGACTAGTGCTTCTTCAGGCAGCAATAGGAGCTGACCTTTCTTTGACAGAACCCCCTGCTTTTAACTCTGATCCTTTGATAATAAAAGAAAGAAAATGGATGTTACCAAAGGACTCTGAGTGATGCAAATGGTTAATGTGCTCAGCTGCTAACTGAAAGGTAGGAGGTTCGAGCTCACCCAGAGGTACCCTGGAAGAAAGGCTAGGCAATTTACTTCTGAAAAATCACTCTTTCAAAGTCCTGTAGAGTACAGCTCTACTCTGACACACATGAATTCGAATTGACTCAATGGAAACTGGTGTGTTTTGTTTTGTTGGTTCTGAAGGACTATTGAATACTTAATATTCTAGCTCAAGCCACAGAGTTTTTCTTCAAGTCAGACATAGCTGGCAGATACATAACATGTGCTTTTAGCTCTCTATAATAAATACTGTATTTGTGTCTTCATTTCTGAGAAGTATAGCCTCTTGTTGCAGACCTACTGATCCACATGAAAATTGGGTGTCTTCGACCAGAGAAATGAAGCCTGCGCTCAGGTTACTTCAGTGCTTTGAATGCATAGCATCACATTTTGTCGTTTTCAGGAGAAAGAGCTGGGTGAAGCAGGCAGGAAGTGTTAGAACACCTAAGTCCCCGTAGTCATTTGTCCATGGCGTAAGGTTTTAAACAAGTCCCTCTTCCATATTTGGGCTCAGGCCCTGGCCCAAGTGACAGGTAGGCAGTTTCTTCTCTAGTAGTGTTCAGCTACAATGCCTAGGAGCCCCGATGGACATCTTGTCATGACTCATACTTACGGAGTCTCAATGAATGCCAGCCAGAAGGATAGATTTTAATGAAACACTTATAGTAAGCACTCTTTCACCAGTTAATCCAGTCCTGGAGTCATTCATTTTTTATTTGAGAATGGTATTAAATTATGACCAGAATGAACGATGAGATGGGTTATCTCATTGCCCACTGAGGTATCAGAGATTCCTCCCTTCTGGGGCCATCATTTTTCTTTTCAAAAAAAGTACACACTCAAAAAGAAGGAAGCAAATTTTTCTACACTTGTAGAAGCCTTAGAAATCTTCATTTTGAGAAGACAGGGGACTTTGTAGGTCTTTACAGGACACAGCAAAAAGGGAAGAAGTTTTCTAACTGTGTATGTCTGTGTGATTTCCTAAGTGTGTGCATATGTTTTAAGCCAATTTGTAAATTCATATCATGAAGAAGATAAATCCAAGACAGTGTTTATAGGATGTCACAATAGCCCGTTTAAACGGAAAAAAAAAAAAAAAAACTGTTTACTTGGACTTAAGGGCTGTGCTTTCTTCTTCTTCTTCTTTTTTTTTTTTCCAATTCCTTGACAGTACTAGATATTTTGCCACTGAGTAGATATTATAATCTGGCCTAAATTTTGTTCTGACTTGGCACTGAGGTAGATCACTCTGACCTCTAGCTATTATTATATCCTGGTTAATGATGAGATGGATCAGTTTTTTTAATTTCCCGGTTTTCATGATTGAGGTTATTTTGAGTATTTCCTTCCAAGTGGTAAGAGATGAGCAGTGGCAGGTCCTGGTACTGTCCCTCCTCTCCTTGTGGCAGTAATAATAGCTATAGAATAAGGCTGAAATAGTATATCCTGCTTTGAGATGCTACCACATTCAAATGAAACTCCCTAAGTTAGAAGCTTTAGATGCTGCATAATAGCTACCTACTTAATAAATCAGAGAAGGAAGGAGCTAAATCATTTCATTTAAAATTAAGTACAAAAGGGCTTCAGTGTCTTTCTCACCAAGCTATTGCTTCTGGAATGGTATTGTACCCAGACCCGGAGATCAACTGTCTTATAAGTGGAAGTGGTCTCAAACCTCACTGCATTAGAGTGTTAACTAGAACCTGATGAAGCATAAAGATGAGCAAACCCAACGTACAGTCCACTGTGCCTGCCTGACTCCTTGAAAATCTTTGATTGAAAGAATCCTCAGTTTTGCAATTTCTCCAAGAAATTTGATCTGCTCTATTCCCTAGTAAATCACCCTGCAGTTTCTCAGGGAACAATATGGACAATATTTTCTTGATTTGAATAAATGACTGGCAACATGCGTAAGGATGTGCCTTGTTAAAGTGTATCAATCGATTAATGACTTGGGAAAGAGCCACTTTACAGCTCTTTGCTGCATTATTAGTCATTTTATTATAACAGGTTGTGTTACTTCATAATGTGATTTTCATCTTTATAGAAACGCAGTTATGATCACGTGCACTTGGAAAGGTTAACTAGTGTGTTATAAAAATATTAAAATCTTATCAACTTGGGTGCAATTGCTTGGCTCCTGTGACTATTCAGTGACTTTGGCTCTGAAAGAAAAATTTACTGAATTTTTGGTATCGTACCTTTGAAGCCCGATAATATATAGAATCTTAGCTCTAGGAGGGCCCTTACATCTCTTCCAGTCCAAGCCTCTGATGTTACAAATAAGGAAACTGAGGTATAGAAAGGGAGAGGACTTCCACAGGCTCACATCAAATTGTTAGGCTGCCCACCCTACATCGATAGGTGTTTCTTACACGTCTTTGCTGGGCCTTGTACTGTGCTAGGTGCTGGGGAGAATGCACAGTTTCAGTCTTGCACCTAGCTGAGGAGATAAAACCGGCATGTATAAACATTTGAAGATGGCACATGGCAATGTATCGAGTATGAGCAAGTACGCCCCAACTCCAGGAAAGAGGCTGTGTTTTATAGCCATGCAACGCATTAGGATAATCCCATAGGCCAGGTTGAAAAACAAAGCATACTTTGAGGCAGAGCAGTGATAGCCATCATCATGTGGGTACAACACAGTGCTGGGCCACTTGCAGTTTCATCCTGGCTCATGAGTAGCAAAAGCATCAGTGGGACCAGACAGTGGGGCTACTGGATGCAGAGAATCAAGCTTAGAACCACTCTATCAGGAAGACTAGAAAAGCCTGAAGTTCCTCCCTCGTGTGATTTTCTTCCTCCTCACTCTGGCAGTATCTTTCCAAACAGGAGGCCAGTGAGTATAATAGTTAATAGTACAGGTTCTAGAGCCAGATGGACTTGGACAGGAGCCTCAGCCCTGACACTTTGTTGTTGTATGACTTCGAGCAAATTATTTCACTCGAGTTTCATTTCCTCATGTGTAAAATAAGAATAATTAATGTCTACCTCATATAATTTTTGTGAAGATCAGTTGAGATATTTCATGGAGTTAAGCACACAGAACAGTATCTGACATAGGACGATTCTTATTTCAAGGATCAATTTTTAATATATCCAGATAAGCATAGTTGATGTTAGCAATTAGGAGAGTGTGTGTCTTTGTGTGTCTGTGTGTGTTTATACCTCTATCAAGAAGATCTTCAGGTTATGGAATCCAGTTGTCTACGTATGAATAGCTATTTAAATGGCCAAAAACAACAGATAGTATTACAGTGGAAACGTTAAGAAGCAGCTCATTCGTAAGTGGTCCTGTCAGTTGTTGGGTGTTTACCCGTTTCTTTTTTTCTGGGCACAAAGGAAGACTACATTTCTCGGGCTCCCTCACGGTTAGTTTAAGACCATGACTGTATTCTAGCCAATACGGTGTGGGAAGAAGTGACATACACTACTTCCAGGTTGTACATAAAACTCTCTGTAGGAGTTCCTGCAGGAACCCTGGTGGCACAATGGTTAAGCACTAACCGAAAGCCTGGTGGTTGGAATCCATCTAGCAGTTTCATAAGAGAAAGATCTGATGATCTGTTCCCACAAAGATTACAGCCTAGAAAACTGTATGGGGCAGTTCTACTCTGTCACATGGGGTCACTATGAGTCAGAATCAACTCGACAGCACCTAACAACGACAACAAAAAAGGAGTCCCTAGGTGGTGCAAAAGGTTAAGCTTGTGGCTACTAACTGAAAGGTTGGCAATTTGAACCCACCCAAAAGAGAGGCCTGACAATCTACTTCCTAAAGATCAAGCCATGAAAACCCTATGGAGTGCAGTTCTACTCTGCAACTTATGAGCTGAAATCATCTCCTTGGCAAATGATATGATTCCCCACTCCCTCTTCTTCTATGGTCAGATGTTCCATATAGTATAACCACTAAATGGAAAGAACATGGAAAGAAAACCCAGATTCTTCACAACAACAGGTTTTGATACCAAAAAACTGAAACACAGAGATTTGAACTTACAGTGTCTAGCACGTTAAGTCCTGCTACTATTTGCAAGTTTTGAAGAGCAGGCATACAAATGAGCTAGCAATGCAGAAGTGATTTTTAAGAGAATGGATCTTAAGCTGAAATATCAGAAAAACCAGAACCTTGGTCTGAAATATATACATTCGCTTCCGAGAAATACCAATTAGAAAAACTGAACAGAAGAAAAACATTTCTGGGACAGTAGTTTAAGTGATCCCTAGGGGCTGTACGTCTTTTGAATGGTCTCCTCACTATGTCTGACCATTATGCCACCTCCTTACCTGGTCCTTGTAAGTTCTATGCACCTGCCCCTATGTTACGCATTGTGGGAGTAAAGTGGATGTTCCGCCATCTTACTTAGGTTGTAGTAAAATTTAGTTGCAGTAAAGATGGGAAATTGGAAGACATCAGGTAACCTTATACACAATTCCTTAAACTTTAACTTTCTGAATTCAGTTTTATGGATCCTTACACTATTCCCCAATTTGACTATAGAAATAGTAGAAATATGATTTGAAAGACAGAGTTTCTAGCCAGATCTGGATTTCCTCACCTGAATATATTGTGACTTTAGTCAAGTTATTTAATTGTTTATTTAAAATAGGAGACAAATTTGCCTGCTTAGATTACCCCACACAGTTGTTTGGGGGTGAAAGAAAACCACTTATGTGAATGGACAGTCTACTTGGCAGGAGATGTGACATTGTTTGAGAATAAAATCCCAGACTCTAGAGCCTGAGAAAATTATCACCAGAAACCAGAACTGGCTGAATTATCCATATAGATGGTCTTCAATATTAAATAATTTGACATAGTAAGAGTCCAGTAGAAATCTCATGGGGTCCCTATTTATGTTCAATGTGGCAATTTTTTTTTTTAACAGGTTAAACTCAATTGGGGATTTCCTCTTTCCATCAAAAGGAGTGGATATAAAACCTTCCCAGGTCTCCCCATGGGCAAACACTTTCTCTTATTCTTTTCTTGTGAGACTGAGGCTGGACTAGTTGGGAGTGGGTGGAGCAAGAGGGGAGTTGGTAGGGTGAGAGAGTAGCAGAGGAAGAATAGCTGATATTTACAGAACTTGAGGACAACTGTTCTCACTGGGTTGACAGGAGAGCCCCAGGTCCTCAGACTCTACATATTAAAAGCTGAACACACTATCTTGCTCCCTCATTTCCTGTTATACATCAATGTCACATCTACTGTCAGGCAGGCTGCCAACTTCACATTCATATCCGGACAAACCAGAAATCTATGAATCCTAGATACATCCAAACTCCCTGAGGGACCGAATTACTGGGCCAAGGACTGGGGACCACGGTCTCAGGGGACATCTTGCTCAATTGGCATGACATGGTCTACAAAGAAAGTGTTCTACGTTCTACTTTGGTGAGTAGTTTCTGGGGTCTTAAAAGCTTTTGAGCGGCCATCTAAGATACTTCACCGGTCCCACCCCATCTGGAACAAAGGAGAATGAAGTAAACCAGAGACACAAGGGAAAGATTAGTTCAAAGGACTAATGGACCGTAACTACCACAGCCTCTACCAGACTGAGTCCAGCACAACTAGATGGTGCCTGGCTACACCGCCAACTGCTCTGACATGGATCGCAATAGAGGGTCATGGACAGAGCTAGAGAAAAATGTAGAACAAAATTCTAACTCACACAAAAAAGACAAAACTTACTGGTCTGACAGAAGATGGAGAAACCCTGAGAGTATGGCACCCAGACACCCTTTTAACTCAGTACTGAGGTCACTCCTGAGGTTCAACCTTCAGTCAAAGATTAGACAGGCCCATATAAAAAATGAGAGTAAATGGGCACACCAGCTCAGGGGCAAGGAAGAGAAGGCAGGAGGGGACAGGAAAGCTTATAATGGGGAAACCAAGGTTGACAAGTGGAGAGTGTTGACATGCCATGGGGTTGGCAACCAATATCACAAAAAAATATGTGTATTGTTTAATGAGAAACCAATTTGCTCTGTAAACCTTCATTTAAAGTACAATGAAAAAAAAATCTATGAATTCCCTTAGTTTATTCCCCCACCCTCTGCATGTAATTATGACTTAATCCATTCAGTGAATGTCTCTGCGCCAGATACTATTTTAGGTGCTGGTGCTGTAGTAATAACCTAGACAGACAAAAATGTCCTACCCTTCTAGGGTTTACATTCTAATAAAGTAACAGATATTAACAACACATTTAAGAAATAAATAATATAGCAGAAGGGGATGTAGTATTATGGAAAAACATGAAAGCATAATAATGGGTCATTAAATTTTCTTTTAAGGAGCCTTGATGGTGCAAATGTTAAGTTCTCAGCCACTACCTGAAAGGTTGATGGTTTAAGTCCACAAAGCAGCTCCATAAGACAGAGACCTGGAGATTTGCTCCTGTGAAGATTAATAGCTTAGATTTGTGGTGTTGGTGTGAAATACTGAATATACCATGTACTGCCAGAGGAATGAACAAATCCATCTTGGAGGTAGTATGGCCAGAATGCTCCTTAGAAGCAAGGATGGTGGGATTTTGTCTTACTTACTTTGGACACATCATCAGGAAAGACTAATCTCTAGAAAACGATATCATGTTTGGTAAAGTAGAGGGTCAGGAAAAAACGAGGGAAACTTTCAATGGATGGATTAACATGGTGGCTGCAACAAATGAGCTCAAACATACCAAAGATTATGAGGATGGCTCAGCAACAGGCAATGTTTTCTTCTGTTATACATAAGGTTGCCATAAGTTGAAGCCGATTCTACAGCAACTAACAACAACAACAAATCCTCTTGGCCTCACCTCCTAAACATTTCTCACATCCCTCTTCTCTTCAGATCTACCGTTGCTGCCTTAGGGCAAGTCTTCATCATGTTCCATTTGTGTGGTTGAAATTGACTTCTCAGGGTGTCTCAGCCTCCAGCCTTGCCCCTCCAATCTCTCTTCTGTGGGATAGCCCGTGTTCCCTCTTAAACACACATGTCATCAATGCCTTTCCATAACTCAAAATCCTTCAGTGGCTCACTTCTGTCCCAGGACTCTCAAACTCTTTAGCATGCAAGGTCCTCTGTCACAGACTTCTTACCCCCTTTTCCAATCTATTTCAGTCCTCCTTGCCCCAGCACACAGCTTAGGGAGCTATCACAAGAAAGTTCCTAGCAGCCTCCAGATTCACGATACTTTTTCATGTCTACGTGTCTTTTCTTATGTTCTTCCCTCTCTCTGAAATGCTCTTGCTCTACCTTTTTCCTTTCCCTACTCCATGTCTCACATATCCAGCACAGCCTTTTTGTCTCTTCCTGTCACCCTCCCCCCTTTCTGGCTAACTTGACTCATCCTCAAGACCCGGTTCAAGAGCCTCTTCTTCAATGAAAACTTCCCTAAGCACTCCAACTCTCACTGAGGTGATCATACCCCACTTTTATCTTATCCCTATAACTTGCACATACTACAGTGTTGGGTCTTCCTGTATTCTTCCAATATTTTATTACTTCTATGTCTCCCTCACTAGATTGTGAGCTCCTTGCAGGAAAAGATATGTCTATTTCACCTTTGTGCCTCCAGGGCCTAGTAGTAACCCCCCCCCCAAAAAAAAAAAACAAACCCAGTGCCCTCGAGTCAATTCTGACTCATAATGACCCTATAGGACACAGTAGAGTTGCCCCACAGAGTTTCCAAGGAGTGCCTGGCAGATTCAAACTGCTGACCCTTTGGTTAGCAGCCGTAGCCCCTAACCACTACGCCACTAGGGTTTCTGGGCCTAGTAGTACATGGCACGAAATAGGTTTCCAAGAATGCTTGTTGTTGAATCATGTGGACCAAGACAGAGGAGATTAGACTCAGAGTTGGAAAAGCAAATTGACAACTAGGCAGTGTGAGGACCAAGGAAGACCATGTCCTATGATTGGTGAAATGAATGGTTAGAAATATGTAGCCAAGTCCAGACTATTAAAAACAGTAAGAAAAGGATATCTGGGCAATTGTACACTACAGTCAAAGTAGGCATTTTACATAGTTATTTCCAAGGTCATCAAATAGGAAGTCTTTTTTAAAGCAGTACCTGGAGAAATACCTATTTAGCTGCACTCACTCACTCCTTCCTTCTGTGTCTCTGGTTGTTCATCTGGATCTAACCGTTTCTATGATAAAAGTTTAATTTAATTTAAATCATTTCCACGCATAGAGAGACATTCTCCAGGAATGTAATCTGCAATGCTAGAAAACAATAAATTGATAAAACCTTGCTTTCTTTCCACATGTATACACACAAGGGCATATTCACAATAGAGTACACATTCATTGGGACTTTGATTGATGAAAAATGCTGCATAAACAGACACTACACTGCAAATGATTTTGTGGGATTTTTATTCTATCCTGTGTTTGAACCTGGATGTTAAATTCTAGTTTTAAAAATTTGCATTCAAGAGGCTGTAAATCTGTGAATATAATACTTTACATGATAGAATTTACTTTACGGCAGTCATTTGTACTTACTAGTACACTATCATGCTTTACTCCTCTCCAAATCATATTCACTCAGCCAATGCAACAGACCTCGTAGAGAGAGGGTGAAAACAACTGTGGCTGCAGCTGGAGAACAGAGACAAGAGATCACACCATGCAGTGCCAGAGACCCAGAAAGACTCAGAGAGGGCAGTCTTGGTTTGGGGTAGTTGTCCAGCATTTTTTGCTCTTCAGTCTGTGAGTGACCTCTGTATTCTTATATCAGATTTCATGTTTTTCCTTGTCTTATCTCTAGTGGGTTTCTGCCATTTTCAGCCTGAGGAGTACAGACTAAGACTCTGGCTGAGAGATGGAACTTCTCATGGTCCCTTGCTAACCAGTAGTTCTTTTGTCTAGGGTGAAATTATTAGGGCTATGCCTCTATGTTTGTCCATGTTCACTAGAAGAATTCAAATCCCTCTATATAAGGAGGTCAATGATGAAAAGAAATTTCTTAAGCAAACACTTGTCTATAAGAAATAAGACATATGTAATTCCTTCATTTTAAATAGAGAAATATGATTTACGTTAACTATGTATTTAGATCAAACTAAAAAGTTTGGAGACATGGAGTCCACTTAATTTTCTTAAATAATGAATAAAGTAGAAGGGTACTCAGAGATTGTCTAGTCCAACATTTTCATTGTCTCTCACCTCCAACTCCAATGTTAGAGGTGAGGAAAATGAGCTCCAAGAGTTAATAGGAACTTGCTGCCTCCAGCCTCACAGGTGGTCAATTTCAGACCAGGCTCTGGATTCCTTTTGTGATGTCTCATACCCTCACATGTGACTATGTCCTGCTGGGAGAAGCAGGACATCTCTTATAGTCACTACCTTGTCTTAGAGTCCACAAGGACCCATTCTTGCTCAGCTGGGCCCCAGTGCTGAGAGAGCCTGCAGTAGGTACCCATGGATTGGAGTCCTGGCCTTGGGGGGAGGAGGGTCAGCAGGTCAGAGCAACCTGAGCAACCTTTTTCTAGGTAGGCCAGACTTCTGGGTAGTGATACTAGTTCCTTCTCCTTAATAGTCTGACTCTGTAGAATTGGCTTAGGTTTGGCTGCTTCTCATCCCTTTTTTATTCAGTTGAAGCTAGGTCTGAGAAAGCATCTGAACTTCAGCAAATAGTTGCAAAATCTTCACTGAACATTTGGTAAGTGCCAAGCAATATGTTAGACCTGTTGACTACGTATATTTTCTCATGCCGTCATTATGATACATCACTGTGTGTCATGTTTGAAAAACTCAAGCTCAGATAGCTGTCTAGATGTTTCCTCTGAGATTAAACTCAGAGGATGTCAAAGTCAGTCCCATCAGCAGATTGGAAGATTGGGACTGTTTTCCCCACTGACTTGATTTGTTATTTAACTATAGGGTTAATAGTAATGAGGCAGGGAGATACCCATGAGCAAACCTATAGCTAACCCACAAGTTGCAGTTTCTTCTGTTGTTTATGACTTGAAGCCAATGCAAGCACAGCAAAAGAAGTAGGCCTCCAGGTACTATCCACAAAACACAAGCTTTATTTTTTGTCACTTTAGAGTGAGAGGAGAAATATACATATATACATATACATGTATATATATTTCTATGAAGTTTCTTTTCTATTGACCTCTACATAGAACATGGATTTCCTCAAAGTACATGACAGCAGGTACAGGATGTGATATTGTTTGTATGAGTTTATACTCCCCACAAGCCAGAATATGTCTCTTGCTGGCCCGACACTATAACCTCAATCCTCATACAGTTCCATCCTTTGGTTTAGTTGTTAAAAATAACCTGTTAAAATGAGTCTTACTTCCAAAACCATTTTAATGTTCAGTGAACTATCATATTACTGAAGGAACCCAGAATACATTTTCAAGATTATTTATTTGCGATGAATCGTGATCTGTCATCTAGTGGCATTCTTTATATTTTTGCTAATTTTTTACTTATTTGTGCTAATGAATATTCAAACTACTCAAGAGTAAGAATAGTATGTTACACCTTTTTAAAAAATCATCTGTGACCCAGAATTGTTTAAAGTAGGTACTGAGAAAATATTTTTAGTGGGGTTAAATAGCGATCTGCTGCTGCTATCCATTTATTCCTTAACTCAGATACAATTTAGAAACAATTAGAGCTGATGCTAAAGATCATTTTATTCTATCCCTCAAAACCACCTCCCACCATTGTGTAAATGAGAAGGCTTCAATATTTGTAAGTTGCCTAAGATAACACAGCTCATTAGTGGATGTGCTGGGACATGCCTTGTACATCCTGACTTTTCAGTTCAATGCTCTTTCCTCTACAAAGTGCTGCCTCCAGTCCTTTAATGGGGTCAGGAGGGAATGGGACAAAAAATAGGTAAGTTCTATAAGGGAAAAAGCACCAGGAAATGTGAAAAGAGGGAGGTACAACACTGGGTTTGGGGAGGAGAGGCTACCTGGGTTTGGGAAGGGAAGGCTATTGGGGACCATAGTGAAAATTAATGGCAATATAAAGGAGGAGAGACATGGGAATATGTATGGAGAACAAAGAGGTGAACTTCATGTAACTTCGCTCTTGCTGAGCTCTATATCAACTGTGTCAGATTGCATTTTCTGAAGACAGCCACAACAATAACTCATGTTCCACAAGTTCTTTGACAGCATGACCTCACCATTTTCTAATGTCTAACTCCCCTCTCTTAGAGTGAATATGGATCAGCTTTATAACTTTCTAATAAACAAACGGATATGACCAACATGGCATGTATGACTTCCTGTTTGCAGGTGGACATTGAACAGTGTTATATTAAGAGTCATGGCATACCTCGATGGAAAATCCATGTTCAGTTCAGAGTTGTCTTAGTTATCTAGTGCTGTTATAACAGAAATACCACAAGTGGATGGCTTTCACAAAGAGAAATTTATTCTCTCACAGTTTAGGAGGCTAAAAGTCTGAATTCAGAGTGCCAGTTCCAGGAGAAGGTTTTCCATCTCTGTTGGTTCTGGGAGAAGGTCCTTGTCATCAATTCCCCTCTGGGCTTAGGAGTTTCTCAGTGTATGGACCCCCAGTCCAAAAGGCATACTCTGTTCGTTGTTCTTCTTTCTTGGTAGTAGGATGTCCCTGTCCTCTCTGCTTGCCTCTCTCTTTTATACTTCAAAAGAGATTGACTCTCCTGATAAAAATTCTCAGCAAAGTAGAAATAGAAGGGAAATTCCTCAAAATAATAAATGGCATCTATACAAAATGAACAGCAAGCATCATTCTCAGTGGAGAGAGGTTAAAAGGATTCCCTGTGAGAACAGGAACAAGACAAGGATGCTCTTTATTACCACTCCTATTTAACAAGGGGTTGCTGATTGGTTTAAAGTCAGAAAGGTGTATGTCAGGGTTGTATCATTTCACCATACTTATTCAATCTGTAAGTTGAGCAAATAATCTGAGAAACTGGACTATATGAAGAAGAACAGAGCATCAGGATTGGAGGAAGACTCAGTAACAACCTGCATAATGCAGATGACACAACCTGTCTTGTTGAAAGTGAAAAGGACTTGAAGCACTTACTAATGAAGATCAAAGATCACAGCCTTCAGTATGGATTGCACCTCAACATAAAGAAAACAAAAATCCTCACAAGTGGACCAATGAGAAACATCATGATAAACGGAGATAAGATTGACGTTGTCGAGGACTTCATTTTACTTGGATCCACAATCAACACCCATGGAAGCAGCAGCCAAGAAATCAAACAACACATTGCTTTGGGTAAATCTGCTGCAAAGGACCTCTTTAAAGTGTTGAAAAGCAAAGACATCACCTTGAAGACTAAGGTGCACCTGAATCAAGCCATGGTATTTTCAATCACATCATATGCATGTGAAAGCTGGACAATGAAAAAGGAAGACCAAAGAAGAGTTGACGCCTTTGAATTGTGGTGTTGGTGAAGAATATTGAATATACCATGGACTGCCAAAAGAACGAACAAATCTGTCTTAGAAGTACAACCATAATGTTCCTTAGAAGCAAGGATGGTGAGACTGTCTTACATACTTTTGACATGTTGTCAGGAGGGATCAGTCCCTGGAGAAGGACATCATGCTTGGCAAAGCACAGGGTCAGTGGAAAAGAGGAAGACCCTCAAAAAGGTGGATTGACGCAGTGGCTGCAACAATGAGCTCAAGCATGACAACAATTGTAAGGGTGGCACAGGACCAGGCAGTGCTTCGCTCTATTGTGCATAGGGTCACTATGAGTCAGAACTGACTCAATGGCACCTAACAACAACAACAACATTTAACATTGTGCTGGAAGTCCTAGCTAAAGCAATAAGTCAAGAAAAATAAATAAAGGTCATCCAAATTGGAAAGGAATAAGTAAAACTATCCCTATTCACAGATGATGTTATCCCTAAGATTCCACAAGAAAACTACTAGAATAGAAAGATTCAGCAGAGTTGCACAATACCAGATAAACATACAAAAATCAGTTGGATTCCTATACACCAACAAAGAGAACTTCAAAAAGGAAATCAAGAAAACAATGCCATTTTAGCCCCCTTAAAAAAAAATACTTAGGAATAAATCTGACCAGGGATGTAAAAGACTTATACAAAGATAACTGTAAAACACTCTTGCAAGAAACCAAAGGCAACCTACATAAATGGAAAAACATACCATGCTCATGGATAGGAAGACTCAACATTGTGAAAATGTCAGTTCTACCCAAATTGATCTACAGATATAATGCAATCCCAATTCAAATGCCAACAGCATTCTTTAACAAGATGGAAAATCTAATGACTAACTTTATTGGGAAAGGAAAGAGCCCTGGACAAGTAAAGCATTATTGAAAGAGAAAAACAAAATAGGAGGTCTCCGATCTCAGAACCTACTATACAACCATGGTAGCCAAGACAGCCTGGTACTAGTAGAACAACAGACACATAGACCAGTGGACCAAAATTGAGAACCCAGGCATAAATCCATCTACGAACAGTCAGTTGATCTTTGACAAAGGCCCAAAGTCTATTGCATGGGGAAAAGACAGCCTCTTTAGCAAATGATGCTGGCAAAATAAGGTGTACATCTGTAAAAAAAAAAAAAAAAGAAGAAGAAGAAACAGGACCCATACTCCACGCCACACACAAAAACTAATTCAAAATGGACCTAAATATAAAACCTAAAAAGAGAAAGATTATGGAAGAAAAAATAGGGACAACACTAGGAGACCTAATATACTGCATAAATAGGATACAAACCATAACTGACAATGCACAAACACCAGAAGATAAGCTAGATAACTGGGAGCTCCTAAAAATTAAACACTCACACTCATCAAACGACTTCACCAAAAGAATAAAAAGAGAACCTACAGACTGGGAAAAAAAAAATGGCTACAACATATCTGACAAGGGCCTAATCTGTAAAATCTACAAGATACTGCAACACCTCAACAAAAAAAGAGACCAATAATCCAATTAAAAAATGGGCAAAGGATATTAACAAACAATTCACCAAAGAAGACATTTGGGAGGCTAACAGACACATGAGGAAATGCTCGCCATCATTAGCCGTTAGAGAAATGCAAACCAAAAGTACCCTGAGGTACCATCTAGCCCCTGACATTACTGGGACTAAACAAAGAATAGAAAATAACAAATGTTGGAGAGGTTGCAGGGAGATTAGAACTCTCATGCCTTGCTGGTGGGAGTGTAAAATGGTATAGCCAATGTGGAAAACAATATGGTGGGTCCTTAAAAAGCTAGAAATAGAAATACCCTATGATACAGCAATTCCACTCCTAGGAATATATCCTAGAGAAATAAAAACCATCACATGAATAGACATAGGCACACCCATGTTCACTGCAGCATAATTCACAGTAGCAAAAAGTTGGAAACACCCTAAGTGCCCATCAACAGAAGAATGGATAAACAAATGCACATACACACAATGGAATACTATGCAACAGTAAAGAACAATGATGAATCTGCAAAATACCTCACAACATGGATAAATCCGAAGGGCATTATGCTGAGTGAAATAAGTTAATAACAAAAGGACAAATACTGATGAGATCACTATTATAAAAATGCAAGGAAAAGTTTACACACAGAAAGAAATAATCTTTGACGGGTTATGAGGGAGGCAAGGGTTAAGGAGGACAAATTATTAACTACATCCCAAAACCCAGTGCCCTCGAGTCGACTCTGACTCATAGCGACCCAATAGGATGGAGTAGAACTGCCCCATTGAGTTTCCAAGGAGCGTCTGGCAGATTCAAACTGCCAACCCTTTGGTTAGCAGCCGTAGCACTTAACCACTACGCCACCAGGGTTTCCATTAACTAGATAGTAAGTAAGTATTAACTTTGGTGAAGTGGAAAACAGTACACAATATAGGAGAAGTCAATACAACTTGACCAAGGCAAAGTCATAGAAGCTTCATTGACACATCCAAACACCCTGAGGGACTGGGATACTGGGGCTGAGGACTGGGGACCATGGTCGCAGGGGTCATCTAGGTCAATTGCCTTACCAAATTTCATAAAGAAAATGTTCTACATCCAACTTTGGTGAGTAACGTCTGGGGTATTAAAAGCTTGTGAGCAGCCATCTAAGATACATCTACTGATCCCATCCTGTCCAGAGTAAAGGACAATGATAAAAACCAAAAACACAAGGGAAAGATTAGTCCAAAGGACTAATGGACAACAAGTACCACAGCCTCCACCAGCCTGAGCCTAGAAGAACTAGATGGAGCCCAGCTATCAGCACCAACCGCTCGAACAGTGATCGTAATAGAGGGTCCCGGGCAGAGCAGGAGAAAAATGTAGAACAAAATTCAAATTCACACACAAAAAAAAAAAAGACCAGATTTACTGGTCTGACAGAGACCGAAAGAACTCCCAAGACTGTATCTTCCAGACCCCCTTTTAACTCAGAACTGAAGCCACTCTCGAAGTTCACTCTCCAGCCAAAGATTAGACGGGTCTATAAAATAAATAATAACACATGTGAGAAACGTGTTTCTTCGTTCAATGATGTATGCAAGACCAAAAGGGCAACACCTGCCTGACGAGAAGGCAGAACAGGAAAAATGGACAGATGGAAACAGGGAATTGGGGTGTGGAAGGAGAGAGTATTGACACATCACAGGGATTGCAAACAATGTCATAAAACAAGGTGTGTATAAATTGTTGAATGAGAAACTAATTTGTTCTTAAAGTTTCACCTAAAGCACAATAAAAATAAATAAATAATATTGACTCAAGATACTGCCTACTCCTGTAGATTGTGTCCTGCCTCATTAACATAACTTCTTCTAATCCTGCTTCATTAACGTCATAGAGGTTAGGATTATAACACATAGAATAATTACATCAGATCACAAAATGGAGGACAACCACACAATACTGGGTATGATCACCTAGCCAAACTGACACACATTTGGGGGGGACACAACTCAGTATAGAACAAGAATACAAACAGGAAGTGATTCTAATCTCAGTGAGGGGAATTTAAAACACCTCACACAGTGTAAAAGAGAGAGCTGATTGTAGAAGAGAGAATGTGGGTACCAAACAGAGTACAGACCCAGAATGCTCAGGCTAGAGAGACAAAGAATTGCACTATCTCACAGCCATTTCCATTAACAAATTAATCAGGCAGCATTTTCACGAAGCCTATGGAAGCAATGCAGTTCTTCTTTCTAAAATTCCTTCCAGGTATATAAAAGCCCTCACTGTCATTTTCATGCTGGGGTTCTGGAAATTGGGGTATGATAATACCATGGGTATGTAAGGCACACAGATTGTATTCTCACAAATGGCTGCAACAATATCTCCCATCCTACGTGGGCACCACTGCTCCATCAAGAAGGGAGTCTATTCTCTTGCCCTTTGAATCTGGGCTGACCTTGTGGTTGCTTTGACCAATAAAATGTGATGAAAGAGATGTTTTGGGACTTCTAATTTCAGGCATTAAGAAGGTTTCAAAACTTCCATTTTTACTTTCTGGTGGAAACAAGCTGCCATGTCAGGTGGCTGACTACCCAGAGACTGCCATGCCAGGAGAGGCCCAACCTAGCCATATAAAAAGGCCACACGGAGGAGAACTCAAGCCCTCAGCTGCAGCCCCAGCTGAGCCCCAGGTGCCAGCCAGCACCAGGTTGCCGACTCTGTGAGTGAGGCCAACTTAGAAGTTAGACCCTCTAACTCCGATCAAGCTACCCCAGCTGAGGTCTCCCAATGCCTCCTGAGACTTACCCAAATTAAAGAATCATGAATAAATAAATGGTATTGTTGTTTTATGCTGTGAAGTTTTGAGGTGGTTTGTTATTTAGCAATAATCAAAGTAGTGGAAAAGGCATAGGGCTGGCCTGTGGTTTGAGGACATGGAACAATGGCAGTCTGAAAGCAAGTTCCAGGGCAAAAGGTTGGGAATCCAGGGACAGGCTGCAGCTTTGGGCTCAATAGAGACACAAAATAGATCCCAAAGGAAGAGTCTGCATCAGAAATTAGACAAGGCAGAAGAATAGGGGCTACAGCCCAGGAGAGGGGACCCAGTGCAATGGTAAGTATAAAAGTAACATTTTTTTTTTTTTTAAGTGCCAGACCAATAAGGATTTTTAAAGGGCTTTTCCACTGGTTATGACCCTTTCATAGAAATTTCATAAAGAATACAATCAGGCGGGACCAAGATGGCTGACTAGGTAGAAGCTTCCACTTATCCCTCTTGCAACAAAGACTTGAAAAAATAAGTGAATCGATTACATACAGAACAATCTACAAACCCTGACCATCAAACACAGAACTAAGGAGTTGACCTGAGTGACAGGGGAGCGAAAAGCCACAAGCTGAAGCAGCGACTGCTTCCGGACCCAGTGTGCCACGCCACAGCCTTGAGCCCTCGCAGTTCCCTGGTGCCAGAGCGGTGGGGCTGATTGTGGCTTACTGAGACGGGGCAAGCACAGATGCAGGCCTAACCCTAGGGACCAACCTCGGAGGGAACCCAACCAGCGCACACAGGCTGCACACTGACACAGCTGATGGGCAAACGAAAAACCACAGGGAAGCAGCGACTGGTTTTGAAGCCTGGAGCGTAGCGTCCCAGACAGGAAACCATGACACTGGGCTTTGGACTAAGCATGGAGGAGCTGATTGTGGCTTCCTGAGATGGCACAAGCATGGGATGCAACCTTAAACCTCTGAGGCAGTCTCAGCAGGGAACCAGCCAGTGCACACAAGCTACACACCCCTCTGGAAACTCAGAAAAAACAGTCCTCACCAAACAAGATAAGTAATTTTTTCTATCTTGCCACACTACTCTCTACTATCTGATCCCTCCCCTCTCTGCCCCAGACAGCTTCATTAACATTGTAATTCCCTGGGCCAGAGAGTGAAGTGCACTGCCGTTTTTCTTCTTCTTCTTCTTTCTTTTCTAACCCATTCTCCTGGCCTGAGAAAAGCAGCATTTAACAATCAAAGGAAAAATCCTTCCCTGACTTCCCTAAACTGGAATAACAATACAGAACCAGCTCTATCCAGGCATAAGAGACCCACAGTCTTTGGCTTTCATCCCTACAGGTAACCAGGTGGCTATTATAATGCAAAGGCAATTCTGATAGAGATCTGACTGTAAGTGTTTTAGCTGAGCAGTGGAAAGGCAAGTTTTGGAGGTCAGGTACCTCTCTACCTATTAAACAGAGCCCTCCCTGATCCACACCAGGGAACTGAGGGCTGAGGCTCCACCCACACCACCTAGTCACCTCTTAAAGGGGACTGAGGATAGTGACACCTACCAATCTATATAGGCACAAGCACTGGGTGCCTAAGGTACAGCTGCAGAGTCCACCCACCAGAGCACTCTAGAGAATAGAGCCTCTCCTACCTCACTGACACTTGGGGGAAGACTGTCAGCATCCTGCCCTCCTTGGAGTGTGACCCCCTGCCACTACTAGAAACTGGCACATACAACCATCACCACTACTCCTCTAAGTTAATAGGTGACAGCCTGGACCACACACTAGGTGACCAGCTATCAGGACACCTGAGCTGATTCTATTCAAGAATAGTGAATGGACTCATAGGCTTATATACCTGGTAACAGCTCAGAGCAGCTGGTAACAGGACATAAATGATTCAAAAGCTACAGCAATCAAGATAGCACAATCTAGTAGCCCATCTGGGAGTATTGTTACAAAACAAAACAAGAAGATAAGACTCATGAGCAAATACAAAAGAAAACATTACAATATCTTATAGATGGTTCAGAGACAGCAGTCTATATCAAATCACATAAAGAAGCAGAACATGATTGATTCTACAAACCCCCAAATCAAAGAATCAAAATCATTCCCAGATGGAGATACTTTCCTGGAATTGCCAGATGTCAAATATAAAAAACTAATACACAGAATGCTTCAAGACATCAGGGATGACCTCATAAATGAAATAAGACAATCTACAGAAAAAGCCAAGGAACACACTGATAAAGCAGTTGAAGAAATCAAAAAGATTACTCAAGAACATAGTGAAAAAATTAATAAGCTGCAAGAATCCATAAAGAGACAGCATTTGGAAATCCAAAAGATTACCAATAAAATTGCAGAATTAGAAAACTCAATAGGAAGTCAGAAGAGCAGAATTGAGGAATTGGACTGCAGAGTAGGGGAGCTGGAGAATAAGGCAATTGACACCAATATATTTGAAGAAAAATCAGATAAAAGAATTAAAAAAATGAAGAAACCCTAAGAATCATGTGGGACTCTATCAAGAAGAATAACTTGCGTGTGATTGGAGTTCCAGAACACAAAATACAGAGAGAATAGTTGAAGATCTGTTGGCAGAAAACTTCCCTGGCATCGTGAAAGATGAAAAGATATCTATCCAAGATGCTCATCGAACCCCATACAAGATAGATCCCAAAAGAAAATCACCAGACATATTATCGTCAAATTTGCCAAAACCAAACATAAAGAGAAAATTTTAAAGCTGCCAAGGATAAACGAAAAGTCACCTACAAAGGAGAATCAACAAGAATAAGTTCAGACCACTCAGCAGAAACCATGCAGGCAAGAAGGCAATGGGATGACATATATAGAGCACTGAAAGAGAAAAAACTGTCAGCCAAGAATCACATATCCAGCAAAACTCTCTCTCAAATATGAAGGTGAAATTAAGACATTTACAGATAAACACAAGCTTAGAGAATTTGCAAAAAACCAAACCAAAACTGCAAGAATTACTAAAGGAAATTCTTTGCTCAGAAAATCAATAATATCAGTTACCAACACAACACAAGGTCACAGAACAAAACATCCTGATATCAACTCAGGTAGGGAAATCACAAAAACAAACAAAAAAAGATTAATTAAAAAATTGCTCAAAACAGGGAATCATTGATGTCCTTATGTAAAAGATTACAGTAGTCAAAAAAGAGGGACTAAATACAGGAGGCATAGATCTTACATATGGGGAGGAAACCAAGGCGATATAGGGTGATACAAGTTAGATTTTTACTTAGTCAAATAGGGGTAAATATTAAGGTAACTACAAAGAGGTCTAACAATTCCATACTTCAAAATGAAAACCAAGATAAACATAATGACTCACAAAAATAAATCCAACTACTATGAAAAGTAGGAACACACATTCCACAAAGAAAAACTTCTCAGCACAAAAAACTAACTGGAAAAATGAAATTGTCAACAACACACAAAAAAAGACATCGAAATGACAGCACTAAACTCATACTTATCTATAATTACGCTGAATGTAAATGGACTAACTAAATGCACCAATAAAGAGACAGAGAGTTGCAGGCTGGATAAAAAAAAAACACTCTCTGTCTATATGCTGCCTACAAGAAACACGCCTTAGACTTAGAGACACAAATAAACTAAAATGCAAAGGATAGAAAAAAATATATCAAGCAAAAACAATCAAAAAGAGCAGGAGTGGCAATATTAATTCTGACAAAATAGACTTTAAAGTTAAATCCACCACAAAGGCTAAAGAAGGACACTACATAATGATTAAAGGGACAATTTACCAGGAAGATATAACCATATTAAATATTTATGCACCCAATCATAGTGCTGAAAGATTCATAAAACAAACTTTAACAGAATTGAAAAGTGAGATAGACACCTCCACAATGATAGTAGTAGACTTCAACACACCACTTTTGGTGAAGGATAGGACATCCAGTAAGAAGCTCAATAGAGACATGGAGGATCTAATTGCTGCAGTCAACAAACTTGACCTCATAGACCTATACAGACAGCTGCAAAGTATACTTTCTTTTCTAGTGCACATGGAACATTTTCTAGAATAGATCACATATTAGGTCATAAAACAAGCTTTTGCAGAATCCAAAACATCGAAATATTACAAAGCATCTTCTCAGATCATAAGGCCATAAGAGTAGAAATCAATAACTGAAAAACCAGGGAAAAGAAACCAAATACTTGGAAACTGAACAATACTCTGCTCAAAAAAGACTGGGTTACAGAAGACATTAAGGAGGGAATAAAGAAATTCATGGAATCCGATGAGACTGGAAACACTTCCTATCAAAATCTTTGGGACACAGCAAAAGCAGTGCTCAGAGGTCAATTTATATCAATAAATGCACACATACATAAAGAAAAGCCAAAATCAAAGAACTGTCCCTACAACTGGAACAAATAGAGAGCAGAAAAAGAAACTGTCAGGCACCAGAAGAAAGCAAATAATAAAAATTAGAGCAGAATTAATGAAATAGAAAACAGAAAAACAATTGAAAGAGTTAACAAGGCCAAAAGCTGGTTCTTTGAAAAAAATTAACAAAATTGATAAACCATTGGCCAGACTGACTAAAGAAATACAGAAAAAGAAACAAATAACCTGAATAAGAAACGAAATGGACTATAACACAACCCAACCCACAAAAACAGACCCAATGAAATTAAAAGAATCAAATCAGATTACTATGAAAAATTGTACTCTCACAAATTTGAAAACCTAGAAGAAATAGATGAATTCCTAGAAACACACTACCTACTTAAACTAACACAATCAGAAGTAGAACAACTAAATAGACCCATAACAAAAAAAGATTGGAAAGGTAATCAAAAAGCTCCCCCCCCCCCAAAAAAAAAACCCTGGCCCTGACGGCTTCACTGCAGAGTTCTACCAAATTTTCAGAGAAGAGTTAACACCACTACTACAGAAGGTATCTCAAAGCATAGAAAGGAAAGAATACTACCTAACTCATTCTATGAAGCCAGTATAACCCTGATATCAAAACCAGGTAAAGACACTAGAAAAAAAGAAAATTACAGACCTATATCCCTCATGAACATAGATGCAAAAATCCTCAACAAAATTCTAGCCAATAGAATTCAACAACATATCAAAAAAATAACCCACCATGACCAAGTGGGATTCATACCAGGTATGCAAGGATGGTTCAACACTAGAAAAACAATTAACGTAATCCACCACATAAATAAAACAAAAGACAAGAACCACATGATTTTATCAATTGATGCAGAAGAGGCATTTGACAAAGTACAACAGGCATTCCTGATAAAAATTCTGAGCAAAATAGGAATAGAAGGAAAATTGCTCAACATAATAAAGGGCATGTATACAAAGCCAACAGCCAACATCATCCTAAATGGAGAGAGCCTGAAAGCATTTTCCTTGAGAACAGGAACCAGACAAGGATGTCCTTTATCACTGCTCTTATTCAACACTGTGCTAGAGGTCCTAGCCAGAGCAATTAGGCTAGACAAAGAAATAGCGGGCATCCAGATTGGCAAGGAACAAGTAAAATTATCTCTATTTGCAGACAACATGATCTTATACATAGAAAATCCCAAGGAATGCTCCAGAAAACTACTGAAACTAATAGAAGAGTTCAGCAGAGATTCAGGTTACAAAACAAACATACAAAAATCAGTTGGATTCCTCTACATCAACAAAAAGAACATCGAAGACGAAATAACCAAATCAATACCATTCACAGTAGCCCCCAAGAAGATAAAATACTTAGGAATAAATCTCACCAAAGATGTAAAAGACCTATACAAAGAAAACTACAAGGTACTACTGCAAGAAACCAAAAAGGACCTACATAAGTGGAAAAACATACCTTGCTCATGGATAGGAAGACTTAACATTGTAAAAATGCCTGTTCTACCAAAAGCCATCTATATATACAATGCACTTCCGATCCAAATCCCAACGACATTTTTTAATGAGATGGAGAAACAAATCACCAACTTCATATGGAGGGGAAAGAACACCCAGATAAGTAAAACATTACTTAAAAAGAAGAACAAAGTGGGAGGACTCACTCTACCTGATTTTAGAACGTATTATACCACCACAGTAGTCAAAACAGCCTGGTACTGGTACAACAACAGACACGTAGACCAATGGAACAGAATTGAGAATCCAGACATAAATCCATCCACGTATGAGCAGCTGATATTTGACAAAGGCCCAGTGTCAGTCAATTGGGGAAAAGACAGTCTTTTCAACAAATGGTGCTGGCATAACTGGATATCCATCTGCAAAAAAATGAAACAGGACCACTACCTCACACCATGCACAAAAACTAACTCCAAATGGATCAAAGACCTAAACATAAAATCTAAAACGATAAAGATCATGGAAGAAAAAATAGGGACAACATTAGGAGCCCTAATACATGGCATCAACAGAATAGAAAACATTACTAAAAATGCCAAAGAGAAACCAGATAACTGGGAGCTCTGAAAAATCAAACACCTATGCTCATCCAAAGACTTCACCAAAAGAGTAAAAAGACCACCTACAGACTGGGAAAAAATGTTCAGCTACGACATCTCCGACCAGTGCCTGATCTCTAAAATCTACATTACTCTGCTAAAACTCAACCACAAAAAGACAAACAACCCAATTAAAAAATGGGCAAAGGATATGAACAGGCACTTCACTAAAGAAGACATTCAGGTGGCTAGCAGATACATGAGGAAATGCTCTCGATCATTAGCCATTAGAGAAATGCAAATCAAAACTACAATGAGATTCCATCTCACTCCAACAAGGCTGGTACTAATCCAAAAAAACGCAAAATAATAAATGTTGGAGAGGCTGTGGAGAGATTGGAACACTTATACACTGCTGGTGGGAATGTAAAATGGTACAACCACTTTGGAAATCGATTTGGCTCTCCCTTAAAAAGCTAGAAATAGAACTACCATACGATCCAGCAATCCCACTCCTCGGAATATATCCTAGAGAAATAAGAGCCTTTACACGAACAGATATATGCACACCCATGTTTATTGCAGCACTGTTTATAATAGCAAAAAGATGGAACCAACTAAGGTGCCCATCAACAGATGAATGGATAAACAAATTATGGTATATTCACACAATGGAATACTACGCATTGATAAAGAACAGTGACGAATCTGTGAAACATTTCATAACATGGAGAAACCTGGAAGGCATTATGCTGAGTGAAATTAGTCACTTGCAAAAGAATAAATATTGTATAAGACCACTATTATAAGATCTTGAGAAATAGTTTAAACTGAGAAGAACACACTCTTTTGTGGTTATGAGAGGAGGGAGGGAGGGAGGGGGAGAGGGGTGTTTACTAAATAGATAGTAGGCAAGAACTACTTTTGATGAAGGGAAGGACAACACTCAACACAGTGGAGGTCAGCACAACTGGACTAAAACAAAGGAAAGAAATTTCCTGAATAAACTGAATGCTTCTTTTGGGGAACATAGTTTCAGGGAACATCTAAGTCAATTGGCATATTAAAATCTATTAAGAAAACATTCTGCATCCCACTTTGAAGAGTGGCATCTGAGGTCTTAAATGCTAGCAAGCGTCCATCTAAGATGCATCAATGAGTCTCAACCCACCTGGCTTAAAGGAGAATGAAGAACACCAAGAACACAAGATAATAATGAGTCCAAGAGACAGAAATGGCTTCATGAACCAGAGGCTACATCATCCTGAGACCAGAGGAACTAGATGGTGCCCGGCCACAACCAATGACTGCCCTGACAGGGAACACAACAGAGAACCCCTTAGGGAGCAGAAGAACAGTGGGATGCAGACCCCAAATTCTTGTGAAAAGACCAGACTTAATGGTCTGACTGAGACTGGAAGGACCCTGGTGATCATGGTCCCCAGACCTTCTGTTGGCCCACTACAGGAACCATCCCTGAAGCCAGCTAGTCAGACATGGATTGGACTGGACAATGCGTTGGAGAGGGATGCTAGTTGATGTGAGCTACTTGGTTCGGGTGGACACTTGAGACAATGTTGGCATCTCCTGCCTGGAGGGGAGATGTGAGGGTAAAGGGGCTTAGAAGCTGGCAAAGTTGTCACGAAAAGAGAGAGTGGAAGGAGGGAGGGGGCTGTCTCATGGTGGGGGGGAAGTAATTGGGAGTATGTAGCAAGTTGTGTATGGGTTTTTGTGTGAGAGACTGACTTGATTTGTAAACTTTCACTTAAAGCACAATAAAAATTATTAAAAAAAAAAGAATACAATCAAAGCAAGTACAACAGCAAGCATTTCTGAAACATCTGTGATCTTAATAGGGCCTTGAAGCAAGTGCACGTCTCAAGCCCAGTAGCGGGGGCAAGAACTGTATGAGGTACTACAGAGAAAAGTCAAGCACTGCAAAGCCTTATTCACACTAGTTATGGTTCCCAGGAAGTCCTAACAGGGAAGGCAGACCAGATGATCAGGGCACAGTTATGAGTTGTTTACATAGTAAATTACTAAAAAAAAAAAAATTATACATGGTTTAATTTCATTGCAAGGACCCAGACATTCTTATCCAATCCTTTTGTTATCTTCATAAAAGCTTGAGTTAAAGAACTCCTCCAGGTACTATTGCATAAATACATATTCTGGAGGGACCCTATTAATGTGAATATTCCAGTACTTAGAATCTGTAAAAAAAAAACCACAAACTTGTAAGCATCACCATTTCCAGAATTCTGCTTGTATTTCTTCCCAGCTGTGCACACTATGTGATACATTAGCATAGATAATGATTGATGTACTATCACCTAAAGAAGTTGGATTTATTAGTCTGCCTCTCTCTTGCTTCAATCACACAGTTACTCATGCTGAAATATCATCTATTTGCATTGCTATATTCATTCAGGATGTACTAAATTTCTAGGGTCTGAGTAAAAGCTAAGGATAATGATTGCCCCACAATTTAATAGAACTGAGTTTTAGCCAAACTATAGAAAGCTCCAAGGGTGTTCTCTATTTCTGTAACTCTCTTTATAATGTGTTATCCCTTTCCTCAGAGGGGGCAGGAACATCATGGTCCCCAATAACCAGCCACAGTCCTCCTGTGCCCACTGAGAACTGCCCTCTCTCATGTCCTTCATGCTCCAGATCCAATTCTTCATCATGAATACTCAACGCTTATATCAAGTTATTTCCCAAAATCTCCCAATAACAAGGGAGGTATTTCTAGACTGGGGACAGTGAGGCATATGGTGGCTGGTGGGAAATACCTGGAAGTGGAGATGACCAAATGATATTACAAGGAAGGCCTGGCTCATGTTCCATTTGAAGCCGTTCACTGCTCCCCAATGTTTAGTCACAGATGTTTCATGTAGTTTGTGTGTGTTTGTGGGTGTGTATGTGTGCATGTACACACATGCATGAGTGAGTGGGTATGTGCGTGGGATGGATAGACCTGGTAGTGAATGGACAATAGCATCTGTGGAGGCAGAGGCTGGAACCAAGAACTGACTTTGAGGAATTAAACTCCTTAGCAATCTGTAGAAATTTGGGGAAGAACTTCGGACTTCTACAAGGAGTGGAATGGAATTTATCTCAATATATTTAGACTTCAAGGTTCACACACTTTCATCTGACATATTGATTATAGATAAACCTAAAAACACATAACTGGAAAGGAAATAGGCCATGATTTTTACAGTGTACATTTATTATTTTTTAAATCATAAAAAGTCACTTTTAAAATGTACTATTCTGGGCCTCCTTGGCTTTAGTCATCAAGGTAGGAAGTATTTTACAAAGCAACCTCATATCGAGGATCAATGACTGATAATGAATGAAGCAACATGTCCAGGAACATGTGCATTTTAGCAGAGGGCTCCAGGAGACTGCAATTCTATAAGAGAAAGAAATGAATACATAACATAGAAATTTTAGCCAGAATAAGACAAGCAAGACTCAAGTCAAGCAGCTTCATGTTCTGCCTACCAAAGACTAATCTAGCACTTTAGATAAAAAAAATGGATAAGTCCTGGAATTTCAAGGGGGAGAATTATATCTAATGGATGTATTTGAGAAAAGAAATGCTCTCCAAAGCATCTAGAGGCTTACCTGTGGAAATTCTGGCTCTATCTGAGAAAATTGGTGCTAATATTTTCTAGTGGGCCCTTGAATTGTTTTGTCTTATGATTATTATTATTATTTCTTTACTACATTGGGAGTATTACTCTTCTTTGCTCTCCACTGTGGGTAAAATCTCAAGTCACTTGAAGCCTGGGATTTGTGGATGTAAGTTTTATGAGGGCAGAGACCATGTCTCTTTTCCCCAGCTATCTCCCTGGTGGGGGAGAGGGCGGGACACGTGTGTCTGTCAGTTTGTCACACTGTGGGGTCTTGGGTGTTGCTGCGATGCTGGAAGCTATGCCATTGGTATTCAGATATCAGCAGGGTCACCCATGGAAGGCAGGTTTCAGCTGAGCATCCAGACTAAGACAGACTAGGAAGTAGGACCCAGCAGTCTACTTCTGAAAAGCATTGGCCAGTGAAAACCTTATGAATAGCAGCAGAACATTGTCTGATATAGTGCTAGAAGATGAGCCCCCCAGGTTGGAAGGCACTCAAAAGACAACTGGGGAAGGGCTGCCTCCTCAAAGTAGAGTCAACCTTTATGACGTGGATGATAAAGCTTTCAGGACCTTCATTTGCTGCTGTGGCATGACTCAAAATGAGAAGAAACAGCTGCAAACATCCATTAATAATCGGAACCTGGAATGTACAAAGTATGAATCTAGGAAAATTGGAAATTGTCAAAAATGAAATGGAACGCATAAACATCGATATCCTAGGCATTAGTGAGCTGAAATGGACTGGTATTGGCCATTTTGAATCACATAGTTTACTGGTGTTGCATCCATCATCAAAAAGAACATTTCAAGATCTATCCTGAAGTACAATGGTGTCAATGATAGGAAAACATCCACACGCCTACAAGGAAGACCAGTTAATACGACTATTATTCAAATTTATGCACCAACCACTAAGGCCAAAGATGAAGAAAAAGAAGATTTTTATCAGCTGCTGCAATATGAAATTGATCGAACATGCAATCAGGATGCATTGATAATCACTGATGATTGGAATGCGAAAGTTGGAAACAAAGAAGAAGGATCAGTAGTTGGAAAATATAGCTTTGGTGATAGAAACAATGCTAAAGATCAAATAATAGAATTTTGCAAGATCAGCAACTTCTTCATTGCAAATACCTTCTTTCACCAACATAAACGTTGACTATACACATGAACCTCGCCAGGTGGAACACACAAGAATCAAACTGACTACATCTGTGGAAAGAGACAATGGAAAAGCCTGATATTATCAGTCAGCATAAGACCAGGGGATGACTGTGGAACAGATCATCAATTGCTCATATGCAAGTTCAAGTTGAAACTGAAGAAAATCAGAATAAGTCCATGAAAGCCAAAATATGACCTTGAGTATATCCCACCTTAATTTAGAGATCATCGCAAGAATAGATTTGACACATTGAACACTAGTGGCCGAAGACCAGACGAGCTGTAGGACATCATACAAGAAGAAAGCAAGAGGTCATTGAAAAGACAGGAAAGAAAGAAAGAAAAGACCAAGATTCTGAAACTTGCATATGAACGTCGAGCAGCTAAAGCTAAAGGAAGAAATGATGAAGTAAAAGAACTGAGCAGAAGATTTCAAAGGGTGTCTCATGAAAGCAAAGCAAAGTATTATAATGACATGTGGAAAGAGCTGGAGATAGAAAACCAAAAGGGAAGAACACACTTGGCATTTCTGAAGCTGAAAGAACTGAAGAAAAAATTCAGGCCTTGAGTTGCAATAGTGAGGAATTCTATGGGGAAAATACTAAATGATGCAGGAAGCATCAAAAGAAGATGGAAGGAATATACAGAGTCATTATACCAAAAAGAATTAGTTGGAGAGGGCGGGGCCAAGATGGCAGACTAGGTGGACGCTACCGCGGATCCCTCTTGCAACAAAGACTCAGAAAAACAAGGGAATTGATCACATACATAACAATCTATGAACTCTGAACAACAAGCACAGACTTAGAGACGGAAAACAAACAAATACGGGCAGACAGCGACCGTTTTCAGAACTAGGAGCCAGCGTACCAGGCAGGTGGCCTTCGGAGCCAGATCTGGGGCAGAGCCCAGGGGGGCAGACGGCACAGAAGGGGGGCCCAGCCCTTCCCCCCTGAACCCATCCCGGGAGGAAGTCTAGCTGGTTGGCGCGGGCGGCGTAGCGGCGCAGCCGGAGGGAGAAGCACCCGGGAGGCAGTGACTGATCTGGGAGAGGGGAGAACAGCATCCCAGCCGGGAAGCCATCCCGCCGGGAGTTTGGCGGGAAGCGGGCGGGGCGCGAGCGGGGGGGTCAGCTATACTTCCCGAAAGCGACCCCAGGGCGGGGCCCACACGTTCGTGCGGGGGGATGCACACCCAGTCCGCGCGTGTGGCACGGTGCACCGGAGGGAGAAGTCCCTGGGAGGAAGTGACTGGTCTCGGAGCGGGGAAAGCAGCGTCCCACCTGGGGTGCTGTCCCGCTGGGATTTGGGCGTGCACGCGGGCAGGGCATGAGCGCGGGGGTCCAATTTTATTACCCTGAATTGACCCAGGGGCCAGGCCCACCTGGTCGTGCGGGTGACGCCCACCCAGTTCGCGCGACAGGTGTGGTGCACCGGAAGGAGAAGTCCCCAGGAGGAAGTGACTGGTCTCAGAGCGCGGAAAGCAGTGTCCCAGGCGGGGTGCCGTCCCGCTGGGATTTGGGTGCGCACGCGGGCAGGGCAGGAGCGCGGGGACCAATTATATTCCCCTGAATTGACCCAGGGGCCGGGCCCACCTGGTCGTGCGGGTGACGCCCACCCAGCTCGCGTGACAGTGTGGCGCACAGGAAGGAGAAGTCCCCGAGAGGAAGTGACTGGCCTCTGAGCGCGGAAAGCAGTGTCCAAGCCGGGATGCCGTCCGGCTGGGATTTGGGCGCTCATGCGGGCGGGGCGAGACCGCGGGGTCCAATTATATTTGCCTGAATAGACCCTGGGGGCGGGCCCACCCGTTCGTGCGGGAAACGCCCACCCAGTTCGTGCAAGCAGTGCCGCGCACCGGAGGGAGAAGTCCCCGGGAGGAAGTGACTGGTCTCGGAACAGGGAAAGCAGCGTCCCAGCCGGGGACTGTCCCGCCCGGATTTTGGCAGACAGGGGCGGAGCGTGAACGCGGTGTTCAACTCTATATTCTGTGGTGCTACACTCCTAGCTCTCTGAACCCTCCCCCATCCTCCCCAGGCGGCTCCATTAACATCCGAATACCCGGAGCCAGAGGGAGAATTCAGATAGGGATCTGACTGCATTTTTTTTTAGCTGATTACCTGGAAAATCTAGTTTCCCAGTGATGGCTCGGAGACAGCAGTCCATATCAAACCACATAAAGAAACAGACCATGACAGCTTCTCCAACCCCCCCAAACAAAAGAATCAAAATCTTTCCCAAATGAAGATACAATCCTGGAATTATCAGATACAGAATATAAAAAACTAATTTACAGAATGCTTCAAGACATCACAAACGAAATAAGGCAAACTGCAGAAAAAGCCAAGGAACACACTGATAAAACTGTTGAAGAACTCAAAAAGATTATTCAAGAACATAGTGGAAAAATTAATAAGTTGCAAGAATCCATAGAGAGACAGCATGTAGAAATCCAAAAGATTAACAATAAAATTACAGAATTTGACAACGCAATAAAAAGTCAGAGGAGCAGACTCGACCAATTAGAATGTAGACTGGGACTTCTGGAGGACCAGGGAAACAACACCAACATAGCTGAAAAAAAAATCAGATAAAAGAATTTAAAAAAATGAAGAAACCCTAAGAATCATGTGGGACTCTATCAAGAAGGATAACTTGCGAGTGATTGGAGTCCCAGAACAGGGAGGGGGGACAGAAAACACAGAAAAAATAGTTGAAGAACTCCTGACACAAAACTTCCCTGACATCATGAAAGACGAAAGGATATCTATCCAAGATGCTCATCGAACCCCATTTAAGATTGATCCAGAAAGAAAAACACCAAGACATATTATCATCAAACTTGTCAAAACCAAAGACAAACAGAAAATTTTAAAAGCAGCCAGGGAGAAAAGAAAGGTTTCCTTCAAGGGAGAATCAATAAGAATAAGTTCAGACTACTCAGCAGAAACCATGCAGGCAAGAAGGGAATGGGACGACGTATACAGAGCACTAAACGAGAAAAACTACCAACCAAGGATCATATATCCAGCAAAACTCTCTCTGAAATATGAAGGAGAAATTAAGATATTTACAGATAAACACAAGTTTAGAGAATTTGCAAAAACTAAACCAAGACTGCAAGAAATGCTAAAGGAGATTGTTTGGCCTGATGACCAATAATATCAGGTACCAGCACAATACAAGGTCACAAAACAGAACGTCCTGATATCAACGCAACTCAAATAGGGAAAGCACAAAAACAAACAAATTAAGACTAATTCTAAAAAATAAATAAATAAACAAAATAATACACATAACAGGAAATCATGGAAATCAATAGATAAATGATCACAATAATCAAAAAGGGACTAAATATAGGAGGCATTGAACTGCCAGATGGAGAGTGATACAAGGCGATATAGAAGGATACAAGTTAGGTTTTTACTTAGAAAAATAGGGGTAAGTAATAAGGTAACCACAAAAAGGAATATCAATTCCATAACTCAAGAAAAAAGCCAAGAAAAACGTAACGACTCAACTAACACAAAGTTAAACATTATGAAAATGAGGATCTCACAAGCTACTAAGAAAAACGTCTCAGCACAAAAAAGCATGTGGAAAAATGAAATGGCCAACAACACACATGAAAAGGCATCAAAACGACAGCGCTAAAAACTTATTTATCTATAATTACGCTGAATGTAAATGGACTAAATGCACCAATAAAGAGACAGAGAGTCACGGACTGGATAAAGAAACACGATCCATCTATATGCTGCCTACAAGAGACACACCTTAGACTTAGAGACACAAACAAACTAAAACTCAAAGGATGGAAAAAATATATCAAGCAAACAATAAGCAAAAAAGAAGAGGAGTAGCAATATTAATTTCTGACAAAATAGACTTTAGACTTAAATCCGCCACAAAGGATAAAGAAGGACACTATATAATGATAAAAGGGACAATTGATCAGGAAGACATAACCATATTAAATATTTACGCACCTAATGACAGGGCTGCAAGATACATAAATCAAATTTTAACAGAATTGAAAAGTGAGATAGACACCTCCACATTTATAGTAGGAGACTTCAACACACCACTTTCGGAGAAGAACAGGACATCCAGTAAGAAGCTCAATAGAGACACGGAAGACCTACTTACAACAATCAACCAACTTGACCTCATTGACTTATACAGAACTCTCCACCCAACTGCTGCAAAATATACTTTTTTTTCTAGTGCACATGGAACATTCTCTAGAATAGACCACATATTAGGTCATAAAACAAATCTTTGCAGAATCCAAAACATCGAAATATTACAAAGCATCTTCTCAGACCACAAGGCAATGAAGCTAGAAATCAATAACAGAAAAACTAGGGAAAAGAAATCAAATACTTGGAAAATGAACAATACCCTCCTGAAAAAAGACTGGGTTATAGAAGACATCAAGGAGGGAATAAGGAAATTCATAGAATGCAACGAGAATGAAAATACTTCCTATCAAAACCTCTGGGAGAAAACAAAAGCAGTGCTCAGAGGCCAATGTATATCGATAAATGCACACATACAAAAAGAAGAAAGCCAAAAGCAGAGAACTGTCCCTACAACTTGAACAAATAGAAAGTGAGCAACAAAAGAACCCATCAGGCACCAGAAGAAAACAAATAATAAAAATTAGAGCTGAACTAAATGAATTAGAGAACAGAAAAACAATTGAAAGAATTAACAAAGCCAAAAGCTGGTTCTTTGAAAAAATTAACAAAATTGATAAACCATTGGCTAGACTGACTAAAGAAATACAGGAAAGGAAACAAATAACCCGAATAAGAAACGAGAAGGACCACATCACAACAGAACCAAATGAAATTAAAAGAATCATTTCAGATTACTACGACAAATTGTACTCTAACAAATTTGAAAACCTAGAAGAAATGGATGAATTCTTGGAACAATACTACCTACCTAAACTAACACATTCAGAAGTAGAACAACTAAATAGACCCATAACAAAAAAAGAGATTGAAACGGTAATCAAAAAACTTCCAACAAAAAAAAGTCCTGGCCCAGACGGCTTCACTGCAGAGTTCTACCAAACCTTTAAAGAAGACTTAACACCATTACTATTGAAGGTATTTCAAAGCATAGATAAAGACGGAATACTACCCAACTCATTCTATGAAGCCACCATCTCCCTGATACCAAAACCAGGTAAAGACATTACAAAAAAAGAGAATTTTAGACCTATCCCTCATGAACATAGAGGCAAAAATCCTCAACAAAATTCTAGCCAATAGAATCCAACAACACATCAAAAAAATAATTCACCCTGATCAAGTGGGATTTATACCAGGTATGCAAGGCTGGTTTAATATCAGAAAAACCATTAATGTAATCCATCACATAAATAAAACAAAAGATAAAAACCACATGATCTTATCAATAGATGCAGAAAAGGCATTTGACAAAGTTCAACACCCATTTATGATAAAAACTCTTACCAAAATAGGAATTGAAGGAAAATTCCTCAACATAATAAAGGGCATCTATGCAAAGCCAACGGCCAATATCACTCTAAATGGAGAGAACCTGAAAGCATTTCCCTTGAGAACGGGAACCAGACAAGGATGCCCTTTATCACCGCTCTAATTCAACATCGTACTTGAAGTCCTAGCCAGGGCAATTAGGCTAGACAAAGAAATAAAGGGCATCCAGATTGGTAAGGAGGAAGTAAAGCTATCACTATTTGCAGATGACATGATCGTATACATGGAAAACCCTAAGGAATCCTCTAAAAAACTACTGAAACTAATAGAAGAGTTTGGCAGAGTCTCAGGTTATAAAATAAACATACAAAAATCACTTGGATTCCTCTACATCAACAAAAAGAACGCCGAAGAAGAAATCACCAAATCAATACCATTCACAGTAGCCCCCAAGAAGATAAAATACTTAGGAATAAATCTTACCAAGGATGTGAAAGACCTGTACAAAGAAAACCATAAAACTCTGCTACAAGAAATTCAAAAGGACATACTTAAGTGGAAAAACATACCCTGCTCATGGATAGGAAGACTTAACATAGTAAAAATGTCTATTCTACCAAAAGCCATTTATACATATAACGCACTTCCAATCCAAATACCAATGTCATACTTTAAGGGGATAGAGAAACAAATCACTAATTTCATATGGAAGGGAAAGAACCCCCGGATAAGCAAAACATTACTGAAAAAGAAGAAGAAAGTGGGAGGCCTCACCCTACCTGATTTCAGAACCTATTATATAGCTACAGTAGTCAAAACAGCCTGGTATTGGTACAACAACAGGCACATAGACCAATGGAACAGAATTGAGAACCCAGATATAAATCCATCCACGTATGAGCAGCTGATATTTGACAAAGGACCAGTGTCAGTCAAGTGGGGAAATAATAGTCTTTTTAACAAATGGTGCTGGCATACCTGGATATCCATTTGCAAAAGAATGAAACAGGACCCATACCTCACACCATGCACAAGAACTAACTCCAAGTGGATCAAAGACCTAAACATAAAGACTAAAACGATAAAGATCATGGAAGAAAAAATAGGATCAACCCTAGGAGCCCTAATACAGGGCATAAACAGAATACAAAACATTACCAAAAATGATGAAGAGAAACCAGATAACTGGGAGCTCCTAAAAATCAAACACCTATGCTCATCTAAAGACTTTACTAAAAGAGTAAAAAGACCACCTACAGACTGGGAAAGAATATTCAGCTATGACATCTCAGACCAGCGCCTGATCTCTAAAATCTACATGATTCTGTCAAAACTCAACCACAAAAAGACAAACAACCCAATCAAGAAGTGGGCAAAGGAGATGAACACACATTTCACTAAAGAAGATATTCAGGCAGCCAACAGATACATGAGAAAATGCTCTCGATCATTAGCCATTAGAGAAATGCAAATTAAAACCACGATGAGATTCCATCTCACACCAACTAGACTGGCATTAATCCAAAAAACACAAAATAATAAATGTTGGAGAGGCTGCGGAGAGATTGGAACTCTCATACACTGCTGGTGGGATTGTAAAATGGTACAACCGCTTTGGAAATCCATCTGGCGTTATCTTAAACAGTTAGAAATAGAACTACCATACAACCCAGAAATCCCACTCCTCGGAATATACCCTAGAGATACAAGAGCCTTCACACAAACAGATATATGCACACCCATGTTTATTGCAGCTCTGTTTACAATAGCAAAAAGCTGGAAGCAACCAAGGGGTCCATCAACGGATGAATGGGTAAATAAATTGTGGTATATTCACACAATGGAATACTACGCATTGATAAAGAACAGTGACGAATCTGTGAAACATTTCATAACATGGAGGAATCTGGAAGGCATTATGCTGAGCGAAATGAGTCAGTTGCAAAAGGACAAATATTGTATAAGACCACTATTATAAGATCTTGAGAAATAGAAAAAACGTAAGAACACATACTTATGTGGTGACAAGGGGGGGAGGGAGGGAGGGAGGGAGGGAGAGGGCTTTTTATTGATCATTCTGTAGATAAGAACTGCTTTGGGTGAAGGGTAAGACAACACACAATACAAGGAAGGTCAGCCTAATTGGACTGGATTAAAAGCAAAGAGGTTTCTGGGATAAAATGAAAGCTTCAAAGGTCAGCGGAGCAGGGGCTGGGGTCTGGAGAACTTGGTTTGAGGGGACTTCTAAGTCAATGGGCAAAATAATTCTATTATGAAAACACTCTGCATCCCACTTTGAATTGTGGCGCCTGGGGTCCTAAATGCCAACAAGCGGCCATCTAAGATACATCAGTTGGTCTCAACCCACCTGGAGCAAAGGCAAAGGAAGAACACCAAGGTCACAGGACAACTAAGAACCCAAGAGACAGAAAGGGCCACATGAACCAGA
This sequence comes from Loxodonta africana, assembly GCF_030014295.1. Classification (NCBI taxonomy): domain Eukaryota; kingdom Metazoa; phylum Chordata; class Mammalia; order Proboscidea; family Elephantidae; genus Loxodonta; species Loxodonta africana. The sequence goes on from NC_087351.1 coordinate 36,222,879, forward strand.
GACCTATATTATCCTGAGACCAGAAGAAATAGTTGGTGCCCGGCCACAATCGATGTCTCCCCTGTCAGGGAGCACAACAGACAACTCCTGAGGGAGCAGGAGACCAATGGGATACAGACCCCAAATTCTCATGAAAAGACCATACCTAATGGTATGATTGCGACTAGAGGAATCCCAGAGACAAAGCTCCCCAGAACTTCTGATGGCAGAGGACAGGAACCATCCCCGAAGACAAATCATCAGGCATGAAAAGGACTGGTCAGTGGGGGGGAGAGAGATGCTGATGAAGAGTGAGCTAATTAAATCAGGTGGACACTGGAGAGTGTGTTGGCAACTCTTGACTTGGGGGGGGGGATGGGAAGATAGAGAGAGAGGGAAGATGGCAAAATTGGCACGAAACGAGAGACTGTAAGGGCTGACTCAATAGGGGGAGAGCAAGTGGGAGAAGGGAGTAAGATGTATGTAAACCTACATGTGACAGACTGATTGGAATGGTAAATGTTCACTTGAAGCTTAATAAAAGTTAAAAAAAAAGCTAAAGAAATCTAAAAAAAAAAAAAAAGAATTAGTTGATGTTCAGACATTTCAAGAGGTAGCACACAATCAGGAACCGATGGTACTGAAGCAAGAAGTCCAACCTGCTCTGAAGGCATTGGCAAAAAACAAGGCTCCAGGAATTCATGGAATATCAATTGAGATGTTTCAGCAAACAGACGCAGCACTGGAGGTGCTCACTCGTCTATGCCAAGAAATACAGAAGACAGCTTCCTGGCCAACTGACTGGAAGAGATCCATATTTATGCCTATTCCCCAGAAAAGTGATCCAACCGAACGTGGAAATTATGGAACAATATCATTAATATTGCACACAAGCAAAATTTTGCTGAAGGTCATTCAAAAACGACTGCAGCAGTATATTGACAGGAAACTGCCAGAAATTCAGGCCGGTTTCAGAAGAGAACGTGGAACCAGGGATATCATTGCTCATGTCAGATGGATCCTAGTTGAAAGCAGAGAATACCAGAAGGATGTTTACCTGTGTTTTATTGACTATGCAAAGGCATTTGAATGTGTAGATCATAACAAACTATGGATAACACTGTGAAGAATGGGAATTCCAGAACACTTAATTGTGCTCATGAGGAGCCTTTACATAGATCAAGAGGCAGTTGTTCGGACAGAACACGGGGATACAGATTGGTTTAAAGTCAGGAAAGGTGTGTGTCAGGGTTGTATTCTTTCACCATACCTATTTAATCTGTATGCTGAACAAATAATACGAGAAGCTGGACTAAATGAAGGATTGGAGGAAGACTCATTAACAACCTGCATTATGCAGATGACACAACCTTGCTTGCTGAAAGTGAAGAGGGCTTGAAGCACTTATTAATGAAGACCAAAGATTGCAGCCTTCAGTATGCCTTGTACCTCAACATAAAGAAAACAAAAATCCTCACAACTGGACCAATAAGCAACATCATGATAAATGGAGATAAGATTGAAGTTGTCAAGGATTTCATTTTACTTGGATCCACAATCAACACTCACGGAAGCAGCAGTCAAGAAATCAAAAGACGCATTGCACTGGGCAAATCTGCTGCAAAGGACCTCTTTAAAGTTCTGAAAAGCAAAGATATCACCTTGAAGACTAAGGTGCGCCTGACCCGAGCTATGGTATTTTCGATTGCATCATATGCATATGAAAGCTCGACAATGAGTAAAGAAGACTGAAGAAAAAATGACGCCTTTGAATTGTGGTGTTGGTGAAGAATATTGAATATACCATGGACTGCCAAAAGAATGAACAATTCTGTCTTGGAGGAAGTACAACCAGAATGCTCCTTAGAAGCAAGGATGGCGAAACTGCGTCTTACATACTTTGGACATGTTGTCAGGAGGGATCAGTCCCTGGAGAAGGACATCATGCTTGGCAGAGTACAGGGTCAGCAGAAAAGAGCAAGACCCTCAACGAGGTGGATTGATACAGCAGCTGCAACAATGAGCTCAAGCATAACAATGGTTGTATGGATGGCGCAGGTCCAGGCAGTGTTTTGTTCTGTTGTGCATAAGGTTGCTATGAGTTGGAATCAACTCAACAGCACCTAACAACAACAACAACATCTCCCTAGGACCTTGGATAAAGTCTGAGACATAGAAATAGATATAATAATAGCAGCAATAGCAAATACTAATATTATTAAACATTTAGAGTCCCTTGGTGGTACAAACAGTTAATGCACTTGGTTTCTAACCAAAAGTTTGGAGGTTTGAGTCCACCCAGAGGCAACTCAAAAGAAAGGCCTGATAATCTACTTCTGAAAACCCAGTGGAGCACAGTTCTACTCTAACCCAAATGGGGTCACTATGACTCCGAGTCAACTCAATGGCAGCTGGTTGATTGTTTACTATGTGACGGGTCTTGTTCTAAATACTTTAAATGTGTTAGCTCATTTACCCTCTTAACATGCCTATGAGGTAGCTATTGTCTTTGTCTCTATTTTACAGATTAAAAAGGCTGGGGCACAGGAAAGTTAAGTTACTTGCTGAAGGTTGCACAAATGGCAAATTGTAACAACTCTGCTATGGTAACCACTTAAAAAGTGGGAGGAATGAAGTAAGAAGAGGCAGAGTTTGACAAAGCTAAACGAGAAATTCATCAGCTCTCTAAAGTATTTTGTTCTTCCTTGATTAGAGGATTTTTTTTATTGTTGTTAGCTGCTGCAGGGCTGGCTCTGACTCATGAGGACCCCATGTACAACGGAACAAACTGTTGCAAGGTCCTGTGAAATTTTCACGATCGTTGGTACGCTCAAGTCCATTTTTAAGGCCACTGTGTATTTTGAGTGCCTTCCAACTTAAGGGGCTAATCTTGTAGCACTATATCAGATAATATTCTGTTGTAATCCAAATCATTGGCTAATTTTCCAATTCAATAAGCAAGTCTTTCCTCCTAGTGTGTTTTAGGAAATTCCGCTGAAACCTGTCCGCTATAGGTTACTCTGCTGGTATTTGATACACCAGTGGCATGGCTTCCAGCATCGTGGCAACACACAACCATCACAGTACAGCAAAATGACAGATGGGTGGTAGGGAAGATGCTATACAATTCCCTCTGGATTCAATTGAGGACCCTTTGGAAATGAGCAACAAAGAAGTTTATCATGTTAATATAGAATCTGGCTCCTCCCACCTGCTCCGGCCCGCTCATCCCAAACCTATGTGTTAGATTAATCATTTGGGGTCTGCCTTGCATTTAACTTTAGTCTGGGTATGTTATCAGGCAAGAAGCTAGGTTGGCTGAGCCAGTTCCCAAAGAGGTTGCTCCCATCCTGATACACAAGAGGGCAGTATTTCAACAGGCCTGAGGATTCCAAGGCCTCATAAAGTATGCTTCCATTATCTTCAGCAAAAAAAGCCTGTTGGACTGATTATTTCAGCTTAAGAATTTTAGAGTCGGGGGGAGGATGCATTTTAATGACTCCAGGGAACGTATCAAATTAAACACATTATCCAGGATTTTCTTCCCTCTCCTCCTCTCACCCCCCTTCTGGGTGGCTTCTGTCAGCGCTGCATGAGTTTCAGCCCTGCGTCCTGAATCATCCCCCCTGCAAAGCGGCAGCCCATGCTAAAGAACGAAGGGCCAGGAGAGGCCTCAGCAGCTCCTCTTGGTGCAGATTCTCCAAGGTCACCTTCCAGCTGGATAAACACAGGAACTGTTGAAAATTGTGTGACCAGCCACCAAGTCTGGTGATATATTAAGCAGATATATTAAATGATTTTCCAGGCAGAGCCTGGGGAACTGGGCTTCCTCTTTTAGTTTTTTGAGTACAAATCTCAAGTGCCACCCGGACAGCCCCTTTATGGGGAAAAGGAATCCCAGACCCAGCAGCTGCCACAGCCTGAAGACCTGCCATGGGCTAGGTGCTGTTCTAAGTACTTTACATATGTTATCTTTAATCTTCCCAACATCCTTGCAAGAGAAATGTTACTACCATTTTGCAGATGAGCAAACACATACAAAGAGGTTAAAAGCACCTGCCCAAGGCGGCAAAACTAGTCAGTGCAGAGCTGGGACTCATACTAGGATGTTCTGCCCCGAAGCCTAGAATATACGTGGCATCTCCCTAATACCAGACTTCTACTTCTTCTATCCCTGTAAGAGCTCCATGACACTTGTCCAGAACATTAAGCAGATATATTAAATGATTTTCCAGGCAGGGCTTGGGGGACCGGGCTTCTTCTTTTAGTCTTTTGAGTACAAATCTCAAGTGCCACCCAGCCTCCATCCCCTTCAGCTCCTAGAAGACCCTGGCATTGAATGGGTGCTCAATGGTGTACAGACGGAATTAATTACAATTAAAGTCTGTGACCCCCTTGCTTGTTTGACAGATTTTGTCATAATTTTTAAAAAGTTTGTTTTTGTCTCACCTTCTTGTAGGAGCTTCTTTCTGCCTGGCTTCTCTTTAAAACCCCCTCAAAAGCCCATAAGGAACTGTTGTATTTGCTTTTTGAACTTTGTCTCACTGATAAGAGAGAGAAGCAACTTTTCTAAAAGGCAGAATTAACTAATCAATCAAAACAGCTGTAATCTGATGTTAGAGCAATCTGCATGATAAGAGTTAGCCAAGAAGAAATAATTTCCTATCACGGTGGGATAACATGCAAATGAAATTTAAACTTAAGTAGCCCTCCTCACCTCACAGAATGTCAGGGAAGTGCCAAGCAGAATGTGTTTATTAATGGAAAAGCCAATGGTGTTATATTTTCTCTCAAGTAATTAATTCTCAATCTGATTTTCATAAGGGACAAAATAGGTCTAAACATTTCTAAATATTTCACTCCATATGGCCCAAATCCCAAATTTGAAAACATCAGCCAACTGCCCACAAAGAATTTTTTAAAAGAAAAATAATCAGTTTTATTGGAAAATCTCTTTAGAAAAGTTTTCCCAGGGGTAAAATATTGGCTGTATGTCCTGTGATGTAGTTGAATCCATTGAAGCAAAACCCAAACCAAAATCTGTTGCCGTCGAGTTGATTCTGACTCATAGTGACCCTATAGGACGGAGTAGAACTGCCCCAAAGGGTTTCTGAGGAGCGGCTGGCTAGAACTGCTGATCTTTTGGTTAGCAGCTGAGCCCTTTGACCACTGTGCCACTAGGGCTCCAAGAGGAAAGTCCTACGAACTCTAAAATTCTTGTAAATGAAGCACATGGATGGTAATTGCCTTTGATCTTAATAATGTCCACCATTTCCTCTTGCCAACATACAGAACCATTAACTGAACCTTCCCACACTATGTCAGAGGGATCTTCAACTTTCTCCAGTTCCAACTTCCAATTCCTGCAAACCAAGGCTGCCCCCAGGCAACAAATGATACTTCAAAGGGAGAGAAACCACAGTCATTTAAAAAAAAAAAAAAAAAAATGGGTCACCACTGAGAGAAATGGGTTAGGAAACTGTAGCTGTACCTAAAAATGAGAATACTCTTTGGCTCTTCTATCTTGAAAACCAGCTGGTACATAACATTCATCATTTTATTGGTGCAAATTCTATAATTCTTTCTTTCTACCATGGGTCAAAATACCATCCCCCTTAGCAAGAAAACTGATTCCTGTGGTGATACATTCACCTGAGGCCAGCAGAAAACTTGCAAGTTTGTGGTCACTTCTGGATGAGTAGAGAAGCTGGTTTTCCAATTCCTGCAAACTGGCCACTGGGGTAAAGACATCCTTCTCAAAAAGAAGTGGGATTCTCTTTGAACATCTTTTGGTTGTTCACATTCAAAGCTATTTCCCAAAATAAGAATTTTCAACCAGCCTTTATGAATAGGATATAAGTATAATATAGAAAATACAGAGGAGAAAAATATATCGCCGGGGAGGCAGAGCTGTGTGTGGTAGAGCTTGAGGCTTCAGCATATACTCAAATCCCTGCCATCTCTGTGATTCCCCTTCTGGGCAGTTCTTTAGTTAGTTGTAATAATTTTATGTTTTAAAAATTGTTCAGACCAGACAGCACTGAAGAAAACTCTTAGATGAGTGAATCAGAGATACAATGGGAAGAATTACTGGTCCTTGGGGGATTTTTGGAATATGGGCTTGTAGGATGACCATTTCACCCATCATCATTTTTTCCTCATTTGTTTAACAAATATCTCTTTTTTTTAAATAATTTTTATTGTGCTTTAAGTGAAAGTTTACAAATCAAGTCATTCTGTCACACATAAGCCTATATACACCTTATTACGTACTCCTATTTACTCTCCCCCTAATGAGTCAGCCCACTCCCTCCCTCCAGTCTCTCCTTTTGTGACCGTTTTGCCAGTGTCTAATCCTCTCTACCCTCCCATCTCCCCTCCAGACAGGAGATGGCAATACAGTTTCAAGTATCCACCCGATACAAGTAGCTCACTCTTCATCAGCATCTCTCTCCAACCCATTGTCCAGTCCCTTCCATGTCTGATGAGTTTACTTCGGGAATGGTTCCTGTCCTGGGCCAACAGAAGGTTTGGGGACCATGACAGCCAGGATTCTTCTAGTCTCAGTCAGACCATTAAGTCTGGTCTTTTTATGAGAATTTGGGGTCTGCAACCCACTGATCTCCTGCTCCCTCAGGGGTTCTCTGTTGTGCTCCCTGTCAGGGCAGTCATCGGTTGTGGCCAGGCACCATCTAGTTCTTCTGGTCTCAGGATGATGTAAGTCTCTGGTTTGTGGCCCTTTCTGTCTCTTGAGCTCATAGTTATCGTGTGTCTTTGGTGTTCTTCATTCTTCTTTGATCCAGGTGGGTTGAGGCCAATTGATGCATCTTAGATGGCCACTTATCAGCATTTAAGACCCCAGACGCCACACTTCAAAGTGGGATGCAGAATGTTTTCATAATAGAATTTATTTTGCCAATTGACTTAGAAGTCCCCTTAAGCCATAGTCCCCAAACCCCTGCCCTTGCTCCGCTGACCTTCGAAGCATTCAGTTTATCCTGGAAACTTCTTTACTTTTGGTCCAGTTCAGTTGAGCTGACCTTCCATGTATTGAGTATTGTCCTTCCCTTCACCTAAAGTAGTTCTTATCTACTAACTAATCAGTAAATAACCCTCTCCCACCCTCCCTCTCATAACCACAAAAGAATGTGTTCTTCTCAGTTTATACTATTTCTCAAGATCTTATAATAGTGGTCTTATACAATATTTGTCCTTTTGCATCTGACTAATTTCACTGAGCATAATACCTTCCAGGTTCCTCCATGTTATGAAATGTTTCATAGATTTGTCACTGTTCTTTATCAATGCGTAGTATTCCATTGTGTGAATATACCATAATTTATTTAACCATTCATCCGTTGATGGACACCTTGGTTGCTTCCAGCTTTCTGCTATTGTAAACATTGCTGCAATAAACATGGGTGTGCATATATCTGTTCGTGTAAAGGCTCTTATCTCTCTAGGGTATATTCCGAGGAGTGGGATTTCTGGGTTGTATGGTAGTTCTTGATGGTAGTTCTATTTCTAACTTTTCAAGAAAATGCCAGATAGATTTCCAAAGTGGTTAACAAATATCTCTTGAGTGTCTAGTATGTGCCAGTTATTGGTATAGATGCTTGGGATGTAGCAGTGAACAAGAAAGATAAGGTACCTACTCTCATAGATCTTATGTTCTAGTAGGACAGAGAAAGAGAGAGAATTAAAAAAAAATAATTAAGAAAATAATAGTAATAATTGCTATGATGAAGATCAAACTTGGAGGTGTGAAAGAGAGGGCCTAGATAGCTCCTTTAGGATGACTGGTTAGGGAGACCTCTCCAATGAGTGGTGTGAATGATGAGAAGAAGTCAGCCATGCACAGATCTGGGAAGAGCATTCCAGACAGAGTGAACAGCAAGGTCAAAGGCCCTAGGTGGAAATAACTTTGGTGTGCTTGAGAAACAAAGTGTGGAGTGTCATGAATGAAGAAGAGATGAAGAAATGTGAGGTGAGGCTGGAGGAGAAACAGCTGTGCTATAATTGAAGAATGGCTGAATCTTGACTTCATTTTAGGCTGTGTAGACGCAGCCTCAGTCTTTTGGATAAAGGGCATTTCAAGGACAATTGGAGTAACTGGGCCTGCTGCACTGGCTGAATCTTATTCAGGGGACCAGTTAGGATTCAGTCATAACTATAATTAGCAGGAATGGCCAAAATTCTTTCAGAATGATTTCTCACATTTAAATCTTGAATCTGAAAAGTCAGTTAGGGAAAAATACTCTTTTCCTTCATTAACTTTGAAAAACCCAACAAACATCAATTTTTCTCTGGGGCAGTAAATTGAAGCTGAATATGTCAAAATCTCCCAAGAACAAGTACTTCTTCCCATTGTATCTCTGACTCACTGATCTAAGGGTTTTCCTCAGAGTCTTATCAAAGCAGCATTCTTTCTCTGATCTAAACAATTTTTAAAACATGAAATTATTACACCTAACAGAAGAACTGCCCAGAAGGGGAATAACAGAGATAGCAGGGATTTGAATATACACTGAAACCTCAAGCTCTACCATACACAGCAATCCCTTCCCAAGAGATATATATTTCTCCCCCGCATTTTCTATATTAAACTTATATCCTGTTCATAAGGCTGGTTGAAAATTTTTAATTTTGGTAAATAGCTTTGAATGAGAAAAATCAAAAAGTATCCAAAGAGAGTCGCACTGAGATTTTACTCTTTGGGAGAAAGGTGTCTATGCCCCAGAGGAAAATCAGGCCCAGGTTACTCTTGACCATCCTTTCTCATCTTCTGCTGTGGTAGTTTGATTTTAGGAGTAAAATTCTTCCCACTTCGGCCTCTACCCTGGATCTCACTCTTGCTCTGAGCTAGCCGTCAACTGATCTCCTCGGCTTGCCCCAGGTGAGAGTTCGGTATATTGGATTATGGATCGGCATACTTGGATTCAAGGCCCAGCACCGATTCCACAAGCAGTGTGTCTTGGGCATGCCATTTAATCCCTCTCAGATGTACTGCCATAATTTGTAAGACTTTCTGATTTACTTAACCAAGAGGCCTGTCATTTGATTAGGCTCAGAATAGTTAATGGTTTTCCTCATATGGGACAACTCTAATGGAATCACTATCTGAAGGAACACCTTTAGAAGGTTTGTGAGACTGCCTTGGTGTAGTATGGTCAAACCTGTGTACTGCCCTAAAATCTTGAAATATTAATCTCTGTGCTCTGCATACTTTCCTTTATTTCTGGCTCCTTCCCCAAGTCAGTCGGAGCATCCAGACCCAAAGAGAAAGAAACAGTTAAGATTCAGTTTTGTTTTCTTCTGTTTGACTTCCAAACTAGGCTCTTAATAAAAGCGAAAACCCTGAGGGAAGCAAAGTGTAGTAGTACATGCCATAATAGAAATCAAAGAGACAGAGGGAGAGGCTGATGACCATACCATCTGCCCTAGGAGAGACGATGAGACTCATCTAAGATGGGAGGTGGGGAGGAGAAGGTGTTGCTGGGGACAACTGAGGGGCAGCTGGGTGCTATATAAGAAAGGCACTGACTGGGATGGGGGTGCAGGGACAAACAAATGTCACCACAGAGACAGGCAGAGCACAACAAGCCTGCTGCTCCTGTCACTGCCTGTGGGTCATCCAGCAGGGAGACACCCCTGTGATCCTAGACTTGTCTGAGTCTCCACCCAAACTGCTCTGAGTAAGATGCTGCACCACCTTTGTCAATACCTCAGGTTATTAATAAACTCTTCCCTCAAAAAACAAAGCAAAGGTCCTTTACTTACAGAGGGTAAGAAAAGTAGTATAGAAAAAAAAATACTGAGCCCTTTGTGTGGTGCTGGATAGTGGGGGAAATAAGCCTTATTACAGATTCTATGTGATCAGTTATGACAATTGGCATCAGCACAGAGGGTGGTGGAGCTTGAGGGGGCCAAATATATAGCAGCCTCAACTCCCACATTTGTGATACTATCTAGGAACCTGAGGAGACAAACAAGCAGTCATCTTTAGGGAGTTAAAAACACAAGGCCTTGATCTTACACCTTAAGTGGAATAAGTATGGCCCACATGATTTTTTTTACTTTGAGAATTCTTAGGGCTTTGGTGTGCCATGTGGCTGTTTTTCATTGCTACGTGGTTAACTTTTAACTGATAGGACTTGTGCTGGAAGCTTGAGGCCTGAGATTTTAGTAAGCATAGTTCCCACGAGATTTTGACCTTGCTGCTAATGGTAATTTTATCCACAGGTAAGTAGCTGCTTTCATACAGGCAGAGCAACAGGTGACAACCTTACAAACAAACAAGTGCTGCACTGGCCTTAGTAAACAGAGGCAGCTGAGGCAAGGCTTTGATTATAGGGAAAAGAATTTTTTCATATGTCAGTCTTGAAGTATAAGGCTGGGACAATTTCATGTTGCTTGCCTGCAAATCTACAGTCCAAGATTTTAAAAAGCAAAAGAAGCTACATCTCATTATGTCCCACACATAATTTTGTGTGAAACTCTAGCTTTAAATGTTGTGCCACATATAGACAGGGCTAGATCACCCATTTGAGCTTGTTTTCCTCTTTTACACTATTTTAAAAACTCAAAAAAGAATATTCGCAGGGATATAGGGGGGCATTACATAATGTTAGTGTGGTAAATTCAACAAGAGGATATAACAATCCTAAAGGAGTGTGAACCTAATAACAGAATTTCAAAATTTGTGAAGCAAAAACTCATAAAACTAAGAGATGAATCCACAGTTAGAGTCGAAGTTTTCAACACACTTCTCCCTATAGTAATTGATAGAAAAAGCAGACTGAAAATGAGTAAAAATATAGAAGTATTAGACAAATTATAAACCAAGGGTGGCCTAATTGATATTTATAGAATACTTCAACCCCCAGAAAGCAGAATACAAATTTTTTCAAGTGAACATGGAGAATTCATCAAGATTCTGGATGATAAAACAAGTGTCAATAAATTTAAAAGGATTTAAATCATACAAGAGTCTTAAACTAGCAGGCACAAGGTAATTAATTAGAAATTAATAAGAGAAAGACATCTAGAAAATCCCAGATTAAAAACACTTATAAATAATGTACAAGGCAAAGGAGAAATTAAAAAAAGAAATTAGACAATATTTTTTAAACTGAATGAAATTGAAAACACGACAGATAAAAATTTGTCAGAGACAGGTGGTGTTCAGGCGGAGCCCTGGTTTCTCAGTGGTTAAGCACTTGGCTGCTAACCAAAAGGTGAGCAGTTCAAATCCCACCAGCTGCTCTATGGGAAAAAGATGTGACAGTCTGCTCCCGTAAAGATTTTCAGCCTTGGAAACCCTATGGGAAAGTTCTACTCTATCTTGTAGGGTCACTATGAATTGGAATCAACTCAATGGCAATAGGCTTGGTTTTTGATTTGGGGATATATAGCATTAAATGCTTTTATTAGAAAAGAAAAAATGTGTTAAACCAATTATTTAAATCTCCATTTTAAAAAACTAGAAAAAGAAGATCAAATTAAACCTACACAAACTGATGGAAGAAAATAAGAAGATAACATTGAAAATAATAAAATAGGAAATGGACAAAAAATAGAAAAAAACAATGAAATCAAAGATGATCCTTTGAAAAACATCAAGAAAATAATCCTCTGGTCAGACTAATATGGAAAGCAAAAGAGAAAACATAAATTCCCAATATCAGGAATGAAAAGCAGATATTACTACAGACCCTACAGATATTAAAAGCATAACAAAAGAAAATTAAGAGCAGCTTTATACAATAAATTTTACAACTGATATAAAGTAGAAAAATTCCTTAAAAGACAAATTAACATAGTTTAGTCAGGAAGAAATAGATAACCTAAAGTCAAGTTCATAATTGAAAATCTTTGAACAAAAATAACACCACTCCAGGGTCAGATGACTTTGCTATGCATTATCCTAAAAATTTGAGGAAGAAAGAATACAAATTCTACAGAAACTCTTCCATAAAATAGAATAAGATAAAATATTTTCCAACTCACTTTATGGCCAATATTACCCTCATACCAAAACCAGACAAAAGCATTAAAAGACAAGAAAACTACAGACCAATATTCCTTATGAATACAAACATAAAAATTCTCAACACAATATTGCAAATTGAACCCAACAATGTATAAAAAAGATAATACATAGTGAACAAGTAGAGTTTATCCCAGGAATGGAGGTTGACTGAATATTAGAAATCAAGATAGTTCACCATATTAGTAGACTAAAGAAGGGAAAATTATAAGACTGGCTCATTAGATGCAAATGAGCAACTGGAAATTGAAATTTTAAAATACCATTTACAATAGGACCAAAAACATGAAATACTTAAGACAAATTTAACAGAAGATCTAAAATACTAGAAACATCGTGGAAGCCTCAATACTGTTTCTCTCCAAATTGTTCTACGGATTCTGTGCAATCCCAATCTAAATTCTCACGGGCATTTTGTAGAAATTGAAAAGGCGATTCTAAAACTTATATGAGAATGCAAAGGCCTAGAACAGCGAAAACACTTTTGAAAAAGAACAAAGTTGGAATTACCGTAGCATGACAGCGTAGTGTTGCCATAAGAACAGACATATGTATCAGAAGACCAAATAGAGAATTTAGGAAGAGACCAGTGCTTATATAATCAACTGATTTTTAATAAAAGGACCAAAGCAATTCAATGGGGGAAAAGTCTCTTAAGCAAACAGTGCTGGGACAATTAGGTAACTCCATTTTTTTTTTTTTTTATGGGTAAAAACTAAGCATTGGCTTTTACCTCACACCATATGCAAAAATTAACTTGAAATGGATAATAGACATAAATATAAGAACTATAACATTTCTTGGAAAAAAAAATCTTTGTGACCTTTGGGTAGGCAAAAATTCCATACATAGGAACTTGGACTTCATCAAAATTAAAAACTTCTGCTGTTTAAACGACACTGCTAAGAAAATGCAAAGGCAGATCACAGCCTGGGAGAGAATATTTGCAAAACAAAAAACTGATAAAGGATTTATTTCCAGAATATATAAAGAACTCTTGGAAACCCTGGTGGCGTAGTGGTTAAGTGCTACAGTTGCTAATCAAAGGGTTGGCAGTTTGAATCCGCCAGGTGCTCCTTGGAAACTCTACGGGGCAGTTCTACTCTGTCCTATAGGGTGGCTAAGAGTCGGAATTGACTCAACCGCACTGGGTTTGGTTTTTGTTTGTTATAAAGAACTCTTATAATTAATTAACGAGGAGAGACAGTTTGGTTTAAAACGAAGGCAAAAGATTTAAAGAGTCTTACTTGGAGATATATGCATGGGAAAGAAGCACACAAAAAGATGCTGGGTGTCAATAGTCATTAGAAAAATACAAATTAAAACCAAAATGAGATTGCTACAGCACATCTGCAATAATAGCTAATGTTAAAAAAGACTGTCAAAAGCAAGTGTTAGAGAGATTGAAGGACAAGTGGCACCCTCATACACTGCTAAAACACAGTTTGGCAGTTTCTTATACAGTTAAATATACCTTAAAATATGACCCAGCAATCCCAATTCTAGGTATTTATCCAAGAGAATTTTTTAAAAATCTCTATAGAAAAACGTGTCTATGTTCATAGCCGTGTTATTCACCATTGCCAAAACCTGAATACTACCCAAATGTCCACTAACTGGAAAATGGATAAGAAATTGTAATATATTCATATAATAAACTATTAGCAATGGATAAAAATGAACTACTATCGATATACTCAACAACATGGATGAATCTTCCAAGACAAATATGCTCATTCTTTTAGCAGTCCATGGAACATTCAATATTCTTTGCCAACATCATAATTCAAAGATATCAATTCTTTCTTCAGTCGTCCTTATTTATTGTCCACTTTTCACATGCATATGAAACAACTGAAAATATCATGGCTTGGGTCAGACACACCTTAGTCCTCAAAGCAATATCTTTGTTTTTTTAACACCTTAAAAAGGTCTTTTGCAGCAGATTTGCCTAATGCTATGCATTGTTTGATTTCTTGACTGCTGCTTCCATGGATGTTGATTGTGGATACAAGAAAAATGAAATTCTTGACACCTTTAATACTTTTTTTCCTTTATCATGATGTTGCTTATTGGTCCAGTTGTAAGGATTTTTGTTTTCTTTATGTTGAACAGTAATCCACACTGAAGGCTGTAGTCTTTGATCTTCATTAGTCAGTGCTTCAAGCCCTCTTCACTTTCAGCAAGCAAGGTTGTGTCATCTGCATAATGCAGGTTGTTAACGAGTCTTCCTCCAATCCTGATGCCCTATTCTTCATATAGTCAACCTTCTCAGATTACTTGTTCAACATACAGATTGAATAAGTACGGTGAAAGCATACAACTCTGTCACAACTTTCCTGATTTTAAACTACTCAGTATCCCATTGTTCTGTTCAAATGACTGTTTCTTGGTCTATGTACAAGTTCCTCATGAGCACAATTAAGTGTTCTAGAATTCCAGTTCTTTGTGATATCATCCACAATTTATTATGATCCACACAGTTGAATCCCTTTTCACGGTCAATAAAACAGTGGTAAACACCTTTCTGGTATTCTCTGATTTCAGTCAGATCCAACTAACATCAGCAATGATATCTCTTGTTCCACGTCCTCTTTTGAATTCAGCCTGAATCTGGCAAATTCCTGTCAAGGTACTGCTACTACTGCTTCTGAATGATCTTCAGCATAATTTTACTTGGGTATGATATTAATATTATTCAATAATTTCCACATTCTGTTGGATCAACTTTCTTTGGAATGGCCACACATATAGATCTCTTCCAATCGGTTGGCCAGGCATCTGTCTTCGACATTTATTGGCATAGACAAATGAGAATTTTCAACCTTGCATCCATTTGTTGAAACACCTCAATCGGTATTTTGTCAATTTCTGGAGCCTTGTTTTTTGCCAATGCCTTCAGTGCAGCTTGGACTTCTTCCTTCAATACCACTGGTTTTTGATCATATGATATCCCCTGAAACGGTTGAGTGTCAACCAATTCTTTTTGGTACAGTAACTCTGTGTATTTCTTCCGTCTTCTTCTGATGCTTCCTGGATCATTCGACCTTTGGCCCATAGAATCCTTCAATATTGCAACTAAAAGCTTGAATTTTTTCTCCAGTTCTTTCAGCATGAGAAATACTGGGCATGTTCTTCCCTTTTGGTTTTCTAACTCTAAGACTTTGTCCATTTCATTATAATACTTTGTCTTCTCAAGCTGTCCTTTGAATTCTTCCGTTCAGCTTCTTTACTTCATCATTTCTTCCTTTTGCTTTAACGACTCTATATTCAAGAGCAAGTTTCAGAGTCTCTTCTGACGTTCATTTTGGTCTTTTCTTTCTTTCCTGTCTAGTAATGACCTTTTGCTTTTTTTTATGTATGATGCTCTTAATTTCATTCCACTACTTGTCTGGTCTTCGGTCATTAGTGTTCAATGTGTCAAATCTATTTTTGAGATGGTCTGTAAATTCAGCTGGTATATTCTTAAGGTCATACTTTGGCTTTTGTGGATTTGTTTTAATTTTCTTCAGCTTCAACTTGAACTTATATATGATTAATTGATGGTCTGTTCCACAGCTGACCCTGGCCTTGTTCTGACTGATGATATTGAGCTCCCCATTGTCTCTTTCCACAGATATAGTTGATTTGATTCCTGTGTATTAAATCCAGGAGGTCCGTGTGTATAGTCACAGTTTATGCTGTTGTAAAAGGTATTTGTGATGAATAAGTTGTTTGTCTTGCAAAATTGTATTATGAGATCTCCATAGTTGTTTCTGTCATCAGGGCCATATTTTCTAACTACCAATCTTTCTTTTTTGTTTATATGTACGGTATAATTCCATTTATATAAAATTATGAAATACATAAAATTCGAGAAGAGGCAAAAATAATAGTGATAGAGAACAGATCAGTGAATCCTATGGGTTGTGAGTAGGGGGAAGGTATTGACTGAAAAGAGCCAAAAAGGAATATTGGAGTTGATGAAAGTGTTCTATATCTTGATAATATAGTATTCTATAAAGATAATATACTTTTCTATAATGATAATACACTACTGTATACTGAAAATAAAATACTATTCTAAAATGATAATACAGTATTCTATAATGATAATAATATAGTATGCTATAATGATAATGAAAATAACATAATATTCTATAATGATAACATAGTATTCTATAATGATACTAATATACTATTCTATAATGATAATAATGTAGTACTGTATACTGATAACAGTGCTGTATAATGATAATAATATACTATAATGATAATAATATCGTATTCTCTAAATATAATAATACACTATTCTCCAATGATATCATAGTATTCTCTAATGATAATACAGTATACATTAACAATAATAATATAGTATTCTCTAATGATAATATGGTGTCCTCTAATGATGATATATAGTATTATCAAATGATAATATAGTATTCTCAGGATAATATAGTATACATTAATAATAAAAATATAGTATTCTCTAATGATAATACAGTATTCTCTAACGATAATATACCTTCCTCTAACGATAATATAGCTTTCTCTATTGATAATGCACATTCTCTAAAGGTAATATAGTTTTCTTTAAAGATCATGTAGCTTTCTCTCACGATAATATAGTTTTCTCTAATGAAAATATAGTTTTCTCTAATGATAATATAGTTTTCTCTATTGATAATATACTTTTCTCTAACGATAATATAGTTTTCTCCAATAAAAATAGTTTTCTCTAAAGATATCGTTTTCTTTAATGAAAACATAGTATTCTCTAATGATAATGTACTTTTCTCTAATGATAATATAGTATTCTCTAAAAAATCATTAGTTTTAATGATAAAATACTATTATCTAATGATAATACAGCATTGCCTAACGATCATATAATATTCTCTAATGATCCTATAGTTTTCTCTAACGATAATATATCCTTTCTCTAACGACAGTATAGCTTTCTCTAATGATAATATCGGGAATATAGTTTTCTTTAACGATACTACATATTTCTCTAACGATAATATACGTTTCTCTAATGATTAAAATAGCTTTCTCTAACCATACAAGAGTTTTCTTTAACGATAGCATATTTTTCTCTAACGTTAATAAAGTTTTCTCTAAGGAAAATGTAGTAGTCTCTGTTGATAAGATACTTTTCTCTAATGATAATATAGCATTCTCTAATGATAATATACTATTCTCTAACGATAATATAACTTTCTCTAATATACCTTTATCTAATGATAATACAGCTTTCTCTAATGTTAATATAGCTTTCTCTAACGATAATATAGTTATCTTTAACGATAGTATACTTTTCTTTAATGATAATATAGTTTTCTCCAATGAAAATATGCTTTTCATAACGATAATTTAGCATTCTCGAATGGTAATATACTATTCTCTAATGAGAAGATAGCATTTTCTAATGATAATATAGCCTTCTCTAAAGATAATATCCTTTTCTTTAACGATAATACAGTTTTGTCTAACGATAATATAGATTTCTCTAAAGATAACGTACTTTCCTCTCATGGTAATATACGTTTCTATAAAGATAATATAGTTTTCTCTAATGAAAATATAGTTTTATCTAATGATAATATAGTTTTCTATAATGAAAATATAGTATGCTCTAATGATAATATACTATTTTCTAATGATTTTTAGTATTCTCTAAAATAATTATTATTTTTAATAATATACTATTCTCCAATGCTAATATTGCATTCTCTAGTGATAATATAGTATTCTCTAATGATAATATAGCCTTCTCTAACGATAAAATAGCTTTCTCTAACGATAATATAGTTTTCTCTAATGATAATAATTTTCTCTAATGATAATCTATTTTCTCTAACGCTAATATACATTTCTCGAAAGATAATATACATTTCTCTAACTATAATATACTTTTGTCTAATGATAATAGTTTTCTCTGTGATCATATGGTTTCTCTAACGATAATATAGTTTTCTCTAATGATAATAGTTTTCTCTAAGGATAATATACTTTTCTCTAATGAGAATATAGTTTACTTTAAGGATAATACAGAATTCTCTATTGATAGTATACTTTTCTCTAAGGAAATTGTAGTATTCTCTAATGATACTATAGTATTCTCTAACGATAATATAGTATTCTCTAACGATAGTATAGCTTTCTCTAACGATACTATCGCTTTCTCTAACAATAATATACATTTCTTTAATGAAAAAAGAGTTTTCTCTAACGGTAATGTACCTTTCGTTAATGAAAATATACTTTTCCCTAATGAAAATATACATTACTCTAACGATAATATAGTTTTCTCTAATGCAAAATATAGTATTCTCTAATGATAATATATTTTCTCTAATGATATTATAGCATTCTCTAATGATCATGTACTATTCTCTAATGATAATACAGCTTTCTCTAATGATAGTATGGTATTCTGTAACAATAATATTGATTTCTCTAACGATGATAAACCTTTCTCCAACGATAATATAGCTTTCACTAATGATAATAAAGCTTCCTCTAACAATAATATAGTTTTCTCTAATGAGAATATAGTTTTCACTAACGATAATATACTTTTCTCTAACGATAATATACTTATCTTTAATAATATAAATTTCTCTAACGAAAATACGCTTTTCTCTAACAACAACATACTTTTCTCTAATGAAAATATACTATTCTTTAATGATAATATGCATTTCTCTGGAGAAAATAGTGTATTCTCAAAAGAAAAATTATTTTTAATGATACACTCTATTCTCTAAGGATAATATAGCTTTCTCTAATGATAGTATAGTATTCTCTAACGATAATATAGCTTTATCTAAAGATAATATACTTTTCTCTAATGATAATATAGCTTTCTTTAATGATAATGTACCTTTCTCTAAAGATAATATAGTTTTCTTTAACGATACTCTAGTTTTCTCTAACGATAATATACTTTTCTCTAACGATAATATAGTTTTCTTTAATTACAATATAGATTTCTCTAATGAAAATATAGTTTTCTCTAACGACATTATAGTTTTCTCTAATGAAATTGTAGTATTCTCTAAAGATGATATACTATTCTCTAATGATAATATAGCATTCTCTAACGATAATATAGCTTTCTGTAACTTACGTTTCTCTAAAGAAAATATAGCTTCTCTAATGAGAATATACCTTCCTCTAAAGATAATATACTTTTCTCTAATGGTAATATAGTTTTCTCTATCGATAATGTAGTTGTCTCTATCGGTAATATACCTTTCTCAAATGATAATATACTTTTCTCTAGTGAAAATTTGCTTTTCTCTGAAGATAATATAGTTTTCAATAATGAAAATTTGCTTTTCATAACGATAATCTGGCATTCTCGAATGGTAATATACTATTCTCTAATGAGAAGATAGCATTTTCTAATGATAATATAGCCTTCTCTAAAGATAATATCCTTTTCCTTAACGATAATACAGTTTTCTCTAACGATACTATAGATTTATCTAAAGATAATGTACTTTTCTCTCATGGTAATATACGTTTCCCTAAAGATAATATAGTTTTCTCTAATGAAAATATAGTATGCTCTAATGATAAAATAATCCTTTTTCTAATGATTTTTAGTATTCTGTAAAATAATAATTATTTTTAATAATATACTATTCTCTAATGCTAACATTGCATTCTCTAGTGATAATATAGTATTCTCTGATGATAATATAGCTTTTTCTAAAGATAAAATAGCTTTCTCTAACGATAATATAGTTTTCTCTAATGATAATAGTTTTCTCTAATGATAATCTATTTTCCTAACGATAATATACATTTCTCGAAAGATAATATACATTTCTCTAATTATAATATACATTTGTCTAATGATAATAGTTTTCTCTATGATAATATTGTTTCCCTAAACATAATATAGTTTTCTCTAATGATAATACAGTTTTCTCTAAGGATAGTACACTTTTCTCTAATGAGAATATAGTTTACTTTAAGGATAATACAGTATTCTCTAATGATACTATAGTATTCTCTAACGATAGTATAGCTTTCTCTAATGATACTATAGCTTTCTCTAACAATAATATAGATTTCTCCAATGAAAAATAGTTTTCTCTAACGGTAATATACCTTTCTCTAATGAAAATATACATTTCTCTAACGATAACATAGATTTCTCTAATGGAAAATACAGTGTTCTCTAATGACAATATGCTTTTTTCTAATGATATGATAGCATTCTCTAATGATCATGTACTATTCTCTAATGATAATACAGCTTTCTCTAATGATAGAATAGTATTCTCTAACGATAATATAGCTTTCTGTAACGATAGTATACATTTCTCTAAAGATAATATAGCTTCTCTAATGAGAATATACCTTCCTCTAAAGATAATATACTTTTCTCTAATGGTAATATAGTTTTCTCTATCGATAATGTAGTTCTCTAATGGCAATATACCTTTCTGAAATGATAATATACTATTCTCTAATGAAAATATACATTTCTCTGAACATAATATAGTTATCTCTAACGATATTATAGTTTTCTCTAATGAAAATATAGTATTCTCTAAGGATAATATACTTTTCTCTATTGACAATATAGTATTCTCTAAAAAATTCTTATTTTGCATGATATATACTCTTATCTAATAATAATATAAGATTTTTTAATGAGAATATAGCTTTCTCTAACGATAACATACCTTTCTCTAACGAAAATATAGCTTTCTCTAATGGTAATATAGTTTTCTTTAACGATAATATAGTTTTCTCTTATGGTAATATACTTTTCTCTAATGATAATATACATATCTCTAATGAAAATGTAGTTTTTTTCTAAAGATAATATAGTTTTCTGCAATGAAAATATAGTTTTCTCTAACGATAATATAGTTTTCTCTAATGAAAATACAGTATTCTCTCACGATAGTATAGCTTTCTCTAAAGATAATAGTTTTCCCTAACGATACCATAGTTTTCTCTAACGACAATATAGATTTCTCTAAAGTTAATAGAGTTTTCTCTAAGGATAATATAGTTCTCTTTACCGATAATATAGAGTTCTTTAATGATAATATAGTTTTCTCTAATGAAAATATGCTTTTCTCTAACGATAATCTACCATTCTCTAATGGTTACCTACAATTCTCTAATAATAAATATAGCTTTCTCTAACGATAACACACATTTCTCCCACGATAATATAGCCATCTCTAATAATAAGATAGCTTTCTCTAAAGATAATATACTTTTCTTTAACGATAATATAGTTTTCTCTAATGATAATATACTATTCTCTAACGATAATATAGCTTTCTCTAACGATAATATACCTTCCTCTAACGATAATATAGCTTTCTCTATTGATAATACACATTCTCTAATGGTAATATAGTTTTCTTTAACGATCATGTAGCTTTCTCTCACGATAATATAGTTTTCTCTAATGAAAATATAGTTTTCTGTAACGATAATATAGTTTTCTCTAAGGAAAATATAGTATTCTCTAAAGATAGCATTCCTTTCTCTAACGATAATAGTTTTCTGTAACGATAATCTACTTTTCTCTATTGATAATATACTTTTCTCTAACGGTAATATACTTTTCTCTAACGATGATATAGTTTTCTCTAATAAAAATACAGTTTTCTCTAAAGATAATACCGTTCTCTCGAATGAAAACATAGTATTCTCTAAAGATAATGTAATTTTCTCTAATGGTAATATAGTATTCTCTAAAAAATCATTAGTTTTAATGATAAAATACTATTATCTAATGATAATACAGCATTGTCTAAGGATCATATAATATTCTCTAATGATACTATAGTTTTCTCTAACGATAATATATCCTTTCTCTAACGACAGTATAGCTTTCTCTAATGATAATATAGCTTTCTCTAACGGTAACATAGCTTTCTTTTACGATAGTACATGTTTCTCTAACGATAATATACGTTTTTAAACGATTAAAATAGCTTTCTCTAACGATACAATAGTTTTCTTTAAAGATAGCATATTTTTCTCTAACGTTAATAAAGTTTTCTCTAAGGAAAATGTAGTAGTCTCTGTTGATAAGATACTTTTCTCTAATGATAATATAGCATTCTCTAATGATAATATACTATTCTCTAACGATAATATAACATTCTCCAATGATAATATACCTTTATCTAATCATAATACAGCTTTCTCTAATGTTAATATAGCTTTCTCTAACGATAATGTACTTTTCTCTAACGATAATATAGTTTTCTCCATCAGTAATATAGTTCTCTTTAACGATAGTATACTTTAATGATAATACAGTTTTCTCTAATGAAAATATGCTTTTCATAACGATAATCTGGCATTCTCGAATGGTAATATACTATTCTCTAACGATAAGATAGCATTTTCTAATGATAATATAGCCTTCTCTAAAGATAATATCCTTTTCTTTAACGATAATACACTTGTCTCTAACGATACTATAGATTTCTCTAAAGATAATGTACTTTTCTCTCATGGTAATATACGTTTCTCTAAAGATAATATAGTTCTCTCTAATGAAAATATAGTATGCTCTAATGATAATAATATACTTTTTTCTAATGATTTTTAGTATTCTCTAAAATTATTATTATTTTAATAATATACTATTCTCTAATGCTAATATTGCATTCTCTAGTGATAATATAGTATTCTCTAACGATAGTATAGCTTCCTCTAACGATAAAATAGATTTCTCTAACGATAATATAGTTTTCTCTAATGATAATATATTTTCGCTAACGATAATATACATTTCTCGAAAGATAATATACATTTCTCTAACTATAATATACTTTTGTCTAATGATAATAGTTTTCTCTATGATCATATGGTTTCTCTAACGATAATATAGTTTTCTCTAATGATACTACAGTTTTCTCTAAGGATAATGTACTTTTCTCTAATGAGAATATAGTTTACTTTAAGGATAATACCGTATTCTCTATTGATAGTATACTTTTCTCTAATGATATTATAGTATTCTCTAATGATACTATAGTATTCTCTAATGATAACATAGTATTCTCTAATGATAACATAGTACTCTCTAACGATAGTATAGCTTTCTCTAACGATACTCTAGCTTTCTCTAACAATAATATAGATTTCTCTAATGAAAAAAGAGTTTTCTCTAACGGTAATATACCTTTCTCTAATGAAAATATACTTTTCCCTAATGAAAATATACATTTCTCTAACGATAATATAGTTTTCTCTAATGCAAAATATAGTATTCTCTAATGATAATAGACTTTTTTCTAATGATATGATAGCATTCTCTAATGATCATGTACTATTCTCTAATGATAATACAGCTTTCTCTAAGGATAGTATAGTATTCTCTAACGATAATATTGATTTCTCTAACGAAGATAAACCTTTCTCCAACGATAATAGAGCTTTCACTAATGATAATAAAGCTTCCTCTACCAATAATATAGTTTTCTCTAATGAGAATATAGTTTTCACTAACGATAATAGACATTTCTCTAACGATAATATACTTGTCTTTAATAATATAAATTTCTCTAAGGAAAATACGCTTTTCTCTAACGACAATATACTTCTCTCTAATGAAAATATACTATTCTCTAATGATAATATGCATTTCTCTAAAGACAATAGTGTATTCTCAAAAGAAAAATTATTTTTAATGACACACTATAGAGTATTCTCAAAAGAAAAATTATTTTTAATGACACACTCTATTCTCTAAGGATAATATAGCATTATCTAATGATAGTATAGTATTCTCTAACGATAATATAGCTTCCTCTAACGAAGAAATAGCTTTCTCTAACGATAATATGGTTTTCTCTAATGATAATAGTTTTCTCTAATGATAATCTATTTTCTCTAACGATAATATACATTTCTCGAAAGATAATATACATTTCTCTAACTATAATATACTTTTGTCTAATGATAATAGTTTTCTCTATGATAATATTGTTTCTCTAAGAATAATATAGTTTTCTCTAATGATAGTACAGTTTTCTCTAAGGATAATATACTTTTCTCTAATGAGAATATAGTTTACTTTAAGGATAATACAGTATTCTCTATTGATAGTATACTTTTCTCTAATGATATCATAGTATTCTCTAATGATACTATAGTTTTCTCTAATGATACTATAGTATTCTCTAATGATAATATAGCTTTCTCTAACGATAATATACCTTTCTCCGACGATAATGTAGCTTTCTCTAATGATAATATAGCTTGTTCTAACGATAATATACTTTTCTCTAAGGATAATATAGTTTTCTCTAACGATAATATAGTTTTCCCTAATGAAAATATAGTCCTCTTCAATGATAATATACTTTGCTCTAATGATAATATACTATTCTGCAAAAAAATTTCATTTTTAATGATAGTATACCATTCTCTAATGATAACATCGCGTTCTCTAAGGACATTATAGTATTCTCTAACGATAATATAGCTTGCTATAACGATAACATACATTGCACCAACGATAATATAGGTTTCTCTAATGAGAGTATAGCTTTCTCTAACGAGAATATAGTTTACTCTAAGGATAATATAGTATTTTCTACTGATAGTATACTTTTCTCTGATGATACTATACTATTCTCTAAAGATACCATAGTATTCTATAATAATAATGTAGCATTCTCTAACGGTAATGTACCTTTCTCTAACGATACTATAGCTTTCAGGACAATATAGTTTTCTCTAATGAAAATATAGTTTTCTCTAATGATAATATAGTTTTCTCTAACAGTAATATAGTTTTCTGTAATGAAAATATAGTATTCCCTAACGATAATATACTTTTCTCTAAGGAAAATATAGTATTCTCTAATGGTAATATAATATACTATTCTCTAATGATAATATAGCATTGTCTCATGAAACTTAGTATTCTCTAACGATAATATAGCTTTCTCTAACGATAATATACCTTTCTATAACGATAATATAGGTTCCTCTAATGATAATATACCTTTTTCCAACGATAATACAGCTTTCTCTAATGATAATATAGATTTCTCTAACTATAATATAGTTTTCTCTAACGATAATAAAGTTTTCTCTAACGATAATATATTTTTCTCAAGGGACAATATTCTTTTCTCGAACGATAATATACTTTTTACTAATGATAATAGTTTTCTCTAATAATAATGTTATTTCTCAAACGATACTATAGTTTTCTCTAACGATAACATTGATCTTTACAACGGTAATATAATTTCTCTAATGATAATATACATTTCTCTAATGAAAATATATTTTTCTCTTACTATAATACAGTTTTCTCTGATGAAAATATAGTATTCTCTAACGATAGTGTAGCTTTCTCTAATGATAATAGTTTTCTCTAACGACAATATAGTTTTCTCTAACGATAATATAATTTTCTCTAACGATAGTACAGATTTCTCTAACGATAATATACATTTTTCTAATGATCATACAGTTTTCTCAAATGATAATATTGTTTCTCTAACGATAATATAGTTTCCTCTAATGAAAATACACTTTTCTCTAACGGTAATTGAGTTTTCTGTAATGAAAATATAATATTCTCTAATGATAATATACTTTCCTGTAATGATAATATAGTATTCTCTACAAAAAAATTATTAGTTTTAATGATAATATACTATGATCTAATGAAATATAGCATTCTCTAATAATAATATAGTATTCTGTAACGAAAATATAGCTTTCTCTAACGATAATATAGTTTTCTTTAACGGTAATATACCTTTCTGTAACGACAATATACATATCTCTAATGAATATATAGCTTTCTCTAACGTTAATATAGTTTTCTCTAATGAAAATATAGTATTCTCTAACGATAGTGTAGCTTTCTCTAACGATATTAGTTTTCTCTAACGACAATATAGTTTTCTCTAACGATAATATAATTTTCTCTAACGATAGTACAGATTTCTCTAACGATAATATACATTTTTCTAATGATCATACAGTTTTCTCAAATGATAATATTGTTTCTCTAACGATAATATAGTTTTCTCTAATGAAAATACACTTTTCTCTAACGATGATTGAGTTTTCTGTAATGAAAATATAATATTCTCTAATGATAATATACTTTCCTGTAATGATAATATAGTATTCTCTACAAAAAAATTATTAGTTTTAATGATAATATACTATGATCTAATGAAATATAGCATTCTCTAATAATAATATAGTATTCTGCAACAAAAATATAGCTTTCTCTAACGATAATATAGTTTTCTTTAACGATAGTATATTTTTCTCTAACGATAATATAGTTTTCTCTTAGGAAAATATAGTATTCTCTATTGATAAAATACTTTTGTCTAATGATAATAGTATTCTGTAATGATAATATAGCATTCTCTAATGATAATATAGTGTTCTCTAATGATAATATAATTATCTATAACGATAATATAGTTCTCTAACAATAATATAGTTTGCTCTAACGATAATATAGTATTCTCTATCGGTAATATAAATTTCTCTAATGGAAATATAGTTTTCCCTAACGATATTACAGTTTTCTCTAATGAAAATATACTTTTCTCTAAGGATAACATACTTTTCTATAATGAAAATATAGTATTCTGTAATGATAATATACTTTTTTCTAATGATAATATAGCATTCCCTATTGATAATATACTATAATGAAAAAAATTTGTTTTTAATGATAATGTAGTATTCTCTAACGATAATATAGATTTCTCCAACGATAATATACCTTCCACTAATGATAATAAAGCTTTCTCTAACGATAATATAGATTTCTCTAATGAGAATATAGTTTTCTCTAAATATAGTATTCTCTAATGACAATATACTTTTCTCTAATGATAATATAGTAGTCTCTAAAAAATTATTATTTTAATTATAATATACTCTACTGATAATATAGCATTCTCTAATGAAAATGTAGTATTCTCTAACGATAAGATAGCTTTCTCTAACGATAATATACCTTTCTCTAACGATAATATAGCTTTCTCTAATGATAGTATACCTTTCTGTAAGGACAATATAGTTTTCTTTAACGATACTATAGTTTTTTCTAACGATAATATACTTTTTTCTAAAGGTAATATACCTTTCTCTAATGATAATATACTTTAATGAAAATAAAGTTTTCTCTAACGATAATATAGTTTCCAATAATGAAAATATAGATTACTCAAACGATAATATATTTTTCTGTAATGAAAATATAGTATTCTCTAATAATATACTATTCTCTAATGATAGTATAGCATTCTCTAATAATATAAAAAAAATAGTACTGTCTAAACATAATGTAGCTTTCTCTAACGATAATATACCTTTCTCCAAAGATAATATAGCTTTCTCTAATGATAAAATAGCTTTCTCTAAAGATAATATAGTTTTCTTTAACTATAGTATAGTATAGTTTTCTCTAATGATAATATAGTTTTCTCTAATGGTAATATAATTTTCTCTAACTGTAATATACGTTTCTCTAATGATAATATACTTTTCTCTAATGAAATTATAGTTTTCCCCAACGATAATACAGTTTTCTATAATGAAAATATAGTATGCTCTAATAAGAATATACTTTTTTCTAATGAACATACAGTATTCTCTAATGATAATGTGGTATTCTCTAACGATAATATAGATTTCTCTAATGATAATATACCTTTCTCCAACGCTAATATACCTTCCACTAATGATAATAAAGCTGACTATAACAATAATATAGTTTTCTTTAACGATACTATAATTTTCTCTAACGATACTATAATTTTCTCTAACGATAATGTAGTTTTCTCTAACGATAATATACTTTTCTTTAATTATAATACAGATTTCTCTAATGAAAATATAGTTTTCCCTAAGGATAATGTAATTTTCTCCAATGAAAATATAGCTCCCTCTAACGATAATATAGATTTCTTTAACGATAAAATACTTTTCTTTAATGATAATATAGTTTTCTCTAATGAAAATATGTTTTTCTATAATGATAATATAGTTTTCTCTAAAGAAAACATAGTATCCTCTAATGCTAATATACTTTCCTCTAATGCTAATATACTATTCCCTAATGAAAATATTTTTTTTCAATGAAAATATAGCATTTTATAATGATACTATAGTATTCTCTAAACATAATATAGCTTTCTCTAACGATAATATACGTTTCTCTAATGATAATATAGCTTACTCTAATGATATACATTTCTCTTATGAAAATACAGTTTTCTCTAATGATAACATAGTTTTCTCTAATAAAATATAATTTTCTCCAACGATAATACAGTTTTCTCTAATAAAAATATAGTTTTCTGTAATGCTATTATACTTTTCTCTAAGGATAATGTAGTATTCTCTAACGATAATATAGTTTTCTTTAACGATAATATAGTTCTCTCTAAAGATACTATAATTTTCTCTAATGATAATAGTTTCCTCTAATGATAATATTTTTTCTCTAAAGATAATATAGTTTTCCCTAATGAGAATATAGTTTTCTCTAATGAGAATATAGTTTTCTCTAAGGATAATATAGCATTCTCTAATGATAATATAATTTTCTCTAATGATAATATATTATTCTCTAAAGAAACTAGTATTTTTCATGATAGTATACTATTCTCTAATGATAAAGAGCATTCTTTAATGACAATATAGATTTCTCTAACGATAATATAGTTTTCTCTAACGGTAATATAGTTTTCTCGAATGATAATATACATTTCTTTAATGAGAATATAGTTCTCTATAATGAAAATATAGTATTCTCTAACGATAATGTGCTTTTTTCTAATGACAGTACAGTATACTCAAAAAAATTATTATCTTTAATGATAGTATACTATCCTCTAATGACAATATAGCATTCTCTAAAGATAATATAGTACCCTCTAATGATAATATACCTTTCTCTAACGGTAATATGGCTTCCTCTAATGATAACATAGTTTTCTATAATGAAAACATAGTAGAGCTATCTCTAACGATAATATAGTTTCTCTAATGAAAATATAGTTTTTTCTAACAAAATATAGGTTTCTGTAATGAAAATATAGTATTCTATAATGATAATATACTTTTTTCTAATGATAACGTAGTATTCTGTAATGATAGTATACTATTCTCTAATGATAATACAGCATTCTCTAATGATAATATAGTACTAATGTAGCTTTCTCTAGCGATAATATACCTTTCTCTAAAGATAATACAGCTTTCTCTAATGATAATATAGCTTTGTCTAAAGATAATATAGTTTTCTTTAATGATAGTATAGTTTTCTCTAATGATAACATAGTTTTCTCTAACCATAATATATGTTTCTCTAATGATAATATACTTTTCTCTAATGAAATTATAGTTTCCTCTAAATATAATACAGTCTGTAATGAAAATATGGTTTTCTTTAATGAAAATATAAAGTTAAAATTTTTTTAGTGAAAATATAGTATTCTCTAATGATAATATACTTTTCTCTAATGAAATTATAGTTTTCTCTAAATATAATACAGTCTGTAAGGAAAATATGGTTTTCTTTAATGAAAATATAAAGTTAAAATTTTTTTAGTGAAAATATAGTATTCTCTAATGATAATATACTTTTCTCTAATACAGTTTTCTCTAACGATAATATAGTTTTCTATAAAGAATATTGTTTTCTCTAAGGATAATATAGCATTCCCTAATGATAATATACTTTTCTCTAATGATAATATAGTATTCTCTAAAAAAATTATTGTTTTTAATGATAATATACTATTCTCTAATGATAATATAGCATTCTCTAACGATAATATAGCTTTCTCTAACGATAATATACCTTTCTCTAATGATAATAAAGCTTTCTCTAATGATAATATAACTTTCTCTAACGATAGTATACTTTTCTTTAACGATAATATAGTTTTCTCTAATGATAATATAGCTTTCTCTAACTTTTTTTTTTAACGATAATATAGTTTTCTTTAACGGTAATATAGTTTTCTCTAACGATAATATAGTTTTTTCTAAGGATAATATACTTTTCTGTAATGGTAATTTACCTTTCTCTAATGATAATATACTTTTCTCTTATGAAATATTGTTTTCTCTAACGATAATATAGTTTTCTCTAACGAAAATATAGTTTTCTCTAATGAAAATATAGTTTTCTCTAATGAAAATATACTTTTCTTTAATGATAATATATTTTTCCAATGAAAATATACTATTCTCTAATGATAATATAGTATTCTCTAAAAAAATTATTATTAATGATAGTATACTATTCTCTAATGATAATATAGCATTCTCTAATGATAATACACTGTTCTCTAACGATAATATAGCTTTCTCTAACAATAATATACATTTCTGTAATGATAAAATAGCTTTCTCTAATGATAATATAGCTTCCTCTAACGATAATATAGATTTCTCTAACGATAATATACTTTTCTCTGATGATAACATAGTTTTCTCCAAAGATAATATAGTTTTCTCTAATGAAAATATACTTTTTTCCAACGATAATATACTTTTCTCTAATGGTAATACAGTTTTCTCTAATGGTAATATTGTTTCTCTAACGATAATATAGTTTTCTCTAATAATAATATAGTAGTCTCTAATTATCATTAAAAAATTTTTTAATGATAATATACTATTCTCTAACGATAATATACCTTTCTCTAACAATAATATAGCTTTCTCTAACGATAATATAGTTTTGTTTAACGATAATATAGTTTTGCCTAACGATAGTATAGTTATGACTAACGAGAGTATAATTTTCTCTAATGGTAATATACTTTCTCTAATGATAATATAGCTTTCTCTAACGATAATATAGTTTTCTCTAACAATAATATAGTTTTCTCTAATGATAATATAGTATTCTATAACGAGAACATAGTTTTCTCTAACGATAATATAGTTTTCTCTAATGATATTATACTTTTCTTTCATGATAATATAGTTTTCTCTAATGAAAATATAGTTTATACTAACGATAATATAGTTTTCGCTAATTAAAATATAATATTCTCTAATGATAATACGATTTTCTCTAATGCTAATCCAGTATTCTCTAAGAAATTATTATTTTTAATGATGATATACTATTCTCTAATGATAATGTAGCGTTTTCTAATGACAATATGGTTCTCAAGATAATATTGCTTTCTCTAATGATAATATACCTTTCTCTAACAATAATATAGCTTTCTCTAATGATAATGTAGCTTTCTCTAACGATAATATAGTTTTCTCTAACGGTAATATACATTTTCTAATGACAATATACTGCCCCTAATGAAAATATAGTTTTGTCAAACGATAATATAGTTTTCTCTAATGAAAATATAGTTTTCTCTAACGATAATATAGCTTTCTCTAATGATAATATACTTTTCAATAACGATAATATAGTTTTCATTAACGATACTAAAGTTTTCTCAAACGATAGTATACATTTCTCTAATGATAATACAGTTTTCTCTATTGATAATTTTGTTTCTCTGACGATAATATAGCTTTCTCCAATGAAAATATAGTTTTCTCTAACAATAATATAGTGTTCTCTAATGAGAATATAGTTTTCTGTAATGATAATATAGTTTTCTCTAAAGAAAATATAGTTTTCTCTAACAATAATATAGTTGTCTCTAAAGATAATATTCCTTTCTTTGATGATTATATAGTTTTCTCTAATGAAAATATAGTATTCTCCAGTGATAATATACTTTTCTCTAATGATAGTATAGTATTCTCTAAAATATTATCACTTTCAATGATTGTATACTATTCTCTAACGATAGTATAGTTTTCTCTAATGAGAATATAGTTTTCACTAAGGATAATATACTATTCTCTATTGATAATATACTTTTCTCTAATGATAATATTGAATTTTCTAATGATAATATAGTATTCTCTAATGATATTATAGTTTACTCTAACGATAATATAGCTTTCTCTAACGATACTATAGCTTTCTCTATCCATAATAGAGTTTTCTCTAATGATAATATAGTTTTGTCTAATGAAAATATAGTATTCTCTAATGCTAATATACTTTTCTCTAAATTCTCTAAAAAATATATTAATTTTAATGATAAAATACTATTCTCCAATGATAATATAGCATTCTCTAATGAAAATATTCTCTAACGATAATATAGCTTTCTCTAATGATAATATAGCTTTCTCAAACGATAAAATAGTTTTCTTTAAAGATAATATAGATTTCTCTAACGATAATATAGTTTTCTCTAACGGTAATATACTTTTCTCTAACGATAATATAGTTTTCTCTAACGATAATATACTTTTCTAATGATAAAGTTTTCTCTATTGACAATATTGTTTCTCTAATGATAATATAGTTTTCTCTAATGATAATATAGTATTCTATAACGATAATATAGATTTCTCTAACGATAATATACCTTTCTCCGACGATAGTATACCTTTCACTAATAATAATATAGCTTTCTCTAACGATAATATAATTTCCTCTAACAGTAATATAGTTTTCTCTAATGAAAATATACTACAATATAAGGATAATATAGTTTTATATACCGACAATGTAGTTTTCCCTAAGGATATTATACTTTTCTTTAATAATAATATAGTTTCCTCTAATGAAAATATAGTTTTCTCTAATGGTAATATACCTTTCTCTAATGATAATATAGCTTCCTCTAACGATAATATGGTTTTCTCTAACGATAATATACTTTTCTCTAACGACAATATAGTTTTCTCTAACGTAGTATACCTATCTATAATGATAATATACTTCTCTAATGAAAATATAGTTTTTTCTAACGATAATATACTTTAACGAAAATATAGTTTCCTCGAACGATAATATCGTTTTCTCTAATGAAAATATAGTATTCTCAAATGATAATATACTTTCATGATAGTATAGTATTCTTTAATGATAATATAAGATTCTCTAATGATAGAATTCTCTAATGATAATATAGTATTCTCTAACTTTTTTTTTCTAACGATAACAGAACTTTTTGTAACGACAATATACATTTCTCCAACGATAATATAGCTTTCAATAATGACTATATAGCTTTCTCTAACGATAATATAGTTTTCTCTAACGATAGCATAGTTTCCTCTAATGATAATATACTTTTCTTTAATGATAACATAGTTTTCTCTAATGCAAATATGCTTTTCTCTAAGGATAATATATTTTTGTCCAATGAAAATATAGTATTCTCTAATGATAGTATACTTTTCTCAAAAAAATATTATTTTTAATGATAATATAGTATTCTCTAAAGATAATATAGCATTTTCTAATGATAATATAGTATTCTGTAACAATAATACAGCTTTCTCTAAGGATAATACAGCTTTCTCTAACGAAAATATAGTTTTCTCTACCGATAATATACTTTTCTCTAATAAAGATATAGTATTCTCTAATGATAATATACTTTTCTCTAATGATAATACAGATTTCTTTAAAATATTATTATTTTTAATGATAATGTACTATTCTCTAACGATAATATAGCTTTCTCTAACGATAATAGTTTTCTCTAACGATAATATAGTTTTCCCTAACGATAATATATTTTCTTTAATAATAATATAGTTTTCTCTAATAAAAATATAGTATTCTCTAATGATAATATACTATTCTGTAACGATAATATAGATTTCTGTAACGATATTATATCTTTCTCTAACGATAATATAGCCTTCTCTAATGATAATATAGCTTTGTCTAATGATAATACAGATTTCATTAACGATAATAAAGTTTCCTATAACAATAATATAGTTTTCTCCAAGGATAATATAGTTTTTTCTCATGGTAATATACCTTTCTCTAAAGATAATATACTTTTCTCTAATGAAAATATAGTTTTTTCAAAAGGTAATATAGTTTTCTCTAATGAAAATATACTTTTATCTAACGATAATAGTTTTCTCTAATGAAAATATAGCATTCTCTAATGATAATATACTTTTCTCTAATGATAATATAGTATTCTCTAATGATAATATAATATTCTGTAATGGTAATATAGCATTCTGTAATGATAATATAGTATTCTGCAACGATAACATATCTTTCGCTAACGATAATATATTTTTGTCCAACGACAATAAAAGTTTCAATAATGATAATATAGCTTTCTCTAACGATAATATAGCTTTCTGTAATGATAATATATTTTCCTCTAACGATAATATAGTTTCTCTAAAGATAACATACTTTTCTTTAATGATAATATATTTTTCTCCAATGAAAAAATGCTTTTCTCTAACGAAAATATATTTTTCTCTAATGAAATACAGTATTGTCTAATGCTAATATATTTTTCTCTAGTGATAATATAGTATTCTCAAAAAATTATTTTTTTTAATGATAGTGTAGTATTCTCTAATGATAATAGAACATTCTCTAATGATAATATAGTATTCTCTAACGATAATATAGCTTTTTCTAAGGATAATATACCTTTCTCCAACGATAATATAGCTTTCTCTAATGATAATAAAGCTTTCTCTAAAGATAATATAGTTTTCTCTAAGGATAATATAGTTTTCTCTAACGATCATACGCTTTTCTCTAACGATAATATACATTTTTCTAATGATAATACAACTTTATTGATAATATTATTTCTATAACGATAATACAGGTTTTTCTAATGAAAATACAGTTTTCTCTAATGAGAATATAGCTTCTTCTAAGGATAATATAGTATTCTGTATTGATAATATACATTTCTCTAATGATAATATAGTATTCTCTAATGATATTATAGTGCTCTCTAACGATAATATAGCTTTCTCAATCGATAATATAGTTTTCTCTAATGAAAATATACTTTTCTCTAATGATAATATAGTTTCCTCTAATGAAAATACAGTATTCTCTAATGATAATATACTTTTCTCAAATGATAATATAGTATTGTATAAAAAAATTATTTTTAATGATAATATAATATTCTCTAATGATAATATGGCATTATCTAATGAAAATATAGTATTCTCTAACGATAATATAGCTTTCTCTAATGATAATATAGCTTTCTCTAACGATAATATACATTTTTATGGATAATACCGTTCTCTATTGATAATATTGTTTCTTTAAAGATTATATAGTTTTCTCTAATGATAATGTAGTATTACATAACGATAACATAGACTTCTCTAACGATAATATACCTTTCTCCAACGATAATATAGCTTTCACTAATGAAAATATAGCTTTCTCTAACGATAATATAGTTTTCTCTAACAAAAAGAGTTTTTTCTAATGATAATATAGTATTCTATAACGATAATATAGTTTTCTCTAAAGATAATATAGTTTTCTATAAAGAAAATATACTTTAACGATAATATACTTTTCTTTAATGATAATATGGTTTTCTCTAACGATAATGAGTTTTTTCAAATGAAAATATAATATTCTCTAATGATATATACTTTTCTCTAATGATAATATAGTATTCTCAAAAAATTATTATTTTTAATGATACTATACTATTCTCTAATGATAACATAGCATTCTCTCGAGATAATTTAGATTTCTCTAACGATAATATACCTTACTCTAACGATAAAAAAGTTTTCTCTAATGATAATATAGCTTCCTCTAAAGATAACATAGTTTTCTCTGTTGATAATATACATTTTTCTAATGATAACATAGTTTTCTCTAAAGATAATATCGTTTTCTCTAAGGAAAATATAATTTTCTCCAGCCATAATATACTTTTCTCTAACGATAATATACTTTTCTCTAACGCTAATAAAGTTTTCTCTAATGATAATATTGTTTCTCTAACGATAATATAGTTTTCTCTAATGATAATACAATTTTCTCTAACGATAACATAGATTTCTCTAATGAGAATATACTTTTCTCTAAGGATAATATAGCATTCACTATTGATAATATACTTTCTCTAATGATAAAATAGTATTCTCTAAAGATAATATAGTATTCTCTAACGATAATATACCTTTCTCTAAAGATAATACAGCTATCTCTAATGATAATATAGCTTTCTCTAACGATAATATAGTTTTGTTTAACGATAATATAGTCTTCTATATGTCTAACAGTAATATAATTTTCTCTAATGGTAATATACCTTTCTCTAATGATAATATAGATTTCTCTAACGATAACATAGTTTTCTTTTAACGATAATATAGTTTTCTCTAACGATAATATAGTTTTCTCTAAAAATAATATAGTTTTCCCTAAGGATAATATAGCTTTTTCTAATGACAATATACATTTCTCTAACGATAATACAGTTTTTTCTCTTGATAATATTGTTTCTCTAACGGTAATATACTTTTCTCTAATGATAAAATAGTATTCTATAACGAAAATATAGCTTTCTCTAACAATAATATACCTTTCTCCAACGATAACATAGCTTTCACTAATGATAATATAGCTTTCTCTAACAATAAGATAGTTTTCTCTAATGAAAATATAGTTTTCTCTAATGATAATATACTTTTCTCTAATGAAAATATAGTATTCTTTAATGATAATATTCTCTCTAATGATAATATAGTATTCTCTAACGATAACATAGCTTTTTGTAATAATAAACATTTCTCCAACGATAATATAGCTTTCAATAATGATAATATAGCTTTCTCTAACGATAATACAGTTTTCTCTAATGACAATATACTTTTCTTTAATGATAATATAGTTTTCTCTAATGAAAATATGCTTTTCCTTAAGGATAATGTATTTTTCTCTAATGAAAATATAGTATTCGTTAATGATAATATACTTTTCTCTAATCTTAAAATAGTATTCTCAAAAAAAATTATTATTTTTGAAGATAATATAGTATCCAGCAATGATAATATAGCATTCTCTAATGATAATATAGTATTCTGTAATAATACAGCTTTTTCTAACGGTAGTATACCTTTCTCTAACAATAATATAACTTTCTTTAATGGTATCTCTAATGATAATATAGTTTTCTCTAATGAAAATATAGTATTCTCTAATGATAATATACTTTAGTGATAATAGAGATTTCTCTAAAAATTATTTTTAATGATATATACTATTCTCTAAGGATAATATAGTATTCTCTAACGATAATATAGCTTTCTCTTGCGATAATGTAGCTTTCTCTAACGATAATGTAGTTTTCTCTAACGATAATATACTTTTCTTTAATAATAATATAGTTTTCCTAATGAAAATATAGTATTCTCTAATGATAATATACATTTCTATAATGATAAATTAGTATTCTTTAAAAAAATTATTATTTTTAACGATAATATACTATTCTCTAATGATAATATAGCATTCTCTAATGATAATACAGTATTCTCTAACGATAATATAGCTTTCCCGAACGATAATACACCTTACTTTAAGAATAATATAGCTTTTTCTAAAGAGAATATAGTTTTTACTAACGATAATATAGTTTTCTCTATCGATAATATAGTTTTCTCTAATGGTAATATACCTTTCTCTAATGATAATATAAATGTCTCTAATGAAAATATACTTTTCTCTAATGATATTATAGTTTTCTCTATTGAAATTATAGTATTCTCTAACGATAGTATAGCTTTCTTTAACGATAATAGTTTTCTGTAACGATATCATAGTTTTCTCTAACGATGATATAGTTTCTCTAACGATAATATAGTTTTCTATAATGAGAAAATAATTTTCTCTAAAGATAATATAGTATTCTCTATTGATAATATACTTTTCTCTAATGATAATATAGTAATCTCTAGTGATAATATAGTATTCTCTAACGATAATATACCTTTCTCAAACGATACTATAGCGTTTTCTATCGATAATATAGTTTTCTCTAATGAAAATATAGATTTCTCTAACGACAATATAGTTTTCTCTAATGAAAATAAAGCATTGTCTAAAGATAATATACTTTTCTCTAATGATAATATAGTATTCTCTATAAAAATATCAGTTTTAATGATAATATACCATTCTCTAATGATGTAGCATTGTCTAATGATAATATAGTATTCTCTAATGATAATATAGCTTTTTCTAACCATAATATACCTTTCTCTAACAATAATATAACTTTCTCTAATGATACTTTAGTGTTAGCTAACGATAATATTGTTTTCTCTAAAGATAATACAGTATTCTCTAATGATAATATATTTTTCTCTAATGATTATAGTATTCTCTAATGATAATATAGCATTCTCTAATGATAATATACTGTTCTCTAATGATAGTATAGTTTTCTTTAACGATAATAAATTTTTCTATAACGATAATATAGTTTTCTCTAACGATAATATAGATTTCTCTAAGGGAAATATGGTATTCTCTAATGATAATATAGCATTCTCAAATGATAATATAGTATTCTCTAACAATTATATAGATTTCCCTAATGATAATATACCTTTCTCCAACGATAATATAGCTTCCACTAATGATAATAATGCTTTCTATAACGAGAATATAGTTTTCTCTAACGATAACATAGTTTTCTCTAATGATAATATAGATTTCTCTAACTGTAATATACATTTGTCTAACAATAATATACTTTTCTTTAATGATAATATAGTTTTCTCTAACGATAATATAGTTTTCTCTAACGAAAATACAGTACATTCTGATAATATACTTTTCGCTGATATTATAGTATTCCCTAAAAAATTTTTTTAAAGATAATATACTACTCTCTAATGATAATAGTGTTCTCTAATGACAATATAGTATTCTCTAACGATAATATACATTTCTCCAACGATAATATAGCTTTGAATAATGATAATATAGCTTTCTCTAACAATAATATAGTTTTCTCTAACGATTATATAGTTTTCTCTAACGATAGTATACTTTTCTTTAATGTTAATATAGTTTTCTCTAATGAAAAAAATGCTTTTCTCTAATGATAATATAGTTTTCTCTAATGAGGATATAGTATTCTGTAATGATAATATGCATTTTTCTAATGATAATATAATATTCTCAAAAGAATAATTATTTTTAAAGATAATATACTATTCTCTAATGATAATACAGTATTCTCTAATGATAATATACACTCTCTAACGATAATATGGCTTTTTCTAACGATAATATACATTTCTCTAAAGATAATATAGCTTTTTTTAATGATAATATAGCTTTCTCTAGCGATAATATAGTTTTCTTTAACGATACTATAGTTTTCTCTATCGATAATATACTCTTCTCTAAAGATTATATAGTTTTCTCTAACGATAATAAACTTTTCTCTAACGATACTATAGTCTTCTCTAATGAAAATATAGTATTCTCTAATGATAATGTATTTTTCTCTAATGATAACACAGCATTCTTTAAAAAAAATTATTATTGTTAGTGATAATATACTATTTTCTAATGATAATATAGTATTCCCTAACGATAATATACATTAACGATAATATAGCTTTCTCCATTGATAATATAGCTTTCTGAAATGATAATATAGTTTTCCTTAATAATAATATGTTTTTCTCTAACGGTAATATACCTATCTTTAATGATAATATACATATCTCTAATGAAAATATAATATTCTCTAAAGATAATATAGTTTCCAAAATGAATATATAGTTTTCTCTAATGATAATATAGTTTTCTCTAATAAAAATATAGTATTCTCTAAGGATAGTATAGCTTTCTCTAACGATAATATTTTTCTGTAAGTATAATATAGTTTTCTCTAACTATAATGTGCTTTTCTCTAAGGATAATATAGTTTTCTAACACGATAATATACATTTCTCTAATGATAATATTGTTTCTCTAACGATAAAATAGATTTCGCTAAAGAGAATATAGTTTTCTCTAAGGATAATATAGTATTCTCTATTGATTTTTTTTAATTGATAATATACTTTTCTCTAATGATAATATAGTATTCTCCAATGATAATATAGCATTCTTTAATGATAAAAAGGTATTTTCTAACGAGAATAGAGCTTTCTATAACGATAGGATAGCTTTTTCTATCGATAATATAGTTTCTCTAATGAAAATATAGTTTTTCTCAAATGATAATATAGATTTTCTAGTGAAAATACAGTATTCTCTAATGATAATATACTTTATTCTAATGATAATATACTATTCTCTAATGATAATATACCATTCTCTAATGATACTATAGTAATCTCTAAACATAATATAGCTTTCTCGAACGATAATATACCTTTCTCTAATGGTAATATAGCCTATTCTAATGATAATATACATTTCTCTAATGAAAATATAGTATTCTCTAATGCTATTATACTTTTCTCTAAGGATAATATATTATTCTCTAAGGATAATATACTTTAATGATAATATTGTTTCCCTAAAGATAATTTTTTTTAAAAGATAATATAGATTTCTCTAATGAGAACATAGTTTTCGCTAAGGATAATATAGTATTCTCTAATGATAATATACTTTTCTCTAATGATAATATATTATTCTCAAAAAAACTAGTATTTTTCATGATAATATACTATTCTCTAACGATATAGCATTGTCTAGTGTTTTTTTTTGGTGATAATAGATTATTCTCTAACGATAATATACATTTCTTTAATGATAATATAGTTTTCTCTAATGGAAATATAGTTTAATGATAGTATAGTTTTCTCTAATGAAAATACAGTATTCTGTAATGAAAATATACTTTTCTCTAATGATAATATACTGTTCCCTAAAAACATTGTTATTTTTAATGATAATATAATATTCTCTAAAGATAATCTTGCATTTTCTAATGGTAATATAGTATTCTCTAATGATAATAAAGATTTCTGTGACGATAATATACCTTTCTCTAACGATAATGTAGCATTATTTAATGATAATACAGTTTTCTCTAACGATAATATAGTTTTCTTTAACGATATCATAGCTTTCTCTAAGATAATATAGCTTTCTCTAATGAAAATATACCTTTCTCTAATGATAATATACTTTTCTCTAACGGTAATATACCTTTTTTCTAATGATATTATACTTTTCTCTAATGAAAATATAGTTTTCTCTAACGATAATTTTGTTTTCTCTGATGAAAATATAGTATTCTCTAATGATAATATAGCATTCTCTAATGATAATATAGTATTCTCTAACGATAAAATAGCTTTCTCTAACGATAATATACTTTCTATCGATAATATAATTTTCTCTAATGATAATATAGCTTTCTATAACAATAATATAGTTTTCTCTAGCGATAATAGAGTTTTCTCTAAGGATAATATAGTTTTCTCTAACAATAATATACATTTCCCTAATGATAATACAGTTTTCTCTAATGATAATATTGTTTCTCTAACGATAATATTGTTTTCTCTAATGATAATACAGATTTCTCTAACGATAATATAGTTTTGTTTAATGAGAATATAGTTTTCTGCAAGGATAATTCAGTATTCTCTAAGGATAATATAGCTGTCTCTAACAATAATATACCTTTCTCTAACGATAATATAGGTTTCTGTAAGCTAATATAGCTT
This sequence comes from Loxodonta africana, assembly GCF_030014295.1. NCBI lineage: Eukaryota > Metazoa > Chordata > Mammalia > Proboscidea > Elephantidae > Loxodonta > Loxodonta africana. The sequence goes on from NC_087351.1 coordinate 36,264,466, forward strand.
TCTCTAACGATAATATAGTTTTCTCTAATGGTAATATACCTTTTTCTCTAATGATAATATACTTTTCTCTAATGTAAATATAGTTTTCTCTAACGATAACATAGTTTTACTAATGATAGTAGTTTTCTCTAATGATAATATTGTTTCTCTAACGATAATATAGTTTTCTCTAATGAGAATATAGTTTTCTCTATCTATAATATAGTATTCTCTAATGATAATATACTTTTCTCTAATGATAATATAGTATTCTCAAAAAATTATTATTTTTAATGATTACATACTATTCTCTAATGATAATATAGCATTCTGTAAAGATAATATAGTATTCTCTAACGATAATATAGCTTTCTCTAATGATAATATACCTTTCTCTAACAATAATATAGCTTTTTCGAATGATAATATACCTTTCCCTAACGATAATATAGTTTTCCTTAACGATAATACAATTTTCCCTAAGATAATATATTTTTCTCTAACGATTGTATACTTTTTATCTGACAATAATCTACCATTCTCTAATGATAACATACTTTTCTCTAGTGAAAATAAATTTTTCTCAAAGGATAATATAGTATACTCTAATGAAAATATACTTCTCTCTAAAGACAATATCGCTTTCTCTAATGAAAATACAGTTTTCTCTAATGAAAATACAGTTTTCTCTAACGGCAATAGAGTTTTCTCTAATGAACATATAGTTTTCTTTAACGATAATAGTTTTCTCCAAAGAAAATATAGTTTTTTGTAACGATAATAGAGTTTTCTCTAATGAAAATATAGTTTTCTCTAACGATAATATAGTTTTCTCTAACAATAATATGGTTTTCTCTAATGAAAATATACTATTCTCTAATGATGATATACATTTCTCTAATGATAATATAGTATTCTCTAAGGATAATATAGCATTCTATAATGATAATATAGTATTCTCTAGCGATAATAGTGCTTTCTCTAACGATAATATACCTTCCTCCAATGAAACTATAGCTTTCTGTAATGATAATACAGCTTTCTCTAACGATAATGTAGCTTTCTCTAAGGATAATATAGTTTTCTCAAAAGATAATATAATGATAATATGGTTTTCTCTAATGAAAATATAGTATGCTCTAATGATAATATGCTTTTTTCTAATGACAATATAGTATTCTCAAAAAAATTATTATCTTTAGTGATAATATACTATTCTCTAATGACAATATAGCTTTCTGTAACAATAATATAATTTTCTTTTACGATACTATGGTTATCTCTAATGCTAATATACTTTTCTCTAACGGTAATATAACTTTCTCTAATGACAATATACTTTCTTCAATGACAATATAGTATTTTCTAACGATAATATAGATTTCTCTGACAATAATATACTCTTCTCTAACGGTAATATACCTTTCTCTAATTATAATATACTTTTCTCTAAAGAAAATAAAGATTTCTCTAATGATAATATACTTTTCTCTAATGAAAATATACTATTCTCTAATGATAATATTCCTTTCTCTAATGATAACGTAATATTCTCTAATGATAATATACTATTCACTAATGATAATAAAGCATTCTCTAATGCTAATATAGTTTTCTCTAACGATAATATACTTTTCTCTAATGATAATACAGTTTTCTCTAAAGATAATATTGTTTCTAAAACGATAGTATAGTTTTCTCTAATGAGAATATAGTTTCTCCAACGATAATATAGTTTTCTCTAACGATAATACAGTTTTCTCTAACGATAATATACTTTTCTCTAATGGAATATTGTTTTCTCTAAGGATAATATAGTATTCTCTAAAGAAATTATTGTTCTTAATGATAATATACTATCCTCTAATGATAATATAGTATTCTCTAACGATAATATACTTTTCTCTAATGATAATAAAGCTTTCTCTAATGATAATAAAGCTTTCTCTAATGATAATATAGCTTTCTCTAACGATAGTATACTTTTCTTTAACGATAACATAGTTTTCTCTAATGGTATTATAGCTTTCTCTAACGATAATATAGTTTTCTTTAACGATACTCTAGTTTTCTCTAACGATAATATAGTTTTCTTTAATTACAATATAGATTTCTCTAATGAAAATATAGTTTTTTCTAACGACATTATAGTTTTCTCTAATGAAATTGTATTATTCTCTAAAGATGATATACTATTCTCTAATGATAATATAGCAATCTCTAATGAAAATATAGTGGTCTGTAACGATAATATAGCTTTCTATACCGATAATACACTTTTCTCTAAAGATAATACAGCTTCTCTAATGATAATATTCCTTTCTCTAAAGATAATATACTTTTCTTTAACAATATAATACTTTTCTGTAATGATAATATAGATTTCTCTATCGATAATGTAGTTTTCTCTAACGGTAATGTACCTTTCTCAAATTATAATATACTTTTCTCTAATGAAAATATAGTTTTCTCTGAGTATAATATAGTTTTCTCTAATGAAAATATAGTATTCTCTAGTGAGAATATACTTTTCTGTAATGACAATATAGTATGCTCTAAAAAAATTATTATTTTTAATGATTATATACTATTCTCTAATGGTAATATAGCATTCTCTAATGATAATCTAGTATTTTCTAACGATATTATACCTTCCTCTAACGATAATGTACACTTTCTCTAACGATAATATACCTTTCTCTAATGATAATATAGCTTTCTCTAAGGATAATATAGTTTTCTTTAACGACAGAATAGTTTTCTCTAACGATTATATAGATTTTTCTAACGATAATATATAGTTTTCTCTAACGGTAATATACCTTTCCCTAAAGATAATATATACTTGTCTCTAATGAAAATACAGTTTTCTCTAAGGATAATATAGATTTCTCTAATGAAAATGTAGTTTTCTCTAACGATAATATCGTTTTTTCTAACGATAATATACCTTTCTCTAACGATAATATAGATTTCTCTGATGATAATATAGCTTTCTCTAATGATAATATAGTTTTCTCTAATGATAATATGCTTTTCTCTAATGATAAAATAGTTTTCTGTAATGATAATAAAGTTTTCTCTAACGATAATACAGTTTTCTCTAATGATAATATATTTTAGTCTAACGATAATACAGTTTTCTCTAACGAAAATACAGTTTTCTCTAACGATAATATAGTTTTTTCTAACGATAGTATACTTCTCACTAATGATAATACAGTTTTCTCTAACGGTATTATAGTTTTCTCTAAAGATACTATCGTTTTCTCTAATGATAATACAGTTTTCTCTAACGATAATATAGTTTTCTTTAAGGAGAACACAGTTTTCTCTAACGATAATATACTTTTCTCTAATGAAAATACAGTTTTCTCTAACGACAATATAGTATTGTCTAATGAAAATATAGTATTTTCTAAGGATAATATACTTTTCTCTAATGATAATATAGTATTCTCTAACGAGAATATAGCATTCTCTAATAGTATTCTCTAACGATATTATAGCTCTCTCTAATGATAATATACCTTTCTCTAACGATAATATATCTTTCTCTAGTGATATAGCTTTCTCTAACGATAATACAGTTTTCTATAACAATGATATAGTTTTCTCTAACGATAGTATACTTTTCTCTAATGATAACACAGTTTTCTCTAACGATGGTAAAGTTTTCTGTAATGAAAATATAGTTTTATACAATGACAATATAGCTTTCTCTTATGATAATACAGTGCTAACGATAATATTTATTTCTCTAATGAGAATATAGTTTTCACTAAGGATAATATAGTATACTCTATTGATAATATACTTTTCTTTAATGATAATATATTATTCTCTAATGAGAATATACATTTCTAAAATGATAATATGGAATTCTCTAATGTTATATATATTTCTCAAATAATAATATAATATTTTCTAGTGATTATATACTTTTCTCAAGTGATAATATAGTATTCTCTTTTCGTAATAAACTTTTCTCTAATGATGATATAGTTTTCTCTAATGATAGTGTAATATTCTATAATGAAAATATACTTCTTTCTAATGATAATATACTTTTCTCTAATGATAATATAGTATTGTTTATTGATAATATAGTTTTCTCTAATGAAAATGTAGTATTCTCTAATGATAATATACTTTTCTCTAATGCTACATGGTATTCTCTGATAATATAGTATTCTTTAATGATAATATGGCATTCTCTGACTCTAATATAGTATTCTCTAAGGATAATATAGATTTCTAAAACGATAATATACCTTTCTCCAACGATGATATAGCTTTCTCTAATGAAAATACAGCTCTCTCTAACGGTAATATAGTTTTCTCTAACGATAATATAGTTTTCACTAACGATAATATACTCTTCTCTAATGATAATACAGTTTTCTCTACTGATAATATTGTTTCTCTAACGATACTATAGTTTTTTCTAATGATAATAAAGTATTCTCTAAAGATAATATGGTATTATCTATTGATTGTATGGTATTCTCTAATGATAATATAGCATTTTCTAATGATAATGTAGTATTCTCTAACGATAAGTTAGCATTCTCTGATTATAAGATAGCATTCTCTAATGATAACGTAGTATTCTCTAACCATAATATATTTTTCTCTAATGATAATAAAGTTTTCTCTAATGATAATATAAAAAAAATATAGCTTTCTCAAATGATAATATAGTATTCTCTAATGAAAACAGTATTCTCTAATGATAATATACTTTTCACTAATGATAATATAGCTTTCTCTAATGATAATATAGCATTCTCTAATGATAATATTTAAAAAAATTTTTTTTAAAGATAATATAGTTTTCTCTAATGATTGATAATGATAATATAGTTTTCTCTAATGATTGATAATATAGTATTCTCTATTCTCTAATGACTGATAATATAGTATTCTCTAGCACTAGAAAAGTGATAATATAGTATTCTCTAATGATTATATTGTATTCTCTAATGATTGATTGATAATATAGAATTCTGTAAAGGTAATATAGTATTCTCTAATGATTTATAGTATGGTATAAAATTTTTTTTAATTCTCTAGTGATAGTACAGTATTCTCTAGTGATAGCATAGTATTCTCTGATGATAGCATAGTTTTGTCTGATGATAGCATAGTATTTTCTGATGATAGCATAGTATTCTTTGATTATAATATAGTATTCTCTTATGATAGCATAGTATTCTCTGGTGATAGCATACTGTTCTCTGATGATAGCATAGTATTCTCTGATGATAGTATAACATTCTCTGATGATAGCATACTGTTCTCTGATGAGAGCGTAATGTTGTCTGATGATGAGAGTGTAACGTTGTCTGATGATGAGAGCGTAATGTCCTCTGATGATGAAAGTGTAATGTACTCTGATGATGAAAGCATAATGTCCTCTGATGATGAAAGTGTAATGTACTCTGATGATGAGAGTGTAATGTACTCTGATGATACTATAGTATAGTATAGTGTAATGTAGTGTAGTGTAGTGCAGTGCAGTGTATTGTAGTGTAGTGCAGTGCAGTGTAGTGTAGTGCAGTGCAGTATAGTACAGTAAGTACAGTACAGTATAGTGTAGTGTAGCATAGTATAATATTCTCTACTTACAATATAATATTCTGTACTTATAATATAATATTCTCTACTAATTAATATAGTATAGTAGAGTAGAGTAGAGAATATTTTTTATAGTATAGTATAATACAGTATAATACAATACAATATAATAATAAAATATAATATAATAATATAATATTCTCTACTTATACTATAATATTACATAATATTCTATAATGATAATATCATATAATATATTATAGTATAGTATAGCATAGTGTAGTATAATATAATATAAAAAATAGTAGAGTATAATATAACATCCTAGAATATGATATTCTGGAATATAATATTCTATGCTATGCTATACTATAATATTGTATACTACACTACACTATACTATTGTACATTATACTATAGTACACTACACTACACTACTCTATGCTATACTATACTATCCTATAGTATAGTATACTACACTACACTATACTATTCTATACTGCACTATACTACACTACACTACACTGCACTGCACTATACTATAATATACTACACATACTACACTACACTACGCTATGCTACGTTACACTACACTGTACTATACTACAGTATACTATAGTTTAATATGGTTTAATATAGTTTAATATAACATACCATACCATGCCATGCCATGCCATGCCATGCCATGCCGTACCATGCCATACCATGCCATACCATACTATATTATAATATACTATAATATAATATACTATCATATAATATAATACAGTATAATATACTATACTATAATATACTATTCCATAATAGAATATTCTATAATATACTAGACTTTAATAGAGTAGACTAGACTAATCTATTCTATACTACACTATTGTATACTATACTGTAATGTAATATCTAACGAGTTGGAGAGCTTCCTGTTGCAGGAGAAGTTTAGGTAAAGGTTGGACACCATTGTAGAGCTGTTACTGGGGAAATTCAAGCATCACTTGGAGGCTGGCCTCCTATAGTTATCATTAGACAGGTCACCAATGTTCTGCTTCTCTAACTGGACACACCATATGATCATACTTTCCACCCTTTTTGAAGTTAGGCATCAACATGTGATTGGTTTTGACTAAAGAAACATTAAGAGGAAGTGACATGTGTCACTTTCTATTAGAAACTATAACAGATATTGTGTGATTTGCACCTTCCCTTTCCGCTGCTTTCCTCATCATGGAAGTATCATGGAGGTTATGCCTCTGTCAGCCTGACACAGTAGCCCCTCTGCTGACACATGTTAGACATGTAGTGTGAGAAATAAGTTTTGTTGTGTTAAGCTAGTGAGATCTGGTGATTGTTTTCACAATATAACCCTATCTTGACTGGAACTGCTACTATGCTCCCATCCTAAGTCGTGATTCTGTGCCTCTCTTAGGATAATATAGTATTCTCTAATGATAATATAGCATTCTCTAATGATAATATAGCATTCTCTAATGATATAGTATTCTCTAATGATAATATAGTATTCTCTAATGATAATATATTAGAAATGACTCCCAATCCCTTTAGCCAGAAAAGTGAAATATCACATCTTAGAGGATGTTTGATTGCAGGGCAAAGAAACCCAATCAACTAATATAAACAAACAACAAAAAAAGTAGGGGGCAGGGGTTGGTGAAAAGATAAAGTAATAGCCACAGAACCCATGGGTTGGAAGTATAGCCAAGGATCTCAAAGAATCCAAATCAGAACCAAGACCATGTCAGTTGTTGAGGCAGCTGCTACCATATCTGTCATTTTGGGGCTGCAAAGTCTCTCACCCCTGCATGCCTCTGGGAGAATGTGCCTTCATTCCTTCCCTTTGTTCTCACCTTTCTCTGCTCCACTGGATCTCAGGTTAAGCCTGACCTCTTCAGCCCTAGAAATAAAAGTTCCTAACAGAGAGTAGTAACAGCCTTTGTGTACCAACTCCAAATTCTTGGGAGGCCAAAAGCTAATTGATGTCCCTTGAGTCAGGTGGTCAACCTGATTTGATCAGTTTTTGCTGTAGAAAAGGGTTGTGGATAGATAAGACTGCAGCAGCTCACCCTTGTCAGGAGGTAGGATGGACGGACACAAGACTTAGAGGAGGAATATTCGCTGACCCAATAATCTGCAAAAGCAAAAAATCAATTACAAACACATTTCAAATTTCTCTCTTGGCTCTAGGAGGAAATACCAAAACCAAACCACCAAACCCACTGCTGTGGAGTCAGTGGGGACTCACAGGGACAGAGAAGAACTGCCCCATAGAATTTCTAAGGATGTAAATCGTTATGGAAACAGACTGCTGCATCTTTCTCCTACAAAGTGGTTAGTAGGTTCGAACCGCTGACCTTTTGGCTAACAGCCAAACACTTTAACCACTGCACCACCAAAGCTTCTTGTAAGGGAAAATTGGGAACTAGAAAAAGAGAAAAAAAAAAAAAAGACAGACATGGCCTTTAATTATAAACTACATATGTGTGTGTATGTATATGTATGTGTATATACACAGGTGCATATATCCTCTCTAGACCATCCAGATAGTCCTTTCATTTCCTTTTCAAGTCCTAGTAGCTTTTCATGGATTCCTTAGTATTTACTATGCATGCTCATAACATCTGTGAATAAAGACAATTTCACCTACCTGTCTGCCACAAAAAGTCAAACACTCTTTAAAGAAATACAATAAATCCAGCACTCAAAAGCATAAACTTAATAATGTTCAACATTTAATAAAAAATTATTAGGTAATCAAAACAGGAAAATATGTCACAGAACCAGTACAAAAATAAGTCGATAGAAACAGATACAGAAATAATAGAGGTGATTTACTGGGCAGACAAGGACTTTAGAACAGCTATTATAGATATGCTCAAGGATTTAATGAGGAGAGAAATGAAAGATATTTTAAAAACAAAAACAAACAGGAAAAATAAATGGAACTCCTGGAGATGAAAAACAATATCTCAAATCACAAAATTTACTGGACAATTTTAACACGGGTATTCTAATGGCTTCTGCCCTCCCAGGAGCTTGACAAGGCTACTCCTTCTCCCTTGAATTTCCTCGATCTCCTCTGAACTCATACAGGCCCAGGTATGACTCACTCCTTCCTGGCATCTAGAAGCCAAGAACTGAGGGAGGTTGGGTTGCCATCAATTCCACCATGTGTAGTGTTCTGTGGCCACCTCTTATTCTGAAACATTTGGAGCTACTCTCACACTACACTTGGGGAACGAGGGGAAGTTGCTTAGAGAATCATTTCTAGAACTTGCTTAGATTTTATCCTTTTCCTTGATACTCTTTGTTTATAACAGTTCCAATGTTATTAAGGAACTATTTTACAGGCCTCGGTCATTTCTCCCCTAGAATATAGATGGTCGCTTCAAAACCATCATGAAAGAAGCCTTGCCAGGACTACTAGTCCCTAGTTGGGGGCTGTTTAAATCTGCCTTCCTCACAGATTTTTATGTAAAATATAAATGTTTGGTCTCTGCTCTTAGAACCAGTACATGCAGGATCTTGGAATATCCCACTTTTACAGGCATCTACAGTGGGAATGAAAATTAGGCCATAAAATCTATTTCTCAGCTTTCTGAAAAGTTCTTCCAGCATTTCCGTAAAGAGCTTGCGTGTGTGACTAATAGGCTATATAGGCTATAAAATAAATACAAGTTTTATGCATTATGCAGCATGTAGTCTAACTGAGACTGAGACAAATGAGGCAAATAGATGCTCTATTCATAATCATCAGAATGTTTCATGATGAAGTTCAGCTAAAGCACGTGTTATTTTTTTCTAAGCCTGAACACACATGAAGGAAGAACTTAGAGATAACCCTTCTGTGCAAATGTTAAAGTTCATTTATTTTTATTTCTCCCTTTTGTAAGATATGAAGCAAATTTACAAAAATACCTAAGAAAATTAGCAAGCTTTCCCCCAAGCACATTATTCGAGGTCAGGGGTCTGCTTGAGTTACCGATATCTGTCCCATTTCTTTTTTTAACTGTGACTTTAACTTAAGGTCCCTGGGTGGCACAAACAGATTGTGGTCAGCCACTAATCAGAAGGTAAGCAGTTTGAATCCACCCAGCAGTGTTGTGAAAGAAAGCCTGGTGATCTACTGTAAGATCACAGTCATTGAAAACCCTACGGAGTATAGTTCTACTCAGAGGCACATAGGGTCACCATGAGTCAGAATCAACTTGATGACAACAGGTTTGGTTCGGTTTTGGTCAATTTAGTTTCAGTACGTAACATATTCACATGGCTCAAAAATCATATGTAGGCATGTGTGTGTGTGTATACAGTAAAATATCTCCCTCCTAACTCTATTGGAGCTCTGCTGGCATGTGAGTAGAAGAAAGATTTGGAGGTAATGTTCCTAAAGTTGTTCTGGTGGTTAGGTTCTTGATTGCTAATCAAAAGTTTGGCATTGGAACCCACCCAGAGGCTCCTCAGGAAAAAGATCTGGAGATTACAGCCAAGAAAACTCTATGGGGCGCTTCTACTCTGTCACATGGGGCTGCTATGGGTCAAATCAACTCGACAGCACCCAACAACAACAACCACCTTTGTCCCCTATCTGCCCAGTTTTCTGTGCCATCGCCAACACTACCACCACTACCAGTACCGCTGTTACTAATTGCTTGTGTATCCATCCAGCATTATCTGTCTTCAGATTCAAGCTGATAGCAATATGTATTCTTGTTTAACCACCTTTTTACCCAAAAGGTAACAAACATTGTTCTGTACCATTTTTTTTTTTTATTCTTATATTTGCACTTTCTCCATTTGGGCTTTCTTCCCCCTTCCTCTCCCTAACATTTCTTTTTCTTAATTCCCTCTGAACAGCTTCCTCATTTGTTACTTTTGGAGGATGCTAGTAAGTCAATTCATTATTCTAAGTGCAAATAAAGGGAAAGAATCAGGCATTTATCCTGCTTTTCTTCTATGAACTCAATGTACCTCAGGATACCTCAGTAATTGCTGAGGGGAAATGTTTATTTATGAAAGTACTCCAGCTAACAAATAGAAAAAGAATGGGAGAATCAGAATATCACCATTTGCAAGGCATAGTGAATTAATGAACCTGGGCACTGATAATCAATGGCTGCTAACATCACAAGAGCAACAACCAGGCATTAAGTGCCTCCGCTTGGAAATTTACAAAATCAGGAAATGATCTTGCCAAAATAGTGAGTCTGAATCTGATCAAGCCTATAGATCTATCAATTTTCAGGGAATACAGGTTAGCAAAGATTAACAAAAACCTGTCTTCTGTATGGAAAATTTGAATGTGGTTAGCCTTGTTTCCTTGAAAAACTGCTATGGTTTATGATAAAACTGACCCCTAACTGGTAAACTTCATCTGGACTGGGAAGAGTAGGAATGGACTATAAATACCTGCTGGGAAGCCATAGTTATGGGCCTCCCTAAGTGCAGTGACCCTTGTAATAGGCTTAGTCCTTGCTGGGCCTTGGAAGCTGCGTCTATGGAAGTGTTTGAAGAGATAATGGCTCCTAATTGGGAAATGGCGCTTTTAGACCATGGGGTCTTTCATACCTACAATACAATCTCATTACCTCACATTTGAGCTGCCTCTTGAGGAGTCAAAGAAGACTAGCCCTCAGATAGCTATTAGAATTCCTGAAGATATATGCCTAGTGCTGGCACGCTGTGATTCCTGTCTTTGTACCTTTCTAAGTGATTTCCAGTGCTAAGTACGGCTTTTGGGGCTGGGTAAATCTAGACACCTCGTTAAGACTAAGAGCCCCCAAATGAAAATTGGCAACAGGAAACAGAGTAACATGGTAAGTGACACTACGGGAGTGCAACAAGCAAATCAACACCATGAAAACTTCTACAGCAAAAATGACCCTGGTTTCCTCAGCATACAAATTGCAAAAAAAAAAAAAAAAAGAAAGAAAAGAAATAGATGGTGGGCAACCTATAAATTATAAGAAACTTAAAACACATGTCAATCATTACAATATGTGGGTCTTATTTGGATTTTGAATCAAACATGCTGTAAAAATAATTTGAAGCAATGGACGAAATTTGAGCACTGAGGTTATCTTTTACATCCAGAAATATTGTTATTATTTTAGTTGTAATAATTTTGTTGTAGTTATTTTTTAACAGTCCTTATCCTTAGAAAAATATACGAAAATGTTTATGGATGAACTGATAATGATATTTAGAAATGTATATAAATAATCAGGTGGGGGGATGTAACTGTCTCTTTGTTTCAATAATTATCAACACATGATGGTTACATGGCAATTCACTAAACTATTTTCTCTGCTTTCATATATGCTTGAAATTTTCCATAGTGGGTAGTAAAATAACAACAGTAGTAATAATAATGCACATGACTATGTAGTGTTTATTCCAATAAAACAGGGAATGTCCAATATTAGGACATAAATTAATATAATTTCCCATATTAGTTATTCTAAGATGAAAACTCATACAATCATTTCCATAGATGCTTAAAAGGCCTTTAACAAAATTGAACATCCATTTCTGACAAAAATGTTTAACAAACAAAGCAATCAATGAAGGCTTATTTTCAAAAGCTTGAATACACACACACACACACCTTAGTGAAATATATAATAAAAAAGTTTAAATGGTAACAAAAACCTCATATGTTAAATCTGAATTGAAAATGTCAATCTAAACTGGAGATATTTTTAAAACTTTATTTCCTATTTCTGACCTCTGAAAGATCCCATAGACACCTAGAAGAAATGAGCACATCAAGCACTCAAATTTTGATTTCTAAATGCCATCTCCTAGAAGAACCCAAGTCTCATTGGAGAAATGACTGATTCCAGGTCTGGAATAGGCAAAGTACAAAGTAAATCAACTTACTCAATAAAGCTCTGAAAAACTAATGGGTTACGCTGAAAAGACACAGCCAATTTGAAGAGATTCTCATGGGCCAATTTTGGTACACTTTGAGCATAAAGAAAAGATGTTAACTGATTATGAAACTTGAAACTTTAAAAACCCCTGAATCTTTAGTGCTCTTCTAAAAAGGGGGAGGGAACCTCTTATTTCTAGAAAATGCCAACTAATGAATGCAGAAGAAATGATAGAGCTAGAAAAGTCACCCTTTTGCAACCCCAATATATTTCTTAATTAAGACAAGTACTATCGACAGATACTAAAATTGGTGAAAGTTTCGTGAGGAAGAAGATCTAAGCAAAGTTCCAAAGCATTATCTTAATATTACTTACTACTTGAAAAGGGAAAAATATTCCTTTACAACAGAAAGATTTGACATTGACCAATTGTACTAGTTTTCTATTGCTGCTGTAATCAGTTACCATGAACATAATGGCTTAAAAACAACACAAATTTATTATCTTACCATTCTGAAAGCCAAAAGTCTAAAATCAGTCTTTGGGCTAAAGTCAAGGTGTCTACAGAACTGCTCATCCTAGGGACTCTGAGAAAGAATCCATTCCTTTGCCTTTTCAGCTTCTAGAGTCTGTCTGCATTCCTTGGCTCAGGATGCCTTCCTCACATCACTCAAAAGATTTTGCTTCTGTTGGCATATCTCCTATTCTTAGGGCTGATTCTCCTGCCTCCCTCTTACAAGTGCTTTGTGATTACGTTTGGACCACCTGGGTAGCCATCTCAACATCATTAACTTAATCACATCAGCGAAGTCCCTTTTACCATGGAAGGTAGCATAATCACAGGTTCCAGGGATAAGGATATGCACGTTTGTGGGAGCCATTATTCAGTTGGGAGCCATTACTCAGCCCAGCATACCAACTCATCCAGCTGATTGAATTTAATGTCAGTCATGGTGAAGCCACCTGACATTATGGTTCTGTGTGGGAAATGCAAAGTGTGCCACATTACACGTGAAATATTTTTACCGTTCTTTAATCTGAATCTAATGTGCCTTCTAGGACTGCACTGTTCAATATAGTAGTCACTAGCCACATGTAAGCACTTGATGTGTGGTTAATTCAAATTGAGATATGCTACAAGTAAAAAAAAAAGAAGACAGGAAAGAAAAGACCAAAATACATGTCAAAAGAGACCTGAAACTTGATCTTAAATGGAGAGCAGCTAAAGCAAAAAGAAAAAACGGTGAAGTAATTGCACAGAGGATTTCAAACAGCAGCTCGAGAAGACAAAGGAAAGTATTATAATGAAATGTGCAAAGACCTGCAGTTAGAAAATCAAAAAGGAAGAACACTCTAGGCATTTCTCAAGCTGAAAGAACTGAACAAAAAATTGGAGCCTCGAGTTGCAATTTACAAGGAGTCTATGGGCAAAATACTGAATGATGCATGATGCATCAAAAGAAGATGGAAGGAATACACGGTCACTGTACCAAAAAGAACTGGTTGACATTCAATCATTTCAGGACATAGCATATGATCAAGAACCGATGGTACTGGACAAGAAGTCCAAGTAGCAATGAAGGCATTGGGAAAAAACAAGGCTCCAGGAAATGATAAAATACCAATTGAGATATTTCAACAAACAGATGCAATGTTGGAAGTGCTCACTTGTGTATGCCAAGAAATTTGGAAGACAGCTACCTGGCCAACTTACTCGAAGAGGTCCATATTTGTGCACATTCCAAAGAAAGGTGGTCCAACAGAATGCAGAAATCAACAAAAAATATCATTAATATCACACATATAAAATTTTGCTGAAGATCATTCAAAATTGTTGCAGCAGTACATCAACAGGGAACTGCCAAAAATTCAAGCTAAATTCAGAAGAGAATGTGGAATGATGGATATCATTGCTGATGTCAAACGGATATTGGCTGGAAGCAGGAAATACCAGAAAGAAGTTTACCTGTGTTTTATTGACTATGCTAAGGCATTCCACTGTGTGGATCATAAAAAATATATATAGATAACATTGCGAAGAATGAGAATTCCAGAACTATTAATTGTTCTCATGAGGAACCTGTACATAGATCAAAAGGCAGTTGTTCGAACAGAATAAGGGGATATTGAGTAGTCTAAAATCAGGAAAGGTGTGTGTCAAGGTTGTGTGTCACCGTACCTATTCAATCTATGTGCTGAGCTAATAATCCGAGAAGCTGTATTATACGAAGAAAGTGTCAGAAGGATTACAGGAAGACTCACTCATTAACAACCTGCGTTATGCAGATGACACAACCTTGTTTGTTGAAAGCAAAATCATGATAAATGGAGTAAAGGTTGAAGTTGTCAAGGATTTCATCTTACTTGAATCCACTATCAACATCCGTGGAAGCAGCAGTCAAGAAAACAAAAGACCGGTTACATTGGGCAAATCTGCTGCAAAGGACACCTTTAAAGTGTTGAAAAGCAAAGATGTCACCTTGAAGACTAAGGTGTGCCTGACCCGAGCCATGATATCTTCAATCATATCATACACATGCAAAAGCTGGACAATGAGAAAGGAAGGATGAAAAAGTATTAACATCTATGGATTGTGGCGTTGGCAAGGAATATTGAATATACCACAGACTGCCAAAAGAATGAAAAAATCTGTCTTGGAAATACAACCAGAATTCTCCTTAGAAGCAAGGATGGCAAGACTGTGTCTTACATAGTTGGACATGTTGTCAGGAGGGATCAGTCCCTGGAGAAGGACGTCATGCTTGGTAGAGGGTCAGTGGAAAAGAGGTAGACCCTCAGTGAGACGGACTGACACAATGGCTGCAAAAATGGGCTCAAGCGTAACAACTTTAAGCATGGCATAAGACCAGACGGTGTTTCATTCTGTGGTACATAGGGTCACTACGAGTCGGAACCAACTTGATGGCACCTCACAACAACAAGTTTCAGGTGATATTACAAATTTTGCACCTGAGAAGCTCCTCAACCAGGGAAAGCCTTCCTCCAGAGCCAACAGAAAGAGAGAAAGGCTTCTCCTGGAGCTAATGCCCTGAAATTTGGATTTGTAATCTACTAGACTGTGAGAAAATAAATTTCTCTTTGTTAAAGCCATCCACTTGTGGTATTTCTCTTGTGGCAGCACTAGATGACTAAGACAGTGACCCTAAAGGACAGAGTAGAGCTACTCCACAGGGTTTCCATGAGTGCCTGGTGGATTCAAACTGCCAGCCTTTTAATTAACAGCTGTAGTTCTTAACCACTATGCTACCAGCATTTCCCAAAAGCTTCCAGGAGTTCTCAAATCCACACTGTTGGCAGTCTGTATGTGAAACCAAAGAAATCAGTTTATTTTAAAAATGTATGTAACTAACATGGTTCAAACTTGGTCTAACACGGAACACATTCTTCTGCCCATCTCTGGGCTTCTCATTTCAATAAAATTAGTCTTAAGCTTTACGTACTCTTACCCCTGAGGATGCAGCATGTGCCCTGAATCAGGTGGCCATGAAAGAGGATCAGGAGGATCACCATAATTCCCGAAAAGATTTACGTTCCTCAAAATATTTTCTTGTCTAATTGATGTCTTTCATGTGAGTTAGGAGTTCTTCTCCCTCTCTTATTTCCTTCTTTCTTACCTACTTTCCTCTTTCCCTTTCTTTCTTACTTTTCCTTTTTTTAAGCTAAATATGATTACAAGTGTGCAACAGTAGCCACCTGCGAAATATGAAAAATTTACCTAATATTTTTAACTTAAAAAATAACTGTTTATGCACTTATTCATTTGGATCTGTTCTGATTCCATGCTAGGTACTAAGCACTGTAGAGAAAAATTAAGTGTAAAAACTGGAGGTGGCCTTGTGGGAGCTTACAGTACAGGTGGAAAAATAAGCTGTGCATCTATCGTCACAATACAAGGCTTTCGCGGACAATTGCATTGTGGGCGGAATAAACTGAACGGCCCACGGAAGCTCGATAATATAGTTTTCTTTAACGATAATATAGTTTTCTCTCATAAAAATACAGTATTCCCTAAAGATAATATAGTTTTCTCTAATGATAATATAATATTCTCTAAAAAAATTATTATTTTTAAAGATAATATACTATTCTCTAATGATAATAGACCTTTCTCTAACGATAATATAGTTTTCTCTAACGGTAATATAGCTTTCTCGAATGATAATATACTTTTCCCTAATGAAAATATACTTTTTGGGAATGATAATATAGTTTTCTCTAATGAAAATACCATTTTCTCTAACGATAATATAGTTTTGTCCAATGAAAAATGCTATTCTCTAATGATAATATACATTTCTCTAATGATAATACAGTATTCTCTAAAGATAATATACTATTCTCTAATGATAATATGGTATTCTCTAATGATAATAATGTTTCTCTAACGATAATATAGTTTTCCCTAATGAGAATATAGTTTTCTCGAAGGATAATATAGTATTCTCTATTGATAGTATACTTCTCTCTAATGATAATATAGTACTCTCTAACAATAATATAGTATTTTGTAACGATAATACAGATTTCTCTAATGATACTATAGCTTTCTCTAACGATAATATAGTTTTCTCTAATGATAATATACTTTTCTCTAATGATAATATAGTATTCTCCAAAAAAATTAATATTTTTAATGATAATATACTAGTCTCTAACGATAATATAGCATTCTCTAATGATAATATAGTATTCTCTAACGATAATATAGCTTTCTCTAACGATAATATACCTTTCTCTAACGATAATATAGCTTTCTCTAATGATAATATACATTTCTCTAACGATAATATAGTTTTCTTTAACAATAATACAGTTTTATCTAACAATAATAAAGTTTTCTCTAATTAGTATATAGTTTTCTCTAAGGATAATATAGTATTCTCTACTGATAATATACTTTTCTCTAATGATAATGCAGTATTGTCTAATGATAATATAGTATTCTCTAAAGCTAATATACTATTCTCTAACGATAATATAGCTTTCTCTAACGATAGTGTGGCTTTCTCTAGCAGCAATATAGTTTTCTTTAATGAAAATATAGTTTTCTCAAATGAAAATATAGTATTCTCTAATGGCAATATACTTTTCTCTAATGATAATATAATATTCACTAATGATAATATACTATTCTCTAATGATAATATAGCATTCTCTAATGACAATATAGTATTCTCTAATGATAATATAGCTTTCTCTAATAAACCTTTCTCTAATAAACGATAATAAACCTTTCTCCAACGATAATATAGCTTTCTCTTATGATAATTAGCTTTCTGTAATGATAATATAGTTTTCTCTAATGATAACATAATTTTCTCTAAAGATAGTATAGTTTTCTCTAACGATAATATAGTTTTCTCTAACGATAGTATAGTTTTCTCTAAAGATAATATAGTTTTATCTATAGGTAATATACCTTTGAATAATGATAATATGATTTTCTCTAATGAAAATATAGCTTACTCTAACGATAATATAGCTTTCTCTAATCATAATATAGCTTTCTCTAACGATAATACAGTTTCTCGAATGAAAATATAGTTTTCCCTAACGATAATATATTTTTCTCTAATGACACTATAGTATAGTGTAATGATAATATCCTTTTCTCTAATGATAATATACTATTCTTTAATGATAATACACTATTCTCTGATGGTAATACAGCATTCTCTAACGATAATATAGTATCCTCTAACGATAACATAGCTTTCTCTAACAATGATATAGCTTTCTCTAAGGATAATATAGCTTTCTCGAAAGAGAATATAGATTTCTCTAAGTATAATATGTTTTCTCTAACGATAATATACATTTTTCTAATGATAATATAGTTTTTGTAATGATAATATACTTTTCTCTAATGATAATACAGTTTTCTCTAATGATGATATTGTTTCTCTAACGAAAATACAGTTTTCTCTACTGAGAATTTAGTTTTCTCTAACGATAACATAGTTTTCTCTAATGATAATACAGATTTCTCTAACGAAAATGTAGTTTTCTCTAAGAATGATATAGCTTTCTCTAAAGATAATATAGTTTTCTTTAACGATAATATACCTTTCTCTAACGATAATATACTTTCTCTAATGAAAATAAAGTTGTCTATAACGAGAATAGAGATTTCTCTAATGAAAATATAGTTTTCTCTAAGGAAAATGTAGTATTCTCTAACAATAATATACTTCTCTCTAATGAAAATATAGTTCTCTCTAATGAAATTACAGTTTTCTCTAACGATAATATAGTTTTCTCTAATGAAAATATAGTATTCCCTAATGATAATATAGTATTCTCTAATGGTAATATACCTTTCCCCAACGATATTATAGCTTTCGCTAAGGATAATATAGTTTTCTCTAACGATAATATACTTTTCTCTAACGTTAATGTAGTTTTGTGTAACGATAATATACTTTTCTCTAACGATAATACACTTTTCTCTAATGATAATATAGTTTTCTTTAATGAGTATATAGTTTCCTCTAAGGATAATATAGTATTCTCTAATGATAATATAGCATTCTTTAATGATGATATAGTATTTTCAAATGATAATATAGTATTCTCTAACGATAATATAGCTTTGTCTAACGAAACTATAGCTTTCTCTAAGGATAACACAGTTTTCTCCAATGAAAATGTAGTTTTCTCTAATGATAATATACTTTTTTCTAATGATAATACAGTAATCTCTAAAAATAAAAAGCTTTTATTTTTAATGATAATATATTATTCTCTAATAATAATATAGCGTTCTTTAATGATAATATACTATTATCTAACGATAATATAGCTTTTCCTACCGATAATATACATTTCTCTAACAAAAATATAGCTTCCTCTAATGATAATATAGCTTTCTCTAACGATAATATTATTTTTTTAAGGATAATATAGTTTTCTCAAACGATAGTATAGTTTTCTTTAATGATAATGTTGTTTTCTGTAATGGAAATATACCTTTCTCTAATGATAATATGCTTTTCTCTAATGAAAATATAGTGTTCTGTAATGATAATATACTATTCTCTAATGATAATATAGCATTCTCAGTGTTCTGCATCGATAATAAAGCATTCCCTAATGATAGTATAGCATTCTCTACTCATAGTATAGTATTCTGCAACAATAATATCGTATTCCCTAATGACAATGTACTTTTCTCTAACGATAATACTGTTTTCTCTAACGATAATATAGTTTTCTCTAATGATAGCATAGTTTTCTCTAATGATAATATACTTGTCTCTAAAGAAAATATAGTTTTCTCCAATGATAATATAGTTTTCTGTCATGATAACTTAGTTTTCTCTAACGAAAATATAGTTTTCTCTAACGATAACGTAGTTGTCTCTAATGATAATAAACTTCTCTAACCATAATATAGTTTTCTCTAATGAGAATATAATTTTCTTTAACGATAATATAGTATCTCAAATGAGAAAATGGTTTTCTCTAAGGGTAATATTATATTCTCTATTGATAATATACTTTTCTGTAATGAT
This sequence comes from Loxodonta africana, assembly GCF_030014295.1. Lineage (NCBI taxonomy): Eukaryota > Metazoa > Chordata > Mammalia > Proboscidea > Elephantidae > Loxodonta > Loxodonta africana. The sequence continues at coordinate 36,284,444 of NC_087351.1, forward strand.
AATATAGTATTCTCTAATGCTAATATAGTATTCTCTAATTTTTTTAATCATAATATAGCTTTCTCTAACGATAATATGCCTTTCTCTAACAATAATATTGCATTCTCTATCGATAATATAGATTTCTCTAAAGATGATATAGTTTAACGTTAATATAGTTTTCTCTAACGATAATATACCTTTCTCTAGCGATAATATAGTTTTCTCTAAGGATAATATATTTTTCTCCAATGATAATATAGTTTTCTGAAATGAAAATATAGTTTTCTCTAACGATAATATAGTTTCTCTAATGATAATATAGTATTCTCTAACGATAATATAGCTTTCTCCAATGATAATATACCTTTCTCTAATGAAAATATACTTTTCCGTAATGATAATATACTTTTCTCTAATTATAATATAGTATTCTCTAATGATAATATAATATTCTCGAATGATAATATAGCTTTCTCTAACGATAACATACTTTTCTCTAACGATAATATAACTTTCTCTAAATATTATGTACTTTTCTCTAATGAAAATAGAGTTTTCTCTAATGATAATACAGTTTTCTCTAATGATAGCATAGTTTGCTCTAACGATAATATAGATTTCTCTAATTAAAATATAGTTTTCGTCCATGAAAATACAGTTTTCTCTAACGATAATCTACTTTTCAATAATGATAATACAGCTTTCTCTAATGATAATATTGTTTCTCTGACGATAATATAGTGTTCTCTAATGAGAATATAGATTTTTATAACGATAATATAGTTTTCTCTAATTTAAATACAGTTTTCTCTAACGATAATATAGATTCCTCAAGGGAGAAAATAGTTTTCTCTAAGGGTAATATAATATTCTCTATTGATAATATACTTTTCTGTAATGATAATATAGTATTCTCTAATGATAATATAGTATTATGCAACGATAATATAGCATTCTCTAATGCTATTATTCTCTAATCATAATATACCTTTCTATAATGATAATATAGATTTCTCTAATGATAATATAGTTTTGTCTAATGATAATATAATTTTCTCTAATGATAATATTGTTTCTCCCACCATAACATAGTTTTCTCTGAGAATACAGTTTTCTCTAATGATAATATAGAATTCTCTAATGAAAATATAGTTTTCTCTAATGATAATATAGTTTTCTCCAATGAGAATACAGTTTTCTCTAAGGATACTATAGTATTCTGTAATGATAATATACTTTTCTTTAATGATAATATAGTATTCTCTAAAAATATTATTATTTTTAATGATAAAATACTACTCTCTAATGATAATACAGTATTTTCTAACAATAATATAGCTTTCTCCAATGATAATATACCTTTCTCTAACGATAATATAGCTTTCTCTAATCATAATATAGATTTGTCTAACGATAATATATTTTTCTTTAATGATAATGTAGTTTTCTCTAACGATAATATACTTTTCTCTAACAGTTAATATACCTTTCTCTAATGATAATATTCTTTTCTCTAATGAAAATAAAGTTTTCTTTAACGATAATATCGTTTTCTCTAAAGAAATATAGTTTTTTCTAAGGATAATATAGTTTTCTCTAACGATAATATACCTTTCTTTAATGATAATATAGATTTCTCTAAAAAAATTATTAATTTTAATGATCATATACTATTCTCTAATGATAATAAACAATTCTCTAATGATAATAGAGTATTCTCTAATGATAATATAGCTTTCTCTAACAACATAATACCTTTCTCCAACGATAATATAGCTTTGTCTAATGATAATATAGCTTTCTCTAACAATAATATAGTTTTCTCTAACGATCATATAGATTTCTCTAACAATAATATAATTTTCTCTAATGATAATACAGTTTTCTCTAATGGTACTATTCTTTCTCTAATGATAATATACTTTTCTCTAATGAGAATGTAGATTTTTCTAAAGATAATCTAGTTTTCCCTAATGATAAATAGTTTTCCCTAATGAAAGTATAGTGTTCTCTAACGATAATATACTTTTCTCTAATGATAATATCGCATTCTCTAATGATAACATAGTATCCTCTAAAGATAATATAGCTTTCTTTAACGATAATATACCTTTGTCTAATGATAATAAAGCTTTCTCTAATGACATTATAGTTTTCTCTAACGATAATATAGTTTTCTCTAACGAAAATATACTTTTCTCTAACTGTAATATACCTTTCTCTAATGATAATATAATTTTCTCTAATGATAATATAGTTTTCTCTAACGATATTATAGTTTTCTCTAATGAAAATATAGTCTTCTCTAACGATAGTATAGCTGTCTCTAATGGAAATATGGTATACTCTAAGGATAATAAACGTTTCTCTAATGATAATATACTATTATATAATGATAGTATAGCATTCTCTAATATTCTCTAACGGTAATATAGCTTTCCCTAAAGATAATATACCTTTCACCAACGATAATATAGATTTCTCTAATGATAATATAGCTGTCTCTAACGATAATATAGTTTTCTCTAACGATAATATACCTTTCTTTAATGATAATATAGTTTTCTCAAATGAAAATATAGTATTCTCTAGTGATAATATACTCTTCTCTAATGATAATAGAGTATCCTCTAAAAAATTATTGTTTTTAATGATTATATATTATTCTCTAATGATAATATAGAATTCTCTAATGGTAATCTAGTATTCTCTAACGATATTATAGCTTTCTCTAACCATAATATACCTTTCTCTAACGATAATATAGCTTTCTCTAATGGTAATGTAGTTTTCTCTAACGATAATATAGTTTTCTTTAACGATAATATAGTTTTCTCTAATGACAATATAGTTTTCACTAATGATAATATATTTTTCTGTAATGGTGAATATACCTTTCTCTAATGAGAATATACTTTTCTCTAATGATAATAAAGTTTTCTTTGACGGTAGTACAGTTTTCTGTAATGAAAATATACTTTTCTCTAATGAATATATAGTAATCTCTAATGATAATATACTATTATCTAATGATAATATAGCATTCACTAATGATAATATAGTATTCTCTAACGATAATATAGCTTTCTCTAACGGTAATATACACTTCTCCAACGAAAATATAGCTTCCTGTAATGATAATATAGCTTTCTGTAATGATAATATAGTTTTCTCTAAAGAAAATATAGTTTTCTCTAACAATAATATAGTTTTCTCTAAGGATAATATTCCTTTCTTTGATGATTATATAGTTTTCTCTAATGAAAATATAGTATTCTCCAGTGATAATATACTTTTCTCTAATGATAGTATAGTATTCTCTAAAATATTATCACTTTCAATGATTGTATACTATTCTCTAACGATAGTATAGTTTTCTCTAATGAGAATATAGTTTTCACTAAGGAGAATATGGTATTCTCTATTGATAATATACTTTTCTCTAATGATAATATAGAATTCTCTACTGATATTATACATTACTCTAACGATAATATAATATTCTGTTTTTTAATTGTTATATAGATTTCTCAAATAATAATATAATATTTTTTAATGATTATATACTTTTCTCTAATGATAACATAGTATTCTCTACTGGTAATATACTTTTCTGTAATGATAATATAGTTTTCTCAAAAATATAGTATTCTCTAACGATAATATAGTTTTCTCTAATGAAAATATAGTTTTCTGTAATGACAATATAGTATTCTCTAATGAAAATATAGTATTCTCTAAGGATAATATACTTTTCTCTAATGAAAATATAGATTTATACAATGACAATATAGTTTTCTCTAATGATAATATAGTGCTCTATAAAGATAATATAGATTTCTCTAATGAGAATACTGTTTTCACTAAGGATAATATAGTATTCTCTATTGATAATACACTTTTCTCTAAAGATAATATAGAATTCTCTAGTGATAATATACATTTCTCTAATGATAACAGAATTCTCGAATGTTATATGGATTTCTCAAACAATAATAAAATATTTTCCAGTGATTATATACTTTCCTCTAATGATGATATAGTATTCTCTACTGGTAATATACTTTTCTCTAATGATGATACATTTTTCTCTAATGATTGTATACGTTTCTCTCATGAAAATATAATACTCTATAATGATAATATAGTATTCTATAATGATATAGCATTATCTAATCATAATATAGTATTCTGCAACGATAATATAGCATTCTCTAATGATAATATAGCATTCTCTAATGATAATATAGCATTCTCTAATGATAATATAGTATTCTGTAATGGTAATGTAGTTTTCTCTAATGATAAGATAGCTTTCTTTAACGATAATATAGTTTTCTCTAAGGATAATACACTTTTCTGTAACGATAATATAGTTTTCTATAAAGATAATATAGATTTCTCTAAGGAAAATATAGTTTTCTCTAACCACAATATAGTATTCTGTAGTGAAAATATAATATTCTCTAAAGACAATATATTTTCTCTAATAATATAGTATTTTCTAAGGGTAATATACTTTCCTCTATTGATAATATAGTATCCTCTAAGGATAATATAGCATTCTCTAATGATAATATAGCATTTTCTAATGATAATATAGTATTCTCTAACGATAATACAGCTTTCTCTAAGGATAATATTGCTTTCTCTAACAATAATACAGTTTTGTATAACAATGATATAATTTTCTCTAACGATAGTATTGTTTTCTCTAATGACAACATAGTTCTGTCTAATGATACTATACTTTTCTCTAATGAAAATATAGTTTTATACAACAACAATATAGATTTCTCTAATGATAATGTAGTGTTCTCTAACGATAATATAGTTTCCTTTAATGAGAATATAGTTTTCACTAAGGATAATATAGTATTCTCTATTGATAATACATTTTTTCATATGATAATGTAGAATTCTCTAATGATGATATAGAATTCTCTAAAGGTAATATAGATTTCTCAAATAATGATATAATATTTTCTAATGATTATAAACTTTTCTCTAATGATAATTTAGTATTCTCTAATGGTAATGTATTTTTCTCTTATGATGATATAATTTTATCTAATTATACTATACGTTTCTCTAATGAAAATATAGTATTCTATAATGATAATATACTTTGCTCTAATGATAATATAGTATTCTCTAATGAGAATACAGCATTAAATAATGATAATATAGTATACTGCAATGATAACATAGCATTCTCTAATGATAATGTAGTATTCTGTAGCAATAATATAGCATTCTCTAACGATAACATAGCTTTCTCTAAAGATAATATACCTTTCCCTAAGGATAATACAGATTTCTCTAACAATAATATTCCTTTCTCTAACGATAATATAGTTTTCTCTAACGATAATATACTTTAATAATAATGTGGTTTTCTATAACGAAAATATAGTTTTCTCTAACAATAATATAGTTTTGTCTAATGAAAATACAGTTTTCTCTAACGACAATATACTATTCTCTAATGAAAATATAATATTCTCTAAGGATAATACACTTTTCTCTAATGATAATACAGCATTCTGTAATGATAATATAGTATACTCTAACGATAATATACATTTCTCTTACGATAATATAGATTTCTCTGACGATAACATAGCGTTCTCTAATGATAATATAGCTTTCTCTAATAATAATACAGTTTTCTATAACAATGATATAGTTTTCTCTAAAGATAATATAGTATTCCCTAACGAGAATAGACATTTCTCTGACGATAATAAAGTTTTCCTCACGATAGTATAGTTTTCTCTAATGATAACACACCTTTTTCTAACGATAATATTCTTTTCTCTAATGAAAATATAGTTTTATACAACGACAATATAGTTTTCTCTAATGATAATATAGTGTTCTCTAACGACAATATAGTTTTCTCTAATGAGAATATAGTTTTCACTAAGGATAATATAGTATCGTCTACTGATAATACACTTTTCTCTGATGATAATATAGAATTCTCTTATAATATACATTTCTCTAATGATAATATAGTATTCGCTACTGGTAATATACTTTTCTCTAATGAAGACATAATTTTCTCAAATGATATGCGTTTCACTAATGAAAATATAGTATTCTATATGATAATATACTTTTCTCTAATGATAATATGCTTTCCTCTAATGATAATATAGTATTCTCTAATGATAATATAGCCTTCTCTAATGAAAAAAAAAAAAGAAAAAAATTTTTTTAATGATAATATAGTATTCTGCAAGGATAATATAGCTTTCTCTAATGATAATATAGTATTCTGTAACGATAATATAGCATTCTCTATTTTTTTTTTAATGATAACATAGCTTTCTCTAACGATAATATAGCTTTCTCTAACTATAATATACTTTTCCCTAACGATAATACACCTTTCTCTAACGATAATATAGCTGTTGCTAAAGTTTAAAAAAAATTTTTAATGTTAATATACCTTTCTCTAACGATAATAAAGATTTCTTTAATGATAAAATAGTTTACTCTAACGATAATATGGTTTTCTCTAACTATAATATAATTTTCTCTAAGGGAAATACACCTTTCTCTACTTATACTTTTCTCTGATGAAAATATAGTTTTCTCTAACGATAATAATATTTCTTTAATGATAATATAGTTTTCTCTAATGAAAATATAGTAATCTCTAATGATAATAGACTTTTCTCCAATGAGAATATAGTATTCTCTAAGAAAAATTATTAATTTTAATGGCAATATACTATTGTCTAATGATAATATAGCATTCTCTTATGATAATATTGTATTCTATAAGGATAATATAGCTTTCTCTAACGGTAATATACCTTTCATTAACGATAATATAGTTGTCTCTAACGATAATACACTTTCCTTTAATGTTAATATAGTTTTCTCCAATGAAAATATTGTTTTCTCTAACGCTAATATAGTTTTCTCTAATGAAAATATAGTATTCCCCGATGATAATACAATATTCTGTAATGATAATATTGTTTATCTAATGAAAACATAGATTTCTCTAATGAGCATATACTTTTCTCTAAGGATAATATAGTATTCTCTATTGATAATATACTTTTCAGTAATGATAATATAGTGCACTCTAATGATGATATACTATTCTCTAATTTCTTAATGATAATATACTATTCTCTAAGGATAATATACATTTCTCCAACTATATTATAAAAAAAAAGCTTTCTCTAATGATAATATAATTTTCTCTAACGTAAATATAGTTTTCTCTAAGCATAATATTGTTTTCTCTAACGATAATGTAGTTTTCTCTAATGAAAATATAGTATTGTCCAATGATAATATACTTTCCTCTAATGATAATACAGTATTCTCTAAAAAAATTTATTATGTTTAATTATAATACACTATTCTCTAATGATAATATACCATTCTCTAATGATAATATAGTATTTTCTAATGGTAATATAGCTTTCTCCAACGATACTATACCTTTCTCTAACGGTAATATAGCTTTCTATAACGATAATAAACCTTTTTCTAATGATGATATAGCTTTCTCTAAGATAATATTGTTTTCTTAAAAGAATATATTTTTCTCTAACGATAATATAGTTTTCTCTAACGATAATATACCTTTCTCTAACGATAATATAGTGTTCACTAATGAAAATATAACTTTCTCTAACGATAATATAGTTTCCTCTAATGAAAATGTAGTTTTCTCTAACGACAAAATTGTTTTTCCTAATGACAGTATAGTATTCACTAATGATAATATACTTTTCTCTAATAATAATATAGTATTCCCTAATGAAAATATACTATTCTCTAATGATAATATAGCATTCTCTAATGATAATATAGTATTCTGTAACAATAATATAGCTTTCTTTAACGACAATGTACCTTTCTCCACCGATCATATAGCTTTCTCTAATGATAATACAGCTTTCTCTACGATAATATAGTTTTCTCTAATGATAATATAGTTTTCTCTAACGATAATATAGTTTTCCCTAACATTAATATGCCTTTCTCTAATGATAATATACTTTTGTCTAATGAAAATATAGATATCTCCAAAGATAATATAGTTTTCTCTAACGACAATATAGCATTCTCTAATGGTAATATACTTTTCTGTAATGATAATATAGTATTCTCTAATGATAATATAGCATTCTCTAATGATAACATAGTATTCTCTAATGATAATATTGTGTTCTCTAACGATAATATATCTTTCTCTAATACTATAGATTTCTCTAATGATAATATAACTTTCTCTAGCGATAATATAGTTTTCTTTAACAATAATATGGTTTTCTCTAACGATAATATAGTTTTCTCTAATGAAAATATAGTATTCTCTAATGATAATACACTTTTCTCTAATGAGAACATAGTATTCTCTAAAAAATTATTATTTTCAATGATAATACTTTTTGCTCTCAATAATAAAGCTTTCTCTAATGATAATACAGCTTTCTCTAAAGATAATATAGTTTTCTCTAACGATAATATAGTTTTCTATAAGGATAATATAGTTTTCTCTAACGGTAATATACCTTCCTATAATGATGATATACTTTTCTCTAATGAAAATATAGTTTTCTCTAACGATAATATAGTTTTCTCTAATGAAAACATACTATTCTCTAATGATAATATATTTTCTCTAAGGATAATATAGTATTCTCTAAAGATACTATACTATTCTCTAATGATAATATAGCTTTCTCTAACATTAATATAGTTTTCTCTAACGATAATATACTTTTCTTTAGTGAGAATACACTTTTCTCTAATGAAAATATAGTTTTCTCTAACGATAATACAGTTTTCTCTAATGAAAATATATTATTCTCTAATGATAATATACTTTTCTCTAATGACAATATAGTATTCTCTAACGATAATATAGTTTTCTTTAACGATAATATGCTTTTCTCTAATGATAATACAGATTTCTCAAACAATAATATAATTTCTCTAATGAGAATATAGTTTTCTCTAAAGATAATGTAGTATTCTCTATTGATAATATACTTTTCTCTAATGATAAAATAGAATTCTCTAATGATAATATACATTCTTATAATGATAATATAGTATTTGCCAGTTTTTATATACATTTCTCAAATAATAATATAATGTTTTCTAATGATAACAAATTTTTCTCTGATGATAATATAGCATTTTACTGGTAATATACTTGTATCTAATGATAATATATTTTTCTCTAAAGAAAATATAGTATTCTCTAATGATAATATACTTTTCTCTAATGATAATATATTTTTTAATGATAATATAGTATTCTGCAACGATAATATAGCATTCTCTTACGATAACATAGTATTCTCTAACAATAATATAGCTTTCTCTAACGATAATATACTTTTCTCTAATGATAATATAGTTTTCTCTAAAGATAATACACTTTTCTCTAATGATAAGATAGTATTCTCTAATGATAATAAAGTATTCTCTAATGATAATAATGTATTCTCTAATGATAATATACTATTGTCTAATGATAATATAGTATTCTCTAATGATATAGTATTCTCTTTTGATAATATAAAAAAAATAGTATTATCTAATGATAGTATAGCATTCTGTAATGATAATATCTGATTCTCTAACAATAATATAGCTTTCTCTAACGATAATGATGTTTCTCTAACGATAATACACTTTTCTCTAATGATAATATAGAGTTCTCTAATGGTTATATAGTTTTCTCAAATAATAATATAATATCCTCTTGTAGTCTCTCGTGATAATATAGTTTTCTCTAATGATAATATTCTCTAATGATAATATAATTTTCTGTAATGATAATGTACTATTCTCTAATGATTATATACTTTTCTCTAGTGATAGTATACTTTTCTCTAATGATAATATGGTATTCTTTAATGATCATATAGCATTCTCTAATGTTAATACAGTAGTCTCTAACGATAATATACCTTTCTCTAACGATAATATAGCATTCTCTAACGATAATATAGCTTTCTCTAAAGATAATATAATTTTCTCTAACGATTATATAGTTTTCTGTGATGATATATAGTTTTCTCTAATGATAATATAGTTTTCTCTAATGAAAATATAGTTTGCTGTAATGAAAATTTAGTTTTCTCTAATGATAACATATTTTTTTCTAATTATAATACAGTTCTCTCTAATGATAATAGTTTTCTTTAATGATAACAGAGTTTTCTCTAACGATAATATAGTTTTCTCTAGCAAAAATATAGTTTTCTCTAATGAAATTATACTTTTCTCTAATGAAAATATACTTTTCTCTAATGAAAACATAGTTTTCTCTAATGAAAATTTTGTTTTTTCGAATGATAATATACATTTCTCTAATGATAATATAGTTTTCTCTAATGATAATATTGTATTCTCTAACAATAATATCTTTTTCTTTAATGATAATATAGTATTCTCTAAAGATAATATGGTATTACCTATTGATTATATGGTATTCTCTAATGATAATATAGCATTTTCTAATGATAATGTAGTATTCTCAAATGATAAGTTAGCATTTACGGATGACAAAATAGCATTCTCTAATGATAACATAGTATTCGCTAACCAAAATATAGCTTTCTCTAATGATAATATAGTATTCTGTAATGATAATAAAGTTTCTCTAATGATAATATAGTTTTTTTGAATGATAATATAGTATTCTCTAACGAAAACAGTGTTCTCTAATGATAATATAGCTTTCTCTAATGATAATATAGTATTCTCTAATGATTGATAATATAGTATTCTGTAATGGTAATATAGTATTCTCTAATGATTGATAGTATAGTATTCTGTAATGGTAATATAGTATTCTCTAATGATTGATAGTATAGTATTCTCTAGTGATAGCATAGCATTCTGTGATGATAGCATAGTGTTCTCTGATGATAGCATAGTACTCTCTGATGATAGCATAGTATTCTCTGATGATAGCATAGTATTCTCTGATGATAGCATAGTATTCTCTGATGATAGCATAGTATTCTCTGATGATACCATAATACTCTGATGATAGTATAATGTTCTCTGATGATTATGTAATACTCTCTCATGAAAATATAGTGTTCTCTGATGATAGCATACTGTTCTCTGATGATAGCATAATGTTGTCTGATGATAGCGTAACGTTGTCTGATGATGAGAGCGTAATGTCCTCTGATGATGAGAGCGTAATGTCCTCTGATGATGAGAGCGTAATGTCCTCTGATGATGAAAGTATAATGTTCTCAGATGATGAGAGCATAATGTTCTCTGATGGTAATATAGTATAGTATAGTGTAGTGTAGTGCAGTGCAGTGCAGTATAGTGTAGTATAGTATATTTTGTACTTATAATATATAATAACATTCTCTACTTATAATATTCTCTACTTATAATATTACATAATATTCTATAATGATAATATAATATATTATAGTATAGTGTAGAGTAGTATAGTATAATATAATATATATAAAAATAGTATAGTATAATAGAGTATAATATAATATCCTAGAATTTAATATTCTGGCATATAATATTCTATGCTATGCTATACTATAATATTGTATACTACACTACACTACTGTACACTATACTATAGTACACTACACTACTCTATGCTATACTATTCTATACCATTCTATACTATACTATTCTATATTATAGTATACTACACTGCACTATACTATTCTATTCTATACTGCACTACACTGAGCTGCACTATACTATATTATACTACGCTATACGACACTACACTATGTTACACTACACTATACTGTAGTATACTATGGTTTAATATCGTTTAATACAGTTTAATATAACATACCATACCATACCATGCCATGCCATGCCATGCCATAGCATGCCATGCCATGCCATGCCATGCCATACCATACTACACTATAATATACTCTAGTATAGTATACTATAATATACTATCATATAATACAATATTTTACTACACTATAATATACTATTCTATAATAGAATATTCTATAATATACTAGAGTATAATAGACTAGACTAGACTAATCTATACTATACTATTGTATATTATACTATAATATAATATCTAAGGAGTTGGACAGCTTCCTTTTGCAGGAGAAGTTTAGGTAAAGGTTGGACACCATTGTAGAGCTGTTACTGGGGAAATTCAAGCAACAGATGGAGGCTGGCCTCCTATAGTTATCATTAGACAGGTCACCAATGTTCTGCTTCTCTAACTGGACACACTGTATAATCGTACTTTCCACCCTCTTTGAAGTTAGGCACCAACATGTGATTGGTTTTGACTAAAGAAACATTAAGCAGAAGTGACATGTGTCACTTCCTAGTAGAAGCTATAAGAGCTATTGTGTGATTTGCACCTTCCCTTTCCGCTGCTTTCATCATCATGGAAGTAACATGGAGGTTATGCCTCTGTCAGCCTGACACAGTAGCCCCTCTGCTGACACACGTTAGACATGTAGTGTGAGAAATAAGTTTTGTTGTGTTAAGCTAGTGAGATCTGGTGATTGTTTTCACAATATAACCCTATCTTGACTGGAACTGCTACTATGCTCCCATCCTAAGTCGTGATTCTGTGCCTCTCTAAAGATAATATAGTATTCTCTAATGATAATATAGCATTCTCTAATGATAATATAGCTTTCTATAATGATAATATAGCATTCTCTAATGTTAATATAGTATTCTCTAATGATAATATATTAGAAATGACTCCCAAATCCCTTTAGCCAGAAGAGTGAAATATCACATCTTAGAGGATGTTTGATTGCAGGGCAAAGAAACCCAATCAACTAATTTAAACAAACAAACAAAAAAAGTGGGGAGCAGGGGTTGGTGAAAGGATGAAGTAATAGCCACAGAACCCACGGGTTGGAAGCGTAGCCAAGGATCTCAAAGAATCCAAATCAGAACCAAGACCATGTCAGTTGTTGAGGCAGCTGCCGCCATATCTGTCATTTTGGGGCTGCAAAGTCTCTCATCCCTGCATGCCTCTGGGAGAATGTGCCTTTATTCCTTCTGTTTGTTCTCACCTTTCTCTGCTCCACTGGATCTCAAGTTAAGCCTGACCTCTTCAGCCCTAGAAATAAAAGTTCCTAACAGAGAGTAGTAACAGCCTTTGTGTACCAACTCCAAATTCTTGGGAGGCCAAAAGCTAATTGATGTCCCTTGAGTCAGGTGGTCAACCTGATTTGATCAGTTTTTGCTGTAGAAAAGGGTTGTGGATAGATAAGACTGCAGCAGCTCACCCTTGTCAGGAGGTAGGATGGACGGACACAAGACTTAGAGGAGGAATATTCGCTGACCCAGTAATCTGCAAAAGCAAAAAATCAATTACAAACACATTTCAAATTTCTCTCTTGGCTCTAGGAGGAAATACCAAAACCAAACCACCAAACCCACTGCTGTGGAGTCAGTGGGGACTCACAGGGACAGAGAAGAACTGCCCCATAGAATTTCTAAGGATGTAAATCGTTATGGAAACAGACTGCTGCATCTTTCTCCTACAAAGTGGTTAGTAGGTTCGAACCGCTGACCTTTTGGCTAGCAGCCGAACACTTTAAGCACTGCACCACCAAAGCTCCTTGTAAGGGAAAATAGGGAACTAGAAAAAGAGAAAAAAAAAAAAAAGACAGACATGGCCTTTAATTATAAACTACATATGTGTGTGTATGTATATGTATGTGTATATGCACAGGTGCATATATCCTCTCTAGACCATCCAGATAGTCCTTTCATTTCCTTTTCAAGTCCTAGTAGCTTTTCATAGATTGCTTAGTATTTTCTATGCGTGCTCATAACATCTGTGAATAAAGACAATTTAACCTACCCGTCTGCCACAAAAAGTCAAACACTCTTTAAAGGAATACAATAAATCCAGCACTCAAAAGCATAAACTTAATAATGTTTAACATTTAATAAAAAATTATTAGATAATCAAAGCAGGAAAATATGTCACAGAACCAGTACAAAAATAAGTTGATAGAAACAGATACAGAAATAATAGAGGTGATTTATTGGGCAGATACGCTCAAGGATTTAAGGGAAACATGAATGTAATGAGGAGAGAAATGAAAGATATTTTAAAAACAAAAACAAACAAACAGCAAAAATAAGTGGAACTCCTGGAGGTGAAAAACGATATCTCAAATCACAAAATTTACTGCACAATTTTGACACGGGTATTCTAATGGCTTCTGCCCTCCCAGGAGCTTGACAAGGCTACTCCTTCTCCCTTGAATTTCCTCGATCTCCTCTGAACTCATACAGGCCCAGGTATGACTCACTCCTTCCTGGCATCTAGAAGCCAAGAACTGAGGGAGGTTGGGTTGCCATCAGTTCCACCATGTGTAGTGTTCTGTGGCCACCTCTTATTCTGAAACATTTGGAGCTACTCCCACACTATACTTGGGGAACGATGGGAAGTTGCTTAGAGAATCATTTCTAGAACTTGCTTAGATTTTATCCTTTTCCTTGATACTCTTTATTTATAACAGTTCCAATGTTATTAAGGAACTATTTTACAGGCCTCAGTCATTTCTCCCCTAGAATATAGATGGTCGCTTCAAAACCATCATGAAAGGAGTCTTGCCAGGACTACTAGTCCCTAGTTGGGGACTGTTCAAATCTGCTTTCCTCACAGATTTTTATGTAAAATATAAACTTTTGGTCCCTGCTCTTAGAACCAGTACATGCAGGATCTTGGAATATCCCACTTTTACAGGCATCTACAGTGGGAATGAAAATTAGGCCATAAAATCTATTTCTCAGCTTTCTGAAAAGTTCTTCCAGCATTTCTGTAAAGAGCTTGTGTGACCAATAGGCTATAAATTAGTACAAGTTTTATGCATTATGCAGCATGTAGTCTAACTGGGCCTGAGACAAATGAGGCAAATAGATGCTCTATTCAGAATCATCAGAATCTTTCATGATGAAGTTCAGCTAAAGCACGTGTTATTTTTTTCTAAGCCTGAACACACATGAAGGAAGAACTTAGAGATAACCCTTCTGTGCAAATGTTAAAGTTCATTTATTTTTATTTCTCCCTTTTGTAAGATATGAAGCAAATTTACAAAAATACCTAAGAAAATTAGCAAGCTTTCCCCCAAGCACATTATTCGAGGTCAGGGGTCTGCTTGAGTTACCGATATCTGTCCCATTTCTTTTTTTAACTGTGACTTTAATTTAAGGTCCCTGGGTGCCACAAACAGATTGTGCTCAGCCACTAATCAGAAGGTAAGCAGTTTGAATCCACCCAGCAGTGTTGTGGAAGAAAGCCTGGTGATCTACTGTAAGATCACAGTCATTGAAAACCCTACGGAGTATAGTTCTACTCAGAGGCACATAGGGTCACCATGAGTCAGAATCAACTTGATGACAACAGGTTTGGTTCGGTTTTGGTCAATTTAGTTTCAGTACGTAACATATTCACATGGCTCAAAAATCATATGTAGGCGTGTGTGTGTGTACACAGTAAAATGTCTCCCTCCTACCTCTGTTGGAGCTCTGCTGGCATGTGAGGAGAAGAAAGATTTGGAGGTAATGTTCCTAAAGTTGTTCTGGTGGTTAGGTTCTTGATTGCTAATCAAAAGTTTGGCATTGGAACCCACCCAGAGGCTCCTCAGGAAAAAGATCTGGAGATTACAGCCAAGAAAACTCTATGGGGCGCTTCTACTCTGTCACATGGGGCTGCTATGGGTCAAATCAACTCGACAGCACCCAACAACAACAACCACCTTTGTCCCCTATCTGCCCAGTTTTCTGTGCCATCGCCAACACTACCACCACTACCAGTACCGCTGTTACTAATTGCTTGTGTATCCATCCAGCATTATCTGTCTTCAGATTCAAGCTGATAGCAATATGTATTCTTGTTTAACCACCTTTTTACCCAAAAGGTAACAAACATTGTTCTGTACCATTTTTTTTTTTTTATTCTTATATTTGCACTTTCTCCATTTGGGCTTTCTTCCCCCTTCCTCTCCCTAACATTTCTTTTTCTTAATTCCCTCTGAACAGCTTCCTCATTTGTTACTTTTGGAGGATGCTAGTAAGTCAATTCATTATTCTAAGTGCAAATAAAGGGAACTCAATGTACCTTAGAATACCTCAGTAGTTGCTGAGGGGAAATGTTTATTTATGGAAGTATTCCAGCTAACAAATAGAAAAAGAATGGGAGAATCAGAATATCACCATTTGCAAGGCATAGTGAATTAATGAACCTGGGCACTGATAATCAATGGCTGCTAACATCACAAGAGCGTCAACCAGGCGTTAAGTGCCTCTGCTTGGAAATTTACAAAATCAGGAAATGATCTTGCCAAAATAGTGAGTCTGAACCTGATCAAGCCTATAGATCTATCAATTTTCAGGGAATACAGGTTAGCAAAGATTAACAAAAACCTGTCTTCTGTATGGAAAATTTGAATGTGGTTAGCCTTGTTTCTTTGAAAAACTGCTATGGTTTATGATAAAACTGACCCCTAACTGGTAAACTTCATCTGGACTGGGAAGAGTAGGAATGGACTATAAATACCTGCTGGGAAGCCATAGTTATGGGCCTCCCTAAGTGCAGTGACCCTTGTAATAGGCTTAGTCCTTGCTGGGCCTTGGAAGCTGCGTCTATGGAAGTGTTTGAAGAGATAATGGCTCCTAATTGGGAAATGGAGCTTTTAGACCGTGGGGTCTTTCATACCTACAATACAATCTCATTACCTCACATTTGAGCTGCCTCTTGAGGAGTCAAAGAAGACTAGCCCTCAGATAGCTATTAGAATTCCTGAAGATATATGCCTAGTGCTGGCACGCTGTGATTCCTGTCTTTGTACCTTTCTAAGTGATTTCCAGTGCTAAGTATGGCTTTTGGAGCTGGGTAAATCTAGACGCCTCATTGAGACTAAGAGCCCCCAAATGAAAACTGGCAACAGGAAACAGAGTAACATGGTAAGTGACACTATGGGAGTGCAACAAGTAAATTAACACCATGAAAACTTCTACAGCAAAAATGACCCTGGTTTCCTCAGCATATAAATTGCAAAAAAAAAAAAAAAAAAGAAATAGATGGTGGGCAACCTATAAATTATAAGAAACTTAAAACACATGTCAATCATTACAATACGTGGGTCTTATTTGGATTTTGAATCAAATATGCTGTAAAAATAATTTGAAGCAATGAAGGAAATTTGAGCACTGAGGTTATCTTTTATATCCAAAAATATTGTTATTATTTTAGTTGTAATAATTTTGTTGTAGTTATTTTTTAACAGTCCTTATCCTTAGAAAAATATACGAAAATATTTATAGATGAACTGATAATGATATTTAGAAATGTATATAAATAATCAGGTGGGGGGATGTAACTGTCTCTTTGTTTCAATAATTATCAACGCATGATGGTTACATGGCAATTCATTAAACTATTTTCTCTGCTTTCATATATGCTTGAAATTTTCCATAGTGGGCAGTAAAATAACAACAACAGTAGTAATAATAGTACACATGACTATGTAGTGTTTATTCCAATAAAACAGGGAATGTTCAATATTAGGACATAAATTAATATAATTTCCCATATTAGTTATTCTAAGATGAAAACTCATACAATCATTTTCATAGATGCTTAAAAGTCCTTTAACAAAATTGAACATCCATTTCTGACAAAAATGTTTAACAAAAAAATCAATCAATGAAGGCTTATTTTCAAAAGCTTGAATACACACACACACACACACCTTAGTGAAATACATAATAAAAAACTTTAAATGGTAACAAAAACCTCACATGTTAAATCTGAATTGAAAATGTCAGTCTAAACTGAAGATATTTTTAAAACTTTATTTCCTATTTCTGTCCTCTGAAAGGTCCCATAGACACCTAGAAGAAATGAGCACATCAAGCACTCAAATTTTGATTTCTAAATGCCATCTCCTAGAAGAACCCAAGTCTCATTGGAGAAATGACTGATTCCAGGTCTGGAATAGGCAAAGTACAAAGTAAACCAACTTACTCAATAAAGCTCTGAAAAACTAATGGGTCACACGGAAAAGACAGAGCCAATTTGAAGAGATTCTCATTGGCCAATTTTGGTACACTTTGAGCATAAAGAAAAGATGTTAACTGATTATGAAACTTGAAACTTTAAAAACCCCTGAATCTTTAGTGCTCTTCTAAAAACGGGGAGGGAACCTCTTATTTCTAGAAAATGCCAACCAATGAATGCAGAAGAAATGATAGAGCTAGAAAAGTCACCCTTTTGCAACCCCAATATATTTCTTAATTAAGACAAGTACTATCGACAGATACTAAAATTGGTGAAAGTTTCGTGAGGAAGAAGATCTAAGCAAAGTTCCAAAGCATTATCTTAATATTACTTACTACTTGAAAAGGGAAAAATATTCCTTTACAACAGAAAGATTTGACATTGACCAATTGTACTAGTTTTCTATTGCTGCTATAATCAGTTACCATGAACATAATGGCTTAAAAACAACACAAATTCATTACCTTACCATTCTGAAAGCCAAAAGTCTAAAATCAGTCTTTGGGCTAAAGTCAAGGTGTCTACAGAACTGCTCATCCTAGGGACTCTGAGAAAGAATCCATTCCTTTGCCTTTTCAGCTTCTAGAGTCTGTCTGCATTCCTTGGCTCAGGATGCCTTCCTCACATCACTCAAACATTTTGCTTCTGTTGGCACATCTCTTATTCTTAGGGCTGATTCTCCTGCCTCCCTCTTACAAGTGCTTTGTGATTATGTTTGGACCACCTGGGTAACCAGCTCAACATCATTAGCTTAATCACATCAGCGAAGTCCCTTTTACCATGGAAGGTAGCATAATCACAGGTTCCAGGGATAAGGATATGCACGTTTGTGGGAGCCATTATTCAGTTGGGAGCCATTATTCAGCCTAGCATACCAACTCATCCAGCTGATTGAATTTAATGTCAGTCATGGTGAAGCCACCTGACATTATGGTTCTGTGTGGGAAATGCAAAGTGTGCCACATTACACATGAAATATTTTTACCATTCTTTAATCTGAATCTAATGTGCCTTCTAGGACTGCACTGTTCAGTATAGTAGTCACTAGCCACATATAAGCACTTGATGTGTGGTTAATTCAAATTGAGATATGCTACAAGTAAAGAAGAAGAAGACAGGAAAGAAAAGACCAAAATACATGTCAAAAGAGACCTGAAACTTGATCTTAAATGGAGAGCAGCTAAAGCAAAAAGAAAAAATGGTGAAGTAATTGCACAGAGAATTTCAAACAGCAGTTCAAGAAGACAAAGGAAAGTATTATAATGAAATGTGCGAAGACCTGCAGTTAGAAAACCAAAAAGGAAGAACACTCTAGGCATTTCTCAAGCTGAAAGAACTGAACAAAAAATTGGAGCCTCGAGTTGCAATTTACAAGGAGTCTATGGGCAAAATACTGAATGATGCATGATGCATCAAAAGAAGATGGAAGGAATACACGGTCACTGTGCCAAAAAGAATTGGTTGACATTCAATCATCTCAGGACATAACATATGATCAAGAACCGATGGTACTGGACAAGAAGTCCAAGTAGCAATGAAGGCATTGGGAAAAAACAAGGCTCCAGGAAATGATAAAATACCAATTGAGATATTTCAACAAACAGATGCAATGTTGGAAGTGCTCACTTGTGTATGCCAAGAAATTTGGAAGACAGCTACCTGGCCAACTTACTCGAAGAGGTCCATAGTTGTGCCCATTCCAAAGAAAGGTGGTCCAACAGAATGCAGAAATCAACAAAAAATATCATTAATATCACACATATAAAATTTTGCTGAAGATCATTCAAAATTGTTGCAGCAGTACATCAACAGGGAACTGCCAAAAATTCAAGCTAAATTCAGAAGAGAATGTGGAATGATGGATATCATTGCTGATGTCAAACAGATATTGGCTGAAAGCAGGAAATACCAGACAGAAGTTTACCTGTGTTTTATTGACTATGCTAAGGCATTCCACTGTGTGGATCATAAAAAAAAATATAGATAACATTGCGAAGAATGAGAATTCCAGAACTATTAATTGTCCTCATAGATCAAGAGGCAGTTGTTCGAACAGAATAAGGGGATATTGAGTAGTTTAAAATCAGGAAAGGTGTGTGTCAAGGTTGTGTGTCACCGTACCTATTCAATCTGTGTGCTGAGCTAATAATCCGAGAAGCTGTATTATACGAAGAAAGTGTCAGAAGGATTAGAGGAAGACTCATTAACAACTTGCATTATGCAGATGACACAACCTTGTTTGTTGAAAGCAAAATCATGATAAATGGAGTAAAGGTTGAAGTTGTCAAGGATTTCATCTTACTTGAATCCACTGTCGACATCCATGGAAGCAGCAGTCAAGAAAACAAAAGACCAGTTACACTGGGCAAATCTGCTGCAAAGGACATCTTTAAAGTGTTGAAAAGCAAAGATGTCACCTTGAAGACTAAGGTGTGCCCGACCCGAGCCATGATATTTTCAATCATATTGTACGCATGCAAAAGCTGGACAATAAGTAAGGAAGGATGAAAAAGTATTAACATCTATGGATTGTGGTGTTGGCAAGGAATATTGAATATACCACAGACTGCCAAAAGAACGAAAAATCTGTCTTGGAAGTACAACCAGAATTCTCCTTAGAAGCAAGGATGGCAAGACTGTGTCTTACATAGTTGGACATGTTGTCAGGAGGGATCAGTCCCTGGAGAAGGACATCATGCTTGGTAGAGGGTCAGTGGAAAAGAGGTAGACCCTCAATGAGACGGACTGACACAATGGCCACAACAATGGGCTCAAGCGTAACAACTTTAAGCATGGCATAAGACCAGACGGTGTTTCATTCTGTGGTACATAGGGTCACTACCAGTGGGAACCGACTGGATGGCACATCACAACAACAAGTTTCAGGTGATATTACAAATTTTGCACCTGAGAAGCTCCTTGACCAGGGGAAGCTTCCTGCAGAGCCAACAGAAAGAGAGAAAGGCTTCTCCTGGAGCCAATGCCCTGAAATTTGGATTTGTAATCCACATTTTTCTTTTTTTATGCTGTGAGAAAATAAATTTCTCTTTGTTAAAGCCATCCACTTGTGGTATTTCTCTTGTGGCAGTACTAGATGACTAAGACAGTGACCCTAAAGGACAGAGTAGAGCTACTCCACAGGGTTTCCATGAGTGCCTGGTGGATTCAAACTGCCAGCCTTTTGATTAACAGCTGTAGCTCTTAACCACTATGCTACCAGCATTTCCCAAAAGCTTCCAGGAGTTCTCAAATCCACACTGTTGGCAGTCTGTATGTGAAACCAAAGAAATCAGTCAGTTTATTTTAAAAATGTATGTAACTAACATGGTTCAAACTTGGTCTAACACGGAACACATTCTTCTGCCCATCTCTGGCCTTCTCATTTCAGTAAAACTAGTCTTAAGCTTTACGTACTCTTACCCCTGAGGATGCAGCATGTGCCCTGAATCAGGTGGCCATGAAAGAGGATCAGGAGGATCACCATACTTCCTGAAAAGATTTATGTTCCTCAAAATATTTTCTTGTCTAATTGATGTCTTTCATGTGAGTTAGGAGTTCTTCTCCCTCTATTTCCTTCTTTCTTACCCACTTTCCTGTCTCCCTCTCTTTCTTACTTTTCCTTTTTATAAGCTAAATATGACTACAAGTGTGCAACAGTAGCCACCTCCGAAATATGAAAAAATTACCTCATATTTTTAACTTAAAAAATAACTGTTTATGCACTTACTCGTTTGGATCTGCTCTGATTCCATGCTAGGTACTAAGCACTGCAGAGAAAAATTAAGTGTAAAAACTGGAGGTGGCCTTGTGGGAGCTTACAGTGCAGGTGGAAAAATAAGATGTGCATCTGTCATCTCAATACAAGGCATTCGGGGATAATTGCATTGTGGGCAGAATAAACTGAATGGCCCAAGGAAGCTCAGGCTAGGAGAAATCCTTTTTGTTAGGGGGAATCAGACAAGGCTTCAAAGAGGAGTGATGAGCTTGCTTTAAAGTTGAGTGGGCTTATTGAGCAGAGATCAGATAGCAATCTTTATTTTTTGACACAAAATACTTCTTTTTCATCTTGGTCATATGGCAGCAAGACATAGATCTGTTCTACTTCTCGCCCCTCCCCCATTTGTTTCCCTTTTGCAACTGACACACTTTAACTTCCTTCCTTTCTTTAATTTCCTGGTCTTCCTCTGGCAAGTATATCATTTTCTAAATTGTATACAAAAGTGAGTTCTTCTCTTGACTTACTTATCTTTTCTACAAATATTCACTGAACATTGACTAAGCCTGGCTGAATAAATATACCACTTTCTCTCCTACTGCAAGTCTGAAAGGTCAGACTGTGAGCCTCCATCCTGGCAAGACCAGATTAGCCAATTGCTGGGTTTTTAGAATGCTTTATTTCTTCCTGATTAATAATAAACCCAGGCCCTATTACCCTCACAGGGAAAAAGCAGCATCAGTCTCCAAGGACTCACGGGAAAACATTGTCTAGCGGAATTGCGTGAGCCCTACAAGCTCAAGTCATTTTCTGAAACCCAGTGCCTCTGAGCCCATAAAGTCTAAAGAGTAAATCCTTATTAAACTGATAGCTATTATTCAAAACAGCTCACATTTCAGAGCAATTCCTAGTCCCCAGTCAACTAAATGCCCAATTAGTCTTTAATAAAAACAGCACCTAGTACAGGGCCCAGCAGAGATAGGTATTTAACAAATCCTTTTTTATTGCCCAATTCATTTAACTCAGCTGACCTAAATACATATATTTTTTTTTTTTTCTAAAAAAAATAAATACTACCCATGGGTTGGCTATAAAGGAATTATCTTGACTAACTCCCTTGTCATAAAGAACATCAACCCATAACTGGAAAGGCATATGCATTATTCCTTTTGTCCTCACATTATCACTGCCAAGAACAGGAGAACTGGTCATCGTTATTCTTTTAACAAAGACTCGGTTTAGGGTAACAATTACACAAGTTTCCTTTCCCTTCCTGTGACTCTGAATTGTCTTCTTTCCTCTGAGGTATGTGGGCATACAAACAGAACAAGGCAGGGCTAACCATCCTTACCTGAGCATAAGCACAGGGGACACCTGACCAGTAAACTGTATCAGGATATATGTACAGTGCACCAACACTATTGAATTATGGTTTTTAAATATAGTTACAATTATAATGAAATGTTTTAAAATGTAGTATCAAAATGGATAATGTTAAACAGATTTATTGGGTTCCCCAAGAAAGTATTTCAACTGTTTTGAGCTTAAATTGGACTACTGATTTCTTCTCCCCAGACATCTGGCAGTAGCTCTTTACCAAGGGTGTCCAGGTGAGCATCCACATCCTGCTTTACTATAATTAGGTATTGATATATTTTCCTCTCTTTATGTTGCAGAGAATTCAGACTTCCTCTTCAAAGTATTCAGTGTACAACTTCAGTTAAGAGATATTTGTTCTAGAGCTAAGAAATTCAGCAAAGTTGCAGGGTACAAGATCAACACACAAAAAATCAGTTGGATTTCTATACACCAGCAATGAGCAATCTGAAAAGGAAATTAAGAAAGCAATTTCATCTACAATAGCATCTGTCTTAGTTACCTAGTGCTACTAAAACAAAAATACCACGAGTGGATGGCTTTAACAAATAGAAATTATTTTCTCACAGTTTAGGAGGCTAGAAGTGTGAATTCAGGGCACCGTCTCTAAGGGAAAGCTTTCTTTCTTTGTCACTTCTGGGAGAAGATCCTTGTTTCTTCAGCCTCTATTTCCCTCCTCCTTGGAGATGTCCTTGGCATCTATCTTCTCTCATCTCTGCTTGCTTAATCTTCTTCTTTTATATCTTGTAAGAGATTGCCTCAAGACACATCATATACTAATCCTGCCTCATTGACATAACAAAGACATCCATTCCCAAGTGGAATTATAACCACAGGCATAGAGGTTAGGATTTACGACACTTATTTTGGGGGGACATAAGTCAATCCATAACAGCATCTAAAAGAATAAAATACCTAGGAAAACATTTAACCAGCAAGGGAAAATCTTGTACACTGAAAGTTATAAACATTGCTGAAATAAATCAAAGAAGATCTAAATAAATGAAAAGACGTTCCATGTTCATGGATTGGAAGACTTAATATTGTTAAGATGTCAATGCAACTGTAAACAATCTACAGATTCAATACAATCCCCATCAAAATTCCAATAGCCTTCTTTGAAGAAATGGAAAAGTCCATCCTCAAATTTATATGGAATGCTAAGGGACCTCAAACAGCCAAAGCAATCTTGAAAAAGAAGAACAAAAAAGGAAAACTCACACTTCCGGATTTCATACTATAAAGCAACAGCAATCAAAACAGTCTAATACTGGTATAAGAATAAATACATAGACCAATGGAATAGAATTAAGAGCCCAGATATAAACCCACACATCTATGGCTAATAACTTTTCAACAAGGATACTAAGTCAATCCAATGGGAAAGAACAGTCTCTTCAATAAATGGTGCTGGGACAACTGGACCTCCATATACAAAAGAATGCAGTTGGGGCATACCTCAAACATATAAAACTTAACTAAAACTATGAAGCTCTTAGAACAAAACATAGGAATAATTCTTCAGGGCCTAGTATTTGACAATGGATTCTTCAATACGACACCAAAGCACAAGCAACAAAAGATAAAATAGATGAATGGGACCTCACCAAAATTAAAAACTTGTATAAGAAGGAGATGAGAGCAGAAAGGAATTGACTCGTTTACAAACAGGTTATTGTTGTTAACTGCTGTAGAGCTGACTCATAGTGACCTCACATGTGCAGAGCAGGACTACTGCATAGGGTTTACAAGGCTACGACCCTTCATAATCAGATGGTCAGGACTGTCTTCTAAGGCACCTCTGGGTAGATTTGAACCACCAACCTTTCGGCTAGTAGTCTAGTGCTTAACAGTTTGCACCACGCGGGGACTCTTTATTTCAAGCAGGGAGTTTATCAATTACAACTGATAAAAAGAAAAGTGAGAAGTCGTTTGAGTGACAAAGACTAATTAAAACTCAGCCTTCAGTCAAGAATCAAATCAAAGAAAGAATGGCTCTCCTGTTATTGTTGTTAGGTTCCAGCAAGTTGGTTCCAACTCATAGGGACTCAGGGACAGATTATCCAATTGTTCACTACAGATTAGTAAATAAACACAAGTAAGCCCGTATGTACAAACAGAATGAAACACTGCCTGCTCTTGCACCTTCCTTATAATCATTGCTATGTTTGAGCCTATCGCAGCAGCCGTTGTGTCAATCCATCTCCTTGAGGGTCTTCCTCTTTTGCACTGGCCCTCTACTTTACCAAGCGTGAAATCCTACTCTAGGGACTGGTCTCTCCCGATAACATGTCCAAAGTATGTAAAACAAAGTCTTGCCATCCTTTCTTCTAAGGAGATTCTGGCTGTACTTCTTCTACAACAGCTTTGCTTGTTTTTCTGGCAGTCCATGGTGTACCTATTCAATATTCTTTGGCAACACCATAGTTCAAAGACAACAATTCTTCTTCGGTCTTCTTTATTCATTGTCTGGCTCTCCCACCCACTGTTAAAACCTCTGAGTGGATTAAAGTGCCTGAATTAAGTGCCAATTAAGGTTTGGCACCTAGTAAAGTCTTTCAATGTGGCACAGGGAAGATAAATTAAGTGTGTCGCTCTCCCACTGAAGCCAGGCTACCCAAAATAAGGTTAAGAGAGAACAAGGCACAGGGACAAGAAAGCACCGGGTTACAGGAAGCAAGGTACACATAGGCGTAAATGTGTTTACTTACTAATCTGCAGTGCAGTTTCACATGGGTTTCACCACATCTTTGAAATTGTGCACTACAGATTAGTAAGTAAGCACAATTAAGCCCATGCATATCTTGCTTATTGGATAATCCATCCCTGTGCAAAAGGGAGATGGCTTGCCTTTTTAATTGAAGGTCTCCAGATCGAAGGTAGTCCCACCCAGACCTGACTTAGAGATGATTATACATTACCCAGAGATCTTTGACTTGAAGCAACATGACTAGACTGGATAGGGCTTTGGGTGGACCCCTCTGAAGGCTGGTGGGAAAGAAGGCATTTGATAAGAAAGGTGTATAAAATAGTTGATGACCAGGAAGTTGGACTGTGGTAGTCATTAGAAATATTTATAAATTTTCTGATTCTTTCCAGGTACAAAGTAGGATTACATTTCCCTGCCCCTCTTTGAAGACAGAGGTAGAAATGTGACTTATTTTGCCCACTGACGTTAGCATAGCAGTGATGGGTTGTCACTGCCAAGTGGCAGCTTTAAGAACCAGTGTGCAAGTGGCCATATTCCCTTTTCCTTCCTCATTGATTATGGAAAACATATAACAAGATGGAATCTCTATCAGTTTGGAACCCCTGACTCCATAAACAGATCTCACTCCACAATGACATGGAGTGAGAGTAAGAAAGAAAACTTTTGTTTTAAGCTACAGATATTTGGAGGTTGTCTGTTACCACAACATGACCTAGCATATTCTCACTCAACACCAGCATATATATAACTAAATAACAATTTCATATGAATTTTAGAAAAACAACTTTCTACAATGTCAACGTCTCCTTGAGAAACAAAGAAATCCTTTCCCTCCAATTCATCCTGGTTCTTCATTCAGAGGCATAGACCCCAGCCGTACTTCAAAGACTTTCAGCTAATTGCCACTTTTTATAGCATGATATAGGAGCCCTGGTGGCACAATGGTTAAGTGCTCGACTGCTAAACAAAAGATAGGTGGTTCAAACCCACCAGCTGCTCTGGGGGAGAAAAGATATGGTGATCTGCTCTTGTAAAGATTACAGCCTAGAAAGCTGTATGGAGCAGCTCCACTCTGTTACAGAGGGCTGCTATAAGTCATAAGCAACTCAGTGACACAAACAACAGGCGCATAGCCTGATATGGCCACTATGGGTAGGCCATGGAAACACTGAGGACTAAAGAGATTAAGTTTAATTCCAAATCTTTTTATTTCTAATCAAAAGCACTTTCCTTTCTATGCCATCATATCATGGCACTAGAATGTCCTTTGGAGTCCCTGGGTAATGCAAAAATTCTCAGCTATTAACCAGAATGCCGGAAGTTTAAGCCCACCCAAAGGCATCTCAGGCAATCTACTTCTGAGAAATCAGCCCCTGAAAGCCCTATGCAGCACAGTTCTACTTACTTGGACACATATGGGGTTGCCATGAGTTGGACCTGATTTACGACTAACAGTTTTGTTTTGTTTATAATGTCCTATAACTGTTGGACTAGCCAACACTGTATTTGAGGTTTAGAGCTATCTACCAAGGCTTCCTCTTTAGCTCTTTTGTTTGCTTCCTCCAACCATTTTTAGAAGATTTATACCCAACCAAGGCAAAAATAGATTACTTCCCTCATGGCATAGTTTTTGGGGTACAAGGGAGGTACATTTCTGCTCTTCCCTACCTGGTTGCTGACTGTGATACTTAACATTAGATGGTGGTTTTTCAGTCTAAGACTTTGGCCTCCGATACCATGCATCTTTGGAAGTGGTGGTAATTCTCAAACTAATCTCAGCCATTTATCAGCTGATAATATTTTCTGGGAGTAGGATTTGACATCAGAAGAATATGACCAGAACGTGCTGTACATCTGAGGAAGACTGGTGAATTGGAAAGATAGACAATGGGCAAAAATAGCAAGATAGAGGATCCCAAGGAAAAACTTCACCTAGTTTTTTTTGGCTCAGCTATAAACCTTCAAATAAAAGAGGGTCTGAGATTTATAATTCTTTGAGCGATTTTTTGATTTCCTACAATTCCTGGCTATATTAGATAAGAGTATTTTGAGTGCAAGTACCAAAAAAAAAAAAAAAAAAATTAAGTTGAACTAGTTTAAGCAAAAAAAAAAAAAAAAAAAATGGGTCCTTTAAAGGATAATTCTCGAAGTCCCAGATGGAATCAGATGACCTGAGGCTGCTACTGTAGTCTGAAACACCAGTGCATACCATCTACCATCTCTGCTCCAGGCATTGGAACAAAAACTCTGAGCTTGTGTAAGAAGTTCGGATTTAATGGTCAGACAGAGACTGGTGGGGCCCTTGAAACTATGGCCCCTGCACGCTCTGTTAACCCAGAACTAAAACCATGCCTGAAGCCCACTCTTCAGACAAAGATTAGCGGGAATAATGCTAGTGAGGAATATGCTTCTTGGTTCAGTCAGATACAGGAGACCAAAAGGGTGGCTCCTGTCCGGAGGCAGGATGAGAAGGCAGGAGGGGATGGGAATTGGTTGAATGGACACAAGAAACCGAGGTAAGAAGTGGGGGGGTGTGCTGTCACACTGTGGGGATTGCAACTAGTGTCACATAACAACATGTATATAAATTTTGGTATGAGAAATTAACATGAGCTGTAAACTTTCACCTACAGCACAATTCAAAAAAAAAAAAAGCTCTGTAGTAGCACCCTTGTGCATTCGCACCCTTTTGCTGTGAGCAGGGCAGGTGGGATAAATAAGGCTGTGATTTGAGTGTAGGCTTAGGGAGAAAGGAAGAGGTAGCCCTTGTTCTGCTTTGCTTCAAGAATCCCTGGCCACCTAGGGACAGCATGGGCTTGGAGGCAGCCCACTGAGGATAGGATTTAAGGATTCAGGAGCCTGTTTCCTGACCCTTTTCAATGCCTTTGCGTTTGCAACGTCAGATATACCTGCATGGAAGAAAGAGTGAATAAGAGTCAAATCTGGAATTTCAATGGCCAATAGGAACAGAAACAAAACCTTTTAATTCAGAGCAATCTAGAAGAGCTGACATCAATATGTGCTGTCCCTTAATTGAAAACACTCTGTACCTGCTCTCTCTCCTAGATCCTTTTTTTCTTTCATCACTCTGGAAATACTTCCCATTACTCTGAGTCCTTTAAAAGTTCAAAGAAGTTTCAGATTGCTTAAGAAATAACTCGTTTTCCAGGGTTGATAGAACAAGTCAACTCGGGAGGTTGCCAGGAAAACCTCTGGGCTGAACATTCATCAAAGTACTTCTATACATCAAACGTGCATCAAACTATTTCCACATTCATTAAAACATTTACCCTGAAGCAGCCTGTGTCTTCCCTTCCCATGCAGACCTCAGTCAAGGAAAGGGAAGAGAGATGAACATCAGGGCTAGGGGCTGTGCAGTCTTGCCTCAAGATAGCAGTTCTTGAAGAAGAAGGCTTCTTACATCATGGTTGTTGGGGATGCATTCAGGAGGCAAGGAAACAGATGGGCTCAGGCAAGAAAACAGACCTGAATTCATGGACTTAGTCATGGGCAAAAGGTTTCACGTTCTAAAGGTTGAAATAACACCCAAATAAGGTCTCTGGCTTTATAAGGGTAAGCTCATCTAACTACATCCTGAAGCCAGGAAAACTCCAATGGGCTTGAGATTCTCTGGGCAGAAATAAAATGATCTCTCTACCTTTTGCTCTAAGCGCTGAAAGCTTTCAGCTCGTTCACCAAAATGTTGCATTTTATGTTTGCTGACGCAGAAGAATAGCACTTCCCCATAGCGTACCACCAGATGGTAATTGGATTCTAATAATAGAACAAAATAGAGAGAATTCCCACTGCTTGGCTGGGTTTTAACTGATGTGATAGCAGAGAGCCAGCCCCTCCACTGTGTGCCCACATGAAGAACAAGCTGTGAAGACTTTGGTTTGTTAAGCTGTCTGAGAAACACTGGGTTGGAGGAGGAGTCACACATTTATTGGCTGGGGGTGGTACTGGAGGCTCCATTCCAGCTTTCTCTTTGGGTGGATTCTAGATAGTTGCCTGCTCCTTGTCACTGTATTTTCAGAAATTCCCCAGGGAGTTTCGGCTTCTTCATTTGGAACCAGCTCATCTCCCTGCTATGCAGTCTGCAGTAGGAGGCAGTTTCGTGGAACCAGCGCTTCAAACTCAGTGATGAGCTAATTTCTTTCTTGACCACCATTCTCAGACCACATCCTAAGCACATGGTGTCTTCCAGGAAAGCCCCTTTTGTAAAACATAAAATGTCTTAGATTGAATTGTTTTTTCCTGAGTCTTTATTTCAGGAAAAATGGAGATTATATAATTTAGGAATGGGAATAAGCAAATGTAGCATCTCAATTTATCTCTAGCTACCTAGAATTCATTTCTTCAGGGAAGCTTCTCAGTACTAGTTAAGTCGTCAGAAACTTGAACTCCCTAAAAAAACAAGGCTAGCTGATCAGCGTAACCTGAAATGACCAGCCCCAATTTCCACAGATCATTTCTAAACATACGCTCATTATGGCAAGACGCTTGATTAGAGTCCACCTACTAAGGCATTAACCAGTTGCCATCGAGTCAGTTCTGATTCATGGCAATCCCATGCATGTCAGAGTAGAACTGAGCTCTGTAGGATTTTCAATGGCTGATAGTTTGGAATTAGATCACTAGGCCTTCCTTCTGAGACTTGAACTTCTGATAGACTTGAACTTGCAAATTTCGGTTAGCAGCAGAGCATGTTAACTGTTTGTGCTACCCAGGGACTCCACTAAGGTATTAGGGCTACAAAGATACCTAAAAAAAAATCACTGCTTTCTCAGTTAATCCAACAATACTAAGTGCCTACTGTTTGCTCTGCAGTGTACATAGTGCTATAGGAGCAACAACAACAACTAATCAGGCCATGGGGTCCCTAATCTAGTGGTATTTACAACTTGAATCATAAACTCAGCTTCAGAAATCACCTAGTCCACACTCCTTTTTTGGTAGACAGGAGAATAAGGATCAGAAAAGTGAAGTGACTTGTTCAGCATCTCAAAACTGAATAGTAAAAGAGCCAGGATTAGTATCCAACTAATAACTCACATCCATAATTGTATTCACAAAACAAAAAAGTTTAGTTTTATAATTAAACTATTCATGTGTTCTGAAACAAATCGGAAAAAGGAGGCTATATCTACAGAAGTCAAATACCTTGATCTCTGATCTCTGGGGTCAGCTTGTGAGGGACTGTAAGGGAGCCCAGTAGACTTTTGGAGAATCTAAATGCAGACACAGAAAAGGAGATCCAGTCCCACACATGTGTGTCCTTTGCAGGCTCTATGCTACGTAATTTCAGAGTGATCACTTTGGGCCGCAGCATTGAGGGAAAGCTTCCTGGAGGAAGGGGCATTTGAACTAAACTTTGAAGGTTGGTTAGAACTCAGGTAAGGAGCAACAGTGGCACCAGCAGGCCTAGCCTGGGTAAAAAGGTGCAGTCCCGGACAGGTGTAGAAGGGCTGGCATTAGGATGGAACCTAGTGAATTTTAACGTACCTAGAGAGAGATCTAGAGGTCTGCATTATTCAAGTAAAACTTAAAAAATTCTCCAGCGATCAGACTTAATTATCAGTGTTAAGAATGAGAAAGGCAATTACCTGAGGCAGTGGTAGGAAGGATTCAGAAATGTTGCATATTATAAAGCTCATTATATAGGATGGCTAATAGTTGGAATCAACTCGACAGCAACGGATTTGGTTTCTTTGGTTTTATTATAAAGCTAGGTTTAGCCCTGAATCCAGGTGTTTATATGTATAATATCCATTTTTGCAGGAGACCAAGGAATTTTAAAGACTGATTGGAATAATTTAAATTTCTGGGTTGATTCTGAGGGTTGAATATGAGCCAGGAGGAAATATCGACTAAAGAGGAGGCACTAGAACTCTTGGAGCTAGATATTGTCTGTGGCTTGGGTTAGTGGATGCACTGCTTAGGAAATTACATGTACAGGTGTTTCCTGCCTAGGTGGTGACCTAATATGAGATGCTGGCTCCCTCTCCTGAACCAACCCAAAAGATGTCAATCTAACAACAAGTTTGATCAGTCTAATAACATGCAAAGAAAAAAAAAAAGTGAAAGGTTTCTAGGGGAAAGAATGTGATTGGGTCCCAGAGTGCATGTGGAGTAGGGGTCAGGTAGGCGGTGAGAATGGAGAGAAGATCTGGTGCGAAGATTGGAAATACTACAGAAGAGCTTTCTAGTTGCATCCCGCTCATCCTCTCTCATTGCTATGGGCAGAAAATTGCTTGCTGGACAGAAAAAGTGCTGCTGGCCCAGCCCCAGCTGGAAGCATCAGGTAACATCAGGGCAGTGTGTGCACCTCTCTGGGTGAAGAGATAATAAACTGGGGCAGGCAGGAGTCCTGGTTCCTGAGGTTCATTTTATCCCCAGGCCTCCTTGTTTCATAAGGCATGCACGTTAAGAGCATGGGCTCTAAAGCCAAACTGCCTTTACCACTTATTGCTCTGTGACTTTGAGAAAGTTACTCTGCCTGTCTCCACGTCTCTTGAATGGAAATAACACTACTACCTATCTTTTCCAATAAAAAAAACAAAAACCCCTTGCCGTAAAGTCGATTCCAACTCATAGCCACCTTATAGGATAGAATAGAACTGCCCCATAGGGTTTTCAAGAAGCATCTGGTGGATTCAAACTACCGACCTTCTGGTTAGTGGCCATAGCACTTAACCACCACATTGTTTAAAAGATGAAATACACCTACTCCTCACTTATCAACATGGTTACTTCCAAAGACCAGGTCATTATGCAAAAATTAGTGTTATGCAGAAATGGAGGATGATTACATAATTGCCAAATTACCTCATTACCTAAATGCCAAGCCACTGAGACTCATAGCCCAGCCAAACTGACACATAACCTTTACCATTACAGCCACCCAGTGTTACCTTGCCTTGCACCTTGGCATTTGTTACTGCCAGATGTACATAGTTAATTCTCAAAATAGTCAGATAGTAGATATTTTCTATTTTTGTAAATGAGAAATGCTGAGTAAATGAGATGGTTAATAAGTGAGGAGCAGGTGTACATGTAAAACTACTTAAAACTGGTAATGATACATATTAGTGCTCAACAAACATTAGCTATTATTATGAAAAGTAAAGGAAGTAGCCTTGAGTTGCTTATTTGGGAGCTGGGGAGTGGACGTGGGTGGTGGAGCCTAGAGGTATGTTTTGCACGTACTGCCCTTTTCCTAAATTCACCAGGTGAGATACAAGCAAGGACTTGAGCATTCACTCTTTTTTCTAGACACCAAAACAATTTGTACTCAACTCGAACCTAAAGATTGGAGGTTTGAACTCACCCAGCAGCGCCTTGGAAGAAAGTCCTGGTGATCTGCTTCCAGAAAGATCACAACCAACCAAGAAAACCCTGTAAAACACTTCTACTCTGCACACATGTGGTTGCCATAATCGGAACTGACTCGATGGCAATAGGTTCCTTTTCTAAAAAATTATTATTATCATCAGCCAAAGGTGTTGATGCTTCCAGTGTAATATGAGCCATATGGAAAAAGTGCAGGAACATCTTCGCTCTAAAAGAAAAGTAACAAAGGGAAACTATATAGTAAAGGATGTAGACTTAATAAACCACATAGAATCAGATTTAAAATAAGCTTAGAAAACACTTTCAATAAGATAGGGAGGTGGATGTAGTATAGGCAGGCTATTGGAAACATGAAGCAGGAACAAAGAAAATGTGACTCAAAATTCTAGAGTTAAAAAACCATTGTTCAAAAAAAAAAAAAAAAAGGAACTCAATAAATCGTTTGAATAACAAACTAGGTACGGTCACAAAATAAACAAATAAAATGTAAGACCAGGTCAAGAAATCTGTCCCAGAAGATTTTAAGAAAGATTAAAATGATTGAAAATAGAAAAAATTAAGAGACATGCCAGACAAAAATAGATTTTAACATCTGTATGTTAGATATCTCAGAAAGAGAGAACAAAAACATGCACAGTGGAGGAAGTACTTGAAAAAAGTAATCAAGAATTTTCCAGAAAAAAAGGAGGAAAAGATAGATTGTTTCAATGATTGTCTCCAATTTGTTTTATTTTCCTACGTCGGTACCCCTTGGGTGGTCCTGTCCCATAATAATTCTAGGCTTGGCTAAGTGACTTGCTTTGGCCAACAGGACAAGAGCAAAATGTATACAAGCAGAGACTTGAAAAGTGCTACACATTTGGACTTATCCTGTTTTGCTGCTTTTCAAAGTCTGAGCCCCCGTGTGAAGAGGCCCATGCAAGTCAGATGAATGACGAGAGACATATGGTCTGGTTGCCCCCAAGGCCCCAGTTGATAGCCAGGTGACACCCAGGAGCACAGCCATTTAGCTGACTAGCAGCTGACTGAAGAAGAACCACCTGGATATTTCTCATCTTATTTCTACTCACCAGGTAGAGATAATAAAGAAAGAACCCAGAGACAAAAAGACCCAGGTAATTGAGTAATCCCAGAATAACTGAGGTTTTGTTGTATCCTCCTTGGATTTACCTTAGTGAGAACTCTTCATCTCTTCATGTATTCTCTGGCTGCTAAGCATGCATGCTGTCAGGGGATGTACTTCTTTTAATAATGATTGGTCGTATTTATATCCCCACTGCCACAGTTGCTGTTGAGTTAATTCAGACTCATGATGAGTCCATGTGTGTTAGAGTAGAACGGTGATCCAAGGATTTTGAAATGGTGATTTTTTTAAGTAGGTCACCTGGCCTTTCTTTTGAGGCCCCTCTGTGTGGACTCAACTTCCAACCTATGGTTAGCACCTAAACAAGTTAACTATTTGCACCATCCAGGATTTATTGCAGCATCTTAGAATTTGTAAAGAACTTGTATGATCATTGTCTTCATTTTTACCTTCACAACAACACTGTGAAGTAGATATTATAACTCCAGGGTGACAAGTGTGAAAACCAAGGTTCAGAGACTGATGGTTAAGGCTATGTGTCAACTTGGCTAGGACATAATTCCCAGTATTATGTAATCATTCTCCATTTTGTGATATTATGTAATTATCTTCCATTTTATGTGTTATAAATCCTAAACCTCTATACATTAATGAGGCAGGATTAGTGTGAGGTGTATTTTGGGGTCTAGTCTTACTAGAGGGTCTGACTCAAGTCACAGCCTTACTCAAGTCACAGCCTTACTCTAGTCACATCCTTACTTAAGTCCTTTAGGGTGTGGCAGCATCCAGTATATATGATGCTCTCTCTCACTCTGGATCCTGCATCTGACTCAGCATCATCTGACCTCTGGTTCCTCAGACTTGAGCCAGCAGTGTGCCATCTGACCTGACAATTCTGGGATTCACCAGCTTCTGCAGACCTGTGAGCCTGCAGCCTACCATCTGACCTATTAATTTTGGGATTCACCAACTTCCACAGCCCTGTAAGCCAGCCTGTCATCTGACCTGCTGATTTGGGGCTTGTCAGCTCCTGCAAACATGTGAGTCAGGAGAAGCCTCAAGTCTGATGCCTGACCCACAGATTTGGGACTTGTCAGCCTCCACAACTGCGTGAACCATTTCCTTGAGACAAATCTCTCTATATATTTATATGTATACACTTCACTGGTTTTGCTTCTTTAGAGAACCCAGCCTAAGACATTTGTTATCAAGACTGCTTCTAGAGAAACAAAATTGTAAGGATGAATTTTCTAAATTGGTTCTCAAGTCTGGCTAGTCTTAAAGGCAATGACGACTCTGCCTCCAGTAGTAAAGAGGGCACTGCTAATCCATGGAGTGAGGTAGTAATAGAAATATGCAAGATATCACCACATACAGATCAAATATTTGTGAGAAACAAGACTGCGTGTGATCACGTATTGGGTATTTTTCTACAGTTTTGTCAGAATGAGAAGTATAAGGAAGCTGGTTGGTCCTACTCGTGCTAGACATAGTGGTGAAAAAAAGAGATGAGCTCAGGGCATGAGTCACAGCTCAAGTGCCACATAAAAGACCTGAAAGTGGTCACTTGTGCCATGAAAAAAAGCACTATTTCTTGTAATAACAGAGCCGATATTGCCCCAAACCAAACCCAGGGTCTTATTGTAAGAGTGGATGAATTACAACACCAACTGGATATCCAACTTCAAATGGTGTCTGAAGTTAAAGTGAGGGCATTGATTGGGAAGAAATGGGATCCTGAAACTTGGGATGGGGACATACGGGCTGATAACCAGGAAACTGGGGACACTGGACCCTAAATTTCACTGATTCACTCCTGCCAATAGCATTACACCTCCCATCTGAAGAGATTACTCCATCTTTGTCTGCTAAGCCAGCCTCGTGAGGAATACCATTATCCCTTCTACCCTCATTTGATGAGATTAACCCAGCTGTGGCTGAAGAGTCTTTCTCTGAGGTATCACCTGGGGCAGCACATCAGGCAGATACCTTACAAGACATGGCTGAATGTTCTCAGGACCCCCTCCTACCACCCATTTTTGCTTCTAGGCATATAACTAGATTTCAGTCCCAAAAACCAAAAAAAAAAAAAAAAGAAACTAGTTGCCATAGAGCCAATTCCATACCGTAACGACCCTATAGGACAGAGTAGAATTGCTCCATAGGGTTTCCAAGAAGCGGCTGGTGGAATCGAACTGCTGACCTTTTGGTTAGCAGCTGAACTCTTAACTACTATGCAACCATGGCTTCACTTAAGTCCCAGCACACCCAAAAAGTGAGGTAAGAAGTGTGGCCCAAGAGGAGGTACTCTATACTACAAAAGAACTTGTTTACTTTTCTAATATATACAAACAGAAACTTGGGGAATATGTGTAGGAATGGCTATTAAGGGTGTGGGATAATGGTACAAGGAACATACAGTTGGATCACCCTAAGTTGATTGATATGGGCCCACTAAGCACAGACCCTTCATTCAATATTTCAGCTTGAGAGGTTAGAAAGGATCTAATAGCCTATTTGGTTGGTTCACTGAATCATGGATTAAGCACTGGCCTACAGTAAACCAGGTTGAAGTGCCAGATCTGCCTTGGTATATTGTACAAGAAGGTATCCAAAGACTTAGGGAAACTGGCATGTTAGAGTAGATTTATCAGGTTAGACTCACAGACCCACACATGGAGTGCCTAGAAGACACACCTTTTACCACAAGCAAGGAAATAATTTGTGAAGGGAGCCCAGCATCCTTGAAGACTGCTATGATTACTGTTTTATGTAAGTCATGCTTGAGAGTGGGAATTGCCCTAACTGAATCAAGACACCAAACTATAATGGGGATGACTGGACACCAGGGTGGTGTGGGCCAAGTGAAGGTACTCAATCGACAAAGACAAGGTGGTTACTATGACAGATAGCAAAGTCAAAGCAGTAATTAGAATGGTATGACTCATATGGACTTATGATGTTGGCTACTTAGTCACTGTGACCCTCAGAGTGAAATAGATGGGAAATCTACTAAATATTTACTTGATCTGTATAAATGGAAGAATTATAGGTCAAATGAATGGTAGTCTAACTTAAATAGCAAGAATAGAGAGTCATGGCCCCTTGATCAATTCCCAGATTTGAGCCAGTTTACAGACCCAAAACCCCTTGAAAGAAGGGGAGACTTATTCAAGGAGACCCCACTGCACTGACAAAAATGTATACTGTTAATCCTCCCAGTCTTTCCCAAAGGAATCTACAGCCTCTCACTAGAGTGGCTGTTCACTGGATAAAAGGAAATAATCATAATTTGGGGATATTATTAGACACTGGCTCTGAACCAACACCAATTCCAGGACACCCGAAACATCACTGTGCCCCACGAGTCAGAGTGAGGGTATATGGAAGTTGGGTTATTAATGGAGTCTTAGCTCAGGTCCATCTCACAGTGGGTCCAGTCAGTCCTGAAACCCATCCTGTAGTGATTTTCTCATTTCCAGAATGCATAATTGGAATAGATATACTCTGCAACTGGCAGAACACACAAACTGGATCCCTGACATGTGGAATAAGAGCTATTATGGTAGGCAAAGCCAAGTGAACACCATTAGAACTGCCTCTACCTAGGAAAATAGTAAACCAAAAGCAATATCCTATTCCTGGAGTGATTGCAGAGATTCGTGGCACCATCAAGGACTTGAAGTATGAAGGGGTGGTGATTCCCACTACATCCCCATTCAACTCTCCTATTTGGCCTGTGCAAAAGCCAGATGGATCTTGGAGAATGACAGTAGATTATTGAAAACTTAACCAGGTGGTAATTTCCATTGCAGCTGCTGTTCCAGATGTGGTTTCACTGCTTGAGTAAATTAATATATCTCTTGGTACTTGGCATGCAGCTATTTATCTGGTCAATGCCTTTTTCTCAATTTTGGTTTCACAGTAACACCAAAAGCAGTTTGCCTTCAGCTAGCAAGACCAGCAATACACCTCCAGCATCCTATCTCGGAGATATATCAACTCTCCAGCCCTATGTCATAATTTAGTCTGCAGAAAACTTGATCACCTTTCCCTTCCACAAGACATCACACTGGTCCATTATATTGATGACATTATGCTCAATGGATCTAGTAAGGAAGATGTATCAACGATGCTAGACTTATTGATAAGGCATTTGTGTGCTAGAGGGTGGGAATTTAACCCAACAAAAATCCAGGCGCCTCTCACGTCAATGAAATTTCTAAGCATCAGGGATATTGGGCATGTTGAGATATTCCTTCTAAACTGAGGAATAAGTTGTTACATCTGGCCCCTCCTACAACTAAAAAGGAGGCGTAATGTCTGCTGGGCTTCTTTGAATTTTGGAGGTAACATATACCTCATTTGCACATGCTATTCCAGACTATTTATCAAGTGACTCAAAAAGCTGATAGTGGCGGGTCCAAGATGGCTGACTAGGTAGACGCTACCTCGGATCCCTCTCGCAACAAAGACGCAGAAAAACAAGTGAATCGATCACATCCATGACAATCTATGACCCCTGACAATCAAACACAGATCTAAAGAGTTGACCTGACTGACAGAGACTGAGAACGAACAACCATGGGGAAGCAGCGACTGTTTTCGGAGCCTGGAGCCAGCGTCCCAGTTAGGAAACCTTGGCTCCGGGCTTTGGACTGGGCACAGGGGAGCTGAGCACGGCATCCTGAGATGGCGCAAACATGGGACATAACCCTAGCCCCCAGAAGTGACCTCAGGGGAATCCCAGCCATGCACGCAGGCAGCACAGCGACACGGCTGACAGGAGGAGAAGTCACTGGGAGGCAGCAACTGGTTTTGGAGCCTGGAGTGTGGCGTCCCAGCCAGGGAAACTTGGCGCTGGGCTTTGGACTGGGAGCGGAGGAACTAACCACGGCTTCTGAGACAGCGCAAGCACGGGACGCGGGCCTGACCCTCGGGGGCAATCTCTACCCAGCCAGCGCACACAGTCGACGTGCCCCTCAGGAATCTCAGATAAAACAGTCATCCCAAGCAAGATAAGTAACTTTGTCTATATTCTGGGGTGCTACTCTCTCCTACTTATCTGAACCCTCCCCTCCCCTTCCCAGGCAGCTTCATTAACATTGGAATTTCCTGAGCCAGAGAGTGAAGTGCGCTGCAGTTTTTCTTTTTTGCTTTTTTTGGTCTTTTCCTAACCCATTCTCCTGGCCTGAGAGAAGCAGCTACAAAAAACCCAGGGACCAAAAATCCTTCCCTAATTGGACTAAAAACACAGAACCAGCTCCAGCCAAACATATGTTATCCACAGCCTTGGGCTTTCATCCCTACAGGGAACAAGGTGGCTATTATAATGCAAAGGCAATTCTGATAGGGATCTGACTGTAATTGTTTTAGTGGATTACTGGAAAGACAAGTTTCCCAGGTCTGATATCTCTGCGTATTCAACAAAGCTCTCACTGACCCACAACAGGGAACTGAGGGCTGAAGACACCCCCAGACCATCTAGCTTCTTGCCTTAGGGACCTAAGGAGGGTGACACCTACTAATCTGTAGCGGTACTTGCATTGGGGGCCTAAGGTACAGCTGCAGCGCCCACCCACCAAAGTGTTTTAGGAATAGAGACACGCCTACCTCACTGGCACTTGGGGGAAGCCTGTCAGCATCCTGGCCCCCCCTGG
This sequence comes from Loxodonta africana, assembly GCF_030014295.1. NCBI lineage: Eukaryota > Metazoa > Chordata > Mammalia > Proboscidea > Elephantidae > Loxodonta > Loxodonta africana. Next base: position 36,324,386 of record NC_087351.1, read on the forward strand.
AGTGTGAAACCCTGCTGCTACTAGAATCTGGTGCACACAACCATCATCACTACTTCTCTAGGTGGACAGGTGACAGTCTGCACCACACACTTGATGACCCAAAATCAGATTCTACTCAAGAATAGTGAAGGGACTCTTAGGCTTATATATCTGGTAACAGCCCAAACCAGCTGGTAATAGGACATAAGTGATTCAAGGGCTACAACAATCAAGACAGCACAATCTAGTAGCCCACCCATCTACGTATATGGAAAGAGAACAAAACAAGATAAGACTCAGTGAGCAAATATAGAATAAATCACTACAATATCTTAGAGATGGCTCGGAGACAGCAGTCGATATCAAACCACACAAAGAAGCAGACCATGATTGCCTCTACAACTCCCCAAACTAAAGAATCAAAATCTTTCTCAAATGAAGATACAATCCTGGAACTGCCAGATACAGAATATAAAAAAAACTAATTTACAGAATGCTTCAAGACATCAGGGATGACTTCAGAAATGAAATAAGGCAATCTACAGAAAAAGCCAAGGAATACACTGATAAATCAGTTGAAGAACTCAAAAAGATTATTCAAGAACATAGTGGAAAAATTAATAAGCTGCAAGAATCCATAGAGAGACAGCTTTCAGAAATCCAAAAGATTAACAATAAAATTACAGAATTAGACAACACAATAGGAAGTCAGAGGAGCAGACTCGAGCAATTGGAATGCAGGGTGGGGGATCTGGAGGATCAGGGAATTAAAAATCAGATAAAAGATTTAAAAAAATGAAGAAACCCTAAGAATCATGTGGGACTCTATCAAGAAGAATAATTTGCATGTGATTGAAGTCCCAGAACAGGGAGGGATAACAGAAAATACAGAGAGAATAGTTGAAGATCTGCTGACAGAAAACTTCCCTGACATCATGAAAGACGAAAGGATATCTATTCAAGATGCTCATCGAACCCCATTTAAGATTGATCCAAAAAGAAAATCACCAAGACATACTATCATCAAACTTGCCAAAACCAAAGATAAAGAGAAAATTTTAAAAGCAGCCAGGGAGAAAAGAAAGGTCTCCTACAAAGGACAATCAATAAGAACAAGTTCAGAGTACTCAGCAGAAAGCATGCAGTCAAGAAGGCAATGGGATGACATATATAGAGCACTGAAGGAGAAAAACTACCAGCCAAGGATCATATATCCAGCAAAACTCTCTCTCAAATATGAAGGTGAAATTAAGATATTTACAGATAAACACAAGTTTAGAGAATTTGCAAAAACCAAACCAAAGCTACAAGAAATACTAAAGGAAATAGTTTGGTCAGAAAACCAATAATATCAGATACCAGCAGAACACAAGGTCACAGAACAGAATATCCTGATATCAACTCAAATAGGGAAATCACAAAAACAAATTAAGATTAATTTCAAAAAGAAAAAAATGCTCAAAACAGGGAATCATTGAAGTCAATACGTAAAAGATCACAATAATCAAAAAGAGGGACTAAATACAGGTGGCATACAACTGCCATATGGAGAGGGAAACAAGGCGATATAGGACAATACAAGTTAGGTTTTGACTTAGAAAAATAGGGGTAAATATGAAGGTAACCACAAAGAGGTATAACAACTCCATAACTCAAAATAAAAACCAAGAAAAACATAACAACTCAGCAAACATAAAGTCAAATACTATGAAAATGAGGAACACACAATTTACAAAGAAAAACGTCTCAGCACAAAAGAGTAAGTGGAAAAATGAAATTGCCAACAACACACATAGAAAGGTATCAAAACACATACTTACCTATAATTACGCTGAATGTAAATGGACTAAATGCACCAATAAAGAGACAGAGAGTCACAGACTGGATAAAGAAACACGATCCATCTATATGCTGCCTACAAAAGACACACCTTAGACTTAGAGACACAAACAAACTAAAACTCAAAGGATGAAAAAAAAATATATCAAGCAAACAACAAGCAAAAAAGAGCAGGAGTAACAATATTAGTTTCTGACAAAATAGACTTTAAAGTTAAATCCACTGCAAAGGATAAAGAAGGACACTACATAATGATTAAAGGGACAATTGACTAGGAAGATATAACCATATTAAATATTTATGCACCCAATGACAAGGCTGCAAGATACATAAAACAAACTTTGACAGAACTGAAAAGTGAGATAGACACCTCCACAATTATAGTAGGAGACTTCAACACACCACTTTCGGAGAAGGACAGGACATCCAGTAAGAAGGTCAATAGAGACACGGAAGACCTAATTACAACAATCAACCAACTTGATCTCATTGACTTATACAGAACTCTCCACCCAACTGCTGCAAAGTATACTTTTTTTTCTAGTGCACATGGAACATTCTCTAGAATAGACCACATATTAGGTCATAAAACAAACCTTTGCAGAATCCAAAACATTGAAATATTACTAAGCATCTTCTCAGACCACAAGGCAATAAAACTAGAAATCAATAACAGAAAAACTAGGGAAAAGAAATCAAATACTTGGAAAATGAACAATACCCTCCTGAAAAGAGACTGGGTTATAGAAGACATCAAGGAAGGAATAAGTAAATTCACAGAACGCAACGAGAATGAAAATACTTCCTATCAAAACCTCTGGGACACAGCAAAAGCAGTGCTCAGAGGCCAATTTATATCGATAAATGCACACATACAAAAAGAAGAAAGAGCAAAAATCAGAGAACTGTCCCTACAACTTGAACAAATAGAAAGTGAGCAACAAAAGAATCCATCAGGCACCAGAAGAAAACAAATAATAAAAATTAGAGCTGAACTAAATGAATTAGAGGACAGAAAAACAATCGAAAGAATTAACAAAGCCAAAAGCTGGTTCTTTGAAAAAATTAACAAAATTGATAAACCATTGGCTAGACTGACTAAAGAAATACAGGAAAGGAAACAAATAACCCGAATAAGAAACGAGAAGGACCACATCACAAAAGACCCAACTGAAATTAAAAGAATCATATCAGATTATTATGAAAAATTGTACTCTAACAAATTTGCAAACCTAGAAGAAATGGATGAATTCCTAGAAAAACACTACCTACCTAAACTAACACATTCAGAAGTAGAACAACTAAATAGACCCATAACAAAAAAAGAGATTGAAATGGTAATCAAAAAACTCCCAACAAAAAAAAGCCCTGGCCCAGACTGCTTCACTGCGGAGTTCTACCAAACTTTCAGAAAAGAGTTAACACTGCTACTACTAAAGGTATTTCAAAGCATAGAAAATGATGGAATACTACCCAACTCATTCTATGAAGCCACCATCTCCCTGATACCAAACCCAGGTAAAGACATTACAAAAAAAGAAAATTATAGACCTATATCCCTCATGAACATAGATGCAAAAATCCTCAAGAAAATTCTATCCAATAGAATTCAACAACATATCAAAAAAATAATTCACCACGATCAAGTGGGATTTATACCTGGTATGCAAGGCTGGTTTAATATCAGAAAAACCATTAATGTAATCCACCACATAAATAAAACAAAAGATAAAAACCACATGATCTTATCAATTGATGCAGAAAAGGCATTTGACAAAGTCCAACACCCATTTATGATAAAAACTCTCATCAAAGTAGGAATTGAAGGAAAATTCCTCAACATAATAAAGGGCATGCAAAGCCAACAGCCAACATCACTCTAAATGGAGAGAGCCTGAAAGCATTTCCCTTGAGAACGGGAACCAGACAAGGATGCCCTTTATCACCGCTCTTATTCAACATCGTGCTAGAAGTCCTAGCCAGGGCAATTAGGCTAGACAAAAAAATAAGGGCATCCGGATTGGCAAGAAGGAAGTAAAACTATCTCTATTTGCAGATGACATGATCTTATACACAGAAAACCCTAAAGAATCCTCCAGAAAACTACTGAAACTAATAGAAGAGTTTGGCAGAGTCTCAGGATATAAGATAAACATACAAAAATCACTTGGATTCCTCTACATCAACAAAAAGAACATCGAAGAGAAAATAACCAAATCAATACCATTCACAGTAGCCCCCAAGAAGATAAAATACTTAGGAATAAATCTTACCAAGGATATAAAAGACCTATACAAAGAAAACTACAAAGCTCTACTACAAGAAATTCAAAAGGACATACTTAAGTGGAAAAACATACCTTGCTCATGGATAGGAAGACTTAACATAGTAAAAATGTCTATTCTACCAAAAGCCATCTATACATACAATGCACTTCCGATCCGAATTCCAATGTCATTTTTTAAGGTGATAGAGAAACAAATCACCAACTTCATATGGAAGGGAAAGAAGCCTCAGATAAGCAAAGCATTACTGAAAAACAAGAAGAAAGTGGGAGGCCTCACTCTACCTGATTTCAGAACCTATTATACAGCCACAGTAGTCAAAACAGCCTGGTATTGGTACAACAACAGGCACATAGACCAATGGAACAGAATTGAGAACCCAGATATAAATCCATCCACGTATGAGCAGCTGATATTTGACAAAGGACCAGTGTCAGTCAATTGGGGAAATAATAGTCTTTTTAACAAATGGTGCTGGCATACCTGGATATCCATTTGCAAAAAGATGAAACAGGACCCATACCTCACACCATGCCCAAAAACTAACTCCAAGTGGATCAAAGACCTAAACATAAAGACTAAAACGATAAAGATCATGGAAGAAAAAATAGGGACAACCCTAGGAGCCCTAATACAAGGCATAAACAGAATACAAAACATTACCAAAAATGATGAAGAGAAAGCCGATAACTGGGAGCTCCTAAAAATCAAACACCTGTGCTCATCTAAAGACTTCACCAAAAGAGTAAAAAGACCACCTACAGACTGGGAAAGAATTTTCAGCTATGACATCTCCGACCAGCGCCTGATCTCTAAAATCTATATGATTCTGTCAAAACTCAACCACAAAAAGACAAACAACCCAATCAAGAAGTGGGCAAAGGGTATGAACACACACTTCACTAAAGAAGATATTCAGGCAGCTAACAGATACATGAGAAAATGCTCTCGATCATTAGCCATTAGAGAAATGCAAATTAAAACTATGATGAGATTCCATCCAACTCCAACAAGGCTGGCATTAATCCAAAAAACACAAAATAATAAATGTTGGAGAGGCTGCGGAGAGATTGGAACTCTTATACACTGCTGGTGGGAATGTAAAATGGTACAACCACTTTGGAAATCTATCTGGCGTTATCTTAAACAGAAATAGAACTACCATACAACCCAGAAATCCCACTCCTCGGAATATACCCTAGAGAAACAAAAGCCTTCACACAAACAGATATATGCACACCCATGTTTATTGCAGCTCTGTTTACAATAGCAAAAAGCTGGAAGCAACCAAGGTGTCCATCAACGGATGAATGGGTAAATAAATTGTGGTATATTCACACAACGGAATACTACGCATCGATAAAGAACAGTGACGAATCTGTGAAACATTTCATAACATGGAGGAACCTGGAAGGCATTATGCTGAGCGAAATGAGTCAGAGGCAAAAGGACAAATATTGTATAAGACCACTATTATAAGATCTTGAGAAATAGTATAAACTGAGAAGAACACATACTTTTGTGGTTACGAGGCGGGGAGGGAGGGAGGGAGAGGGTTTTTTACTGATTAATTAGTAGCTAAGAACTGCTTTAGGTGAAGGGAAGGACAACACTCAGTACATGGAAGGTCAGCTCAACTGGACTGGACCAAAAGCAAAGAAGTTTCCGGGATAAAATGAATGCTTCAAAGGTCAGCGGAGCAAGGGCAGGGGTTTGGGAACCATGGTTTAAGGGGACTTCTAAATCAATTGGCAAAATAATTCTATTATGAAAACATTCTGCATCCCACTTTGAAATGTGGCGTCTGGGGTCTTAAATGCTAACAAGCGGCCATCTAAGATGCATCAATTGGTCTCAACCCACCTGGAGCAAAGGAGAATGAAGAACACCAAGGTCACACGATAACTAAGAGCCCAAGAGACAGAAAGGGCCACATGAACCAGAGACCTACATCATCCTGAAACCAGAAGAACTAGTTGGTGCCCGGCCACAATCGATGACTGCCCTGACAGGGAGCACAATAGAGAACCCCTGAGGGAGCAGGAGATCAGTGGGATGCAGACCCCAAATTCTCATAAAAAACCATGCTTAATGATCTGACTGTGACTAGAGAAATCCCGGCGGTCATGGTCCTCAAACCTTCTGTTGGCACAGGACAGGAACCATCCCCGAAGACAACTCATCAGACATGAAAGGGACTGGACAGTGGGTAGGAGAGACATGCTGATGAAGAGTGAGCTAACTATATCAGGTGGACACTTGAGACTGTGTTGGCATCTCCTGTCTGGAGAGGGGAAGGGAGGATAGAGAGAGTTGGAAGCTGGCAAAATTGTCACGAAAGGAGAGACTGGAAGGGCTGACTCATTAGGGGGAGAGCAAGTGGGAGTACGGAGTAATGTGTATATAAACTTATATGTGACAGACTGACTTGATTTGTAAACATTCACTTGAAGCTCAATAAAAGTTAATTAAAAAAAAAAGAGCATAATGCTCAAAGCAGATATTTTTTGCTAGTTTAGCTAAACTCTTGTTGGGCTTTAAGAAGACTTCAGGGGATATTTTTATATATTGGTTTTTTAAGTCTACTTTTACTTTAGGCTTTGAGTTTGTCCAAATTGTTCTATGGTTTTGTCATTTTCCCTTCTTTTTTGCCTTTCTGTAAATGGATTATTTTCTGCCTATCCTTTTTTCTCTTTTACTAATTTAGAAGTTATGCTTTCTGTTTGTATTCTTTAAGTGGTTACATAAAAGCACAGTGTGTTTCCTTAACTTATCAAAGAGTAAATTTAATCAACAGGTACAAGAAACCCAGGACTTTTAACCTCATTTACCTTCTCCCAGCATTTTTTAAAAAATTTTAGTTCTCTTGTATTTTGTTAAACGTCATTAGAAATTATGAATACCATTTTATATAAACAATGCTTATTTCCCTTTAGTAGTTTCTAGCTACTAGAGTGGTTTTGGTTTTTCTGTCTATAACCTAGTAATTTTGTCAGAGCTCTCCTCCAGTTAATAATTCTCTTTTATGCTGTCTTCAACCTGCTAGCAAAGCCATCCATTAAGTTATTTTTTATTTTTATTTTTGGAAAAATTTTTAGTCACTTATCAACTCTCTTATGACACTGTCGATATTTTCTTGTTCCCTATAGTTACTTTCAAGCTGGAATTATAACATGTACCAGAATCTCAAATATTTGCTGATCTGTTTCTCCTGAGAGTTATTTGCTGTCTCTCATTCATGGTGTCTTATTTTCTTATGCTTCTGGTTATGTTTGATTATGTGCTGCTTATTACTTTTTAAACGGTGTTGTGTGTGTTAGTATGGTGAAATACTGGTAGAATTCCCACAGCCTAGAATAAAGGTGCCTCCTTCCAGAGAGGATTTATAATTGCTTCTGCCTGCCACCTGGGCCATTTCTTTTCTATACCACCTAAAAACCCAAGCCACTATTTGATTTTTTCTGGACTATCCAGTCAATGAGAACCAAAACTATCTTCTCTGTTGGGGGTAGATTCCTTCTGTTTCACTTTATCCTAAGAGAAAGTCCATGAGGCCCCAGATTAATCACCAAATTGAGTTTTTTGAGATCTGCAAATATCCTCAGGGCAAAACCATCTTGGGTTGACTTGACTTCTGCTTACCTTTCTGGGTTTCAGAATTAAGCCCAAAATGTGGCATGACAGTTCTCCACTATCAGCTCATCAATGCTTTAGAGTAAGTTTTTCTTGAATAGTTTAAATTGTTTTCATTCAGTGTGTTGGTCCAAATAGCTTGGTGTGGTATAACTGAAGATAGAAGTCAGGGTATTATTTTTATATGTAGTCAACTAACCTTGATTAAATTTCTATTATCAAGGGCGTCATTTTAACTATCTGCCTTAGTCACTGTCCTATCACATTGGCAGTTGTTTAACTCACAAAATCACGGAAACTGTTTCAGTGATTACATTTCAGTGTGGATCTGTCCTGGTCACACTTAAGAAGATGGTATCATCTCAGTGAAAAATCTCCATATTTCATCACAGGTTGGTTTTCTTCAGGAAAAGGTTCCTCAAAAAAAGTTAATCCAATCTGGTGTGTAAACTCTTTCCTGATGTCAGGATCCTATTGTCTTCTCGGATTTTAAAGATCCCCTTTTCTAGACTTGAGTGACTGTCTTATACACTTAGAAAAATATTGGTACAGAGAAGACCTCCATAGGTCTTTACCAAGATCCTGAACTTCCTGCTCTGGATAAAGGGAACAACGAGAGCAGGGATTAGATTGAGTCCTCTCTGTGACTGCATATTTTCTTTGGGACAGAATCCAGACCTCAAGGTTGGAGACTACCAAGGACCTAATAAAGACCATCTCTAGATTGTAAATGATGGCTTTCTCCTTTAATAGTTGAACAGCAGTCATTAGGTACCAACTGTGTACCAGCACTGCCTCTGTTCACTCAGTTCACACTTCTCCTCTGTTTCTACTTCCTCCTCTTTCCCCACCTCACACCACCTCCTCCCAAACCTCATGCAGTTTTGTTATTCAGCTTGACTTCCACATCTCTCTGTGGCTGACCCTCTGCCAACTGAGTCTGGGCTCCATCAGGAAAGTTGAGTTTACTCTGCAGGAAAAATTAAGCCTGTCTTGGGTCTCAAGATAAACTTTGTATGTCCTCCAAACTGCTCTATTAAACTGCTATTCTACAATTTTATAGCAAGAAGAACAGGAGTGAGGAAGGGCTGGGTGTATTACCTCAAGGACCCTGGAAGCTATGAGTCCATGGCAGGGGACTCTCAGGTCCCTATCTCCTCCCCATTGGAGGGAAGTAAAAGCCCTGACAGAGTGGAAATATATTCTCAAGTCAGGGAGCCAGGAGCTTGGAAGGCTGGGAAACTGAGGATGCCAGTTTGGCCCCAACCATACCCAGTTCTCCTCTGACTCCAGATTACCTTCCATCCTCCCTTGGCTCCCTGTTCTATTCCAGCTTTGCTTAAGTGTAAGAGTCTCTTAAAAGGTCCCCTTAGCTACTACCTTCTGTCCTTTCTGATGATCTTGACTTGAGCAAATCCTTCCCTCTCTACCTCAAGCCAGTGCTCCCTGATTCCATGTTCTTCCTAGCAGGACTCTTCTATTGTGCTTCCACCTGTCTCTTACCTGAGACAGGCAGGACTGAGAGGGGCTCTGAGGGATCAGCTTCTGCTGGCTCCAGAGTAGAATCCTAGAGATGAATGAGTATAATCTTTCCCTAGAACTCTAGGCTTTTCACCTCACTCCAGGAATCTGAGCTGCTCACGTCCATCCCAACATCCCCATGGGCTCAGAGTTCACTGACAAGCTATTCACTCAACACCCTTGGCTCTCTTGATCATTGATGGCAGCCTGGTTTCTAGCTTAAGGCTTCCCTTTGCTCACTGGGCTACAACTGCCTTTTGAATAAGAGAGTTTCTGCAGAAGGATGAGGAAGCCCTACTTTTGACAGCAATTGACAAACAAATAGACATTGAGCAGACACTAGGTGCTAGGCACTGGAGATTCAGAAGCAATCATGGTAGGTGTCATCCATATACTCATGAAACTTACAGTCGTAAAGACTTTTTATCAGAATATCTCAAGGTCTCCTTTCTTGGTCCAGGTTGGTCACATCAGCCTGAACCTGTGGGAAATCCACACAAATGAAAAGCTTTTTGTTTAAGGATAATAGCAGTAATTTTTTTTTTTAACAAGTTAGAGTTTTCACATGCATTGCCACACTTAGCCCTAGAACAGCTGTGTATAGGACGGGAAATGATTTGGAGATCTTCTGGTCTGAAGATTTCTAATACACACTAAGTAGAACCCCACCTCCAGGGTAAGGGAGGGATGCAGGGAGAAAAATCACAACCAGGGAAGTAATTTCTTTATGTTTTATATCTAGGGCACCTTGTGGGGTAAATACTTCAGTACAAATCCTGATACGTAAGAGGTACCAAATTTCCTTATCTTCCATCAATCACGTAAGATTTTGTACGGTACATTGTGTCAGCAAACGGAAGACAGCCTCTAACCCACAGGCCATCATGGTTACTGCTGCATCCTTAGTTTTGAAGACCACAGTGACCCTTCAAAGATGGATGGCCCTTAGCTTGGGGGCCACACACGTGATATGAGACTCTGTTGAAATTAGGCTCCCTCGTGCCTGGGCCAGTTTAGCCAGGCATGCCCAACAGCTGTCCCCTCCAAGGTCTTGATGCCAATCTGGGGCACTACTTTGGAGTTAAGTCTGGGTCACAGCTATGGATGAATACACCTTGACCAAAAAACACATACCACCAATACCAAACTCATTTTTGCATGGGGAAAATATCTCCCTCAGTGTTCCTATTCCCCTGAAAGTCATGTCCTCTCACATCTTGTTGCCAATGAAGACCTCTTTAACAGACTGTCATAATTAGATCTTAATCACTTTTGCAGTAAGGGAAGAACAGTTAATTTCACACAGCTTCTCTTTGTGTTCTCAAAATATCCGAGACAACGATATACAAAGGTCATGCTTGGAAAAAGAACATGAAGGTATCAAAACAAAAACATGGCAACTATATGCACAAATGCACACAAATATATACGTATGCACACATGTCTGCCCCATGGCAGAACCAGGTGTGTGGCCTCCATGAGAACCATACTCGGTCTCTGAGAGCATTTCACAAATGGAATTGTGACAGGATGATTTACTGTGATACTGATGTCTGTATTATGCTCTCTTCGGAATCATTTGCCAGAACCTCCAATATGTGATTGCAGAAGTCTCGACTTTTTAATGTTCCCTAATCTCAGGTTTCTAAGCCTGGAAGACTGGGGCTCTGCTCCTGGACTGTGTTCAATTCATCAAGTCATTGAACATCACACATAAGATTTTAGGAGTCTGCTATCCAGCCACCTTGGCATTATATGTCAAGAACTTGTTTGCTGGTTATGAGCATTTTAAATACCTTCATACAACTTATAAGTGATGCTCAATAACTCCTGAGGAAGTAATGGAGGCCAGTATCAGTGGGGTTTTTGCCAGTTTGCATTTTTTGTCTTGGCCCCTTTCCTTCCAGAAATCTCATCTTTGCTTCAGTACTCACAGAGGCAGAGGGGACAAGCTTTCATCTTATGTCCATAGAGAGTATAACGGCATCAACTAAAAAGGAAGGAAAGCCTTTTCTTTTTTTACATGTATGTGGGTGTATATAATCATATATAAAATAAATATGTGTGTTTAAATATCTATGTGCCTATATATAATTTCAAAAAATTATTCTTATACATATATAATCCATTTAAGAAAAAGATACTATGATTAAAAACATTTGAAAGCCTGTGCTATACCCTCGAATCCTCTTCTGACAGATGAAAATAATGACATTCAGTAAAAGGCAATTTATCCACACAGCAGGATTGATGCCTAAGTCTCTTAAATCCCAGGTCAGATCTCTTCCAACTGTGAGATAAAGGATTGGAACTACAAGGGGTCTTAAAAGTGATCTTACATCCATATCCATGATGACTTCCCAATCTCCCTGACTAAGATGTTTTCCAGCCTCTGTTTCAACAACTCCATGGACAGGAAGCACCTGGGCTTACCCCAGCAGCCACTGCAAGACACTACTTTCTTTCGCTGAGCTGAAATCTGTCCATCGTGGCTTCCACCACATCCAAATGTGATAGAGGGGAAAGCCTGCAGCTGGGTAGGCATGTGCCGTGTGTGTGTGTGAATCCACTCTTGGTAACTCTGTAGGCATATCACTTAGCACCCACGAGTCTATTGTATTTTAAAATGTGATTAATGATAACTCCCATGGATAATGTGGAGAATTCAGTGAGAAAACTTATGTAAAGCCCCTTGTACATGATTTGGAACATAGTTAAGTATGGATTAATATTAGCACACTTTGTCTTTCCTCTTCCCTAATGTCCCCTAGCAGGTCCTCAAATGGTACAAATGATCGAGCACTCGACTACTAGCTGAAAGCTTGGCAGTTCAAACCCACTTAGAGGAAATTCAGAAGACAGGCTGGCGATCTGCTTCTGAAAAGTTAACAGATTTGAAAACCCCGTGGAGCAGTTTTACTCTGCACACATGGGGTCACCATGAATCAGAATCAACTCGATGGCACCTAACAACAACAAACAACAATGTCCCCTATATTGTATTTGTACATACATTAGCAGCTAATTCAGTTACCTAATAACGGCCTCAAATTATTTGAAGATAGCTATGCTGTGTTCCTCCCACAGCCCATCTTTTGCCAACAGAAGTCAGCTGGGGGTTAATTCACCAATGAGGACCCTGTCCTCTGGGACACATATCAGTGGTGGTCACCCCGTTGGACAAGGCTTTCCTCCCTTTTTAGTTGATGTCATTATACTCTCTATGGACATAAGATGAAAGCTTGTCCCCTCTGCCTCTGTGAGTACTGAAGCAAAGATGAGATTTCTGGAAGGAAAGGGGCCAAGACAAAAAATGCAAACTGGCAAAAACCCCACTGATACTGGCCTCCACTACTTCCTCAGGAGTTATTGAGCATCACTTATAAGTTATATGAAGGTATTTAAAATGCTCATAACCAGCAAACAAGTTCTTGACATATAATGCCAAGGTGGCTGGATAGCAGACCTCTAAAATCTTATGTGTGATGTTCAGTGACTTGATGAATTGAACACAGTCCAGGAGCAGAGCCCCAGTCTTCCAGGCTTAGAAACCTGAGATTAGGGAACATTAAAAAGTTGAGACTTCTGCAATCACATATTGGAGGTTCTGGCAAATGATTCCGAAGAGAGAATAATACAGACATCAGTATCACAGTAAATCATCCTGTCACAATTCCATTTGTGAAATGCTCTCAGAGACCCAGTATGGTTCTCATGGGGGCCACACACGTGGTTCTGTCACGGGGCAGACATGGAAGGTTGGCTGGAATGGTCTAGATCTTCTGCTTTGTTCACAGGTTTTTCCAATGTTGCTCCCCAGTACTTTGTCAGACACAGAGACACTAAATAACAGAGTGGTATCTACACCTAGAGGATATCATACTAAGACTGGAAGACAGACAGGGGATGTGACACAGAAATTCTTAGGTGTGAATCAGAGTTTCCAAGCACTTAATACTTGGTTATACCTTCCTTGAACTTTAAGACTGAGAGAAAGAGAGGTAGAAAGACCCACCAGTTTTACAATCACGTACTGGAGGTTCTGCTAAGAACCTCTTACCTACCCCAAACCATACCATTAGCCACATCCTGTCCAGATACTGTAAGGAAGCACATAGCACTAGCCCCTGAGAGATAGGGGAAGAAAAAGAGCGCTCTAGAAGGTTAAGGTTTGACCTTCAGACCCTATTGAAAGAAAATGGTTTGGGAAAGGGAAATGGCCTTGGTGGGAAATGTTGCTGGGGAGAGAAGGATCCCCAGGCATGGGGCAAGGGAAAGCTCAGCCTTTTTTTTAAGAAGTAGATAATTTATTTACTAGATGAAAAACACTATTTCCACTTATATTACATACTTTTTTTTAGAATTTAATTGATATCTTTATTTGTAACTTTTCCCTAGAACAGAACACAATTTTTAAAATTTTCAAACTGTATTCATGTATTTTGAAAAAAGCCAAGTGTTTCATTTCGCCTTTCAATATCTTACTAAAGTAGAAATTTCCTTTACTACAAATCTAAGTTTTTTTTTTCATTTATTAATCCAAAACATTTATTAGCACCTTTTTTAAAGCTTTTTCTTTGTTTGATTTTATTGTGCTTGTTTGATTTTAAGGTTTACAGAGCAAATTAATTTCTCTTTAAACAATTAATATACATATCGTTTTGTGACATTGGTTGCCAGCCAAACTGCATGTCAAAACTCTCTCCCCTTCTTGACTTTGGGTTCCCTGTTATCAGCTTTCCTGCCACCCCCTGCCTTCTCTTCCTTGCCCTGGGCCCGTGTGCTCATTTAGTCTCATTTTGTTTTATTGGCCTGTCTAAGTTTTGGCTGAAGAATGAACCTCAGCAGTGACTTCATTACTGAGTTACAAGGATGTCTGGGGGCCATACTCTCAGGGTATCTCCAAGTCCTTGTCAGACCTGTAGTCTGGTTTTTTGTTTTGTTTTGTTTTGTTTTTGGTGAGTTAGAATTTTGGTCTACATTTTTATCCAGCTCTGTCTGGGACCCTCTATTGTGATCCCTGTCAGGGCAGTCGGTGATGGTAGCTGGGCACCATCTAGTTGTGCTAGACTCAGCCTGGTGGGGGCTGTGGTAATTGCGGTTCATTAGTCCTTTAGACTAATCTTTCCCTTGTGTCTTTGATTTTCATTCTCCCTTGCTCCAGACAGGACAGGACCTGTGAAGTATCTTAGATGGCAGCTCACAAGCATTTAAGACTGGGGGAGCTCTTGAGTTCCACCCAAGGTCACATCAAAAGTGACATCACGACCCAGCATATCACTCTTTTCCAACTAACTCCCACCCTGAAATGTATCTTTTCTGAGTGTGTTGTTGTCCGAGTATGGTAAGGGTGGGTGCGCTGTTCTCACCCAAGTCCACTTCTTCTCTCCCTTCCTCTCTAGTTCTCTCTCTATCCATCACCCTAGACATTTATTCACTCCCGGAAGGTGCTGAATTATCTACAACCCTATATCCAGGCCTTGTCCTTCCCAATACTTTTTGTTATTGGTGATTAGGGGACACAACAAGGGGAATTTAAGGGTTTTCTAGTGGATACCAAAACTTTGAAAAGCTCGTAGACGTATATCTGTCCTATTGACATTTTTCTCTCCCTATTCCTTCCAGCTTCCCACCCTTGCCACTACACAAGCAAACTGGAAGTGCCACCCTACCCACCCAACCCACTTCTTCACTGAGAAGCCCCTCCTTTAAAACCATTTTTGATGTCATGCAAACACCTCAGAAATTCTGTTATCCCAATTCAGAGACAATAGCAACAAAGCTGAGTCTCATGTCCAGATGAAATCAACTAGGGCCAAGTTATGGCCCCTTAGAGACACAGATGTTGATTTTGCCATAACTTAAGAGAACTATCAAGCGTATAAGAGCAGACTCATGTATGAATGTAGGAATGTTAAGTCATTGTGTCATTGGCATCAATCACATGGATACTTACATAGAGTGGCCCTGCCCACATTCAATAGTGACTAGATGTGGTTCAATGAGAAGCTAAGGCTCAAAAGGATTGCCCCTCATGGGTCAGGCATGATATTCTCCTACATGTTGGGGAAGGACATCAGGAGAACAAAGAATAAAAGTAAAGGAAGTGTGTGATCTGTGATCTGAATGGACTTTCCATCATGATGTGATAGCCACAGAAGTATCTTTCTCTTTTAAGAGAACCAGAGTCATGTATCAGAAATATAGACAGAAACTTTTATTCTTCAGTACCTCCTTAATTTTTCCCTGAGATTCCATAAATCACATAGGAAATGGGGACATTTGTAGAGTCATTGATAAGAGCACAAGCTCTGGAATCAGACTCCTGTATTCTCAGCCCTGCTCGCCCTCTGGCTTTTGAGCTGAGTGATGTTGGACAAGTTCCTTGCTTTCCCAGTGCCTTAGATTTCTCATCTGTAATGGAGTGAGGACCTACGGTCAGTAAAAAACAAATATTAGCCAATTGATATTCCACATGTGCTCAACAAACAAAAAATTTAATCATATCTTCTTTTCAGTATTTTCTTATGACTCATTTTTATTTAGACACAGGTTTTAAAAATCACAAGTCACACATGGTTTTTCACTATTTTTTGTTTGGCTCCTTTTGTCACATCCAAGTGCATAACTTAGCCTCTCTACTGAGCCTTGTTTCAGATGGGATTCTTCCTTAGGCAGGTTGCTGTATAAGGGTAGTTTTTTCTCCTTATCTGCCACCTCAGTATGCTTTTCACTCTCTTGAATTTCTATTCTCGATTTTGTGAGGATCTTCCTCCATGGCCTTCATCATTAGACTAGTTATTGAAGTTAAAAGAAAAAAATTTCCCTACCCTCTCCATTCTCAGCCTGATCAGCATATCACCTAAGGGTGGCTCTGCTCATGGGCCCCTGGCCAACTCTCAAAGAACCAACCTAACTAGGGAGGTAGACAGGAATAGGGGTGGTGGGAAAGGACAGGGCCTGAGACATTGGGGTGCTTGAGTTCTTCTGCAGCCTTTCTTTCTGTGTGAGGAGAAGGTGATTTCAAATGATTCTAAAGCAAGGGAGTGGTTCCCAAAGCTGTGGGGGCTCTAACAATTCAAAGGAGTGGCCAGCCTGGGCAGGGTGGACACAAAGCCCTGAAGTTCTCTAGCTTAAAGGCACTGAGCAAACAAAACCTAGCCTTGAATGTTCCATAGAACTGTGCTCTGCCACTCCACCCCTTTAGACTTCAGATACCATCGAAAGCCAGAGACTCTGCTTGGAAATCCTTCTCTGGTTACTGTCTTTACAGTGATTAAATCAGGCCCTCGCCCACAGCTATCTAGCTAATAACACTTAGCTCCTTGTGACCCAGACAAATTACCTAAGGCAACGTACCCATCGGTCAACAACAAAGGTTATCTAGCTAGGAATTAAAACAAATATGACAAGACAGCTCGAGAAAAACATGAATTGAATGGGAACACCATTCAAAGAAGGACACATCACTAGCAAGAGTATCACCTTCACTTTCACTTTCTTAAAAAAGAAAGAGAAAAGAAGCATATAGTATAAGCCATAATTTCTTTTTTCCTCCCGTTCCTTTCAGGAGCCATCAGCAAGACTTCCCTCTACCACTGTCATTGTTAGATGTCACTAAGTCAGTTCTGACTCAAAGAGACCTCATGTGTTTACAGAGTAGAACTGCCCCCATTGAGTTTTCTAGGCTGTAAACTTTATGAGAGCAGATCACCTGATTTCAGTAAAAACGAGAACAGTTAAGACACTTAGAGAGAAATGAGTGAATGGGGGAGATGCGGAGCAGAAGCAAAGGGATCACTTCCCTTTATAGTCAGGCTGAGAAGAGCTGGAGAGATGAGGAGGAGAGGCTCTGTAACCAGACCAAAGTGCATACCATGGGCCAAAGGCTCAGGGCATGGATGAGGTCAAGGCTCCTCCTAAGCTTTGCAAACTCAAGGGTCTTGTTCCTTTTCAATAAACTACCAGCACTTGAGTGAAAATCTGGGTCCATGGTACTAGTGGTAGAAAAAGGTACAATTATGGAAATGAGGAAATAGTATTGAACTGTAATAATTACATAGCATCATAAAAATTGGGAAACTCTCAAGAGTTTAAATGTCTTGAAAACAATGTCCAAGCAAGAGGATATTGCTAAGGTGTACTTTTTTCTCTCAGTAAATGTCTTCACAGAAAATAGACATGGATAAATTACTCTATTTTGATGTTTTCACAATATTAATAGCCTATGATCCAACAATTCTACTTCTGAAAAGTTAACCTGTGATAGAATCAGAACATACATAGAAAGAAAAATTAAAAAAAAAAACTTTTGTGCATGAAATTGCTTATCACAACATTATTTATAATTGCCAAAATTTGAAAACAATCTAGAAACAAATCACAGCACATCTACAAAATGGAGAATTATGTAGTAAGTAGGTTAAAAGGATTTTTAGGAACTTTATAGAAAAATGAGAATCCTTGCAAATGTTTAACATGCTTGGCTACTAACCAAAATGTTGACAGTTGAGTCCTACTCAAAGGAGCCTTGGAAGAAAAGCCTGGCTATCTAATTCTAAAAAATCAGCTACTGAAGATCCTATGGAGCTGACATAAATGGGGTTGCCATGAGACAGAATTGACTCAAGAGCAACTAGTGACTGATATAGAAAAATGAGCAAAGGAACAAACAGGCAATTTAAAACATACCAAAAATACGTGGGTGAGAAAGCAAATTCCAATTTCTCATGGAATACAGACTTTCTGGAGTGATTGAGACTGGAGAGAACCCCTAAAACTACTGTCCTGAGGTAATCTTTAAACCTTAAACTAAAAATAGCCCCTGTGGGGTCTCCCTTACATCAAAGGATATTTTAGCTTAATAAGTAAAGAATGTCTGCCTTGAACATTGTGCTCTTTTAAAGACTATCTATATCAGACCAAATTAACATCAGTAACTCAAAAGATTAGACAGGATGCAGTGAGTTTATACTAATGAGGGACGACCAGTTCAGAAAAGGAGGGTGAGAATGGTTGCACAACTTGAAAAATGTAATCAACGTCACTGAATTATACACATGGAAATTATTGAATTGGTGTATGTTCTGCTCTGTATTTTTTCAACAATAATAAAATAAAATACATTATTTAAAAATGTATATGACTGATAAACATAGGTATATTAAATATTTAGTTTAAAAATAAATTCAAATCACAACAGAAAACGTTATTGCATATCAGCTTGGCAATTAATAAAATGGCTGTTTATGTTTGTCAACACTTGCAGAATTTACACTAAAAATGGTGAATTTTATTTTATGTAAATTATCCTCAATTTAAAAAATGAGAAAAATAGTCCACATTGGTATGGGTGTAGGAAAACAGTTATATCTGATGCAGTGGTTAAGCACTTGGTTGTTAACCTAAAGGTCAGTGGTTTGACCCACCAGCCACTCAGCGGGAGGAAGATATGGCAGTCTGCTCCCGTAAAGATTATACCCTTGGAAACCCTGTGGGGCAGTTCTACTCTGTCTTACAAGGTTGCTATGAGTCAGAATCAACTCGATGGCAGTGGTTTTTTTGGGGGGGTGGGGTGGTTATTGTGAGCTTCCTGGAAAGCAATTTTTCACTGTGAACAAAAGGTTTAAATTTGCTTATTTTTGATCCAGCAATCCTACTTCAAGAGTTTAATTTGTCCTAGGTAATTTAGACATTTACAATACTGTTTATATTAACAACAAAAAGTTACAAACAACTTTGAGTTCCACCAATGGGTGATGGATTAAGTAAGTAATGTTTTCATTTTAAATTTCACATCCTAATATAACAATAGTAACAAAAACCAGCAGCAACTCTTACAGTTCTGATGTAGATGAATATGTCCTGACAGAGAGGAATGCCATACCTCATATTGTTAAGTATAAAAAGTTTCAGAGGCTTATGTTTAGCATAATTCTTTTTTAATTAAAAAAAAATGTAGATTTTGGGGAACATCTAGGTCAATTGACCTAACAAAGTTTATTAAGAAAATTTTCTGCATCCCACTTTGGTGAGTGACGTCTTGGGTCTTAAAAGCTTGCAATCAGCCACCTAAGATATATCAATTGGTCTCAACACACTTGGAGCAAAGGAGAATGAAGAATACCAAAGACACAAGGAAAATATTAGCCCAAGAGACAAAAAGGTCACATAAACCAGAGACTCCATCAGCCTGAGTCCAGAAGAACTAGATGGTGCCTGGCTACCACCAATGACCGCCCTGACAGAGAACATTACAGCAAGTCCCTGAAGGAGTGGGAGGAAAGTATGGAACAGAACTCAAACTCACATAAAAATACCAGACTTAATGGTTTGACTGAGACTGGAGGGACCCCGAAGCCATGGCCCCCAGACTCTGTGTTAACCCAGAACTAAAACCATTCCTGAAGCCCGCTATGCAGACAAAGATTAGACAGGAGTGTAAAACATAAAATAATACATGTGAAGAGTGTGCTTCTTAGTTCGAGCAGAAATGAGGCCAAATGGGTGGCTCCTCTCAGAAGGCAGGGTAAGAAAGCAGGAAGGAACAGGAGCTGTTTAGACGGACACAGGAAACCAGGGGGGAACGGGGGAGTGTGCTGTTACATTGTAGGGGCTGCAACTAGTGTCACATGACAATATGTGCATAAAATTTTGTATGTGAGATTAACCTGAACTGTAAACTTTCAGCTAAAACACCCAAGTACAATAAAAGAATAAATTAAAAAAAGTTAGATACAGGTAAGCCTGTGAGAGCCAGAACTGGAAGGACTGCCTTGCTTTTCCAGGTCTCGCAGGTTTTCCACCTTTTAGAGGGTGCCGTCTTACTACTTTTCTATCACTCTCTATTAGTGAAAAATATTAAAGTTTTCCTTCTCTGACAGTTCTCTGCCTTACACAGGTTCCAGCTTTCACAGGTTTTATGGTGTTTGCATGGGTAAAAAATGTATTAGATCATATTTCAAAATATTAAAGATGATTATCAAAGAGTGGTGGGAAATCAGGTAATTTTAATTGTTTTCTCTTTGCTTAAATTATTTTTTTCAATTTTCCAATCATTTTATTAATTACTTGCATGCTAAATTTTTATAAGTAGAAAAGGGAAACTACAGTGATATTAACTAATAAATTTTTAAGAACATGAAGGCAATGTTTAAGTTACAAGGTTAAATGAAAATCAAAGGAAATTGCTTTCCATATACAGTATGATCACAAGTATTTAAAACACACTGCTTTTAAAGGTTAAAGTCTTTGTCCGTGGAGGTAGTCAAATGAGTGACGTTTTTCCTTTCTATTTTCCAGATTTTCTTATTGAACATATATTACCACTATAATCAGAAAGGTTGTAGTTAAGTCACTGATGGACTTAAGGCTTTAGGTAGGCTGGTGAGTCGCACCCAATTCCATGAACTCAGAAAGGGAACAAGCTGGTTTACCCAGGGAAGATCGATTTACTAAATTGCTGATACCATGGGACATTTTTAAAATGTCTACTACTGAGAAAGCTAAGCTGTAAAAAGTAGAGATCTGTGGTTGATAAGGAAGTTTAGACTAGAATTATGTATTTTGGTATATAATATTTCTAATAGAAAAATTGTATAATATAGAAAATGAAAACTTAAGTCACCAAAGTGGAACCACATAGAGGTAACTACTTAGTTGTTCTTTTAACGGACTTGGACTTGTGCTATTTAGAAACAACCACCTTTCACTTTCATTACAGTGAGATCATCAGCATAGTTTAGCAAATGTTTTCTATGGGCCTATTATATGCTTGTTTTTAGTTGCCATCAAGTCAGTTCCTAGTCATGGCAACTCCACATGTTACAGAGTAAAAAACAACAGCGACAACATATATGCTAGGATTACTTTACCGTAAGTGTGAATCTTTGGACAGAGGACAGAGAATACTAAAAGGACAATTATTAGTCTGTGGGTGTCAGGTGCACTTTCCCACTTCTAAAGGTATCAGCAATTTAGTAAACTGACCTTCACTGTGTAAACCAGCCCTTTCCCATTCTGAGTTCATGGAGTTGAGTGTGACCCACCCCAGCCTATCCACAGTCTTGAGTCAATCAATGGATTCAACTTCTGGGGCATAGGTCAATAAAAGTCAGGTGCAGGATTTTGTTAAAAACATGAAGAAAGATGGCCTTTTTCACTCTGAAATAAATAATGGACATCAAAAAATCCCCTAGGAAGCAAGCTATGATGACAAATGGGTTGCTACATGGGTTTAGTAGATGGTGGCCATGCTTTGTGTGTCTCTCTACCATGGCCCTCACCATACTTTGCTCAGGTCACTGATGTTTCTGTCTCCTCCACAAGATAGTGAGCTTTCTAAAGGAAGGAGATACATCTCCAATATTCTTGGTTCTGGCACAGAGAAGGGCCTAAATACACATCTGCTGTGGAAATTATCCTGATGGACTTAGCAGTATGGAAATGAAGGCATTGGTAGTCCTGTCACTGGGGACTCTGTTTCTGGGACTCTAGTACCTCTACTGGACGATGCCACATCCTGCAGTCCCCACTTGGTACACTTGGGCTCTGCTCTGAGTCATCAGCTGTAGGTACTGATGTGGTGACTGTCTGAATTTCCCTCAAGCACCCAAAGAACGAAAGCAGGCAGAGGTTATGGGAATAGGTGTGAATGACAGGTTTTGTAAAAAGCCTTCTATGATGAAACACCACAAAACCAGAGGTGACCACGAGATCACTGAGCCCACCTCCACTTCCTTCCTCTCCTGGGGGCTAAAAGCAAGCCAGGAGGGAGAACCAGCAGCTCTGACCTGGTCAGTTTTCCTGGGAAGATGCAGCTGCTCATGCTCCTATTAGCTTTTCTTCTGGCCCCTGGGGGAGAGACAGGTGAGTGACCATCCCCACCCTCTGAGGTCCAGCCCCATCCCACCATGGGCACTGATCTCCTGTTCCTTCTGCACATTCCTGATCCATCCATTTGCCAGGAACATTCTTAATCCCACCTTCAGTCCCACCCCAGGTCCCCAGTATGGTGCTGGATAAGCAATCAGGAGAAAGAGCAGGGAAGAAGTCTGTTCTTAAAGAGTCAGGGATACTATTTCTTCCCCAGTCCCTACCTTTGTCACCTGGAAAATGGGACTTTCCTAGAAGTGCATGACAATAGATGGGAAACTGGAAAGGAGAAATAACAAATTTCCCTTCAGAGGGCAGAGTAGGCCTGGCTTCTGTATTTGGGATGAGACAAGTACTCCCCTCACCCTTCTGCCAGGGAGAGAAGCCCCGAACTTGGCTGACCCTGCAACTGGTGGGACCACTGTTCCCATGACACTGTTTACTTTGCTCAGCCCCAAGACCCCTCAGTCCAGTTTTCCAACTCTGAATTTCTTTTTTTTTCTAAATTTTTACACTCTTTTTTTTTTTAAATTGTACTTTAGATGAAGGTTTACAGAACAAACTAGCTTCTCTTTAAACAGTTAGTACATATATTGTTTATGACATTGGTTAACAACCCCATGACATATTAGTACTCTCCCTTCTCGACCTTAGTTTCCCTTTCCTGTCCCCTCCTACCTTCTAGTCCTTCCCCCTGGGCTGATGTGCCCCTTTAGTCTCATTTTGTCCTATGGGTCTGTCTACTCTTTGGCTAAAAGGTGAACCTCCAAAGTGACTTCATTACTGAGCAAAAAGGGTGTTCCGGAGCCATACTTTCGGGGTTTCTCCAGTCTGCCAGGCCAGTATGTCTGATTTTTTTTTTTTTTTTTGAGTTAGAATTTTGTTCTACATTTTCCTCTAGCTCTGTCTGGGACCCTCTATTGTGATCCCTGTCAGAGAAGTCAGTGGTGGTAACCAGGCACCATCTAGTTGTACTGGGCTCAATCTGGTGGAGGCCATGGTAGCTGTGGTCCATTAGTCCTTTGGACTAATCTTTCCCTTGTGTCTTTAGTTTTCTTCATTTTCCCTTGCTCCTGAAGGGGTTACCCCAGTGAAATATCTTAGATGGCTGCTCACAGGGTTTTAAGACCTCAGATGCTACTCACCAAAGTAGAATGTAGAACATTTTCTTTATAAACTGTGTTATGCCAGTTGAGCTAGATGTTCCCTGGGAACCTTGGTCCCCGTGGTCCTCAGTCCGGTAATTCAGTACCTAAAGGAGTTTGGATTTGTCCATGGAAGTTCCATAACCTTACCCTGAAAAAGTTGTGCTGGCTTCCCCAGTATTGTGTACTGCCTTACCCTTCACCAAAGTTACCACTGATCTATTGTCTATTTAGTGTTTTCCACCCCCGCCCCTCCCCAACGCTGCAATTCTTCCCAGGCTTCAGCAGCTCCCCTCTTTTCAAGAATGGGCCATGATCTTTGACAGACCCCCAACTTCTCTGCTTTCCAGAATCCCACCAGCACTACCCGCAGCAGCCCTCATCCAGTAATCGGTGGTCATTCTTTCATGCAGCCAGTGAATATTTACTGGGCAACCACTCTGTCAGGCTGTAGGAAATAGGATATAACACTAGATCCTTAAACTTATGTCCTGGCCATTAGAAAGCAGCACTAGTTTAGCTATTACAGGACTCATAGTTGTCTTAGAAATTCACTTAAAACTAAGAAAGGTCAAGAGGGGAATTTTCTGGAATCTCTAGGACCTCGCTATCCTAAGACAGCTATGCTTGCCTCCGGTGATGTGCAGAAGAAGATTACAGACCAGGGACTACTCTTCCCTTTTTTTGGAGGAGGAGGCAAGGCCCCTCACCCCAGCCTGCCCCACCTCAGGCCATCCCAGGCTTGCAAATGCCCGTAATTCTGGAACCATCAAGCAGATGTCTGCTCAGGGGATTCAGTGGTGCACACAGCAGAAGAGACTTGTCCTTCAGGGGAGATCATCGGGGGACATGAGGCCAGGCCCCACTCCCACCCCTACATGGCATTTCTTCACATCTGGGAACAGACGCATAAAAAGATGTGTGGTGGTTTCCTGATCAGCGAGGACTTCGTGCTGACAGCTGCTCACTGCTGGGGAAGGTGAGAAGCAGCAAACAGCCCAGACTCACCTGGGAACACCCTACAGGGAACCCCACATTCTTCCCAAGGTGCTATCTGGGCTCCTCATAACCAAGCGGCCAGAGCTCTGAGATAGTGAGAAAGAGGGCAGCTAATTTTGTAAGGAGAGGAGCAGGTCAGTGCCAGAAGCATTGCTGAAGAAATAGGGCCTACGCTGCCCAGCTGTGCCATATTTAGCTGGGAGTCAAAATGCAAACAAAATCAACTCTTTGTGGCTTTTTTGGGGTGGGGGTTGGGGCTAGGTAACTCATCCCTGAGAACCACTGGTGCAGTTACTAATGATTCTAGCACTCTACTTGGGCTGCAAGAAGCAGAGGGCACAGTGAGCTCAGACCCAGGCCTCCTGTCTCCTCCATCTTCCCTCAGCTACAGTCCTGCCCGGATCCTTCTATCACCTGTTCTTCCCAGCTTCTGGGCTACAGCTTCCATGACTTTCCCTGCCCTGCTCTGCTCTCTGTATCCTTTGCTGTCCAGTCAATTACAATTCAGTAGTGGCCCTATAGGACAGAGTAGAACTGTCCCAATAGGGCTGCCAAGGAATGGCTGGTGCATTCGAACTGCTGACCTTTTGGTTAGCATCCAGGACTCCCTACTCTCTGTGCAGGAACATAAATGTCACCCTGGGGGCCCACAACATCAAGGAGCAGGAAAAGACCCAACAGCACATCCCTGTGAGAAAAGCCATCCGCCACCCAGACTATAATGAGAGGACTATTTCCAACGATATCATGCTACTACAGGTGAGGCACACACCTCTGCTACTCCTTGCTCCCCTGGGTCCAGGAAGTTTCTCCTCCCACCATGACCCCTGCCCTTCTTACCTTCCTACCCTGGCCTACTTGACTAGTTCCAGGGCCTTGGAGAAGGAGCAAGATGGTGCAACCTGTCAGAGTCTCCAGGCCCAGCAGGCTATTGCTGACTGGGACTTTCTTGTTTCTCCCCGTCAGCTGAAAACAAAGGCCCAACGGACGGCGGCTGTGCGCCCGATCCCCCTGCCCAGGAAAAAGGCCCAGGTGAGGCCAGGACAGGTGTGCAGTGTGGCTGGCTGGGGCAAGGTGGGCAGAACGAGCCAGTACCCAGCCACGCTGCAAGAGGTGGCACTGACTGTGCAAAAGGACCAGATGTGCAAGTCCAACTTCTCCAACTATTACAACAGTACGTCTGAAATGTGTGTGGGGGACCCGAAGAAGATGATGTCTTCCTTTCAGGTGGGTTTAGCATCTGCCTAGCCTAGTTCTGGGGAGAAGGATGTTCAGGGGAAGAGCTGGGACCTGGAGACCCAAGCAGTGGGGGACTCCTTCACCCACTAGGCTATGACCTTTTTTTCCTGGGAAGAGAGAAGGACAGCAGCCAAGCTGGGGAGTCACTAGGGCCTCTGCTGGCCTACCAATGGTGAAGGATGAATTTATAACTCTCTGCCCCACTCCAAAGCTCTCTGGGTGGCACAAACAGTTTGCATTCAGCTACTAACCTAGAGGTTGGCAGTTCAAATCATGCAGAGAGGTGTCATGTAAAAATTATAGCCAAGAAAAACCCTGTGGAGCAATTCTACTCTGTAACACATGGGGTGGCGATGAGTTGGAATTGACATGACAGGAACGGTTTTATTTATTTATTTATTTTTGGGGGGTGGCTTTTGCCCTATGTCAGGGCACACATACTAGAAAATAGTGCTCCCTCCACATGGAGTAATTTAAAACAGGCAAAAACTCAAGAGCTGACACCCACCTTGGCTAATGGATCGTCCTCCATGATGGCTTCAGCTGCACTTGCCTGCCTCTGTTTCCATGAGAAGTAGTCTGGAACGAAAGGTCCCACAGGCCCTTATAGGGAGAGGATCCTGGACCTGGGGGAGGAAGGGAGACTGAAACCTTGGGTGAAATGAAGCCACAACAATATCCAGGGTTGGAGCTTGGCTGCTGAGGCTGCCCAGAGGCTGCCTGCCCTCTCTTCTTACACTGTGCATGGCAGCTTCTCCCAGAGTGTGGAGCTCGCCTGGGCAGCAGGATCAGGAGGAGGCCAAGTTCAGTCCTCTCCTTCTCCATTTCCAGGGAGACTCTGGGGGTCCTCTTGTGTGCAACAGTGTGGCCCAGGGCATTGTCTCCTATGGATCAAAGGAAGGGAAGCCTCCACGGGTTTTCACCAAAGTCTCAAGTTTCCTGCCCTGGATAAAGGAAACCATGAAACGCCTGCAACTGCAGGAATCAGACTGAGCCCCTCTGTGACTGACCATCTTCTCTGGAGGGCCAGCACCTTAATAAATGTGTCCTAGCTGAAAAGGAAGGGCTGATGTCTTGTTTTTTCATTGCCCTTCTTTCACAGGTACCTACTCTGGGCTAGGCAGGCCAAGGACATAATTCTGCTCTGTGTCCTGCTTCCCCTCTTCCCCACCACATCCACAAATCCCCATGCAAAGTAGCTACTCAGCTCCTTCTTGCCCACTCCTGTTTCTCCAGGGCCTGCCCTTCTACAGGGTTGATGCTGAGCACCCTCGGAAGGAAGCATAAATTTCTCTGGTCCTGAGCTTGGGTACATTTCTTTCCTCCCTCGCCTGTGCTATGTGGCAGAGAGGAAGGGGATGCCTGATGGGTTCTGGAGGTCAAACAGGCATAGCCTGGGGTGCAGGGAAGAGCAAGAGTAGGACATTTCTCTCCCACATCCAGAAAAGCTGGCAGTTTTCGAGGGAAGGGTCCTTGAGAAGCTCCTCATTCTCTCTAAGCTTAATTTCCTTCCTTCTCTTCTCTGCCTTGCTTTGAGCTCAGTGCCCAACCCAGCCTCTAGCCTGCTGGCCACCCTTTCTCCTCCATCCCCACTTCTTGCTGAGAGTTCCCAGAATCCACCAACTCCTTTCCACTCCAGGTGACACTGATCTGAGCTGGCTCCTTCCTCATCTCCCCACCTAGGACACGCAGAGCCCTGTGTGGTTCCAGCAGGACCTCACCATTGGGCTAGCAGCCCAGCTCACACACTAACAAAGAAAGTCCTTGGAGGGGCTGGCACCAAGCAGGGCCCTAGGAAGACAGGACTTGTAGGGTCACTCTAGAACCATTGGCCTCAACTGTCACATGGGCAGGACAAACTCAACCTTCCATTCAGCTCAACATCAAACTCAGTGCCTCCCATAAGCTCAGGGTGCACTGGCCACCTGGTCACTCAGTAGCCTGAGTTCCTTTTAGCCTGTCTCTCTTGATCACTACTGGCCTCTAGGCTGAAACTCTCTGGCGATAGCATGGGCTATGTCAGCCTTATGAATTAGAAAGTGCTCCTCTCTGCAGTAGTACAAGAAAGCACAGTTTTTACCACCAATTAACAAAAAAATACACGTTGAGCACCTACTGAGTGCCAGACGTTGGAGTGAAAGTAACAGGTCTATCATTTGCAGCCAAATGAAACTGACTGTGTTGAGGACATTCACTGGAATTATCTACTGCCTCTCCCTTCCCCAGATGAGTCCGCATAGCCTAGATCAATGTGGGAAGTCCACAGGAATAAAAGTAACTTCCATTTTATCTTTCATTTCTGGTTACAGTTGACATGAATTATCACACGTGACCCAAGAGCAACAGTCTATGGATTTGGAAATGACTGTGGTTTCTAGACATGACGTTTCCAAACTGTGTTTACTGAAGCAACTTCACCTAGAGGAGAGGGCAGGCATGGATATAATTGTACAGATTCAAATTATAGGAAAAAAAAAATTATGTATTTGCCTGAAAGCATTAGAGTCTGATTCTAAACACCCATCCTATTGGACTGGTCAGCAACATAATTCCAGTCATTACTGCAAGCTATTGCCTATTCAGAATCAAATTAGAATCAGGGGGGCCTATATGGTCTGGAAAAGAGGAGAATACTTATCTTTAGGCCATCATGGTTGCTGGTATATCCAAAGTTTCCAAGAACTCCTTGACTGCTCAGTGCTAGAAGTTCTTGGCTTGGGAGCCAGACACAGAGTATGTGAAGTTTTGCTGAATATGAGTCTCCCTGTGTTTGAGGCTCCATTTGCCAGACACACCCAGCAGCCATCTCCTCTGCAGTCTTGCCACTAATATGGAGCACTGCCTGGGAGCTGAGTATAAGTTTCAGCCCTGAGTCAATGCCTCCCTGCTACCAACACAAGCAACATTGTGCTCATTTGTGACAAGAAGTAAATATGTTTCTCTGGGATCGTGTAACCCTAAAAGGGCATACCCTCCCACACCTTGTTGCCCACAAAGTATGCTGCAATGCAAACTCTTAATGATCTTGGACACTTTTAAAAGGAAAGAGCACTGGATGTCACACAGCTTCTGATTTGGGGATGAAAAATATCCTGTATCTAAGACATAACAGGAGCCCTGGTGGCACAGTGGTTAAGAGCTCGGCTGCTAAGAAAAAAGTCAGCAGTTCAAATCCACCAGTGGCTTCTTGGAAGCCTTGTGGAGTAGTTCTACCCTGTCCTATAGGATTGCAGTGAGTTGGAATTGACTGGATAGCAACGGGTTTTCAGGAGTATTTTAAAAAATAAGTTACATTTAAATAGGTTTTACACAATTTTGGTCAAGTTGTTCCTTGTTGTTATTGTAACAGATTTTCTTTTTAACATTTTCAAACTGGTTGTTGTTTGTATATGTGGAGAATATTAATTTTATTTTAATTTTTAAATAAAATTTTAAAAAGCTGTAAGTACAGTACAAGGAAAAATTTTTTCCCAAACTGTTTGAAATGATGCTCCATTTCTTCCTGAATACTTCACTGTTTAATTCCTAAAAACAAAGACACTGTGTTACATAAACACAGCACAATCATCAAACTTAGGAAATTAACATCAATGCCATCAATGTCATTACTACCACCTGATTTTCTGATAAACCTGGATCCCTTGAATTTTAATATTTTTATTTATTTGATTAATCCCCCAGAGACTTATATAACAGATCTCCCACCACCAACATCCTCTTTCCTTTAAGTGGGTCCTCTTCATCCCGCATCCAGGCTCCGATATCCCATATTATGCAGTCCCTCCATGCTGATGCCTGCCTCACTCTACACAACCTTGGCAGGCTCTGAAATATTGCATCACACTTCCCTCTCTGTGGAGGCCCTTGTCACCCTACTTGAGCTTTAATACCAGGTGCTAGGCTAGCTATTTGCATGAATATCCTTGTTACCATACTTGGACTTCCACTCCTTGTGCTCGGTTTTTCACCTGCAGGGTTGCCCTCCTCTCCTCACATGTATCCTGATACTCCATGCCAGGTTGCACAGGGCAGGTTGTCAGAGCCTCTGTGGGGTGAGGAGAATGCCCACATGTGAAGGGAGGCCTGGCATGGCCACCTTCCTCATCCTTATTAGGCTCTGCACCCTACTCTGAATCCCCTTGGCTCTCCACCCTCCCAGATTCTCTGTTGACGGTGTGCTTTGTTTCTTTAACTAAGGTGCTGTTGCTTTTAAAGAGAATTGGGAGCCAAGATAATTATAACCAACAATATTTTCAAGTCTATGACTCTGTTCTTTTTTTCCATTATGGGGACTCGTCAGGATAATTTGTTTAGCAAATGCTATAGGTATATCAGAAATGTAGTTCTCTGAACTGTGGTCTGAGAATATTACTTTGGCTCTGTGGTATCCTTTTCCACCTCACATGGCACTGGAAATCCGCTAAACAGAATACTTTTTGGAAGAACCAACCCTTTTCCATTCTCAGAACAAAACAGACCCCAACCTATCCAAAGGCTCAGAACAAGGCTTAGACCTATCAATGGTTTCAACTCCCCTGACCAGCTCTATATACACCTATGGCCGTGTGGCAGATTACATCTTCCTAACAATTGCCATGGTGTATCTCCCATTCCAAGGGCTTTTCTTACGAGATGACTTCAATAATCCCTCCACTGAGAGATGGGGTCTACCTTCCTTTCTTTTTAATCAGGGGGCAGTGGGCTTTTGATTGTTCCAAGCTATGGAGAATGGTAGAATGGACACTATATGACTTCAGAGGCTAGAATAAAAAAGTGGACACAGCTTCTCCCTGGCTTGATTTTTGTGGGATGCTCACTGTAGGAAACCAAACACTATGTGGTGAAGACTGAACAATCCCATGCAGTGTGACAACATGGAGAGGCCCATGTGGAGAGCAACTGAGATCTCCACCAATAGCCAGAGTCAACTGCTGGACAAGCGAGTGACTGAGCCTTCAGATGATTCTAACCTCCAGCCTTCAAGCCTCTCCTGCTGACACCAACGGTAGCGGAGACAAGCTTCCCCACACTGAACCCTTCCCAAACTATACATCCATGGGCAAAACAAATACTACTGTTGTTTTAATTCACTAGGTTCTTTAGTAACTGGAACAATTGCATCCTCATCATGACTTTCACAATATTCTGTCCATCTCTCAACCATGCCTTCACTGTACACTCTTAATTACTGATGCCCCTGTCTCCTCCACCAGAGGAAACCTCATCTTCACTGTCCCTGAATCTGACACAGAAAGGGCCCCACTATGCAAATCATCCTGTTGGTCTTGCAACATCTCTAACGCCTTGGTTTCCTGTTTTCTGTTGGTGTAGTTATCACTGAGTCAAGAGCTATGACTGGCTATTTGGTGACTGATAAGTTCTTACTCAACCTGGGCCAGAAGACTCAGTCAGAGAGTGGTGGGAGATATCCAGAGATGGCCTTGTATGGTAAAGCAGCCCCATACACCACAGGAAAACACGGGGTATTAAAAGATAACGAGAAGGAAGTGCCAGCAGCTCTGACCTGAGAAACCATCCTGGGAATATGTGGCTATTCCTGCTACTGTTGGCTTTTCTTCTGCCCTCCAGGAATAAGGCAGGTGAGTGACAATCCCTACCCTAAGAGGCATAGCCCCACCTCACATTGGCATAGCCCTCTTGTTACACTCATGCATCCTGGCCCTGATCCATCCCCAGGAACTTTCTGAACTCCAGGTCCAATCTCATACAAAGACCAAAAAAATTGAAGCTAGATGGATGTCAGTAGGGATGGCAGGTCAGAAGGCTGTTTTCCATAAGGGTCAATGGTACTACCCCATCCTCAGGCCCTAACCTTGTCATCTGGAAAGTAAGTTCCTTTATAAAGGCATCCAGAAGAAGGTTGAAAGCTGGGAATGACAAATAATTTAATTCCCCAGGAAAGGGCAACTTGGAAAAGGGGGATGTTTTCTATAATCAGTGTAAGACTCACCAACTTTCTAACTCAATATCTTAAAATCTACACTCGGACTCTGCCCTCTTCTACAAGCTTTATCATTCAGTGCTGCCCGGGAAAGAAGACCAGGACCCAGCTGATCGCAGAGTTAGTGAAATCTTGGTCCCCTTAACACTTATTTTTGCCTTGGCTCAGCCTCAAGTCCTTCCCCTGGTAATTTTTCAGTCACAGATGGGTACAATGGCTTTGACAGGCCACCTATTATGTATCAGGCCCTGGCAGATAAAAATCATCTTGAGCTCAGGATCAGAATATTACAAACCAGCAGCACTTCTGTGGGGCTCGGGGAAAAAAGAGGGGCCAGAGGACCCAGGGAACTTCAGGTAGAGGATTTTCCAGTATCCACTAGGACTTAACTGCTTGTTCCAAACACAAATCCTGCCCATCAATATACATGTGTGAAGCAGAAAATGAACAAGGACTGTCCTTCTCATTGTTAGAGGGGGAATCTGAGTCCTGTGGGTCACTGAAAGCCAGAAATGCTGCACAAAAAGCCCCACAGATCCACTTCTTGGTTGCTGATGGCTACTGTAGCCCCTGTTATATACACCCTAATCCAACTCCTTCTCTCCTTTACCCCAGTCTCCCCATTTCATTCTTTCTGTAACCATAAGACAGATATACACCCTGGGCTCGATGAGCATACCAGACAGGGTAGAATTTTTATTTCAGGGGAGATCATTGGGGGCCATGAAGCCAAGCCTCACTCTCGTCCCTACATGGCGTTTCTTCGGATCCAGACTCCAGAGACAAAAACATGTGGGGGCTTCCTTGTGCAGAAAGACTTTGTGATGACAGCAGCTCACTGCTGGGGAAAGTGAGTATCAGTGCATGGATCCCCATCCTTCTCTAGACACCTTATGTGGAATCCACTCCTCAAGGATTGCAGACCTGGGTCACTTAGTAACACAAAGGGGCTCTTCCAAGGAACCACCTGAAAACAGGGATGAGAGAAATAAAACAGGACAGGTAAGTTCTGGGGAGAGAGAGGCAGGTAAATGCAAGTGGCCTGATGAGCAGAGAAGGAACAAGCTGACCAAAGGCAGCATGGGAGGAGATCAAGGTTGTACCCTGGGGCCCAGAGTGCAAATTTGAGAAAATCACAGTTTTGCATGGAGATAGCCAAACCCTGTGCATGACTGAGTGCCCCACATCTGTTTCAAGAACTGCTATCCATCTTGGGCTGCCAAGAAGCAGAGGACACAGAGTCACCCAGCCCATAGGGCCTCCAACCACTGAACTCCCTCAGGTGCAGTCTTGCCCTGTCCCAGCGGTCCTCTGCTCTTCCCAGCTCCCAGGTTGTAGCTCTTGTCACTCCCCACCTTTCCCCCAACTCTGTTCTCTGTGCAGCTCAATAAATGTCATCCTGGGAGCCCACAACATCAAAGAGAAGGAAAAGACCCAACAGCACATCCCCGTGAGAAGAGCCATCCCCTACAAAACCTACAATGAGAAGACTTATTCCAATGACATCATGTTACTGCAGGTATGGCACAGGGTTCCACTGGCTCTTGTATATGTATTTTAACCCAGGGATTTTTGCATCACCATGACTCCTTCCCTTTCCTGTTTCCCAATATGACCTCTTCATTTGTCCCAGAGCCATGAAAGGAAGAAGTGTGGCTCCATGATTGTGTTTAGAATTCCTTCCCTCTCCCCTCCAGCTGGAGAGAAAAGCCCACTTGAGTATGGTGGTGAGCATCCTCAGTCTACCCCAGAAGAGAGTGTGGGTGAACCCAGGGCAGGTGTGCAGTGTGGCTGGCTGGGGGTTCATCAAAGTGAACAAGACCACAGTCAAACTGCATGAGGTAGAGCTTGAAGTCCAAAAGGATGAAAAATGCATCTCTCATTACAAAAACCTTTACAACAATGCCACCCAGATTTGTGTGGGGGACCCGAAAAAGAGCAAGTCTCCTTTTAAGGTAGGATCACCAGCATCTTCATGCCCAGCCTTGGGCACAGGGGAGCTTTGAAGATTTGTAGTAATAGGAACAGGTTACATACCCAGGTGCTCAGCCTTTCCATCAACCCAATCTCTGGGCCTTTCTCCCTGGAGGAAATAGGAAGTGGACTCTCACATAGCCACTTTGTGGCCGAAGTGTTTCTGGGAGAGGAGGGGAGGCCAGGGAAGGAATTGGTTGACTGGGGAGAATTGTCAGGGACTGAGGGAGGTCCAGAGGTAGGTCCTGCTCCTGCTCTCACACACACAGGCCCAGGACAGAGACCACCCATCCTAGAATGACGGGAGGACAGGACCAGGAGGAGATCCAACACAGTCCTTTTTCCTCTTCTTTCACAGGGGGATTCTGGGGGTCCTCTCATATGTAACAATGTGGCCCAGGGCATCGTCTCCTTTGGAAATAGAGAGGGGAAACCTCCACAAGTCTACACCAGGATCTCGAGCTATCTGAGCTGGATAAAAAAAACAATGAGAGACTTCAAACTGCAGGGAACAGACTAAGGTGCCTCTAGGGTTGGTCTGTCCATCTTCTCTGGAGCAGAGCTACATGGGATGGGAGAAAAGAGAAAGAGGGACAGGAAAGTGGTGTGGGGGCTGACAGGGCCTTAATAAACTTCATCTCTAGAGTAACATAATTGATTCTTTATTTATATATTGAACAGCATGCAATAGGTGACAACTGTGTGTCCATCAGCCATCTGTTCACATTTATATACTTTCCCCTTCAGCATACCCCCTTCCCACCTCTAGAATAAAAAAAGTAATGCTGTGTTAATACCCAACTCC
The DNA here is from genome assembly GCF_030014295.1 of Loxodonta africana. Classification (NCBI taxonomy): domain Eukaryota; kingdom Metazoa; phylum Chordata; class Mammalia; order Proboscidea; family Elephantidae; genus Loxodonta; species Loxodonta africana. The sequence continues at coordinate 36,358,640 of NC_087351.1, forward strand.
TCTCAAATGCACCTTCCCAGGGCCTGGTCTCCCTGCCAGGCTGAGTCTAAGCTCCTCCAGTAAAAGGCAGACACTGCCTCTGGAAAAGATGGCCCTCTCTAGACAAACCTCTTATCTTGTTCATATCGCCTCTTACCTCATTCCACCCTGCACACCTCTGTCCCACCCATCTCCCAGTACCAGTTGGCAAAAAAGGAAAAGTATCCAGATTTGAAAAGGGGATCACCTTAAAGGACCCAGTAGAGGTAGAGGGCCACTTCCCTACCCTATGGGCGGGGAAACAGGTGAAGGCATTTAGAAAGGTATAGCTCTCTCAGTGTGAGGCATTGGTGCTTCAGTAGTAGAACTCTTACCTTTCATGCAGGAGACTTTTGTTTGACTTCCAGCAAAAGCACAGCCACCAACCATCTGTAGACCACCACCCGTCTGTAAAGGGAGGCTTGCATGTTGCTATGATGCTGAACAGATGCCAACAGAGCCTCTGGACTAAGACATACTGGAAGAAAGGCCTGGCAATCTACTCCTAAAAATCAGCCAATGAAAACTTTATGGATCGCAATGGTCTGATCAGCAGCTGATCCTGGAGATGGCAACTAATCGTAGGGTTGCCATGAGCCAAGGCTGACACGGCAGCTAACAATAACAACAATAACACATTATGCAGGGCTGCCTCCCCACATATGAACAGCTGGCAGAATGAAAGCTGAAATTTCTTAGAAGCTGAAAGTTCCAGGAAGGCCCTTCAGTACCCTTAGGCCCCGCTGAGGTGCCTGTCTCAGCCCTGTCTTGGGCCCAAAGCCCAGTGCAGACTCTGGTCTCCAGGTGGCCCATCCTCGTGTAGCCCTGAGTGACCAGCAAGGTACTCTTTCATCTTGGTCTGGGCCAGCCTCTCCTTCACCTCCACAGTTCAGACTCCCAGAGTCCTGTGAAGTCCCAGCAGGCATTCTTCTCTGTGCTATTCCTCTCAGGTAGATTTGGGCTGCAAGCCCATCTTCTGCTTTGTCCATGGGGGACAGGAAAGGCAAGATGTGTCTCCAGATCTCAAGGCTATACTTTTCACCTGGGCAAGGTATGTCAGCCCTTCTCATCCAGACAGTGCCCTTCTTGGGCTCAGAGTCGAGCAACTGATAGGTCCTTTAGCAGCCTGAGCCCCCTGGGCTATAACAACCTCTTAAGTAAGACAGGCCTTCTCTTCATAGCTGGATTAGAAAGCACCATTTTTTCCATCAATCAGTACATCAATACTCACTGGGCAACTACTATGCACAAGGCACTGGGGATACAGCAAAACCTCACCGTCATCACAGAATTGATGTAGCTTCATCTGATTTACCCACATCCCTTTCCTGGGGTAAGTTGCTAGGCCTGAGTCTGGGTTTAAACTCCACAAGAATGAAAATCATATTGTTTTGAAAATAAGACTATGCATTTGAATTGTATTTAAGTTACGTGCTAGAGTTTTTGTGTGCATGATCACATTAGGCCTGAAAACTGTTGGTTATGGGGTTTAGAATGATTTAGAGATTTTCTAATCCTGTTCAGGCTCAGGGAAGCTACCATCTAAGAGAGAGGGTGGAAGGCGGTATGGATGCGCAACTTGAACAGGCCTGCCATTATTATATTTTCATGCAATGGATATGAACCTTGGAACACAAACTCAGATATTAAAAACTTACCACTTTTTCCCTAAATATAACTGGGTCAGATTCTAAGCCTGGACTGGTTTGAAATTGAATTCCAGTCATTACTGAGGCCTGCCCAAAGTAGTACCTGAAAAATGGAGGAAAGTCCTGGATTTTTCAGGCCATTATGCTCAATTTCTCACTAGACCGCCCTGGGCCCTACCAACCTCACCAGGCATAACCAGAGACACAGGCCCTCAGAGGCCTGTCCACAGTGTGGGCACTGCTACAGAGCTAAGCATGGGCTTCAGGGATGAGTTAACACTTCCCTCTCACTGCCCCAGCACATACATCCCATTATACTTCTTTAACATTGGAGAAGTATTTCTCTCTGTGATCCTGTTATCCTCAAAGAGCTTCCTTTTCATCTCTTTATCCTTAAAAGTGCTCTAAAGCATAATCCCTTGAACATTTAACCAATAAAAGAAAAGGACCTGGCATCATACAGCTTCTGGTTCTGATCCTAAAAATAAATTGATGAGGCATAAAAATAATAACATGGTTTTCAGCATGAAAAAAAGAATATGCAGAGAGTAAAAGGTTAAAATTATGTATTTCAAAAGGTGACAAACTTAATACCTACATTTTTGGCTTAGATGTTGCCTTTATTTAGAGGAATGTAGTATGTGGCTAAAAAGTTTGAAAAAAAGTGTTGTAGGCCTACATCCTCCTTTAATGAAAGAGAAAACTGAAGCCCAGAAAGGAGGAACGCCCACCGTATGTCACAGGGCCAGTTACCATCGTGCCAGGGCTGGAGTTCAGACTTCCCAACAGCCAAGACAACTAAAAGAGTTGGACACCTACAAGGTCATTGACATTGATCCCATGATGACTTTCCAGCCTTCCATCCAAAGGGCTTTCTAGCCTCTGCTCAGACAACTCCTGGAGAGGAAGCTTCCAGGCTCACCATCACCCACTTTCTGACAACTCTGCTTTTCATGAGCTGATGTCTGCTTCCACCATTTCCAAGAGTTCAATGATGAAAAGTTTGCAGCTTGTCAAGGTTCCACTCCCCTAACCATATATGACCTTGGGTAAGCTACTTGATGTGTCTGAGCCTGGTTTCTCATCTGTAAGATGACAAGTTGTTAATGACACCATCACAAATTATGGGGAATAAATAAGGTGACATGTAAAACACCTTGCATATCCTTTGAACAGAGTAACATGTATACAGCCCTGTTGCTCAGTCTCCTGGAAAGAGATCATTTTTGTGGTATTTACTATGAAAATTTAAATCACACTTAGAAGTTAAAAGACGAGTACAATGAACATGTGTTTGCCCACCACCTAGATTCAACAATTGTACTATTGTCGTAGTATGTGTGTATATATATCATATATATACACACACACACTCTGTACGCATAAGTGTACATTATATGGCTGTATATATACATATATATGCATACATATGTATATATATGTATGCATATATATGTATATATACTTTGTATGTGTATGTTTATATATATGCATACACACTCACAAAATTGTATACTCCAAAGATTGTTTTGAATCAAACCCTCTGCTGAGATCATCTAGAAAAGTTGAAATTCTGTATATACTTTTTGAGGTACTGTATTTTATCACTAAACATAAAACATTATAAGCATTTCCCAATGTTTTTTTTTTATTAAGTATACATTACTAAACAACATTTATTGTTTTATTCATATGTATTAAAAATTAAGCAAACTAACTAAATAAATAAATGAAATGACCAGTAACAATCTACCATTAAAATTTTGGTGTGTTTTTCAGATTTTTCCCATGAAAAGAAACCCTGGTGGCATAGTGGTTAAGTGCTATGGCTGCTAACCAAAAGGTTGGCAGTTTGTATCCACCAGGCACTCCTTGGAAACTCTATAGGGCAGTTCTACCCTGTCTTATCGGGTTGCTATGAGTTGAAATAGGTTCTACGGCAACAGACTTGATTTGGTTTTTATTCCTATGAAAATAATATTTTTACAATTAAAATGGAATTCTGCAATGTAAAAGATAGCAAACTTATTTTTTAGCTAATATTATATAAGAAACATTATTCCCCACCAGGGATTTTTTCACTTATGGGATTTTTAAAATAAATGTAAGTATTAGAACTGTTTCAGGTTTACCCAAAAAAAAAAAAAAAAAATTGTGAACACAATTCTAAGAGAGTTCCCATACATACCACACCCAGTTTCCCCAGATACATATTTTTAATTTTATTTATTGTTGTTGTTGAGAATGTACACAGTAAAGCATATACCAACAATTTCTACATATCCAATTCAGTGACATTGATTACATTCTTTGAGTTGTGTAGCCATTCTCACCCTCCTTTTCTGAGTTGTTCCTTCCCCATTAACATAAACTCACTTGCTCCCTAAGGTTCCTATTTAAGCTTTCAAGTTGCTGTTGTCAATTTGATCCCGTATAGATAGTTCTTAAAAGAGCATAATGCTCAAGGCAGACATTTTTTATTACTTAAACTAAGCTATTGTTTGGTTTTAAGAAGACTTTAGAGGATAATTTTGGTTCAAAGTTTAAAGGTTATCTTAGGGAAACATTTCAGGGGTTCATCCAGTCTTAATGGCTCCAGAAAGCCTGGAGTCCATGAGGATTTGAAATTCTGTTCTGCATTTTTCACCTTTTGATCAGGATTCCTTTGTAGAATCTGTGATCATTAAGGTTGTGTGTCAACTTTGCTGCGCTATAATTCTCAGTGGTTTGGCAGTTATATTGTAGTTTGGAGGTCATATGATGATATGATCACTTCTGTGATTAGATTCAATATAATGTGATCACCCCCATGTTAGAATCTGCTGTGAGTAGCCAATCAGTTGAAAGGAAGTTTCCTTGGGGGTGTGGCCTGCATCAAATATAAGTGGACTTTCTGGCAAAGCTCGAGGACTTTTGCTCACTCTGGATACTGCAGCTGGCTCTTGTTTGTCTGACCTCTTGTTCTTGGGACTTGAACTAGCAGCTTACTTGCCATCTTGCCTGTTGATCTTGGGATTCATTGGTCTTTGCAGCCTGTGAGCAAGAGCCCTGCTGTCTGACCTGCTGATCTTGGGTTTGCCAGTCTCTGTGGCTACCTCAATCAGGAGAAGCACTAAACACATTATTAAGCCAATGAACTGGGATGTCCCATGAAACCATGACCCTAAACCTCCAAATCAAGGAACCAAATCCCATCAAGTGTTTTGTACATAAGCAACCTCAGCAGCTACTCTTTTTTTTTGTCATTGTTGTAAATATACCTATCACACAACTTTTGCCAATTCAACTTTTTACAGGTGTACAACTTCTTAACACAAATTACAATAATTGGCTGTGCAACCATACCCTTAATCAGTAAGGCATTTCCATACTGTTAGCCACCCTCTCTTACCCTCTCCCTCTCACACTTACTAATCTCTAATAAACTTTAGTCTCTATACATTTGCCTTTTCCTGTCTTTTTATATAAGTAAGGCCATATAATACTTGTACATTTTGTTTGTGACTGACTTAGTTCACTCAGCATAACGTCTACAAGCTCCATACATACTGTAGCATTATCAAGACTTTGTTTCTCCTACTGGCTGAGTAGTATTCCATTGTATGTATGTACCATATTTTGTTTATCCATTCATCTGTTGATGGGGATTTAGTTTGTTTCTACCTTTCAGCTATTGCGAGTAGTGCTGCAATGAACACTGGTGTACAAGTCTTTGTCTGAGTCTCTGTTTTCAAGTCTTTGGGGTATATATCTAGGAATGGAATTTCTGGGTAATATGGTAGTTCTATTTTTAGCTTTTTGAGGAACTGCCACACTGTTTTCCACAAGGGCTCTATCATTTTGCATTCCCATCAGCAACAGATAAGGATTCGAATTTCCCCACATCTTCACCAACATTTGTTATTTTCTGATTTTTTTTATTATTATCTTAACCATCCTAGCAGAAGTGTAATGTTATCTCATTGTAGTTTGGATTTGCATCTCTGATGGATAATGACATTGAGCATCTTTTCATGTGTTTGGTGGCCATTTGAATGTGCTCTTTGGTGAAATGTTTATCCAAATCCTTTGCTCAGAATACTACATTACATTTGGTCTTCTGTCTCCTTAGGTTCCTCTTGGCTGTGACAGTTTCTTAGACTATCCTTGTTTCTACTGACCTTGACAGTTTTGAAGAATACTCGTCAGGTATTTTGTAAAATGTCCCTCTATTGGGATTTGTCTGATGTTTTTCTTATCGTTTGACTGGAGTTATGGGTTTTAGGGAGGAAGGCCCCAAATGTGTAAAGTGCCATTTTCATCATGTTACATCAGGCATATATACTATCAATATGGCTTATCACTGTTGATGTTGACCTTGATCACCTGACTGAGGTGGTGCTTATCAAGTTTCTCTGCTGCAAAGTTTTTCATTTTATTTTTTATTTCTCTCTTTCCAAACTGTACACTGCTGTGCTCTGTGATGAAGACTGCATTACGCAAATTCTTTTCTCCAGCAATTCCCTGCTGGGCCAAGCCACTGAGAGGCACAGGTGAATGAGGGCACCCACCCTACCTTCCCACCCCCACCCCGATGGCTCCAGCCCACCCGGCATGTCACCAATTCTGCCCTGTGACTGGGCGCTCTGATAACACTGCCTACTCCCTTCATCCCTCCTGCTAGGGGTGACTGTGCCTCCCTGCTGGGTTGTTTCACTTTTACTTTTTGGCGCAGTGAATACTGAGTCCTGGAATTTTGTTCAAAATTGTGGAATAAAGGAAGTAGAACCTTTTTAGTTCAATCACCAAGAGATGTAGGCTTCTGTGGTTCCAGCAACTGTGGAACTGCCACAGCCTCAGCAGCCTCCACTTTCTTCTTTATTCTTGTTTTCTGTTTGCAGCTTAGCAGCAGTGGGTACAAATGTGGTAGCAGCACTGTTCTCACCTAATCTAAGCCAGAGAACTTCAACAAACCACCTTGTATGATGACACCCAACCAAACCGGAGGAGCACAAGCCTGTGTGTGGAGTCTGAGGTTACTGAGCCTGCCCCTCTTTGTTGCCCTCCAGATATTTTATGTCGAGGAGGAGGAAGACACCAGCAGCTCTAACCTGGGTGGCCTTCCTGGGAAGATGCAGCTGCTCCCACTCCTGCTGGCCTTTCTCCTGCCCCGTGGAGCTGGAGCAGGTGAGTGACCCTCCCCATCCCAGGATCCTGAGACCATCTGATGAAATCCCCTGTACTCCTGGCCCTTCTGCTCAGTGCTCATCAGGAATTTCCCTCAGTCTGACCAATGAGCTTTCTGAACAGCAGCTTTCATCCTAAGCCCAAACTAACCAGCCTGATGCTGGATAGACACTTGGCAAGCATGGCAAGAAGAAAGGTTTAGTAGGTATTAGCCTCTCCTCAGCTTTTCCTTAGCATTGGTAAAGTGGGCTCTTCTTAGAAAGGCATTTGGCAGGGATATTAAGATAAGTAATTAAAATCCCTTACTCCATCCCAGGAAAAGGCAGCTCAGACACACAGGGCTGCAGTAAAAAAAAAGCCAAACCAAACCCGTTGTGATCGAGTTGATTTCTACTCATAGCGACCCTATAGGACAGAGTAGACATGACCCATATGGTTTCCAAGGAGTGCCTGGTGGATTTGGACCGCCAACCTTTTGGTTAGCAGCCACGTGGCTCTTAGCCACTGTGGCACCAGTGTTTCCAGGGCTGTAGTAGTAGGTGTTAAACTATTTCTCCCTTCTTCAGTTGAGTTGTTCACTCTTGCCCAGGAAAGAAGGTCAGTTTACAATTGATTTCAGGAGCACAACTGATCTCAAAGATCTCATATTGTCTGGACTCCTTTGCAACCCACTATCAGTCAGCTTCTCTACCTCCCCTGCCTTCCCAGCCCTTGGCCACTCCACTGCCTTTGCAGCCCACTCCCCAACATCTCCTTGGCCTTGAATCCTACCAGCACCACACATACCAAACCTCATCCAAAGGCTAATTGGGAACCATTCATGCATGCAGCCAAAAATAGATTTACTGACCAGCTAGGATGTGTTAGGCACTGTGGGACATGAGAAGTTTTGAAAATCCAACTCTATAAACTCATGGATAGGTTACCAGAAAATGACACCAACTTGGACATTAGCAGAGGCTCAGAGGTATCAGGAAACTCACTAAAAAGAAGGAATTGGGGAACTCCTATTCAGGATTTTCTGGGGCTCCGCTATCTTGAAGACAGGCCCTGTCCCCTCCACTCATGTGCCTAAATTAGGAAGTAGACAACAAGTCTTGTCCCCTTTCTAAGAGGGGCCATCTGAAGCTTGAGAGTGAGGAAAGGTCACTCTGCCAGTAAGGAGTGCTGCTTGTAGAACCCAGGAGGACTCATCCCAGCGTCTGCAGAGCACTGTCAACCTCGTCAGTCACCATGTAGGAAGCCTACACTCCTCACCACAGCCACCCCCAGTCACCCTATCTTCCAGGCTTTTCTTTCAGGGGAGATCATCGGGGGCCAGGAAGCCAAGCTCCACTCTCGCCCCTGCATGGTGTTTCTACAGTTTCTGCAACAGGGGCGCCAGAAGAGGTGCGGTGGTGTCCTGGTGTGAGAGGACTTTGTCCTGACGGCGGCTCACTGCTGTGGGAGGTGAGGAGCAGCAACCATCCCATACCTCCCGAGACCCCAGCAGGGACCTCTTTCCCCAGAACTGTAGCTCAGGGGAGCTTCCCAGGCTCTGTGTAACACAGGCGCAAGATATCTCATCAGAGGAACCATCTGAGAGCAGGACCAGGTAACGAAAGGGTGAAAAATATGACAGGTTAAGTTTTGGGGTCAGAGAGTCAGAGGTTGGGACAAGTGGAACAGGTCAGAGAGGGACCACACTGGCCAAATAAGGCAGAGAGTAGAGGTTGAAAGCATGTACTAGAGTGAGCTATTTCCTGATATTGCCTGAGGGTGAAAGAGAGTTCCAGGAACACATACCCTCAATGCTGTTGAGAAGCAGAGGGCACGGCGAGCTCAGGCCCAGGGACTCCCATCCCCTCCATTTCCCCTCCGCAGCAGTCCTGCCCTGCCCCGGCTGTCCCCTGCTCTTCCCAGCTCCCAGCTACAGCTTCTATGAGACGCCCCACTCTGCTTTCTGTGCAGCTCCATAAATGTCATCTTGGGGGCTCACAACATCAAGGAGCAGGAAAAGACCCAGCAGCACATTGCTGTGAGAAGAGTCATCCGCCACCCAGACTATAATAAGAGCACTCTTTCCAACGATATCATGCTGCTACAGGTGAGGCACACATCTCTGCTGCTCCTTGCACTCTGGGTCCAGGGAGTTTCTCCTCCCACCATGACCCCTGCCCTTCTTACCTTCCTACCCTGGCTTACTTGACTAGTCCCAGGGCCTTGGAGAAGCAGCAAGACAGTGCAGCCTGTCAGAGCCTCCAGGCCCAGCAGGCTATTGCTGACTGGGACTTTCTTGTCTCTCCTCATCAGCTGGAGACAAAGGCCCAAAGGACTGCAGCTGTGCGCCCACTCCAACTGTCTGGGAAAGGGTCTCAGGTAAAGTCAGGGCAGGTGTGCAGTGTGGCCGGCTGGGGCCAAGTCTCGGTGGGCACTTCAACCACCACACTGCACGAGGTGTCACTGATTGTGCAGGAGGACCAGAAATGTGAGTCCCTCTTCCCCAACTATTACAATAGAGCTGCCGAGATATGTGTGGGGGACCAAAAGGAGAAGAAGACCGGTTTCAAGGTCAGTTTCCAACATCTACCTAGATAGGCTCCAGGGAGACAGAACTTGGTGGAGGTCTGGGGTGTGGGAGAGGCCATGTTGTCATTCCCTCAGCCTGAGAGCATAAACAGGCTAGTGCCTCCAAGTATCCAGCCTCTAGTCTTTCTTCCTCTGGATGGACCAGGGGTGAGGGTGAAGGTGCAGGATAGGGGAGGGTATCAATCATCCCCAGCCCCTTTATCAACAGAGTATTCCTGAGGATTTCAGAGAAAGGCTTGGGCTGGGCGAAGCTGGGGAGGATAGTCATGGCCAGGCTGAAGCACTGGAACTAAGGGAAGGTTCAGTTTCATACACTCAGCCCCCTATCACCCCCACCCCTGCCTTCTTGGAAAGCACAGGGCCAGGACGGCAGGGATTGCAGGACCAGAACAAGGCCCAGCACAGCCCTTCCCTTCTCTATCCACAGGGGGATTCCAGGGGCCCCCTTGTGTGTAAGAACATGCCCCAGGGTATTTTCTCCTCTGCACGCGAAAGTGGAACACCTCCAGGAGTCTTCACGAAGGTCTCACACTTCCTGCCTTGGATCAAGAGAACGATGAAGCGCTCTAAAAGCAGGCATCAGACTGAGCTTCCTCTGTGACTAATCATCTTTTCTGGGGCTGTGGCAAGAATTCCATAGGGGTGGGGAACTCAGGCCATAATAAATGGATCTCTAGAACAAAAATTATTTTTGTATTCATTGAACCACTTTCAATATGCAACAACCCTACTCCAGGCAGCCCTCCACTCTAAATTCTTTGAGTTTTGCTTCCTCCTCTCTAAACTTTATGCTGCATAGCTTCTCATCAACTTCTCAACTACACCTCTCTTCTGTTGAACCCTCTGCCAGAGTTGAGTCTGAACTCCATTACAAAAGTACAATGGTTTCTCCCCCAAAATGAACCTCTCTGGTCTTTAAGAACTTCCCTTTAGCAACTTACTCTAAGCCAACCGCCTTCACCAATCCTCAACAATTTAGCAGAGAGCAAAGTAAGGCAGTGGGAGGAGGATAACTCAAGGGACCCATGATCCATGGGCACTCAGTTTCTTGTTTCCAGGCCTCTGGGGACAGGCTTCTTCCACAACCAGGACAGTCTGTAGTTCAGGAGGTTGAGCTGTTCCCATGATGCTCCTCAGCCTCACCCAGGGCCTTTTTCCCTGCCCTGCCTGGACTCAGCACTGAGCTCACCCCACCTCCTTTCTCCCTGGCTCATCTTCACAAACCAGTCCCTATTTTCCATCTGAGTATCCCTGGTCACCAGCCCCCTTCCCTTCCAGTCCACCCTGTTTTGAGCCAGCACCTCTGTCATCCCAAAGCCTGATGTGGATTCTCCTCTCTTGCTTATCTCAGCCAGACCTGGACTGCCAGCCCACCTGATTCCTACTGGAGGAGCCAGGTCCCATGTCTCACCTGGGCAAAGCCAGCTCAGTCCCTCTATCCTTCCAGCATCCCCCAAGTGTTCAGTCACTCAGCATCCTAGGCCCTTTTCAGCCTGTCTGGGCTTCTGTGTTCAGGCTCCCCCTGCTGGCAACCTCGGTTATGGCAGCCTGTGAGCCAAAGGGTTCCAACAAGGGTGATGTACTGGAAAGTACCACTTTACCATCCATCTATCAGTAGAAAAACCAGCTGCTGTTGAGTTGATTTCCACTCACGGCAATCCCATGTGTGTCAGAGTAGAACTGTACTTCATAGGCTTTTCAGTGACTGATTTTTTTGGAAGTAGATCTCCAGACCTTTCTTCAGAGGCAACTCTGGGTGGACTGGAACTTTCAACCTTTTGGCCAGAGTGTGTTAAGTGCACCACCCAGGGACTCAAATTTGGAAATGAGCTTTTAAAAAGTTACATACAATTGAACTGTATGGAATCTTTTAAAGTTAATATATAAAACTACATTTTGTCACGGGGGGAATGTTCAGCAGGTATGTTTAAGTTAAAAAAAAGGTTATAAAAAATGGTTATAGAGCCATATATATACTACAAGCAAATTTTTGCTTATGCACATATTTGCCTTTTAAAGTTTTTTTTCTTTCTACATATCTATTTTCCTAGTTTTTTGCAGCTTGTATGTATTATTTAGATCATTGGAAGCCTTGTTTATTAAATATTAGTGACATTCTAAAATAATATTCACTAATAGATTTTTAAGGGGTTAAACTGATTGACCAGAAGGTTGGTGGTTGGAAACCACCAGCAGCTCAGCGGCAGAAAGACATGGCAGTCTGCTTCCGTAGAGATTTACAGCCTTGGAAAACCTGTGGGGTCGCTATGAGTCGGAATCAACTCGACAGCAGTAGGGTTTCAATAGATTTTTTGCAAAATGAGGGAAAATTTTGTGTTGAGTAATTAAAACGATGTTTCATTCTATTGTACATAGGGTCTCTATGAGTCAGCACCAATCCAACGGCACCTAAAGATAACAGCAACATAGGATTCAAATCTAAATATATTGTAGAGACACTAATAGAAAAATATACATAGAAAGAAATAACAAGGAAATTCATCTATTTTAACAGTGGTCAGTTGGGGTAATAGGATTAAAGCTGACATTTTCTTCTCCTATTTTTTAATTTTTCAATTTTTTATTTTATGATTATTAAAATCATTTTATTTTTTAAATACACCATGTCAGAGAAAGATAAGCTTAAGTAAATTGGTACATGTACTAGTTAAGATAACCCTAACTACTCTAAAAGACAAATCTCAAAATTTCAGTGACTAACAACATAGAGGGTTCCTGGGTTACACGAACAGTCAAGCCCTCGAGTATTAGCCCAAAGATAAGTGGTTCAAACCCACCCAGAGGCACCTCAGAAGACAGGCCTGGTGATCTGCTTTTGACAGGTCACGGCTTTAAAAACTCTATGAAGTAGTTCTACTCTACATACATGGGGTCACCATGAGTCATAATCAACTCAATGGCAACTAACAACAACAACCACAACACAATAGAAGTTTATTTTCTTCTGACACACAGCCCAAAATGAGTGTTCCTGATGAATAGCATCCCCTTTTACTTCCAAATGTCCCAGTTTGGGCAATAAATTACATGGTCAGTCATGATAAAGGGACCCAGGCTCAGTGCCCTATAGATGACTTCCAAGTTCCCCATGGCAAGGAAAGAGCCTAGACAATTTCCATCATGGGAGTGTCTTATGGGCCAGATCAGGAAGGTACACACCTCATTTCCACTCACTCCATTTGTTACAGTAGTCACACAGCCACACAACCTCAAGTGAGGCTGGGCAATGTAGTTCACCCATGTCCCCTGGAAGAAAAGGGAACTGTTTTGCTAAACTGCTAACTCATCTCTACCACAGTGCTTAATATTTATTGTTGATAAGGATGATAGTTTCAACTTTTTTTTTCTACTTATAAAATGAATACATTTGCATTACAGAAAAAAAAAAGGAAAAATACAAAGGTGAAAATAAGTGTCATGTAAGGTTGTTGTCTGGTTTTGCCTTTTTAACAGGATCAGTGTCAAATTGTATATATGGTTTTACTTTCTACTTTTTCTGCTGAATATTAACAAGAACAACAACAACAAAAAAAAACATTGCTGTTGAATTGATTCTGACTCATACTGTCCCTGTATTAGGTGATAAAAATTTCCCTATGCAGTTAAATAGTCTTCTAAAACATGATGATTTGAATAGCTAGATAGCATTTCATCCCATGAATATATCACAATTTATATTACCATTCTCCTGTTGTTGAATACTTAGATTGTATGAGAATTTTTGGAAGAGCACCTCAGGGAACATATCTGCTGCCACCTTTTTCTCATGGGCCCCAGGGGAAGCTGCTCCATCTCAGATGTAAGTTTTTCCACCAGGAAATACTGAGGACTTTGAGTCTTTTTTTCAAATCCTGCTCTGCCACATCCAGGGCTTCCAGGGTGCCTCTTTCCCTCTAACTATCCTCCTGTGAAGATTTTATGCAGATTCCAGGGGCTTTGTGACAGCAAAGCAAACCCCCTCCGCCGGCCCCCAAGAGTTTAGCCCTTTTTTTGTCACCTGCCTAGCACCCTTCCCTAAAGAGACAACAGCTCAGGCCAGCTTTGGGGGAAAGTGTCTTGCTCCCCGCAAACGTGTAGTGGGAAGACCATGGCTCTGGCACAGCCTTCTCCCAGAGCCGGCACCTTGGTACCAGAGCCTTTCTCACGTCACTGCAGAGTCATAAAGCAATCACAAACTCATCAGTAGAAGCTTCCCAAGAAACTTCGAAAATGCCCTTCTAAGCCTGACATTAGGGCAACCTTGAGGACGTCCAGATTGCCTCAGTAGCACACTGGTCTCCTACAAAGCCAGGAGGAAGTAGAAGTGGTTGCTGACTAGAGTAGCATCACAGGGAGGGAGGGGAAGTGACCCAGCAACTGCTGGTAACTGCCTGCCCAGAGGATTTGCATTGTTGATGGCTTATGGGGACCCCGGGAAATGGGAAACATTCTACCCTTAGTGTCCCAACATCGCAGAGGAGAGAAAAAAAAAAAAGTAACTGACAGAAATGTAATAAAACAGTCAAAAGTAGATGCAGCCAACCGTAGATATTGTGAAACATATCAGTCTTATTTGTTCAAATATCACTAATGTTTTATTAAAGTAGAAAATAAAAGCAGTGAAAAAATGTGCCTCTATCTGCTCCAATATATGTACCTCCGCATCCAAATGTTCCCTCTACACTGTCTGACAACCAGACTTAAATATATATAGATACACAGATAATAATAAAATATAGCACACGTGAAAAGTACACAAAACAGAAACGTACAGTTCAAAGAATAATTATAAGGCAACCGGCAACAACCACAATTTATGTCAAGAAATAGAACATGATCAACAGTCCAGAAACGTCTCGTATTTCTCTTCCTCATAAAAATGCTGTCTCTGTCCTCCAACTCACAGAGTAAACCACTGTCCTGACTTTTGCGATAACTACTTGTTTTTCATTATGCTTTTCCCACCTATGTAAGCATCCCTATGCAACATAGTTTCATTTTACCTAGTTTTGAACTTTTTAAGGAATAGAATCCTACTGAATGCAGTCTTTTGGGTTCTTGCTTCTTTTGTTTAACACTGTAAGATTTATTTATGTAGTTGCATGTTGCAGTATTTCATTTATTTTCATTGCCATGCAATATTCCATTATATGAATATTCCACAATTTAATTATTCATGCTTTTCTTGATGGATCTTCCAAATGTTTCTAGTTTGAGGCTATGATGAATAATGCTACTATGAATTTCTTGTACATATATCTGGTAGAAATGTGTATGAGTTTCTGGAAAGTACATATCTGCATGAAGAAAGGACCAGTCTGGTGGCTGTAACTGTTTGCTGTAATATAAATCTGTGGTTCTCTAGCATCTAACAAGAGTGAGGAACTTTTCATACATTTATTGGCCATTTGGCTTCCGGGTTATGCTATACCAGCTTTTATGGGTTAGTGTTTGCATGGCATTTTTTTTTACTTTTAATCTTTCTTTAACCCTTTTTTCAAAAAAATAGATACTTATTTTAAACACCATGCAGTAAGATTTTTTCTCCTGTTTAAAAATATTTTTCTGTAACTATTTAATGTAATTATGGATATACTTAGGCCTTCATTTATCATCTTATTTTTATGTTTACCCAAATATTCTTTATTTCTTTGCCTTTTGGACTGATTAAATATATTTTTAATCATCTCATTTTTTCCCTGCCCTAGCTTGGAAGCTACAGACTACATTTCTATTATTTTAGTAGTTTTTAAAGAAATTACAACATTCATCCTTAATTAATCAAAATCTGAAGTTAAGGAATAACTTTAATTTCCTCCCAGAAAATGCAAATTTATTACCTGTACACCAAACCCATTGCCGTGGAGTCAATTTGGGCTCATAGCTACCCTATAGGAGAGAGTGGAACTGCCTCAAAACAGTTTCCAAGGAGCAGCTGGTAGATTTGAACTGCCTACCTCTTGGTTAGCAGTCAAGTTCTTAACCACTGTGCCAAATACAAAGTCATTAGAATAATTCAATTTACCACCCTTTCAACTTATTTGCTATAGCCGTCTTGCATTTTAATTCTACGTATTTTAAAATATAAAAGATGTTGTTTTATGTCACCAGTGTTTGTTTAGATCTAGCCATGTATTTGTTACTTTCTTTGTTCTTTATTCTTTCTTGCATAGCAGGCCTTCTACCTCCCTTCAAATTTTCTATTTCCCTAAAGACAAAAACTCAAGATACAAGGGAAAGATTAGTCCAAAGGACTAATGATCCACAACTACCGGGGCCTCCACCAGACCGAGTCCAGTACAACTGGATGGTGCCTGGCTACCACCACTAACTGGTCTGATGGGGATCACAGTAAAGGGTCCTGGACAGAGCTGGAGGAAAATGTAGAGCAAAATTCTAACTCACAAAAAAAGAGCCAACTTAGTGGCCTGACAGAAACTGGAGAAACCTGAGAGTATGACCCCTGGACAAGCTTTTAGCTTCGTAATGAAGTCACTCCTGAGGTTCATCCTTCAGCCAAGGATTAGACAGGCCAACAAAACAAAACAAGACTAAATGGGCATGCCAGCCCAGGGGCAACGACTAGAAGGCAGGAGGGGACAGGAAATCCAAAGTCGAGAAGAGACGGCGTTGACCTGTGGTGGGGTTCTTAACCAATGTCATAAAACAATATGTGCACTAAAAAAAAAAAAAAATTACCTCTCTTAAATTTTTCTTTTAATGTAGTTTGTGTTTTTCTGAAGGTATCGTTTTGCCTCATTCCTAAAAAAAAAAAAAAAAAAAAAATTCCTGATATAACACTCTAGATTAACATTTTTTTATTTTTTAGCTCTTTTAGTAGTTCATCCCTCTATCTCTGGTTTCTGTTGCTACTGTTGAGAATCTATTAATCTGTCTATCATTCCTTTGAAGACTCAGGTTCTGCATCCTCAGATTCAACCAATCACAAATGGAAAATACTCGTGGCGGGGGCATGGGGGGGAGAAAGTCCCAAAGACTAAAACTTGAACTGGCTACATGGCAAGCATTATGCTGAATCCACACAAATGAATAGATGTGTAGGCAGGCATACTCTGCTGAGGCCTCCCACCATTTCACAGATTCTCAGTCTCTCTCCAACACTGGTCTGAACATTGTTCACCTTGCTTCTCGTTCCTTTGCTATTTGTGTTATGTGTACCCTTTGTTTCTGTGAAAAAATGGCTCCTAAAAAACAATGAAGTTCAAGGCAATCCCTCAAAGGCTAAGTGTGAGGGTGTTGAGGAGAGTGAGAGGAAGGAGTTTAAGGCTAGTAATTTTTTTTTTTTTTAAGTGATAGCTGGCTAGCTCTGTATAGCGCTACAGCCTCCAGAACTTCAAGATCACTGGCGAATTGGCATAGGCTGATGTCCAGGCAGCATCGTCATTCCCAGAACAGCTCAAGAAACTCAGAAAAGAGAAAGGCTACCTTCCAGAACGAGTCTTCAATTGTGATGAAACAACTATTCATATAACATTTACATTGTATTAGATATTGTAAGTAATCTAGGGATGATTTAAAGTATACAGGAGGATGTTTGTAGGGTATAGGCAAATACTACACCATCTTATACAAGGGACTTGAGAAGCCATGGATTTTGGTATCCACTGGGGCCCTGGAATCAATCCTCTGCAGATACCAAGGGAATACTATAATCATTTTTTTTCTCTGGTTTGTCTTAATATTCTTTTTCTTTGGGTTTCCACCATTTCTCTATGACATACTTATATATGGATGTATTTTTATTATTCTTTTTGAGATTTGCTTATCTTTGTGACCCTCTAATCGCGTGTTTTTCATAAGTTTTTTTTTTTAATCTCATTAAATGTTGCCTCTTTTCCTGTTCTCTATTTCTCTCTTTTCTCCTCCTAGAACTCCAACTGAACGTATGTTTGAACTTCTTATTCTATCACCTCTGTGTGTTTTATCCTTTTGCCTTTCTGTGCTATGGTTAATGACACTTTTTCTGACCTATTTCAGGTTAGTAATTCTGCATCTTTGTCCAGTCTGTTATTAAAGCCATCCACTGTGACTTTAAGTTTGATTATTACAAATTTCACTTTCAGAAGTTGTATTTTGTTATTTTTGAAAGTTATGTCATTTTTTGTAATGTTCCCTGCAGCTATTTTAAACTTTTAAAAATTTCATTAAACATATTAAGTATATATTTTTAGATAATCTTTATTGGATTATTCCAATAATTAAAGACTTTGGGCTATTTTTATTTTCTGTTGTTTCTTGTTCAAGTTATCTTATTTCTTGGTGTGCTGATTTATCTTTGACTATGTGAATGTCATTTTAATTAAAAAATAATTCTTAAGTGTGATTATGGTGATTCCCTCCAGATTTGCATTTGCTTCTGCCAGGTACCTCAAGGGACCATTCATAACCACATTCATGTAAGTTCGAGGTTTAAGATTCCATGAAAAGTTCAGGTAATTCAATTCTTCCATGCAATTACTTGCAAGGACTAAGGGCATGGTCTCTCTCCTTTGCTATTTTGAGGTTATAAACTTTTTAGGCCCCAGTTTACTGTGGGGAAGGTCTCAGTTAGAACTACTTGTTTGAGTTTTGGTCTTTGATTTCTATACCCTTCACCTTATATGGTAATCAAAGCAGAAGTTCAAGTTTTGTGAGTTCAGGAATTCCCTCAAAACAGAACCTGCTTCTATGCTCCCTTTCCTAACTGGCATCCCATTTTCTTTCAATTTTGACCTGATAATCATTTCTGCCTTAGCTGTTATTTGAGACTTTAAGGTTTTTAGGTTTTTTAAACAGCTTCGTTTTTGGTTGGTTTTAGTGGGAAGGTTGGCATTAAATCCTAGGTCACTGTTAATAGAAACCAGAATTCTCTAATAAAAAAAATTAATATATTAAAATTGCTCCATATGCTAAGGCACTAATAAAATTATTATATTTTCTCTTTTCCCCCATTTTTCTGCATATTCATTTTCAGACCCATAATGAAATATCATGAAGTTGCAGTCTTAGAGGAGATACTAGAGAAGGATTAAGTTTTGTGTAGCTCTGAAATTAAATGAAAAAAATGTGTATATTATATATGAGGAGAGGGACCTTAACTTCCTCTCATAAGATTTTGAAGTGAGTCTATTATACTTCATAAAATATTGAGAATTGTGTGGATCTTCAATGTTGTTATTTTTGCAAAAATTATACCAAATTATGTTTTTCTGTGCATATACAGAATCTTGTAAATGTTTTTTAAGTGTATCTAACAACACATTGTGCTACTTAATCTACAGGATAGGATTTGTATGCCTTTGTTCCAGTGCTGAATGGTATAGTTCTTTGCCTTTGGCACAGCAATGACATTTCTTATTCTTCGAGGCCATCACTCCTGAGGCAGAAAATTGGGATTAGGTTGACTAGACTCTTGTATTGATGGTTGAAGGATGATCTTAGACGTTTTCCAGCCAGGGTCTGACAACTCTCAACAAAATCAAGTCACTAGGCCTTTTCTGTGTGCAGGGAATCTTCTAGCACCTAAAGAAGGGAGTTTTCACATGGGTAGGAAACAAAGTAAAATTTTTCAACTGTGTATAGTTTTCAATGAGTGTTTGTCAAGGTTTAAGTGACCTGAAAAAGTAATTATCAGTGGATGAGCCTTGGTTCTCTCTTTTCTTTTTTCTGGCAGCACCCTCCACTCAGGGAAAACAGCTACGCAATCTGCCTTGACAACTTCTAGGAACAAGTGGGAACAGCGGGGTTCTCAGCAAGATGGCTTTGGGCTAAAGGTCCTCTTTTGCCCCCTTTGACTTTGTCTTGGTATCCTCATTCTATAACCCACCCATCTTTTATGCACACTTATCGAACTCTTATTAATTAGAAATGAATAAGCAATCCAGGAATCTTGCAATCATTTTAAGAACCCCTAAAGTTCCAAAGAACTGAAGCTCTAATCCTGGAGGAATGGAAATGGGAGTACGTAGGCAGCCTCCAGCTTTCATGCATTGTTGGGGATATTATTAAACTTAGTGGGTTTAGGGTTCTGGGAGAAGGTGCCCCAAACCCCCGTTCTGGTTGCCCTGGGTCCCTGTTTCTGCTGTCAGCCTTGACTCAGAAATTGTGTGGGAGATCACGATGTTTGCTTGGATTATTCTGTCTTCGCCCAGATCACTGGCAGTTGGTGGGGAACCTCTTGGCCAGCCTAGGGTGATGAAACCTATCGCTCCAATAGGAGAATGGGACTGTGGATTCCCAATTGCTCCTCCCCTTCCTTCCTCTCTTTGGGGCTAAAAGTCAAGCAGGCAGAAACACAAGCAGCAACTGACCAAGTAGCCATCCAGGGAAGATGCAGCCACTCCTGATCCTGTTGGTCTTTCTTCTACCCCCTGGGACTAGAGCAGGTGAGTGACCATCCTCCCCCCAGGGTTTAAAGCCCTTCTTATGGTGTCTCCAGGTACCTCTGGCCACATCCTTAGACATATCCTGGCCTTGTTTCATTCCAGCAACTTTCTGAAGTCTAAAGCTGAATAGAAAATCAATGTGAATGGAATGCCCTTCCCTAGGAGGCCAAGTCAGTTTTCTCCCTCCCCTGGGTCATGTCCTTGTCATCTGAGGATAGTCATTTTTAAGAAGGTCACAGAATTCTGGTGAAAGTAGGGAAGCTAGAAATGAGAAGCAATGAAATCCCTTCTTTCTCTAATCCGAGAAAAACATGCTTATATGCAGTGTGTGACATGGTGGAAGTATCTCTGTGTTCATAGGAGGACACAGTTGCTAATTGCAGTTTTATGCTGTTCTTAGTCTAAGTCTCTCAGCTCTGCCAGGAAAGTAGCCCAAAGCCCACTTTGCTTCAGATTTGGTGAGCTCACAGGCCCAAAGGCCCCAACACTCTCACAGTAAAGACACCTCAGGTCTACTTCCCACATCTTCTTGCATTCCAGGCCTTTGACCGCACTCATCTTCCCCAATAGTTACCAGTGGTTTAGGTAAGTTCAATGTACAGACCTGCCCTTCCCTTCCTCACCCTGACCCAACCCACCTAACAAATAACCACTATATAGTGGTCAGGAGCATAGACTCTGAATTCAGTCTGCCTGGCTATGAATCTGCCTTGGTCACTTTCTAATTCTGTATCTTTAAAAAAGTTATTTAAATTCACAGTTTCTCAGTTTCATCATCTATAAAACAGGGATAATATTGATACCTACCCCGTAGAGTTTCTATGAGGGTTAAATTACTGTACATAAAGCTCTTGGAATAGTGTTCAGCATGTAGTGAGTGCTATATAAATGTGCTGTGTAAATTCACTCTGCAGTCCAAGCATCAAAGCCAAGGAGATAAGGATACAAAAATAACAGTCCCATTAGCTCATGTCCAGGTCCTTAGAAACAAATCCCTTGATGGTCATGAGCTGGCAATAGCTGGACTCAGAAGGATCTGGATCTTCCCTGAGGAAGAAACTACCAGAAAATTCCAAGGACAGCCCGTTCCAGAGGCCTCCAGATGTTGATCTTGACCGCAGAGCAAATATCCTTGATATATGAGGCTGAAGTTGGCCTTGCCTAGACCAAAGATTGTTCTCCCCTTTTTTCAGGAGGTGGGGGGAGTAGATCTGGGAAGGAGGATGAGTCTCCCTTCAAGCCAGCAGTGCTTCCTGCAGAGCCCTGGAGCCCACTCCCAGTGTCTGGTGCCCTGCAGACTGCAGACCCCAGTTCTCACCACCAATTTCCAACTCCTCCCTCCCCCTACTGCATCATCTCTTCTCCAACACACCCCCCCACCCCCGCCAATCTTGGAGCCACTAGTCTGGTGCCACACTGCAGGTTTAGGGAGCACAAGATTTATGCCAAATGCTTTCTTCCAGGGAAAATCATCGGAGGCCAAGAGGCCAGGCCCCACTCCCACCCCTATATGGTTTATCTTCAGATTTTGACTCCAGCTGGCGTAAACATTTGTGGAGGTTTCCTGGTGCGAGAAGACTTTGTGTTGACAGCAGCTCACTGCCTGGGAAGGTGAGGAGTCCCTCTGAGGCAGCCAGTAACACAGGGCCCAAAAGAGCTCATCAGAGGAGCCATGCGAAAGCAGGGTTGTGGCAATAAAAGGATGAAAAAGAGACCCAGTAAGTCTTGGCAGAAAGGGACAGGTCAGTGCAAAATGGCACTCCTGAGGGAAAAAGGAACACATGGTTGGAAAATAAAAAGAGGTGGAGGTGGGGCTCAATTTAATTTGGGGAAGCAAACTTTAAGGTCACTGTGTCCCTATAATCCCAAATTTAGGGCTGAGAAAAAGCAGAGACACGGAGTAGCTCAGCCCCAGGGCCATCCTATTTCCCCTCAGCTGTGTCCTACCTGCTCTGGGCTGTCCACCTGCCCTGCAGAGCTGGAAGACTGTAGCACTTGTGACTCACACTTACCTTTAGACCACCTTTCCTTTGCAGCCTCATAAATGTCATCTTAGGGGCCCCCAACATTCAGGGGCTAGAAAGCACCCAGCAGCACATCCCTGTGTTCAGAACCATCCCCCACCCTGAATATAATTCTCAGACCAACTGGAACGACATCATGTTGCTGCAGGTACCAGTTGCCTGACCCTGTGGTTCGCCCACACCTAGTGGGCCCCTTCCATGGAGGCAACTCCACTGTGTCCTGGGACTGTGGAGGAGGAAGCAGAGGCATCACCCAAGGTGGTGATAGGGGCGTGGGGTGAAGCGGGAGTCCACAGCAACAGACCCCAAGCCCTTGGCTGGGGCTCCAGCTGGCATGAATACCTGTACTCTTCCTGCCAGCTGGAGACTAGAGCCAGACAAAATGAAGCTGTGAGACCTGTGGCTCTGCCTCAGACCCGGGCCAGACTGAGGCCTGGTGCCTTGTTCACTGCAGTCGGCTGGGGCCTGGTTGGCCTGAACAGGAGAACAAGCACACTCCAGGACATGCAGCTAGGAGTGGAGACAGCTAAGGAGTGCCGCATTCGCTTCAGTTTCTATACTGACCGATTGCAGATTTGTGTGGGAAACCCAAGAGAGCAGAAGTCTGTCTTCCTGGTAAGGATTCAGACATCTGCCAACATGGCCTTGGGACAGAGGGGCCTGGGCAGAACTGGAGTAGTAGGAACAGACTACTTCCCCACGTCCTCAGCCTGGGGGCCAGAACAGAGTGCGGGGAGGGCCCCCTGGGGAATATGAGGAGCATCTGACCACACATTTACATGCAGTTTTCCTGCGGTAGGTGAAAGCACCTTGGCTTGCATTGGGCTGGAGACAGTAAGCATAGCCAGCACTTGTAAATGTGGCTTTGGTTGGAAATAGAGATAGCAAGCACGATGATGGAAAGATCCAGAGGCTGGCCTTCTGCACCACTTCCCTCACCTCAAGCTCAATTAGAGGAGACTGGCTACTTTCTGAGAGCTTAAGGTTTAGGGATAGGCCTTGGAGCGGGTGGGCATGGCTCAGTCCCTTTCTTCTCTCTGTCCACAGGGGGATGCCGGGGGCCCCCTCGTGTGCAACAACGTGGCCCAGGGCATCGTCTCTTATGGAAAACTAAGTGGGACCCCTCCAGCAGTCTTCATCAGGATCTCAAGCTTCTTTTCCTGGATAAACAGAACAATGAGACGCTTCAAACAGCAGGGTTAAACTGAGAAGACTGACTCTTCTTCCTTGGGGTGGCAAATGGTGGGGACAGTGCCATAGCCTTAATAAATGTCCATGTCTAGAGTGAAAATAACAGAATTCTTGTTTATTCATAGAACACCATTCAGTGCACAATAAATGTGCAACAGGTAGACCTCTGTTCCCATTTCAACTGTTTCTTGCTTCCTCCTCTTCCATTTCTCCCCTGCCTCTGCCCATCTCTTAAAACTTCACTGTTTTCCAATTATTTGA
Organism: Loxodonta africana; assembly: GCF_030014295.1. Taxonomy (NCBI): domain Eukaryota; kingdom Metazoa; phylum Chordata; class Mammalia; order Proboscidea; family Elephantidae; genus Loxodonta; species Loxodonta africana. The sequence continues at coordinate 36,381,902 of NC_087351.1, forward strand.
GATGCCACCATTATTATATATTAAAGTGGAACTTTTCATGAAATTTCAATTCTGTCCCCTTTGTCTACCTGTGCTTATGTACACCAATAGCACATGTTTTTAATTAAAGTATGCTTTAATATCCGGCAGGGAGAATCTTTGGTAGGGTTGAAAAAGCCCTGACCTGGGAGAGATATGCTCTTCTACCACTCCTTAATGCATCTGGGGAGGCAGGGGAGACAGTAAACTGAGGAGAATGGATGGCCCGAAGGAGGGAAGAAGCTCTCCTGGGAAAGAGGCCCCACCTTCTTAGAGGAGTTCAGACTCAATCCCGGCAAAAGAGCTGGCCCTAAACATAGTTAAGAAAGAAAATGTTCTAAATCCTACTTTGGTGTGTAGCTTCTGGGGACTTAAAAGCTTGTGAGCAGCCATCTAAAATATTACACTGGCCTCACACCATCTGGAGCAAGGGAGAAAGAAGAAAACCAAAAACACAAGGGAAAGATTAGTCCAAAGGACTAAAGGGCCCCAAGTACTACAGCCTTCACCCAACTGAGTCCAGCAAAACTAGATTGCACCCGGCTACAACTACCAACTGCTCAGACCAGGATCACAATAGAAGGTCTCAGACACAGCTGGAGAAAAATGTAGAACAAAATTCTAACTCACAAAAAAAAAAAAAAAAAAATTCCAGACTTACTTGTCTGACAGATTGGAGAAATGCCGAGAGTATGGCCCCCGTATACACTTTTAACTCAGTACTGAAGTCACTCCTGAGGTTCACCCTTCAGTCAAAGATTAGACAGGCCTATAAACAAAACAAGACTGAATGGGCACACCAGCCCAGGGACAAGAAGGTAGGAGGGGACAGGAAAGCTGGTAATGGGGAACCCAAGGTTGAGAAGGGGAGAGTGTTGACATGTCCTGGGGTTGGCAGCCAATGTCACAAAACAGTATGCACATTAACTGTTTAACAAGAGGCTAACTTGTTCTGTAATCCTTCATCTAAACTGCTATTAAAAAAAAAAAAAAAAGATGGAAGGAATACACAGAGTCTCTGTACCCAAAAGTACTGGTTGACGTTCAACCATTTCAGGAGGTAGCATACGATCAAAAACCTAGGGTACTAAAGGAAGAAGTCCAAGCTGCACTGAAGACATTGACGTAAAAACAAGGCTCCAGGAACTGATGGGATACCAACTGAGATGTTTCAACAAACGACAAAGCCCTGGAAGCATTCATTCGTCTATGCCAAGAAATTTTGAAGACAGCTACTTGCCCATCTTACTGGAAAACATCCATATTTATGCCTATTTCCAAGAAAGGTGATCCAACCAAATGTGGAAATTATCAAATAATATCATTAATATCACACACAAGTAAAATTTTGCTGAAGGTGGTTCAAAAGTGGTTGCAGCAGTGCATCAGCAGGGAACTGCCAGAAAATCAAGCCAGATTCAGAAGAGGACATGGAATGAAGGATGTCATTGCTGATGTCAGATGGATCCTAACTGAAAGCAGAGAATATCAGAAAGATGTTAACTGTGTTTTGTTGACTATGCCAAGCTATTTGACTGTGTAGATCATAACAAGTTATGGATAACGTTTTGAAGGATAGGAATTCCAGAGTACTTAATTGTGCTCATGAGGAATCTGTACACAGACCAAAAGACAGCTGTTTGAACACAACAAGGGGATACCGTGTGGTTTAAAAGCAGGAAAAGTGAGTGTCAGGGTTGTATCCTTTCACCACACTTATTCAATCTGTATCCTGAGCAAATAATCTGAGAAACTGGACTATGTGACGAAGAATGTGATATCAGGATTGGGGGAAGACTCATCAACAACCTGCATTATGCAGATAACACAACCTTGCTTGCCAAAAGTGAAGAGAACTTGAAGCACTTAGTGATGAAGATCAAAGACTACAGTCTTCAGTATGGATTATACCTCAAGTTAAAGACAAGAAAAATTCTCACATTTAGACCAATAAGTAACATTGTGATAACTGAGAAAAAATTGAGATTGTCAAGGATTTCCTTTTGCTTGGATCCACAATCAACACCCATGGAAACAGAGGTCAAGAAATCAAATGGCATACTGCACCGATCAAATCTGCTGCAAGGGTGGAGCCAAGATGGCAGAATAGACAGACGCTTCCGTCGAGCCCTCTTTACAACAAAGACCCAAAAAAACAAGTGAAACGAGTATATTTGTGACAAGCTGGGAGCCCTGAGCATCAAAGGCAAGTTTAGACAACGAACTGAGGGGCAGGTGGAGGAAGAGGCTGTTCAGAAACAGAGAGGAGTTACTGGACCTGAATCGCGGGGACCCTCAGGCACCATTCCCGGAGGAGGAGCGGCTGTGGCAGCAGCGGCGATGGGCTGGTACTAACCTTCAGCTGCAGTTTCCTCGGGGAGAAACAGCCAGCCACACAGCACACTCACACCTCCGGAGCCTGAGCAGAAGGGCGCCCTCAGCAAAAGCTAAGTACTTGCGTATATTTTACCGCGCCCCCCCCCCCAACCCCGGCCCCCAACCCAGCTTCAGCAGCTGAATCCCTGGGCCTGAGATAGGCCCTGGTGAGCACCTGGACCCGTCCTCCCAGCCATGAGGAAGGAAAAAATTTGCATCTGGGGGGAAAAGATAATTTGCTAGCTCCATTAACTGGGGAAACTCAGGACAGAAGCGGCTCCTGTCCAGGCATAAACCGCCCGTGGACCTTGAGCACATTTCCCTTCTGTGTAGACCTGTGTGGGCCTATTTCGGGAGAATAGGCCTTTGTTGGCAAACTCCAACCATTTCAGCGGTGCAGTGGAGAGGTGGGTGTTTGACATTTCACATTGCTTTGCTTATAAAACAAGGTCCTCACCTACCCACAACAGGGACCTAAGGACTGGTGGCTCCACTTGGGTTGCCCAGCCACCCACGACAGGGGTTCCAGGGATAACTGGTACCTCCCAGTCCTTACAACAAAATCTTTGAGTGCCCATGGTCCCTCTGCAGAGCCCACCCACCAGCACGCTCTAGAGAACAGAGATGCATTTTCCTCAGAGACACTTGGGGGTTGGTTCTCAGCCCCCTGCCTTGTTCAGAGCATGACCCCCTGCTGCAATCAGATACGGGTATAAATGCCAATCACCCCTGGTCCTCTAAGACTGTAGGACAGAGCCTGTACCACATACTTGATATCAGCTACCTGGAAACATGAACTGAATTCATACAAGAAAACTGAATGGACTCCTAGACCGATATACCTGATAACAGCTCTAGCCAGCTTGGGACAGGACACCAGAGCTCCAAAGGGGAAAATAATCAAGCTAGCTCACTCAAGCAGCCCAAAGGGGTATACCAAAACAAAACAAAGCAAGCAGCTACGATACAGTAAGCAAGCATAAACTAATACAATAACTTATAGATGGCTTGGAGACAACAGACAATATCAAGTCACATAAAGAAACAGGCCATGATCACCTCAACAGGCTCTCAAAACAAAGAATCCAGGGATCTTTTAGATGAAAGTGCATTCCTGGAATTACCAGATGCAGAATACAAAAGTTTAATATACAGAACCCTTTTTTTTTTCAAGACATCAGGGAGGAAATGAGGCAATACGCAGAACAAGCCAAGGAACACACAGATAAAGCAACTGAAGAACTCAGAAAGATTATTCAGGAACATAATGAAAAGTTTAATAAGCTGGAAAAATCCACATACAGAGAGCAATCAAGAATCCAGAAGATTGGCAATAAAATTACAGAATTAGATAACTCAATAGAAAGTCAGAGGAGCAGAATTGAGCAAGTAGAAGCTAGAATTTCTGAACTCAAAGATAAATCACTTGGCACTAATATATTTGAAGAAAAACCAGGTAAAAGAATTAAAAAAAATGAAGAAACCTTAAGAATCATGTGGGACTCTATCAAGAGAAATAACCTGCGAGTGATTGGAGTACCAGAACAGGAGGGATAACAGAAAATACAGAGAAAATTGTTGAGGATTTGTTGGCAGAAAACTTCCCTGATATTGTGAAAGACGAGAAGGTATCTATCCAAGATGCTCATTAAACTTCACATAAGGCAGATCTTAAAAGAAAGTCACCAAGACATATTATAATCAAGCTTGCCAAAACCAAAGATAAAGAGACAATTATAAGAGCAGCGAGGGATAAAAGAAAAGTCACCAACAAGGGAGAGCCAATAAGAATAAGCTCGGACTACTCGGCAGAAACCATGCAGTAAAAAGGCAATGGGATGACATATTTAAAAAATTGAAGGAAAAAAATTGCCTGCCAACAATCATATATCCATCAAAACTGTCTCTTGAATACGAAGGTGAAATTAAGACATTTCCAGAAAAACACAAGTTGAGGAAATTCGTAAAAACAAACCAAAACTACAAGAAATACTAAAGGGAGTTCTTTGGTTAGAAAATCAATAATATCAGGTATCAACCCAAGACTAGAACACTGGGCAGATCAACCAGAAGTCAACCTAGATAGGGAAATCCAAAAAAAAAAAAAAAAAAAAATCCCAACACAGGGTAACAGCAATGTTATTATATGAAAGAAGACAATGTTAAAATAATAAAGAGGGACTAGGAAATGTAATCATACACCTTCCATATGGAGATGAAGATACAGTGATACAAAGAAATAAAATTTAGTTATAAATTCAGAAAAATAGGGGTAAATAATAAGGTAACCACAAAGGAGACGAACTATCCTACTCATCAAAATAAAATACAAGGGAAAAATACAGACTCAGCAGAAAAAAAATCAACAAAAAATATGAGGAAAAGACAATATATAAGGAAAATCTACTCAGCACATAAAATTAAGTGGGAAAAGGAAGCTGTCAACACACAAAAAAAGACATCAAAGTGATAGCACTAAATTCATACCTATCCATAATTACCTTGAATGTCAATGGAATAAATGCACCAATAAAGAGACAGAGAGTGGCAGAATGGATTAAAAAACAAGATCCGTCTATATGCTGCCTACAAGAGACACATCTTAGAGTTAGAGACACAAACAAACTAAAACTCAAAGGATGGAAAAAGATATATCAAGAAAACAACAATCAAAAAAGAGCAGGAGTGGCAATACTAATTTCTGACAAAATAGACTTTAAGGTTAAATCCATCAGAAAGGATAAGAAAGGACGCTATACGATGATTAAAGGGACAATACACCAAGAACATATAACCATATTAAATATTTATGCACCCAATGGCAGGGCTGCAAGATACATAAAACAAACTCTCTCAGCATTGAAAAGTGAGATAGACAGCTCCACAATAATAGTAGGAGATGTCAACACACCACTTTCGATGAAGGACAGGACATCCAGAAAGAAGCTCAATAAAGACATGGAAGATCTAAATGCCACAATCAACCAACTTGACCTCATAAACATATACAGAACACTCCACCCAACAGCAACCAAGTATACTTTCTTTTCTAGTGTACATGGAACATTCTCTAGAATAGACCACATATTAGGTCATAAAGCAAGCCTTAGCAGAACCCAAAACATTGAAATATTACAAAGTATCTTCTCTGACCATAAGGCCATAAAAGTGGAAAGCAATAACAGGAAAAGCAGAGAAAAGAAATCAAACACTTGGAAACTGAACAATACCCTGCTCAAAAAAGACTGGATTATAGAAGACTTTAAGGATGGAATAAAGAAATTCAGAGAATCCAATGAGAATGAAAATACTTCCTATCAGAACCTTTGGGACACAGCAAAAGCAGTGGTCAGAGGCCAATTTATATCAATAAATGCACACATCCAAAAAGAAGAAAGGGCTAAAATCAAAGAACTATCCCTACAACTTGAACAAATAGAAAGAGAACAACAACAATGACAACAAAAAACCCACAGGCACCAGAAGAAAACAAATAATAAAGATTAGAGCTGAACTAAATGAAATAGAAAACAGAAAAACAATTGAAAGAATTAACAAGACCAAAAGCTGGTTTTTTGAAAAACCCAACAAAATTGATAAACCACTGGCCGAACTGACAAAAGAAAAACAGGAGAAGAAGCAAATAACCCGAATAAGAAATGAGATGGGTGGTATTACAACAGACCCAACGGAAATTAAAAGAATCATATCAGATTACTATGAAAAGCTATACTCAAACAAATTTGAAAACCTAGAAGAAATGGATGAATTCCTAGAAACACACTACCTACCTAAACTAAAACAGAGGTAGAACAACTAAATAGACCTGTAACAAAAGAAGAGATTGAAGAGGTAATTAAAAAACTCCCAACAAAAAAAAGCCCTGGTCTGGATGGCTTCACTGCAGAGTTCTAACAAACTTTCAGAGAAGAGTCAACACCACTACTACTAAGGTATTTCAGAGCATAGAAAAGGATGGAATACCACCATATTCATTCTATGAAGCCACCATATCCCTGATACCAAAACCAGGTAAAGACACCACAAGAAAAGAAAATTATAGACCTATATCCCTCATGAATGTAGATGCAAAAATCCTCAACAAAATTCTAGCCAAAAGAATTCAACAACATATCAAAAAAATAATTCACCGTGACCAAGTGAGGTTCATACCAGGTACGCAGGGATGGTTCAACATTAGAAAACAATTAATGTAATCCACCACATAAATAAAACAAAAGACAAGAATCACATGATTTTATCAATTGATGCAGAAAAGGCATTTGACGAAGTTCAACACTCATTCATGATAAAAGCTCTCAGCAAAATAGGAATAGAAGGAAAATTCCACAACATAATAAAGGGCGTTTATACAAAGCCAACAGCCAACATTACCCTAAATGGAGAGAGCCTGAAAACATGCCCATTGAGATCCGGAACCAGACAAGGATGCCGTTTATCACCACTCTTATTCAACATTGTGCTGGAAGTCCTAGCCAGAGCGATTAGGCTAGATAAAGAAATAAAGGGCATCCGGACTGGCAAGGAAGAAGCCAAATTATCTCTATTTGCAGATGACATGATCTTATACACAGAAAACCCTAAGGAATCCTCCAGAAAACTACTGAAACTAATAGAAGAGTTCAGCAGAGTATCAGGATACAAGATAAACATACAAAAATCAGTTGGATTCCTCTACATCGACAAAAAGAACATCGAAGAAGAAATCACCAAATGAATGCCATTTACAGTAGCCCTCAAGAGGATAAAATACTTAGGAATAAATCTTACCAGAGATGTAAAAGATATACAAAGGAAACTACGGTACACTTCTGCAAGAAACCAAAAGAGACTTACATAAGTGGAAGAACATACGTTGCTCGTGGATAGGAAGACTTAACATTATGAAAATGTCTGTTCTACCAAAAGCGATCTATACATTTAATACAGTTTCGATCCAAATCCCAAAGACATTCTTTAATGAGATGGAGAAATAAATCACCAATTTCATACCGAAAAAGAAGAACAAACTGGGAGGCCTTACTTTACCTGATTTTAGAACATATTATACCACCACAGTAGTCAAGACAGGCTGGTACTGGTATGACAACAGATACATGGACCAATGGAACAGAATTGAGAATCCAGACATAAATCCATCCACATATGAGCAGTTGATATTTGACAAATGCCCCAGAACAGTTAAATGGGGGAAAAGAGATTCTTTTTAACAAATGGTGCTTGGCATAACTGGATATCCATCTGCAAAAAAATGAAACAAGACCCATATCTCACTCCATGCACAAAAACTAACTCAAAATGGATCAAAGACCTAAATATAAAACCTAAAATGATAAAGATCATGGAAGAAAAAATAGGGACGTTAGGAGCCCTAATACATGGCATAAACAGTACAGAAAACATTATAAAGAACATAGAAGAAAAACTAGATAACTGGGAGCTCCTAAAAATCAAACACTTATGCTCATCCAAAGACTTCACCAAAAGAGTAAAAAGACTACCTACAGACTGGGAAAAAGTTTTTAGCTATGACATTTTTGATCAGCGCCTGATCTCTAAAACCTACATAATACTGCAAACACTCAACTGCAAAAAGAAAAATAACCCAATTAAAAAATGGGCAAAAGATATGGATAGACACTTCACTAAAGAAGACATTCAGGTAGCTAACAGATATATGAGGAAATGTTCACGATCATTAGCCATTAGAGAAATGCGGATCAAAACTACAATGACATTTCATCTCACTCCAACAAGGCTGGCATTAATCCAAAAAGCACAAAAACATAAATGTTGGAGGGGCTGTGGAGAGATTGGAACACTTCTACACTGCTGGTGGGAATGTAAAATGGTACAAACACTTTGGAAATCTATCTGGCGTTTTCTTAAACAGTTAGAAATAGAACTACCATACAACCCAGAAATCCCACTCCTCGGAATATACCCTAGAGAAATAAGAGCCTTCACACAAACAGATATATGCACACCCATGTTTATTGCAGCACTGTTTACAATAGCAAAAAGCTGGAAGCAACCAAGGTGTCCATCAACGGATGAATGGGTAAATAAATTGTGGTATATTCACACAATGGGATACTACACATCCATAAAGAACAGTGACGAATCTGTGAAACATTTCATAACATGGAGGAACCTGGAAGGCATTATGCTGAGTGAAATCAGTCAGAGGCAAAAGGACAAATATTGTATAAGACCACTATTATAAGATCTTGAGAAATGGTAAAAACTGAGAAGAACACATACTTTTGTGGTTACGAGGTGGGGAGGGAGGGAGGGTGGGAGAGGGTTATTTACTGATTAGTTAGTAGATAAGAACTACTTTAGGTGAAGGGAAGGACAATACTCAATACACGGAAGGTCAGCTCAACTGGACTGGACCAAAAGCAAAGAAGTTTCCGGGATAAACTGAATGCTTCGAAGGTCAGTGGAGCAAGGGTGGGGGTTTGGGGACTATGGCTTAAGGGGACTTCTAAGTCAATTGGCAAAATAATTCTATTATGAAAACATTCTGCATCCCACTTTGAAATGTGGCGTCTGGGGCCTTAAATGCTAACAAGTGGCCATCTAAGATGCATCAATTGGTCTCAACCCACCTGGATCAAAGGAGAATGAAGAACACCAAAGACACACGACAACTATGAGCCCAAGAGACAGAAAGGGCCACATGAACCAAAGACTTACATCATCCTGAGACCAGAAGAACTAGATGGTGCCCAGCCACAACTGATGACTGCCCTGACAGGGAACACAACAGAGAACCCCTGAGGGAGCAGGAGAACAGTGGGATGCAGACCCCAAATTCTCATAAAAAGACCAGACTTAATGGTCTGACTGAGACTAGAGGAATCCTGGTGGTCATGGTCCCCAAACCTTCTGTTGGCCCAGAACAGGAACCATTCCCAAAGACAACTCATCAGACATGGAAGGGACTGGACAATGGGTTGGAGAGAGATGCTGACAAAGAGTGAGCTACTTGTATCAAGTGGACACTTGAGACTGTGTTGGCATCTACAGTCTGGAGGGGAGATGGGAGGGTAGAGAGGGTTAGAAACTGGCAAAATTGTCATGAAAGGAGAGACTGGAAGGAGGGAGCAGACTGACTCATTAGGGGGAGAGTAAGTGGGAGTATGGAGTAAGGTGTATATAAGCTTATATGTGACAGACTGACTTGATTTGTAAACTTTCACTTAAAGCACAATAAAAATTATTAAAAAAAAAAAAAGCTGATAGTTTTAATTGAGTCCTAGAATAAGAGAAGGATCTGCAACAGGCTCAGGCTGCCATGCCAGCTACTCTGCCACTTGAGTCATATGAGGCAGCTGATCCAATGGTGCTTGAACTGCCAGAGGCAGGCATAGATCTATTTGGAGTCTTTTGCAGGTCCTTTTTATAGGTGAATCACAGTAAAGACAGGATTTTGGAGCAAAGCCCTGCCATCCTCTGCAGATAACTACTCTTCTTTTGAGAAACAGCTTTTGGCTTCCTGCTGGGCCTTAGCAGAGGCTGCTTAACCATGAGCCGCCAAGTCACCATGTGGCCTGAGCTTCTCATCTTGAACTGGGTGTTGTCTGACACACAGAGCCGTAAAGTTGGACATGCACAGCAGCATTCCATCATTAAATGGAAGTGGTATATATGAGATCGAGCCAATCAGGACCTTAAGGTACAAATAATTTGCATGAGGAAATGGCCCAAATGCCCATGATTCCTACTCCTGTCACATTACCTGCCCTCTCCCAGTCTGCACCTATGGCCTCATGGGGATTTCCTTACGCCCAATTGACTGAGGAAAAGAAACTCACGCCTGATTTACAGATGGTTCTGTGTAATATGCAGGTGCCACTCAAAAGTGGACAGCTGCAGTGCTACAGCCCCTCTATGAGACCTCCCTAAAGGACAGCGGGGAAGGGAAATGTTTCCAATGGGCAGAACTTTGACAATACACCAGGTTGTTCATTTTGCTTGAAAGGAGAAATATCCAGATGTGTAATCGTATACTAATTTGGTTTGGCTGGATAGTTAGGGACTTGGAAGGAACATGATTGGAAAATTGGAAACAAGTAGGTATGGGGAGGAGGCATGTGGATACTCCTCTCTGAATAGGCCAAAGAAGTGAAGATATTTGTGTCTCATATAAATGCTAATCAAAGGATGGCCTAGGCAGAGGAAGACTTTAACAATCAAGTGGATAGGATGACACATTCTGCAGGAACCACTCATCCTCTTTCCTCAGTCACTCCCATCATGGCCCATGGGCTCATGAACAATGTGGCCATGGTGGCAGGGTGGAGTTTATGCATGGGCTTAGCAGCATGGATTCCACTCACCAAGGTAGACTTGGCCACAGCCATTGCTAAGTGCCCAGTCTGACTGCAGCAGAGACCCCCATTCAGTTCCCAAAATGGCACTATCCTTCAAAGCAATAAGCCAGCAACTGAGTGGCGGGTTGATTACTTTGCATCAAGGAAAGGACAGCATTTTATTCTGACCGGGATAGACAATTTCTTTCACTACATGCAATGCTTCTGCCAAAACTACCATCTGTGGACTCCCAGAATGCCTTTTCCACCGTCATTGCATCTGTCATGGGTTGATTGGGAAGTAGATAACTTGTGTTCTAGACTTTACAGATTCACAGATGAAGAGGAATTTTGCTCCAGGATGAAATTTGGACTTGGAGTTGATTTAAAACTTTTGAGATCATATGATGGGGTGAAACTGTTTTACATGTGACAAGGATATGAATTTTGGGGGGCCAAAGGGTGAAATGTCATGGGCTGAATTTTGTCCCTAAATAATATTTGTCAACTTGGCTAGGCCATGATTCTCAGTATCGCGTGGTTGTCCTCCATTTTGTGTTGTGTTGTAAATCCAACCTTTATGCTTGTGTTTATGGTTCCATTTTGGAGTGAGTTGTCTGTTATGTTAATGAGGCTGGTTTAGGTAATGTTAATGAGGATTAGGATGTTACATAACACCCTAACTCAGATCACAGCCCTGATCTTTTGTAAGGGGAATTTCCCTGGAGTGTGACCTGCATAGCTTTTTATCTTACAAGATATAAAACGAAAGAGAAATGAGCAGAGAGGCAGAGCCCTGCTACCACCAAGAAAAAAGATCTGGAGAAGCACATGTCTTTTGGACCCAGGATCCTTGCACTGAGAACCTCCCAGACCCAGGGAAAGATTGAGGTCAAGATACATGGAAATTTCCAAGGAAAAGTGGGCCCACAGATATTGATGAGACAAGGCCCTTCCCCCCAAGCCAACAGAGAGAAAGCCACCTTCTAAGCTGGCACCCTGAATTTGGACGTCTAGCCTCCTAAACCATAAGAGAATAAATTTCTATTTGTTAAAACAATCCACTTATGGTATTTCTGCTATAGAAGCACTAGATAATAAGACAGCATCCCACAAAGCATTGCCTCAGATCAAGGGACTCACTTCATTACAAATGAAGTGTGGCAACGGGCCCATGCTCATGGAATTCACTGGTCTTACCATGTACCTCATCATCCTGGAATTACCTTCTAAAGACACAATTACGGTGCTAGCTGGGTGGCAATACTTGCTGAGTTTGGGCAATGTTCTCCAGGAGGCTGTATATGCTCTAAGCAAGCATCCAATATATGTTGCTGTTTCTCCCAAAGCCAGGTCATGGTTACAGAAATCAAGAGGTAAGGATGGGAGTGGCACCACTCACTATTATCCTGAGTGAACCACTCACAAAAAGTTTGCTTCCTATCCCACTACCCTATGCTCTATGGGTCTACAGGTTTTAGTTCCAGAGGGAGGAATACTCTCACCTGGAGACGCAATACTAATTCCATTGAACTGGAAGTTAAGAATGCCACCAGGCCACTTTGGGCTGCTCATGCCTCTGGATCAATAGGCAAAGAAGGGAGTTACCATATTGGCTGGTGTGATTGATCGTGATTACCAAAAGGAATTTGGATTGATACTACATAATGGAGGTAAAAAAGAGTATGTCTGGAATGCAGAAGATCCCTTAGGGCTTCTCTTACTACCATGCCCTGTGATTAAAGTCAATGGAAATCTACAGTAACCTAATTCCAACATGGCTACTAATGGCCCAGACCCTTCAGGAATGAAGGTTTGGGTCACACTACCAGGCAAAGAACTATGACCAGCTGAGGTTCTTCCTGAGAGAAAAGGGAATACAGAATGGCTAGTGGAAGAAGGTAGTTCTAAATATCAGTTACAACCACGTGACTGGTTGCAAAAATTAGGACTGTAATTGTTATAAGTACTTCTTCCCTGTTTTATTATACGTGTCTGGGGGTGTATATGCATACATACATACACACACATATATAAGTATATATATGTAAATATTTTTGTTTTCTTTCCTTCTTTATCCCATCACTTATAAAATAAAGGTGTAGACGGGGCTAGAGCCTTTTTGATTGGTACATGGACATTGTATCACGAGAGGTACAAGTATGACCTTATAATTGTCTTTAGAGATTACATATGGTTTAAGGAGATGTGTACAGGTGCCAAGTTAACAAGGGGTGGACTGTGATGGTTAATGTTATGTATTAACTTGGCTTGGCCACGATTCCCAGTATTATATAATTACCCTCCATATTGTGATATTATTTAATTATCCTCCATCTCCTGTATTGTGAATCCTAAACCTGTATATGTTAATGAGGCAGGATTAGTGTGGGGTGTATCTTGAGTCACACTCTTATTAGCGTGCACGACTCAACTCACAGCCGTACTCAAGTCATACCCTTATTCAAGTCACACCCTTATTCAAGTCACACCCTTATTCAAGTCCTTGAAGGTACGGTCTGCATCCAACATATATGAATGCTCGGGCAAAGCTCTCTCATGCTTTGGATCCTGCATCGGGCTTGGCATCATCTAACTTTCAGCTCTTGAGACTTGAGCCAGCAGCCTGCCATCTGACCTGACAATTCTGGGATTTGTGTGCTTCCTCAGCCCTGTGAGCCAGCAGCCTGCTGTCTGACCTGTTGAGTCTGGGATTTGCCAGCTCCCACAGTCCTATGGGCCAGCAGTCTGTAGCCTGACCTGCCAATTTTGGGTTCATCAGCCCCTGCAACCAAGTGAGTCAGGAAAAGCCTCCAGCCAGATTTCTGACCCACAGATTTGGGTCTTGCTAGTCTCCATAACTACAATAGCCATTCCCTTGATTTTTTTTTTGAGATAAATCTCTGTATATATTTATATATACATATATACTTTTCTAGAGAACCCAGCCTAAGACAGAGACTCTCCCAGTCAAGATCTCCTGATTGCTGAAACTTGATCTTCAAAATCTATCTTACCACTGTCTTTCTTAGTGTAATATAAATGCATACATAAAAATATACACACTATGTAAGCAAGCCTCTGGAGTATCAAAGGTAAAAATTACCCAAACACAAAATTAAAAACTATATTATTCATGTTAAAAATATTTCAACTCTGCAATACAAGTCATAAAGGTCTTTATGTCAAATTGTAATCAGACTGACAGAATATTAAATTCAGACAGGACCTTCTAGCTCATCCTTCTTAATCCAGGAGCTAAGCCACTTGCCTCAGCCATATGGCTAGATAATAATGAATTTAGAACTACAAGTCAAGTTGCTGGACTCTAAGAATCACTTATGATTTCAGTATCATGTTATTTACAGGTTGGTGTGGACTTGGTACATTCCACTGGCAATTTTAGCTCCTGATATTACCCCCAGTTTTTTGTTCTATTCTGTCCCCACTGCCCAGAGGAATTATAACTATCAGTAGCTTTTATGCTAGACGCTAAGTCTTTGATTAAACTTGGGAGTCCCAAGCACAAAGTTTTGGCCAACAGTAATGTAATCCAGTGCAGGAAGTGATCCTGACATAGGTGCTAAAGAAGATAGTTCCAATACGCCTCAGACATGCTGAAAACACCTGCACCAATTAAAAGGCAATTAAATGTGTAATAAATGGAAATGCTACAAAATTGTTCTGTAAAAAAAAAAAAACCAATAGGAATTGCTGGTGTGTACTTGCTGAGTGAGGAATGTGGGCCCAGGTGGAGGTTATCCATTTTTTAGCTGATGTGCTGCTCCACAATCCAGCGAGGCATCTTTAAAACTATAACACAGAAGCAGCTCATGTCAGAGTTCATTGGCAGCATGTGAGAATGGTGTGTTTTCTGCTGGTCCTGTGCATGGGAGAAAAAGAAATGTAAATCACTCAAATGGAGGTGGAGTGGGGAATACAGGGAGATAGTGAGGGGGAGTGAGCATTACTTGATAGTGCTGCCATGGCCTGGAGTCTGTGAATCTGATCATAAACGGTGTGGAGGCAGGATAGAGCAGCAGATCATGAAAATGATGATTTGGGCCAGTAAGTTGAAGATAATAAGGACTCAAACATGTCAACAATCATTAAGATGGTGCAGGACAGGGAAACGTCTCATTCTGTTATACACAAGGTTGCCATGAGCCACAGCCCACTCAAAGGTAACTAGCAATGGTAACTCACATCAATAACAATGAATAAGCTGTAGTAATAGCTGTCTCCCTTTTGGAGAAGTGGCATGCCATCTTTCCTGTCTGATTTCATATCACTCCATAATCCAGGAAAAAAAGATAACCGGATTGAATCCTGATATATCAAATGCATCTCCTAGTTTTGTATCACAGGCCTCTCCTGGGCACTGGATAACAGCGTGAATCTGTCAATCAGTGAAGCAGAATCACTTTTCATCATGGGAAGATTACAGGCATGAGATCTAACACAATTATGGGAGAAGCCAGGGAGGTGAAGGTGCAGGAGGAAGGTTGGAGGATCAGAGAAGTTAGATGATTCAGCCTACTTGGAAGTGTCTGTGTGGTGCCTGAGGCTACTATGGGCCAACAGTAACAGCAGTCAAGAAGATGAGCTGGACGCAGAGGGGAGCAGAGCGAGGACAAGCTAGAACCTGCTGACATTGCCACATCTTTCCATCACTGCATCCAACCTTGATGACCTCTAATGTGCAGCAGCTGTTGCTTCACTTCCACCTTCCAAATCTCATGCAAGTTCTTTTGGCCACCTCTCAACCAGAACCATGCAAGAAAGGGGATTTGGAAAGACAATTTAACCAAGTTGACAGGACAAACCAGAGATTTAGTAGAGATGACTAGAATGACCTGGTTTTGAGCTGAAATGCCAAATTAACACGCAGAGTAGAGGGAGAGAGAGGGAAAGAAGAGAAAAGGGAATGGGAACTCAGAGGCAAGTCAAAGTATTGATAGGGTGGGGCATGGAAAAGTTGGGTGGTCTGAACAATTACATTTCAGGGACAATAGAACTGGTTTTATTTCACTGTGGGTGCTGAAGCCATGCTATTTTTAAGCACTCAATTGCTTGAAGGGTGGCGTGGGGCATGCGGCTGTTAAGAGGGTTTTCCCCTGTTAGAACACCTTGTCACTTGGCCTATATAATTAAGACTACTCCTTGACAAAGGAGCCCTGATGGCACAGTGGTTAAGTGCTTGGCTGCTAACTGAACGGTCAGCAATTTGAACCCATCAGCTGCTCCATGGAAGAAAGATGCGGTAGTCTGTTCCCACCAAGATTTATAGCCTTAGAAACCCTGTGGGGCAGTTCTACTCTGTCCTAGGGTTGCTATGTGTAGGAATCAACTTGACAGCAATGGGTACTCCTTGACAAAGCTCCAGGACAGGGGCCAACAGACAGAGTGGGCTGGAGCCACCCAAATTCAAATCTTCTTCCATAAGAGAGAAATTTTCTCTACCTCAAGTTTTAGAATGACAATAAAAGGGGTGCAGTTACATTATGGATGAATTTTGCACCAGCCTACCTAGGTAGATAGACTCACAGATATAAAAATTTACAGATATATAAACACTGTGTAAAAAAAAAAAAAAAAAAACCTACAATATGTGCATCAACTACCAGTTCCTCCTAACATGGGTATTGGTATACATTCACCCAGGAATGGATAAGGAAATATATATATAGGAGCCCTCATGGCAGGGTGGTTAAAGCATTCAACTGCTAATTGAAAGGTCAGCAGATTGAAACCACCAGTGGCTCCATGGAAGAAAGATATGGCAGTCTGCTTCCATAAAGATTTATAGTCTTGGAAGCCCTATAAGATCTCTATGAGTCAGAATCGACTTGTTGGCGGTGGGTTTGGTTTTTATAGATATATAAAAACCCATTGCCATCAAGTCAATTCCAACTCATAGTGACAACCCTATAGACAAAGTAGAACTGCCCCATAGGGTTTCCGAGGAGCACCTGGTGGATTCGAACTGCCAACATTTTGGTTAGCTGCTGAGCTCTTAACCACAATGCCAAAGGGCACAGGTCTCCTATATGTGTGTATGTATATGTATATATACATTTTTTTTCTGTTGTACCTTTTTAGTAAGGTATGGGCCTTTGTTGTTGCTAGCTGCTGTCAAGTTGGCCCCCAACACATGGCAATCCCATGCACAACAGAGCGAAATGCTCCCTGGTCCTGCACAATTCCCATGATCATTTGTGGATCAGACCTTTGTGATTCAAAGTGTTTGTGTTGCCTGATTTTTGGAAGTAGATCACCAGGCCTTTATTTCTAGTCTGTCTTAATCCAGAAGCTCCACTGAAATGTGTTTAACATCACAGCAACACACAATCCTCCCCTACAGACAGGTGGTAATGCACATGAGGTGCGTTGGCTATGACTTGAATCTGGGTGTCCTGCATGGGAGGCGAGAATTCTGTCACTGAACTACCACCAATGCCTCAGAGGCCTTTCAGATACCTAAACTTATGTAGGGCCCCATAATCCCTACTTTGCACGGGGCTAAGGCCTTGTCTAGGAGCCCAGGTGTACAATGGTTAAGCGCTTGACTGCTGACCCAAGGGCCTGCAGTTTGAACCCACCAGTGGCTCTGAAGGTGAAAAGACCTGTTGATCTCTTTCCAAAACAGACTGCAGCCTAGGAAACCCTATGGGGCAGTTCTACTTTTTTATATATGGTCGCTATGAGTCGGAATCAACTCAACGGCACTCAATGACAAGGCCTTGTGTCTAGCCTCCAGCACTGCCATTAAAATGTAAGCCTCCTGGATCCCAAAATGGCCTCCTGTTCTGGTTTAAGGCTTCACTTGCTGTTCTTTGTCTTAGTATCATCAAGCTTTCCCTACTTTCTTCTAAATTCAACCATGCATTTAAGAAACACTTGCTGTATTTTATGGTATATTTCCAGGTTTGTTTTTTTTTAATCAGTCGTTTTATAATTCCAGATTTCTGGAAAATAAAGTTGCCAAGACGACCACTAAAATTCATCTGGCCAACTTTACTACACGTTACAGCATCATCTGGCTGGAATTCTAAGACTAACCCAGAATCTGAGGAAAACAGGCAGGGTGAGGAGAGGATTCTTCATGTCTTATCCTCTAGAAGTCTGGGGATGGAGGGAGTATCCCCATCCTACACTCCTTATGTTCTCAGGGTTTTTAAAAATAGTACTAGATAGCTTTTGTTCTTGAACTTTAGTCATTTAAGGTCATTAATGGTGAGAAACCCTAATCATGAACAATCTTGTTGAAGTAAAAGGACCAACTAGTTCTTGGCTTAGGTGTCTTAAATGCTAAGTGTGGTTTAGAAATTCCAAATTAATGGTCTGTTGGGTAATGGAGATAAACTCCTGGGAACCGTGGATCTAGGAAAACATCTGTTCTTCTCTCCAGTGGCACTGAAGATACCCGAAGCTCACAAGTCATTGTGCCTTCTTAGAATAAAAACCAGTCAGTCCTTAGAATAAAAGGAGTAGAAAATAAACTTTTCCCGCTTTTACCTAGATACATTAAAATGGAATCTTTGCCTCGCTCTTCCTTTTTTTATTTGGATGCTTCTTTAACAAAGAAGTATGTCTTCTCTGAGAAATAATATGAAAGTGGAAATAAAACGATTCACTCAATAAATATTTATTGCACACTTTCTATGTCTTTATTAGGCGTGAGGAAGAAAGGCTTCATACAACAGATAAGGAGAACAGGCCCCTGGTGTGGGCCACTGTAACCTACAAATCTACCTCAGCAGAGACCTGACAAAGGGCATATGTATTAAAGGAGACTGGCAGATAATGGCCTGCTCTGGACCTACCTATATTTGCTAACTGGGGTAGATGTGGCTCAAACAGTCCCCAGTGAATGCACCCTCACATATGTGCAGCATCAGAGAGTTGAGACAAGTATGTGGGCTTGGGAGAGGGGCATACATGTTCCCTAGTCTTCCCAAAAAGTATCCTATTGGAAAAAGTGTTCTAATAGTCAAAAGTACATAAAATCCAATAATTTCTGAAATAAAAGTCACAATTCTATCTGTTGTATGATAGTATAAAGATATCAAGTTTTTATAAGGATAGAAAACGAATACAAAGATTATAAATGCTATCTTGTAATTTTAAGTTATAAGTGTAATACCACCCCACGTGTCTGTCAGTTTGTTGTACTGTCGGGGCTTGAGTGTTGCAGTGACACTGGAAACTATACCACCAGTATTCAGATACCAGCAGAGTCATTCATGGTGGACAGGTTTCAGCTGAGCTTCCAGACTAAGACAGACTAGGAAGAAGGACCCAGCAGTCTACTTCTGAAAAGCATTAGCCAGTGAAAACCTCGTGAATAGCAGTGGAACATTGTTTGATATCGTGCCGGAAGATGAGCCCCTCAGGTTGGAAGGCATTCAAAGCATGACTGGGGAAGAGCTGCCTCCTCAAAGTCCTTAATGACAAGGATGGAGTCAAGCTTTCAGAACCTTCATTTGCTGATGTGGCAAATGAAGTTTCTTCTCAAAGTGAGAAGAAACAGCTGCAAATATCCATTAATTATCAGAATCTGGAAAGTATGAAGTACGAATCTAAGAAAACTGGAAATCATTAAAAATGAAATGGAACACATAAAGATTGATCTCCTAGGCATTAGTGAGCTGAAATGGACTGGTATTTGCCATTTTGAATCTGATAATCATATAGTCTACTATGCTGGGAATGACAACTTGAAGAGGAATGGCATTGCATTCATTGTCAAAAAGAACATTTCAAGATCTATCCTGAAAGTAAAATGCTGTCAGTGGTAGGATAATATCCATATGTCTACAATGAAGACTAGTTAATACAACTATTCATATTAATGCCTATTCCCAAGAAAAGTGATCCAACCGAATGCAGAAATTATCAAAAAATATCATTAATATCAAACGAAAGCAAAGTTTTGCTGAAGATCATTTAAAAGTGGCTGCAGCAATATATCAACAGGGAACTGCCAGAAATTCAGCCTGGATTGAAAAGAGGATGTAGAACCAGGGATATCATTGCTGATCTCAGGTGGATCCTGGCTGAAAGCAAAGAATACCAGAAGGATGTTTACCTGTGTTTTATTGACTATGAAAAGGCATTCCATTTTGTGGATCATAACAGATTATGGATGACATTGTGAAGAATGGGAATTCCAGAACACTTAATTTTGCTCATGAGGAACCTGTACATAGATCAAGAGGCAATTGTTCAAACAGAACAAGGGAATACTACGTGGTTTAAAGTCAGGAAAGGTGTACGTCAGTGTTGTATCCTTTCACCATACCTATGAAATCTGTATGTTAAGCAAATAATCTGAGAAACTGGACTAAATGAAGAATGGGGCATCAGGATTGGAGGAAGACTCATTAACAACTTCCCTTATGCAGATGACACAACCTTGCTTGCTGAAAGTGAAGAGGACTTGAAGCATTTACTGACGAAGATCAAAGTATGGATTACACTTCAACATAAAGAAACAAAAATCTTCACAACTGGACCAATAACCAACATCATCATAAATGGAGAAAAGATTGAGGTTGTCAAGGATCTGGTTCTACGTGTATCCACAATCAACAGCCATGGAAGCAGCAGTCAAGAAATCAAAAGACACGTAACATTGGGTAAATCTGCTGCAAAGGACCTCTTTAAAGTGTTGAAAACCAAAGATGTCGCCCTGGAGATTAAGGTGCACCTGACTCAAGCCATGATATTTTCAGTTGCCTCATCTCCGTGGGAAAGCTGGACAGTGAATAAGGAAGACTGAAGAAGAATTAATGCCTTTGAATTGTGGTGTTGACAAAGAATATTGAATATACCATGGACTGCCAAAAGAACAAACAAATCTGTCTTGGACGAAGTACAACCAGAATGCTCCTTAGAAGCAAGGATGATGAGGCTGCATCTTACATATTTTGGACATGTTGCCAGGAAAGATCTGTCCCAGGAGAAGGACATCCACCTTGGTAAAGTAGAGGGTCAGCAAAAAAGAGAAAGACCTTCAACGAGATGGATTGACACAGTGGCTGCAACAGTGGGCTCAAGCATAACAAGGATTGTCAGCATGGGGCAGGAACGGGCAGTGTTTGATTCCGTGGTACATAGGGTCGCTATGAGTTGGAACTCACTCAATGGCACCTAACAAGAGCAACAACAAGTGTAATGCTTTGCTATGGATTGAATTGTGTCTCCCTAAAATATGTGCTTTAAATCCTAATCCCTATACCTGTGGTTATAATCCTATTTGGGAATGGGTTTTCTTTGTTATATTAATGAAAGAGTGTTAGTGTAGGGTGTGTCTTTAACGAATCTTTTTTGAGATATAAAAGAGATTAAACAAGCAAGTGAGAAAACAGAAATGGGGGAAGAGAGATGCCAAGTCACATGAAGATTGCCCAGGAGCAGAAGCTCAGAAGAGATACAGACCTTCCTTCAAAGCTCACACAGAGAGAAAGATTTGCCGTAGAGCCAGCACCCTGGATTTGGACTTCTAGCATACCAACTGTGAAAAAATAAATTTCTGTTTGTTAAAGCCACCCACCTGTGGTATTTCTGTCATAGCAGCACTAGATAATTAAGATACCATTCATCATTTTTATTTTATTTTTACCATTTTACATCGCTAGATACTTGGTTGGTGGGTTAGTATAGACTTAGTTTCCCTCATGCTCTGACTCTAACCTATATCTCCTTCCCAGTGCCCTCGAGTCGATGTATCTCCCTACCATCCCAAAACTCCCATCCATTCCCCTTCTGAGCTCCATCATCTTTTCTTTCATTAGTGCTCAAACAATGGTAGGCATTATCATAAAATTCTTGGAGCACAGCCCTTTCAAATTGAAATTTTCTAGAGCATCATGTTGTCCCTCCTTACTAAGGGACAATAAAGACAATGTGAGATTAAGCAAAGTGAACAGAGTATGATCATCATGAGGTCAGGGGCACTGCCTGTTTTGTTCTCTGCTGTATTTCCAGGTTATATACAGTGCCTGGCTATTCAGTAGCTATTTGTTAAATAAATGAATGAGTGAGTGAGTAAAGGAGGAGAGCTGAGGAAAGTCTATTGCAGAGGAGTTTACAGGTGTTCTTGCCAGGAGAAATATCCCCCACCCTTTACAAATGGGGATCTTTGAGGTAAATAGCTTTCTTAGGGCCTTTGGAATGGTATGAATCTGCTGTCTGCTAAAAGCTGATGAATTTCAGGCCCTAAAGAGCAACAAGATCATTAATGAAGATAGGGCATTAAAGCCAGCAAGAAGCAAAAAAAAAAAAAAAAAAAAGTGTATGGAAGAACATTGTCTTAGGCTGGGTTCTCTACAAAAGCAAAATGGGTAAAGCATGTAAACATAGAGAGATGATAGATGATAGATAGATTAGATAGATAAATAGATGATAGATGACAGATAGACAGATAGATAGATAGACAGATAAATAGATAGATAGGTAGATATATTTATATCAAGGAAATGGCTTACGTGGTTGTACAGGCTGGAATGTCCCAAGTCAGTGGGTCAGGCTGGGGTCTTCTCCTGATTCACGTAATCACAGGGGCTGGCAAACCCAAGATTGGCAAGTCATATACCAGGACTCTTGCTCACAGGCTAAGAAGACCAATGAATCCCAACATAGGCAGGCAAGACCACAGGTAAGCTGCTAGCTCACGTCCCAAGATCAGGAGCCAGCTGTAGGATCCAGATCAAGCAAAAGCCCATGAGCCTTGCCAGAAAGTCTACCTATATTGGATGCAGACCACACCCCCAAGGAAACTCCCTTTCAACTGATTGGCTACTCACAGCAGATCCCATCATGAAGGTGATCACATTATATTAAATCTCATCATGGAAGTGATCACATCATCATAAACCTGCCAAACTACATCATAACTGCTGAACAACTGAGAATCATGACCCGGTCAAGTTGACACAGAACTTTAACAATGACAGATATCAATTCATCCTTCTTCTCCAATGTCATCAGCATCATCAGTGTCCTCAGCAGTAGCAGCAGCACCACCAGAGAAAATGTATTGTAAGTTCACATACTGAACTGTAGTGCTGAATTGTACAGAAAGGAAAAGTGACTGACACATTCCACAGTCTCTACTGAAAGCTTGGAGAATCCATCTGTGATTCAACCTGTTGTGGGCCACAAACTCCCTAACAATAGCTGAGTCTGCACCTCCCCTTCCCTTTTAAGAGACATCGCCAGCCTTTCTCCTTTCCAAGATCCTAATTACATTGTAAGTTGATTCTTGCTAAAATTAATAACATATAAATAAGTATAACAAAATAAACATATTTACAAAATATAAAAAGAGGCAAACATGTAAATATGTCCAGTTTTGCACCAAGGCAAACCAAAGGATTTTCCAGCTGCAGTGATGGGAGGGAAGAGTGATTTGGGGAGAGGAGGATGGGGAAGAAAGAAGGGTGTCTAATAGAGTAGGAGTCAGGAAACCCAGCACTGAATAAAACTTGCCCAGTCATAAGATTCCCTGGAACTGGGCTCCTTGAAACATCCCCATTAACCAAGATAAAGCGTCTACAGATGTTCAGCCAGTCTAAGGAGTTGATTAGCAGAACATCTAAGTGCCTCTATTATGAAAAGTGACATTTCCTCAATCTGAAGCAGTAATGAGCTGTTTCCCACTGATTCCACTGGGAGGGAATCCAGGGGACTTCAATAATTTTTTTTTTTTTCCCTCTATGATATTATTACAATGGGAAGTTAAAGAGAGGACTGCAAACTTAATACCTCCACTCTCTCACTCCATGGCTTAGGTAATTTTGTGCTGACCTCACAAATTTTCACTCCCATAAATTCATCAACTTACTGCAATCTGACTCATCTTCCCCAGTTCCTTAACCCAGTCTACTGAAATTATTTTAAGATCACTATGACAATAAATTGACTCAACAGCAACAAATAAACAACAACATGACCCTAAAATGTATTGTCATGGATTGAATTGTACCCCTCTCCACCACCAGAATTGTGTTAAAGTCCTAACTCCTGTACCTGTAAATATGACCCTATTTGGAAATAAGGGCTTCATTTTATGCTAATGAGGTATACCAAAGTAGGGTGGATCCTAAACCTAACCCCTCCTAAGTGATGTCTTATAAAAGAGCAGAATAGACAGACACACACGCAGGGGAAAGAAACCATCTAAAGACAGAGATAGATGAATCTATAAAGCCAGTAACACCAAGGACTGCCAGCAGCTACCAGTAACTGAAAAAGCCCTGGTGGTACAGTGGTTAAGCACTCTGCTGCTAACCAAAATGTTGGCAGTTCAAACCCACCAGCCACTCTGCAGGAGAAAGATGTGACAGTCTGCTTCTGTAAAGATTTGCAACCTTGGAAACTCTATGGGGTGGTTCTACTCTGTCCTATAGAGTTACTATGAGTCAGAATCAACTCAACAGCAATGGATTTGGTTTGGTTTTTGGTACTAGTATAGCTGAAAGAGACAAAGTAGGAACTTCCCCCTAGACCCAACACCCTAAATTAGAACTTCTAACCTCCAGAAAGAAATTTCTGTTTTTAAAGCCACCCATTTGTGGTATTTTTGTTACAGCAGCACCAGGTAACTAAGACATGTACCAAATACAAAAAAATCACATTTTTCTTTCTGAATCTCTGCAGGATTTAATACATTCGTTTGAACTCTTCCTCCCTTGGATCTTCATACTTGATTAGTTCTTCTCCTGATAACTTAGATCAATTCTTACATCTCTTTTAAAAAAGGCCTTCCGAGGGGGGCCAAGATGGCGGACTAGGTGGACGCTCCCGCGGATCCCTCTTGCAACAAAGACTCGGAAAAACAAGGGAATCGATCACATACATAACAATCTATGAACTCTGAACAACAAGCACAGACTTAGAGACGGAGGACGAACAAATACAGGCAGACAGCGACTGTTTTCAGAACTAGGAGCCAGCGCACCAGGCAGGTGACCTTCGGAGCTCGATCTGGGGCAGAGCCCAGGGGGGCAGACGGCACAGAAAGGGGGCCCACCCCTTCCCCCCCGAACCCATCCCGGGAGGAAGCCTAGCAGCTGACTACTTGGAAAATCTAGTTTCCCAGTGATGGCTCGGAGACAGCAGTCCATATCAAACCACATAAAGAAACAGACCATGACAGCTTCTCCAACCCCCCAAACAAAAGAATCAAAATCTTTCCCAAATGAAGATACAATCCTGGAATTATCAGATACAGAATATAAAAAACTAATTTACAAAATGCTTAAAGATATCACGAATGAAATTAGGATAAATGCAGAAAAAGCCAAGGAACACACTGATAAAACTGTTGAAGAACTCAAAAAGATTATTCAAGAACATAGTGGAAAAATTAACAAGTTGCAAGAATCCATAGAGAGACAGCATGTAGAAATCCAAAAGATTAACAATAAAATTACAGAATTTGACAACGCAATAGAAAGTCAGAGGAGCAGACTCGAGCAATTAGAATGTAGACTGGGACTTCTGGAGGACCAGGGAAACAACACCAACATAGCTGGAAAAAAATCAGATAAAAGAATTAAAAAAAATGAAGAAACCCTAAGAATCATGTGGGACTCTATCAAGAAGGATAACTTGCGAGTGATTGGAGTCCCAGAACAGGGAGGGGGGACAGAAAACACAGAGAAAATAGTTGAAGAACTCCTGACACAAAACTTCCCTGACATCATGAAAGAAGAAAGGATATCTATCCAAGATGCTCATCGAACTCCATTTAAGATTGATCCAAAAAGAAAAACACCAAGACATATCATCATCAAACTTGCCAAAACCAAAGACAAACAGAAAATTTTAAAAGCAGCCAGGGAGAAAAGAAAGGTTTCCTTCAAGGGAGAATCAATAAGAATAAGTTCAGACTACTCAGCAGAAACTATGCAGGCAAGAAGGGAATGGGACGACATATACAGAGCACTAAACGAGAAAAACTGCCAACCAAGGATCATATATCCAGCAAAACTCTCTCTGAAATATGAAGGAGAAATTAAGATATTTACAGATAAACACAAGGTTAGAGAATTTGCAAAAACTAAACCAAGACTGCAAGAAATGCTAAAGGAGATTGTTTGGCCTGATGACCAATAATATCAGGTACCAGCACAATACAAGGTCACAAAACAGAACGTCCTGATATCAACGCAACTCAAACAGAGAAAGCACAAAAACAAACAAATTAAGACTAATTCTAAAAAATAAATAAATAAACAAAATAATACACACAACAGGAAATCATGGAAATCAATAGCTAAACGATCAAAATAATCAAAAAGAGGGACTAAATATAGGAGGCATTGAACTGCCAGATGGAGAGTGATACAAGGCGAAATAGAAGGATACAAGTTAGGGTTTTACTTAGAAAAATAGGGGTAAATAAAAAGGTAACCACAAAAAGGAATATCAATTCCATAACTCAAGAAAAAAGCCAAGAAAAACGTAACGACTCAATAAACACAAAGTTAAACATTATGAAAATGAGGATCTCACAAGCTACTAAGAAAAACGTCTCAGCACAAAAAAGCATGTGGAAAAATGAAATGGCCAACAACACACATAAAAAGGCATCAAAATGACAGCACTAAAAACTTACTTATCTATAATTACGCTGAATGTAAATGGACTAAATGCACCAATAAAGAGACAGAGAGTCACGGACTGGATAAAAAAACACGATCCATCTATATGCTGCCTACAAGAGACACACCTTAGACTTAGAGACACAAACAAACTAAAACTCAAAGGATGGAAAAAAGTATATCAAGCAAACAATAAGCAAAAAAGAAGAGGAGTAGCAATATTAATTTCTGACAAAATAGACTTTAGACTTAAATCCGCCACAAAGGATAAAGAAGGACACTATATAATGATAAAAGGGACAATTGATCAGGAAGACATAACCATATTAAATATTTACGCACCTAATGACAGGGCTGCAAGATACATAAATCAAATTTTAACAGAATTGAAAAGTGAGATAGACACCTCCACATATATAGTAGGAGACTTCAACACACCACTTTCGGAGAAGGACAGGACATCCAGTAAGAAGCTCAACAGAGACACGGAAGACCTACTTACAACAATCAACCAACTTGACCTCATTGACTTATACAGAACTCTCCACCCAACTGCTGCAAAATATACTTTTTTTTCTAGCGCACATGGAACATTCTCTAGAATAGACCACATATTAGGGCATAAAACAAATCTTTGCAGAATCCAAAACATCGAAATATTACAAAGCATCTTCTCAGACCACAAGGCAATGAAGCTAGAAATCAATAACAGAAAAACTAGGGAAAAGAAATCAAATACTTGGAAAATGAACAATACCCTCCTGAAAAAAGACTGGGTTATAGAAGACATCAAGGAGGGAATAAGGAAATTCTTAGAAAACAACGAGAATGAAAATACTTCCTATCAAAACCTCTGGGACACAGCAAAAGCAGTGCTCAGAGGCCAATTTATATCGATAAATGCACACATACAAAAAGAAGAAAGAGACAAAATCAGAGAACTGTCCCGACAACTTGAGCAAATAGAAAGTGAGCAACAAAAGAATCCATCAGGCACCCGAAGAAAACAAATAATAAAAATTAGAGCTGAACTAAATGAATTAGAGAACAGAAAAACAATTGAAAGAATTAACAAAGCCAAAAGCTGGTTCTTTGAAAAAAT
Organism: Loxodonta africana; assembly: GCF_030014295.1. Classification (NCBI taxonomy): domain Eukaryota; kingdom Metazoa; phylum Chordata; class Mammalia; order Proboscidea; family Elephantidae; genus Loxodonta; species Loxodonta africana. The sequence goes on from NC_087351.1 coordinate 36,409,354, forward strand.
TAACAAAATTGATAAACCATTGGCTAGACTGACTAAAGAAAAACAGGAAAGGAAACAAATAACCCGAATAAGAAACGAGAAGGACCACATCACAACAGAACCAAATGAAATCAAAAGAATCATATCAGATTACTACATAAAATTGTACTCTAACAAATTTGAAAACCTAGAAGAAATGGATAAATTCTTGGAACAACACTACTTACCTAAACTAACACATACAGAAGTAGAACAACTAAATAGACCCATAACAAAAAAAGAGATTGAAATGGTAATCAAAAAACTCCCAACAAAAAAAAGTCCTGGCCCAGATGGCTTCACTGCAGAGTTCTACCAAACCTTCAGAGAAGACTTAACACCATTACTATTGAAGGTATTTCAAAGTATAGAAAAAGACGGAATACTACCCAACTCATTCTATGAAGCCACCATCTCCCTGATACCAAAACCAGGTAAAGACATTACAAAAAAAGAAAATTTTAGACCTATATCCCTCATGAACATAGATGCAAAAATCCTTAATAAAATTCTAGCCAATAGAATCCAACAACACATCAAAAAAATAATTCACCCTGATCAAGTGGGATTTATACCAGGTATGCAAGGCTGGTTTAATATCAGAAAAACCATTAATGTAATCCATCACATAAATAAAACAAAAGACAAAAACCACATGATCTTATCAATTGATGCAGAAAAGGCATTTGACAAAGTCCAACACCCATTTATGATAAAAACTCTCACCAAAATAGGAATTGAAGGAAAATTCCTCAACATAATAAAGGGCATATATGCAAAGCCAACGGCCAATATCACTCTAAATGGAGAGAACCTGAAAGCATTTCCCTTGAGAACGGGAACCAGACAAGGATGCCCTTTATCACCCCTCTTATTCAACATCGTACTTGAAGTCCTAGCCAGGGCAATTAGGCTAGACAAAGAAATAAAGGGTATTCAGATTGGTAAGGAGGAAGTAAAGCTATCACTATTTGCAGATGACATGATCGTATACATGGAAAACCCTAAGAAATCCTCCAGAAAACTACTGAAACTAATAGAAGAGTTTGGAAGAGTCTCAGGATATAAAATAAACATACAAAAATCACTTGGATTCCTCTACATCAACAAAAAGAACACCGAAGAGGAAATAACCAAATCAATACCATTCACAGTAGCCCCCAAGAAGATAAAATACTTAGGAATAAATCTTACCAAGGAAGTAAAAGACCTATACAAAGAAAACTATAAAACTCTGCTACAAGAAATTCAAAAGGACACGCTTAAATGGAAAAACATACCCTGCTCATGGATAGGAAGACTCAACATAGTAAAAATGTCTGTTCTACCAAAAGCCATTTATACATACAACGCACTTCCAATCCAAATACCAATGTCATACTTTAAGGGAATAGAGAAACAAATCACTAACTTCATATGGAAAGGAAAGAATCCCCGGATAAGCAAAACATTACTGAAAAAGAAGAAGAAAGTGGGAGGCCTCACCCTACCTGATTTCAGAACCTATTATATAGCTACAGTAGTCAAAACAGCCTGGTACTGGTACAACAACAGGCACATAGACCAATGGAACAGAATTGAGAATCCAGATATAAATCCATCCACGTATGAGCAGCTGATATTTGACAAAGGACCAGTGTCAGTCAATTGGGGAAATAATAGTCTTTTTAACAAATGGTGCTGGCATACCTGGATATCCATTTGCAAAAGAATGAAACAGGACCCATACCTCACACCATGCACAAAAACTAACTCCAAGTGGATCAAAGACCTAAACATAAAGACTAAAACGATAAAAATCTTGGAAGAAAAAATAGGATCTACCCTAGGAGCCCTAATACAGGGCATAAACAGAATACAAAACATTACCAAAAATGATGAAGAGAAACCCGATAACTGGGAGCTTCTAAAAATCAAACACCTATGCTCATCTAAAGACTTCACCAAAAGAGTAAAAAGACCACCTACAGACTGGGAAAGAATATTCAGCTATGACATCTCAGACCAGCGCCTGATCTCTAAAATCTACATGATTCTGTCAAAACTCAACCACAAAAAGACAAACAACCCAATCAAGAAGTGGGCAAAGGATATGAACACACATTTCACTAAAGAAGATATTCAGGCAGCCAACAGATACATGAGAAAATGCTCTCGATCATTAGTCATTAGAGAAATGCAAATTAAAACTACGATGAGATTCCATCTGACACCAACTAGACTGGCATTAATTCAAAAATCACAAAATAATAAATGTTGGAGAGGCTGCGGAGAGACTGGAACTCTCATACACTGCTGGTGGGATTGTAAAATGGTACAACCACTGTGGAAATCCATCTGGCGTTATCTTAAACAGTTAGAAATAGAACTACCATACAAACCAGAAATCCCACTCCTCGGAATATACCCTAAAAATACAAGACCCTTCACACAAACAGATATATGCACACCCATGTTTATTGCAGCTCTGTTTACAATAGCAAAAAGCTGGAAGCAACCAAGATGTCCATCAACGGACGAATGGGTAAATAAATTGTGGTATATTCACACAATGGAATACTACGCATCGATAAAGAACAGTGACGAATCTCTGAAACATTTCATAACATGGAGGAATCTGGAAGGCATTATGCTGAGCGAAATGAGTCAGTTGCAAAAGGACAAATATTGTATAAGACCACTATTATAAGATCTTGAGGAATAGAAAAAACGGAAAAGAACACATACTTTTGTGGTTACAAAGGGGGGAGGGAGGGAGGGAGGGAGGGAGAGGGCTTTTTATTGATCAATCTGTAGATGGGAACTGCTTTGGGTGAAGGGAAAGACAACACTCAAAACAAGGAAGGTCAGCCTAATTGGACAGGATTAAAAGTAAAGAGGTTTCCGAGATAAAATGAAAGCTTCAAAGGATAGCGAAGCAGGGGCTGGGGTCTGGGGAACTTGGTTTGAGAGGACTTCTAAATCAATGGGCAAAACAATTCTATTATGAAAACACTCTGCATCCCACTTTGAATTGTGGCACCTGGGGTCCTAAATGCCAACAAGCAGCCATCTAAAATACATTAATTGGTCTCAACCCACCGGGAGCAAAGGCAAAGGAAGAACACCAAGGTCACACGACAACTAAGAACCCAAGAGACAGAAAGGGCCACTTGAACCAGAGACCTACAATATCCTGAGACCAGAAGAACAAGTTGGTGCCCGGCCACAATCGATGTCTGCCCTGTCAGGGAGCACAAGAGACAACTCCTGAGGGAGCAGGAGACCAATGGGATACAGACCCCAAATTCTCATTAAAAGACCACACCTAATGGTATGATTGCGACTAGAGGAATCCCAGAGACAATGCTCCCCAGAACTTCTGATGGCACAGGACAGGAACCAACCCCGAAGACAAATCATCAGGCATGAAAAGGACTGGTCAGTGGGGGGGAGAGAGATACTGATGAAGAGCGAGCTAATTAAATCAGGTGGACACGGGAGAGTGTGTTGGCAACTCTTGACTGGAGGGGGGATGGGAAGATAGAGAGAGATGGAAGAAGGTAAAATTGGCACGAAACGAGAGACTGTAAGGGCTGACTCAATAGGGGGAGAGCAAGTGGGAGAAGGGAGTAAGATGTATGTAAACCTACATGTGACAGACTGATTGGAATGGTAAATGTTCACTTGAAGCTTAATAAAAATTAAAAAAAAAAAAAAAAAAAAAAAAAAAAAGGCCTTCCTCGTTTGTTGACCTTTAAATGGTGCTCTTCCCAATGGTGCCAGCCTTGGCTTCTCGTCTTCTCATGTTGCTTACTCTCCACAGGTGATCTCATCCCCCAACTTCATAATCAGAAACTGGGGCAGATTAACCAGTAAGCAAAGTTCACAAGGCCTACTTGTGTTTACTTATTAATCTGTAGTGAACAATTTCAAATGAGTTTCACCACATTTTGAAGCTGAATCTCATTCCAAAATTCTCTCTTATCTATCTCCATCTATTCAGGCATCCAAACTAGAGTTTTAGTAGATGACTTTAATTCTTCCCTTTCCCTCTCTACTCTTCCCTTCCCTCACTCCTTATATATAATCAATCATAATGTCCTTTTTACTTTTTTCTCCTAAAATTTTCTATAATCTGTCTCCGAAGGGCTATCCCAAGCTTCAGGGCTCCTGTGGAGTGAGCCTGACTCCTCCTTCCCTCACCTACTTGTGGGTGTTGTTCCTCAGCCTACTTCCCAGTAAATCTCCTTCATATAAATCTCCATCTCAGAGTCTGTTTTCTGATAACCTCGGTTTTGAAAATTGGTGCTATGAGTGTTTCTGGAAGGCAGACTAAAATTAGATTCTGGAGATGGATTATTCAACTGGCTAAGGAAGTCCCATCACAAGTGGTAGTTTGAGTACCAATAGACTGGCATAAAGTAGTGATGCAATTCAGTGCACTTGTAAAAACTTTCACAGGTGGTGAACTTGATGATGTAACGACGGAAGGGAATGCACTCGTGGGTGCAAAATCTCAGACATTTAAGAGATTAGAGTAATTATAAGAGCTATCAAAAAAAATTTCTTTTTTTTTTTTATGGAATCAGGTGGCTGCTGCTGGGGGCTATCAATGCAATGGAGTATACAGGCAAGTTGAAGGTAGTTAATCACCAACTTAAGGCAAAGTATAAAAGCCAGAGGGACCCTTGGAAACTTGTAAAGATACTTTCATTTCTTGCAGCTGGAGGGCAGAAAAAGCTGAAGATCAAGTTTAAGGCTTAATAATAAGGTGGGGGGAAGCTCTGAGAAATTCAAATTCTCAAATTTAGCAAGTGTGCTGATTGGGAAGGGCCACCTGAGACTTGGTATGAGACCATGGAGGTCAGTGAACTTAAAAACATTGTTTCCTCAGATTCCCATGAAACATTAAGGCCTGAAAAAGTGAGACCCACTTCTCCCTATTAAAGGCTAGTGCACCCTTTTCTTTGAAGAAAACTCAGGGGCCTCTGTTTTGCAAGACAATACAGAGCTCCTCAGAGTTCTACCGTCATCTCCCCTCCAAGGCACCAATTAAATTACTATAAACAAATCACAAAATATCCTAGCAAGGGAAGAGCTGGAACTGCTAAGAGAGGTAAGAACTATCCCCTAAAATAGCTGTAGGACTCAGCCATCATATACTAGTGTATATACATTTATACAACCCTGGTGGCTCAGTGGATAAGTGTTTGGCTGCTAATCGAAAGGTCAGCAGTTGGAATCCAACACCTGCTCCTTGGAAACCCTATGGGGGCGGTTCTACTCTGTCCTATAGGGTGGCTATGAGTCAGAATTGACTCAACAGTAATGGGTTCATTCGTTTGTTTTTTGGTATACATGTATGGGACTGGACCCTGAGAGTATGGTATTCAATGGGGTGGAACATATAGTTGGATAAGAAAGAATTTATCATTATGGGCACACCGTCCCAAGGTACATGACGGGTCACTGCTGGGGCATAAGACCCATCTCCTTTACCTCAATTCAGAACATCTCTGAAGGGCCATCCCTTCTGCTGACACTATATTGCAGTTCAACCTCTCCCTTTACCCAATCCTGCCTTCCTCACTCCCTTAAAGATGTTTTCCTGAGACTACTCCCTGATAAACCTCTTACACACAAATCTCTGTCACAGAATCTGTCTCCCATGGAACTGTATCTATGACAAACCCTGAACCATTTATATGGCACCCACGTTCATTGCTGTTTCTTCCTTCAGTGCTTCGCTCGTACTAATCCTCTGTGTGGAAAACTTCCCTCCTTGTGGTGGATTCTGTGATCTATTGCCCCTGCCCCCTTCAGTAATGAAAAATTCCCCAGCACCTGGGACTTCTGCATGGACTATACCCAATCTCCCTTACAGACTGGGTTGAGTTTCCTTTGGTAATGTCTCCATAACATCCTACATATGCTTCCATCACCCCCATCACAGCAATGATTTACTCCTTAAAAAAAAAAAAAAAAAAAAAAGTTTATGTATGTATGTGTTTTTCTCTGCCACTAGACTGTGTACTTTTTGAGTTGTCCAAGTGGCCAACCCAGGGGTAGAAGAAATGGCATCAAAACATGCTTCAGAGTCTTGAATTCTAACCTGAGCTCTCCTAGTAATTTTTGTGTGACCTTACCTCTCCACATACAAGTTTTCGCAACAGTTAAATGGGAAGGGTAATCTCTATTCTTCCTCCCTAACCGAATGAGTTTAAAATTTATCGTTATGGTTGTGGTTGGGGAAACCCTAGGCAGGACTCCTTAAGGGGAGGTTCAATATACTCTCCACTTAAAATGTCCACCCTGCCAGCCTTCCACCGGGTCAACATGGGAGCTGCTACCAGCAAGATCAGTGCAAAACCCAGTCTTGCTTCTCGGGCCAGGGATAGACTAATGTGAGCATAGACACAGGATTTTCTGGGGAAGCTCCAATTTAATTTTTAATCAAGATGATTAATTAAGCATATTTAATAATAACTAACATCTACGCTTTTCTAGCACTTGGTATATAAATAGATTCCTAAACCACAAAGGTGAAATCCTTTATTAGACTTTGTGACCAAAATTGGGTTTAGAAAATTATTATTCTGTGAGTACCCTAAATCAAAGGAGTAAATTAACATTATGATTTATATAACTGCCTCTTATGAGTTTGATTAGTATGAATCAATTCCCCAGATTCCTGAACATATCAGTGTAATGAAATTCAGTTACTAAATTTCTCCAGGCAGAAGCTCTGACTTCTTCGAGTGTTCAGCCTAAAATGATAAAATGTAGTGACAATTTACTGAGCTCCTGGTTTGGCAGAAGCTCTGACTTCTTTGAGTGTTCAGCCTAAAATGATAAAATGTAGTGACAATTTACTGAGCTCCTAGTTTGGGCCAGGCTCTGTTTTGGCCACCTTATGGTTATTACTTTAATTATGTTTAATTGTAATGACCCTGCAAGTTAGCCTATTCATTTTGTACCCATGATGAAACTGGAGCTTACAGCCAGTGGGGTGCTGAAGCTGGCTTGGCAGTATACCAGTTTACGAGAGCTGAGAGTGTAAATCTCATCCCAATTTTGCTTCCAGTGATATCATACTGGTAGCTTGAAATTGGTCATGGTGGAAGAGTATTTATATCACTGAAATTGGCATGTTACCAATAAGGGCTTTATTTATTTATCTTTCGATCTCGTTGTTAAACATTTAGCAGCACACCATAGCTTACAGGTAATAAATGACCCAAAATTCAAATTCAGATCTGTCAGTCCCTAAACCCTTGCTCTGCCCCTGGCCCGTGTCAGGAGACACCAGGGCCTGGACTCAGTACTCAGCACTTTCCAAGGATCTGAGGTTTTCTACTCGGAAGACCTTCCTCTTCCCCAACTAAATTCTGACAAACCAAAGAGGAAACAAAATTCAGCCAGGGGCTATCCAGAATTCCCTCTATTCTGTTCCAACACTTGCCTCCCCCTGCTCCCCAGCAAAAAAAAAAAAAAAAAAACAGCACTGAAGCTGTTAGAGAAAAACCAAAGAGACAAAGACAATTTGGCTGCTGTCTGCTCAGTATCCGTGGATAAATGCAAAGGAGGAACTGAATAAGCCATTAGTTCCCAAACGCTTTGAGGAGCCCCACTGGAGAGACAGCTCTTTTACTTGGCAGTGAGGAGAAGGACCCCATGGAAGCCTTAATCGACACCATCTAATTACAGGAGATGGAGTTTAATCTCTGGGCCAAGTATTCATCTGCTTCTCATTTCCAATCATTTAGCATGCATTAAAAGTGAACAAAACAAACTCAGAACAACCTCAGTGATGCATTACATTTCCAAGACAGGAGTGAGACAAGAAACGAACTCAAGGAAGATAACAGCAGAATGGGCCAAATAACTCTGCCAAAATCTGGCATGGAGTCAGAGAAAATGGTCTTTAATAAATGATTCAGTCTTTAATGACAATGGATTCGCCACTGACCAGGAAGACATATCAATCCTGAGGCTATCTATCTATCATCTGTCTATTTATTTATCTATCTACATCTTACTGTGGTAAAATATATATCACAAAAATATTTGCCATTTCAACTCCTCTTAAGTGTACAATTCAGAGACATTAATCATATTCACCATGCTATGCAATTGCCACCACTACCAATTTTGAGAAGTTTTCATCACCCCAAACAGAAATCCAGTATCCCCTTCCTGCCATCTTTGATAACCACTGATAAACTTTTGTCTCTAAGCATTTGCCTGTTCTAGATACTTCATATATGTGGAATCATACAGTATTTATCGTATTGAGTTTGACTTCTTTCACTTAGCGTAATGCTTTCAAGGTGTATCCGAGTAATATTCCATTGTATGTATGCACCACATTTCGTTTATCCATTCATCTGTTGATGGACGTTTGGATTCTTTCTGCTTTTTGGCTATTGTGAATAGTGGGGCAATGAACATTGGTATACAATATCTCTTTAAGCTCCTGCTTTCAATTCTTTTGGGTATATATCTAGGGGTGGAATTGCTGGTTAAATTTGTTCCCAAGCATTTTATTATTTTTGATGCTATTGGAAAGAGAATTGTTTTCTTAACTTCCTTTTTCAGACTATTCATTACTGATATATAGAAATACTACTGATTTTTGCGTGTTGATCTCATACCTTGTGACTTTGCTGAACCAAGTCAAGATATACTAACTTTGTATATTCACTGCATGTGTTATATGGACCTTTTCTTTGTATGCTGGGTCCATCCCTATGTTTTAATTGCTAATTCTTTGTTGATAGAGGCCATGTCCATTAAGTCCTCATAGTAATAAGTTGGCTGCTTTTTGTACAATAAAGAAGACTTTAGATAAAGCTGAAGCTACTGGTGATTGTTTCAAACTTGCAAAGTTGTATCCTTCAAGGCCATTCCTCTATCTTTACATGTTGACAAAGTTTCCCACAGCGTATGTGCTTTGCTCTTGTTTAATTTGCTTCAGAGTGAGTGACTGGTGCATGACAAGCGTGAAACTGGCAAACCAACGGGGAGTGTTCTGCCCACATCCAACACAGAAACTACACTGTGACCCCAGCAAAATCTGGTATTTCTCAGTTAGTCAAGAATGTATCCAGCAGGTTGCTTCAGAACTACCTAGGCCAAAAGGTGAGTCTTGAAAGAAGGCAGAGGAAGGCTATCTTTTCAATAAACCAAATAAAGTTTTGTGAGGGGTAAGTGTTAGCTCTTGGAGGTCTGACAGTGGGCACATTAACAAAACTAGCATAAGCAGAACTTCGAAAGAGCATTATTTGTAGCTGTCTGGCTTACTTTACTCAGTGTGTTTTCAAGGTTCATCTACTGTGTAGCATGTATCAAGACTTCATCCCTTTTTATAGCTAAATAATATTCAATTGTATGTATATAGCATGCTTCTTTTTAATCCATTCACCCAGCCAATTTCTTAAGACCCGGATTCTGTTCCTTACAGCTATAGAACTGAGGTCTCCATCTCCTTGCTTACTATTAGCCAGGAGCCACTGTCTGCTCATAGAAAAAAAGCTACCCATATACCTTCTCACATGGCCCCTCCATCTTCAAAGCAGTAAGGGTGCATTAAGTCCCTCTCATGCTTCAATCTCTTTGTCTTGCCCTTCTGCCATCAGTTGGAGAAAACTCCATGCTAGTAAAGGGCTCATATAATTAGATTAGGCTCTAGACTGACTGTAGCCTTAATTACATTGGCAAGAAAGCTTTTGCCATATACTGTGTTATATGGCAAAAGGTATCTTGCCAAAACAGTCAGGAGTTCTATCTCATCATATTCACAGGTTCTGACTATACTCAAGGGGAGGAGATTATACAAAGGTGAGAATCATGGGGGGTCATTCTTAGAATTCTACCTACTACAGACAGTGTCATGGGCAAGATTCCTCACCTAAGTAATTTGGGAGACGTCGGAAGTATGAATTCAGTGCAAAATGAAAATACGCAGCTGTTGTTCAAAAATGATTAAGAATTTCAAGTTGGTGACCACTGAGCATTAAAACTGGTATGGGGCTCTGCATAACTGCACAGGTCAATGCTCACAAAGCCAGACCTGACTCATAGGACCTCCCTGTTCCTCGTCAACTCTATGTCTGTTCACGTCCATGTAGCCAGTTCTCAAAAAATAATTTTGAATGAAAACCAAGGGACCTCAGATGCACTGAAATGACTCAGAGACCTTAAAAATTCTCTAAATCCATAAACATTGCATTGAGGAGAAGTCTGTAATGGATTGAACTGTGTCCCCCAAAATATGTGTCAACTTGGTTAGGCCGTGATTCTCCGTATTGTGTGTCTGTCCTCCATTTTGTGATTTTCCTATGTGTTATAAATCATAATCTCTGTCTGTGGTTAAAAAGGATTAGGGTGGGATGTAACATAACATCCTTGTTCAGGTCACATCCCTGATCCAATGTAAAGGGAGTTTCCCAGGGGTGTGGCCTGCACCACCTTTTATCTTACAAGAGATAAAATGAAAGGGAAGCAAGTAGAGAGTTGGGGACTTCAAACCACCAAGAAAGCAATGCCAGAAACAGAGTGTGTCCTTTGGATCTGAAGTTCCTGTGCAGAGAAGCTCCTAGATCAAGGGAAGATTGATGACACAGACCTTCCTCCAGAGAGAGAGAGCCTTTTCCCTGGAGCTGACACCCTGAATTTGGACTTGTACCTACTAGGCTGTGAGAGAATAAATTTCTCTTTGTTAAAGCCATCTACTTGTGGTCTTTCTGTTATAGCAGCACTAGATAACCAAGAAAAAGTCTTTGGCTTAATGCACGCTATGAAAATGATAACAAAAACCTCTGGTACTTTGGTTAAGTAGAAGACGTCAACTCAATACAGGAAAAGTCATCCAGCCTTTGAAATGTGGGATACTGATGTGCTAGAATCACAGAAGCACCAGTACTGGGAGAAGGAGAGGGACTGCTTCCTGGAGCTGCGGTACCTACTTGGGAAAAAAGGAGAGAGTGAAAAGACAACCCTGCTAGGGCTGTTAGGCTTTGGAGATTTTCTTTCTCTAAAAGTGCAAAGGTATTCCCAAAAACACCCGGGAGTAGAGGTTAGCACAGAGGAGCATGGTGGGGTGGGAGAGAGACACTGCCTTTAAGACAACATCTAATGAGCTTGGATAATTATCAAGGCTGCATTCTGCCTTCCCATCCTGCGTCTGACAGGACAGTGAGAATTATGAAATGGCTGCTGGCAGATGAATGGGGATTGCCTCCACCATCTGTCTTCCAAATGATCTTGTAGGTACAGCTATTATTTCAGTCAGACGCTGGCAGGCGGGCAATTGTTCACAGCCTCTGTGAAGAATAGCGGCTGTCAAGAGTTTGGTGAGTGTTACGACTTCCCACAGGCCTGTTTTCAGCTTGTCTGAAACATTAAAACATGGAGGGAACACAGGGCCTGAGACTGACCAAGAATTTTTAGTGGTCTCTTCCCTGCGCCTCGGTTACTGTATTCCTCTGCCCCTATTTCCTTGTCTCCTTTCTCTCCCCTCTTTATCTCCTTCCAGCTCCTTCCCATCCCCCTTACCCCATGCTCCTTCTTCCCGCCCCATTTCTCCTCCTTCCTTTTTTTTTTTTCTTCCCCTCATAAAACTACAAATATCTCAGGAGAAAAATTACTGTTGTCTTCAGAGGCCTGGAGAGAGCGGGGGCAGGAAAAGAGGAGGGTGTGGTGAGGTAGAATGTGCAAAAGGAAGGCAGACTTGACTGAAAACCAACTGCAAATTCAACCAGAGGTCAGTTCTGGGCTCCCCTGGTGGTATTATCCCGTGAAAGGAGAGATACAAAGAGGAATTTAAAAACCAAAGAAGAGATGCCAAAAAAGACATACAACATTAAATATTGTGCTCATCCTGGCTAATAAGTTAGTTTGAAGATAAGAAAAAACAGCTGGAAGATACAGAGCCTCATCAAAATCTCCCAAAGGTAGGTGTGAACTCAAATACATTCAATAAAAAATAGCTTCCTATAATTTAAAATGCTCATTTTGCCAGCATTTTAGTTTGCATCCCTTTATGGAACAATTTGAACGACATGATACAGCCCACACCTGGTTTGACATGACAGATGGATTTGAAGCACCTCATGGAGTTCTCACCTTCACACACCCTAGAATTCTACTACCACAGACTCAGAGTTGAGTACGGCTCCACTGCTTAACCTCCCATCTGGAGCAAGAAATGTCTTTGTGAGGAGAGTACCTTGAGAATCAAGTTCAGGGGTAAAATAAAATAATTGCTTTCTTAGCTTGGTGAATTGGCAAGAAACCTGTTAAGTTTCTGTCTTTTCCCTTTAACCTTGGTTATATTGTTATGTTCTTTCTCTCCAACTTTTTTTCTCTTCCCCAACTCTCCACCCACTACCACTATCCTGCTCATATTACAATGCTTAAAAACAAAACAATGAACAGAAAAAAAGAAAAATAAACAACAAAAAATGAACAGAAAAAAAAAAAAAACCTTCTTCCTGGCTGCCTCAGCGATAGGAGGTGTCATACATTAAAATCACTGGAACTCATTAAAATCACTGGAACTCATTAGACAATGTAATTTAAGTTTCCTCACTTGAACACTGCCAGGAAGAGAATCTGAGTACAGTATGTTAAATATCATTGAAATGTCTGTTTTACTCACAATCAATAGAAAGAGTTCTCTACTAAGATTTCAGTGGCATAATAACTTAGAGATAATTTTTATTCTGCATTGAGATTCAAGCTCTAAATTATTCCTAGCAGATTATGGAGTATCCAGTGGTTTCCCGTCAAATAGCCTGCCATGGCACTTTTGAGAATGAAAGGCATCCTTCTTAATGATTTCACCAGGAAAATATCTATAAACCAGAACTGTCCTAGGCAAACCTGGGACACACCCTCCTGCCTATCATGAAAAAGCATTTCCTTGCAAGCAGGGAGGGATACCCCTCTGAATGCGTACAGCCCTAGCTGAACTTGTCACCCTTTTGGCATTTAGCATATTAAAGATTTAGATAAAGATTTTATTTCTCTTTATATAAATCTCTCCTTGAGGTTGGGGTCTGAATTATTATTTCCATCCTCCAGGAGATTTCTAGAAGCCCTCAATAAATTCTTACTGATCACAACCAAAGTTGTCCTGAGATGAGCTGTAGGCTTTCCCTGGTTTCAAAGGGAAACTCCCCATCCCCTGTGTGTGAAATTTCTCATGATAGCTTACATACCTCACCTTGATGGTTAAGGACTGTATTAGTTTCCTACTGGTGCTATAAAAGATTACCACAAATTTACTGGCTTAAGATAACACAGATTTACTCTCTTACAATTCTGGAGGTGAAAAGTCCTAAAAGTGAGGTGTCAGCAGGGCTGCATTCCTTTTGGAGGCTCTAGAGGAGTATACATTTCCTTGCCTTTTCTGGCTTCTAGAGGCTGCCTGCATACCTTAGCTTGCGGCCCTATCCTCCAGGGAACAGACCAGCATTTTCCAATCTCTTTCTCTTCCTGCTTCTGCTATCACATTGCCTTTTGCTGACCTTCCTGCCTCCCTCTTATATGGACCATTATGACTACATTTGGTTCCATCAGGATAATCTAGTATAATCTCTTCATCTTCAGATTCTTAACGCAATCACATATGCAAAAGGTAGCAGATTCACAGGTTCTGAGGATTGAAATTTACACGTCATTGAGGGCCATTATTCAGCCTACCACAAGGACCTCCTTAAACAAGACTTTTAGGTTGCCCTAGTGCTTTGTTACCTAAAGGTTACAACCATCAATAGTGTTTTTCATAGGAGTGTTTCTCTGTCTGGAAATATGTTTCTTGAGGAAGTATATTCCTTGTTCTAAATTAACAGTGGTCTTAGTGCCTTTCTTAGGAGGCCAGGAGGAGAGGAGAACTCTAGTCATGAGTAGGTTACCAGAAATTCCATCAAGCGTGTCAAAGAAGAGAAGATAAATTACTCCCCAGGTGGCTTAGACATTTACCTGCTGGGGCTGGGTACCACCTTTCAAGGTCTCTTCTGTATCTTGGTTTGCACACTTCAGAGTGTCTACATATGTGCTCTGCACACTTCTCCTGTGAAGAGTCAAGGAAGAAACCTTCTGGAAACAGTAGAGATATCTCAAATGTAAGAGTTCATCACCAATACCCTCTCCTGAGGCCCAGAGCTCCTCAGGAAGAACCAGGTCTGCTCCTTCTACTCTCTGCTCCTCCCCTCACCTCCAACTCCACCTGACTTGGCAGGAAGCACAAGCTGTACTACTTACATCTGTATTTTGGTGTGAAAAAAGCTACCCCCCCACTACCATGCAAAGTTTCATTGGTCAAGATGATGGATGTCACCTCTATCTTATGCTCTCACCCTTGCCACATAGTGGCTTTCTGTTCCAGTGATGTTATGCTCTCATTCTCTTTCTTCTTCATGACCAATTAGGAGCTTATATTTTTTTTTGCACAACATGCATTAGCATAGCTCAAAGTTGCCTGCAATTTCAATCATCTTTCAGATCTATTTTATTTTGAAAACGAAGACTTCAGTTTTTTTCATTGCCAAATGTACATAAAATAATCACCACGATAATGTTAGCATGTGTTAACTGTGTGTAGTACGCAAAACACTATGCTAACAGTAACTTACATGTGTGTCTCGTTAAATCCTTGCAACACCGTAGGGAATGAATATTGTTTTCCAATATTTACAAATGGAGAAACTCAAGTTTAGAGAGGTGACTTATGTAATAATGCACACGTGCATGTGCACACACACACAATCCTGCTGAAATTGGGTCCAAGAAGAAAAAGATATTCCAAGAGTAAAATCTAAATGGAAGCAGTGAAAGAAAGCTAAAAAAGGAAAAAAGTGCTCGCTACGGCAGCACATACGCTAAAATTGAAACGATACAGAGAAGATTAGCATGGCCCCTGCGCAAGGATGACATGCAAATTTGTGAAGCGTTCCATATTTTTAGCAAAGTTCCAAGAAGAGGATTTTATGAGAACATGAACAGTAAAGGCAGAGGCAGAGGAAAACAGACAGCAAAAAGAAAAGAGAAAAAGTCAGAGACCCGAGGCAGTGCATGACCACAGAAAGCTAGGAAGAAAAGAGTTTAAAGCAAGATCCGTTGGTCAGTAGCTGAAGCCGCTGGGAAGAATAACGACCTAAACGAGGCCAGCGGATCTATTAATTAGAAGGTTACAGAGCAGCCTTTGTTGAGTGTTTAGTGGCAGAACAGGGGTGACAATGAATCTGGGTTCATGGCCTCATTAGCATGGTATTAGGTACCGGAAATAATTTACCACAGGCTACATGAAGTTATGTTTTCCAAGGGTTTTTTTTTTTTCCTTGCTTTTCAACTTTATCAATTTTTTAAATAAAAATATCTCTAAAAATAAAGAAAGAAAGAAAGAAAAACTATACTTCAGGTTGATCTTTTTTGGAGGGGAGGAATGATGAAGCATGAGGTAGTGTGCTACCATTCATCTATTCATTCATTCCATACCTGAACTCATATTTATGGATTCAGTATTCAGAAAAAAGAAAAGTAATGAGTAAAAAAAGAGTAGTCAGGACAAATGCACCACTGCTGAAATTAGACAGAAGCAGGGGCAGTGCCTGCCAATATCAAGCATGAAACAAGAAAATGAAAAGCAGAGTTGTTTAGGCGAATTCAGTGACCCCTTGATGACTACAGGAAACCCTGGTGGTACAGTGGTTAAGAGCTATGGCTGCTAACCAAAAGGTTGGCAGTTTGAATCCACCAGACACTCCTTCGAAACCCAATAGGGCAGTTCTACTGTGTCCTGTAGGGTCGCTATGAATCGGAATCGACTCGAAGGCAACAGGTTTGGTTTTTGGTTTTTCAATGAGTACTTTCTGCCTTCCAGCAGCTGGAGAAATTTATGGTAACTCAGTTGCTGTAATGAAGGCAAACTAAGAAACAGTGTCCTTAGTGGTAGATTCAGTGTTCAGTGGCCACGAGAAGGTGGAGTCAGATAAAAAAGAAATCTGGACTTAGTAAGGAGAGACTTTATTCAAAATAATTATTCCAAGAGGGGAAAGGGACTGCTGGAATAGGGAAAAGGGGCTATTGTAATAGGGAGAATGCTCTGACCATGAGATCAGCAAGCATCTCCAGAGTTAGGGAAAAAGAGTTTTTCTTTTATATACAGTGAAACCTGTGAGAGTTGGAACTCAACAAGATAGCCTTGTTCTTCTGGGTCTCACAAGTTTTCCACCTTTGACAAGGTACAGTCTTAGCAGTTTTCTATCGCTCATTTTGGTAGAAAATATTTGAGTTTTCCTCTGACAGATTTCTGCTTTACACAGGTTCCGTCTTTCCCAGGTTTTACCACATATAGAAAGAGAAGTAAACAAGGCTAGAAAGAACTGGGTGTGGGGAAATGGGATGAACAGGTGATGGGACAGGATTGTAGACCAGGGAATTTTGCACCCTGAGGTCAGCCTAATTTCCAGGAGGGGCTCTTATGTTGGCAAAGCCTGAGGGTGGGCCAAAGATCAAAGACCTGGGGGGAAGAAGAGAATCTTGACCAGAGCTTGGCTAATAAACATTTTGTTCCAAATGATGAGTGTGAACAAGCATTCAGCTAACAATTTATGAGGCAAAGAATGGGATATGAAGGATCTGTGTCTGGGCTTCTCATAGGTCAACAAAAGGGCATCTGTGAGTCTTACCTGAATCATATGGGAAAGGGTGGTTCTTTGCAGTAAGCCATTTTCTGGAACACAAAAGAGGGTTTCTTAACTTTCACTGTTTTCCAGCATCACAGGGCTCAGGCAAAATTCAACATTGTCAATGGTATGTAGTTGAAGACGTGGACAGCATATACCTTGGGGTGTGGGCTGAGTTAGAATGGTGGGTACAAGTAAGTCGAACCTTGACAGATGCTAACAATTTACCTTCCGCAAATGTCTCAGTTTGTACTCTCATTCAATGTTGTTGTTGTTAGGTGCTGTCGAGTCAGTTCCAACTCATAGTGACCCCAGGTACAACAGAATGAAACACTACCTGCTCCTGCACCATCCTCACAATTGTTACACTTGAGTCTATTGTAGCCACTGTGTCAATCCAGCTCATTGAGGGTTTTCTTCTTTTTTACTGACCGTCAGCTTTATCAAGCATGATGTTCTTCTCCAGGCTCAGTCAACAGCATTTGATTATCTAGCTTTTAGATGCTGCCTTTTTTTTTTTTTTAAAAAATTGCATTTCTTTAATTGTTGTTGTTGTTGTTAGGTGCTGTTGAATTGCTTCTGACTCATAGTGACCTTATGTACAACAGAAAGAAGCACTGACCATTCCTGCACCATTCTCATAATCATTGCTATGCTTCAGCTCATGATTACAATGTGTCAACCCATCTCTTTGAGGGTCTTCCTCTCTTTTGCTTTTAAATATGAGTGAGGCTAAATATCTTTTCATGTGTTTAACCTATTTGTTTTTCTGTGAACTTCCCGTTTATGTCCTTCTGCACAGGAGCTTTAAGCACAGGACAGGGTCCTTCATTCAAAAACTAATGTACATAGGGGACATTGAGCTTCTGTGAAGGGTGATGGAAAAATTTAGAAACAAACACAGGTGATGGTTGAACAACATGAAAAGCATAAGGTAATGTCACTGAACTTGTACATGTGCAGAATGTTGAAAGGGCACATGTTTTGTTACATATATATTTACCACAATTAAAAAAAAAAAAGAGAGAGAATGTATTAAGTACTTACTAAATTCTAAGCACTGGATATACTGTGGTGAACAAAATAGATATGGTTCCTGACTTCTCAGAGCTTAACATATTGTGGGTAAGACAATAAGCAAGTAAACAAATGCATAAATACACATTTTTGATAAATTCTACAAAAGGAAAGAAAGGGATGCTGTGAGAGGGAAAAACACAGGGGACCTACTTTAGATATGGTGGTCGGGGAAGACCTTTCTGGGGAGACATTTAAGTGAAGACTTGATAGGACAGGAAGTGATCAACCATGTGAGGAGTTAGGGAAAGAAGTATTCTTGGCAGCAGAAACAACATATCTGATGATTTTCAGGTGGAAAGAACCTGGCATGGTTGAAGAAGGGAAAGGTGGTCAGGCCATCTTTAAAACATAATGAGTAATGATCAGTAACCAGTTGCTGTCCAGTTGATTTTGACTCATGGTGACCTCATGTGCATCGAAGTAGAACTGTGCTCCATAGGACTTTCTATAGCTAATTTTTTAGAATTAGATGGTCAAGTCTTTCTTCGGAGGTACTTCTGGATGGATTCAAACTTCCAACTTCATGATTGCCATCTAAGTGCATTAACTGTTGGTACCACCGCCCAGGGAATAATGAGAAACAAACAACAAACTTGTTGCTGTCGAGTCAATTCCGACTCACAGCGAGTGACGCTATAGGACAGAGTAGAGCTGCCCCACAGGGTTTCCAAGGAGCGCCTGGTGGATTTGAACTGCTGACCTTTCGGTTAGCAGCCGTAGCTCTTAACCCCTATGCCACCAGGGAGTAATGAGGTGGTACTTATTCATGGTCCTTACTAAATTCAGGGGGATAGACCTCACTAGGCCCAAGCCTATTTAGGCCTTCCTTTTCTCAAATAAGGGGCCCTGGTGGTGCAGTGGTTAATTGTTTGACTGCTAGCCAAAGGTCGGCAGTTCAAAACCACCAGCCACTCCTTGGAAACCCTATGGGACAGTTCTACTCTGTCCTGTAGAGTCACTATGAGTCAGAATTGACTGGAAGGCAATGGATTTTTTTTTTTTTTTTAATGAAATTTTAGACAATATCTTTTATGGGTTTGCTTGTGGAATTAAGGCTTGTAAGGACTTTTAGAAGCCATCTTCTGTGGATAGTCAAGACTACTATTGGATCCTTCCTGACAAAAAAGAAGGGGTTCAGCACTGAGAGTAGATCCAGTACTTTCTCCTAATTGCTCCTTGTGGGTACGAGGAAAATACTCTTTAGTGTTAACCTCTATCCCTCATGTGACAACACCAGCACCCTTTTGTTTTTGATCCACTCTCACTCCACCTCTAGGAGGAAGGACTGAATAAGGGGAAGAGAGAGAATAGGCACCTGAAGGATGCCCAGCAGGGTGGATAACGGCTCACGCTTCCTTTTTGGTTTCTTCCAGTCTCTCTTATCTACAGAGCTGGTGAGTAGTATATATACAAAAGCCCCTTTATTTGGGGGAGAAGTGGCTCTTCCACCTTGGACAATCTGTTGGAGTCTGGAGGAACAGAGATGTAGACCAGCTTAGCACTAAGCTTGAGAGGAGCCAGAAATGCCTTTTTCCAGTTCTTTCTCCTGTTGTTTCCAAAGGAATGCAAGGCCAGACAGTGCCTCTTAGTGGAATGCAGTTGAAGAGAGTTGAGTCCTTCCTCTGTCTGAAAGAATATCCTTAGATGGTGCTCTCAAGTCGTCATTGCTCTGGGATAACTAATAACTGTTCCTTTAACTTCTGCTCAGTGGATTTCCCAGATTTTGACCATTTCTGTGGCCATCTCCATGTTGTGTTAGAGCAACTAAACATAGTAAGGGCTGGGATAGACAGGGAGTAATGTCTGACCTCCCTGATTTGTTTTCCAAATTTTGTTTTGTTTTCAACAAGTCTTCCCTGGGTGGGCAGAAATCAGTGTCTCCAAGAGGATGTCAGAAGTCTCAAGGGTTACCAGTTGTCCTGGGGTGAGCTGCCTCCAGACTGAGCTATCCAGTGGGGAGCTCTCCCTTAGTCCCCCCACCCTCAATGCTCTACATCTTTTCCCTTGGGGTTTCCCTTTAAGCCCAGTTGTCTCCTTTTCTGAGCACTTTGGGACTGTCTCCTACTATTGTCTTTGCTCTTCTTCCCATGATGACAAGTAGAGTCGATGTATCTATTTTTTTTTTTTTTTTTTTTTGGTCAGGGGACAGGAGGCAATGATACCATATAGGACTACAGGGATAGACTTGTAGGGTAAGAAAGGGTGGTAAATAAAGGAATTCCCCTACGCACTGGGTGGGGACAGTTGAAGACCAAGGTTTTAGTGAGTAACTCAAATACCTGTTTAGCAGTTTGTACTTCCCAGAGCTCCTTCATATTTTCACTGTGCTCTCCAGGCCTCTGAGGCAGGCAGGGTGGGATGAGTCTTCTTTGAATAAAGAGGAACCAGATGCAGAGAAATTACATAATTAGCCTAAGGACTCAAAGCTGGTGATAAAGCCAGGCGGCTCTCTGCTAGGAAGAATGCTAGTTGATTTATTTTTTGAAAGAGAAATTTGCATAGCTTGCAATTTGGTAAAAAATTGCATGCAGTGCAATTATCAGAGGGATGGTGTTTGGAACTATGGCCAGGGCAGGGCTACCGTTATAACTTACCTGATCCTTCTTGCCTGGACAGTCATTATAAATGACCTATTTCCCGAGTAACATTGGGGTTACTTGGACTTCATAAATAAAAGCACCATGACAATTACGGAAAAGCATAGTATGCTGACAACATAATTTTTCTGGGGCCCCTTTTCCTTCTTTTAGCTGAATGCAGAAAGGTGCACCCAGAAAAGGCATGTTGTCACTGACTTCAACTTCCATGTGATTTTAGTTACTTCCTTTTTTCTCTTCAGGCTATTTGCACTCTAGGCCCAGGCTCAATTGGTGGAGTAATTCAAAAAAACGAGACCTGTTGCTATCGAGTCAATTCTGACCCATGGCGACCTCATACGGTTTCCAAGGAGCAGCTGGTGGATTTGAACTGTTGGCATTTTGGTTAGCAGCCAAACTCTTAACCACTATGCCACCAGGGCTCCAGTAGAGCAAACAGTGGACTAAATAGTTCTTTTACTTTCGACATAAGGCATTTGGGGACAGTATGATTTTTGGGTAGTGGGGCCTTCTTGGCATCCCGGAATCACACCGACACATCTGTAGAACAACCTTTGAACTTCTTCACCTAGTATGCTGTTTGTATGTATGAACCAGCTGCTGTTGAGTCAGTTCCAACTCATGGCGACCCCATGTGTGTCAGAGTAGAACTGTGCTCTGTACGGTTTTCAATTGCTTATTTTTCAGAAGTAGACCACCAGGCCTTTCCTAATGGACTCGAACCTCCAAACTTCAGGTTAGTGGCCAAGAACATTAACAATTTGTACCACCCAAGATTTCTGTTACTGTGTGAAGGACACCTAAAATAACCTTCCACCCAAGAAAACCCATTCATTCCATCCCTATAGTTGAAAGACACTAAGGCAACCGTGTCTTCCCTCTGTTATGAATTTAATCTCTCTTTTGGAAATTTCCTCCAGAATGTGGTCACCACTGAGTGCCTTAGGCCAGGGGCCTCTACTTCATCCCAGAGCTGGGTTCTATGTAATGTCAAGGTCCCCGGGCCATAGAAATGGACAGATACATAATGTCTACCCTGTGGGTCTAGTGCCAGTGTGGATTTCAGGAAAGCACGTCTATTCTTCCAGCCAGCGGCACAGTCTGGCAGGCACTGTGAACCTGTCAGCTTTACAGCTTTGTCCTGAATCCATCACAGCACAGCTGACAAACTCTGAGCCCTTAAATGCCATTATTTCATTTAATCCTTTAAATCTAACCTGTGAAGTAGATAATTACCCTCATTTTACAGCTAAGAAAAAAGATGCAGGTAGATTTAGCAACTTGCCCTTGCCACACAGCCAGTAAGACTGGAGCTGAAATTTAAAGCAGGGCTGGCTGACCTGGGACCATCCTCCTACCACAAAGCAATGCTGCCACCAGTGAGTCACCACTAGGGGGCACTCTGCCCTTGTTCACTCCAAGTGAGTTGAAAGGCCATGATTTTATTTTTCCTCCTGGGGGTATGGGGTGGGGCACAGTTCATGCATTCTTTTTTTCTCACAGTTTCTTTCTGTCCCAATGCCTTGGCTCTTTCCATATGGGAAAGTTTGAGACCAATGTAAATGCGTCTACCAGTATCAGTCACTGCAATTCCAGGTCTAAACCAGCAGAAACTTCACAAAGGAAGCCAATGTACTATGAATAAAAAATCATGTTCAATAGTAAAAAAAAAATAGTAGGAGCCAGATTTTCCTTCCTGGAGCAGTAAAAGAAAAGACTGCTTTTAAGAACTAACAGAAAGCTTTGGCCTTCAGTCACCAAGAATGTGGTGTTCTCATTAACAAATTATTTGGTCAGAGGATGAACGGAAAATCTTTGGAAATCCTGAATCATCCAGGCCATGTTTGGGATCTCAGGGTAAAGCTCAGAGAATTCATGGGCTCATTTTTCCTCCTTCCATGTCATCTGACAAATCATCAAAGTGGCAAAACAATTGTGATGCAGTGTCACAGGACAAAGGCTCCATAGCTAATGTTGACAAGTGACACCTGGACCAGCAGGGCTGGTGATTCCTGTGCAGCCTCTGACACATCTAAGTCCAGGTGTGTGATGGGGCCAGACCCCATTTCAGCAGGCATCCTTGGGCTTGTATAGCACACAAAGGCAGGAAAACATGTACGCTTTATAAAAAATCTTTCCTCCATCTGAGAGCATCAATAGCATTTAAAACGTCTAACAGACACAACGTGAGAACAATGACAATACACATCAGTGGCCCACTCAGAATCACTCAGGCCTGTTCGTTCATTCCTGTGGGACTGAAGGAGGCAAGGCAGCATTGCCTCACCGTCCAGCATCCAGCAGGCCCAGTGGGATGAGCCACCTGAGCAGACACCCTGCAGGCCCAGGGCCAAGACTCAGCAGCAGAAAGAAGAAAATGTGGCAGAAACTTAGGGGAGGGAGAAGGGCGGGAAGTGAAAATATGACTCAGGAAATCCTGAGGCTCCAAGTGAGACTCAAGGGAGAAAATAAAATGGGGGTCAAGGCAGAAGGTCACGTGATAGCAGTAAGAGGGCTTACATGTTCATTACGTTTAATTTCCTTGACAGCTTTAATATGCTGATTTAAATCTAGTTTTTTTTAAGTACCTGGGGGAAGCCAGGTGCCCCACCATCCGGGGCCTGCTGGACTCTTTTTTTTTTTTTTTCTTTACAAAAGAAAAGACAATCAATGACACCAAAAAGGCAAAATTGAGAGTTAAATGTGTGCATTTCTAAAAGCCCCCAATTGATAGTGACTTGCAGGTAGGATGGAGGAAGTGCCTGAAGTCTTTGTGTTGACTGGTACTTTACTTACAGGGAACGCCTCAGGAGAAGTTGGCCAAAGCAGGAGTGAAGAAGGGGAGGAAAGCAAAGAGAAGGCATGGAGGGAAGAAAAGGGATGGTTAAAAAGGTGGGAACTGGGGTGTAAATGAAGACAAATCTTGCCTCAGTCTGGCTTCAGTTATACAAAGTCATTTGAGGTATAATTTCTGGATTTTAAAAAAGCAAAGCAAAAGGAAACCCATCTTTTACATTGCTAAAGAGGGCTGTTAGTACAGAGTCACATTCAGAGAACAAAGTGAAACATTTCTCGTGGGTGGGATGTGTTCTCTTCCACGTCTCTGAAGTCTTTACATTTTTCATGCTCTGACAATGACACACCTGAGGCATTTTGCAGTTTCCTTGACACCTGGAAAAACTATCACTTGCCTACCCACATCCAGGCGGGCAAGAAGATGCCATATGGGGGAATCCAGGGTCACAGTTGAGCTCTTTTCTCCATGCCAGCTGTGCATGTGGACACTTACATGCATACATGTTTAGCCATTCCCCAGGCTAGCCATGCCAGGGGAGGAGGCACACAGAACGGATACCATCAGTGATACTCAGATATTTGCATTTTGGTTTGAAATTTATTTCTGGCATTCTTCTTCTTCTCTCTACCCTGCCCCTGCCCTCAATCTTCTTGTTTAGGTGGATTATAACTATGATTGGTCAACAGTTTTTCCAAAGCATGTATCATTGAGAGCAAAGGGAAAGGCCTCACTGATTAAAAAATATATATATATATATATATATATATATATATATATATATATTAGTATTAATCCTCCCATAAGATTTGAGAACTGGTTGTGGTATAATTGCTAACAAGTAAAAATTATATTAAGAAACATGAACATCATTACAAGGTTATTGGCTTATAATTTTGTCCACCAGAGCCGGTGCCTATAAATGCATACTTAATTTAACCATATTTCTATCCTCTCTCTTCTGAAAAGTGGAGGCTGCACTTTAGTACTCCAGAAATATTTCAAAGTCCCGCCTGCTTTACCCATGTCCATGCCAACCCAGAGATAGCTGTTTTGCTACAGGGGTAACCCAAGCCACTTGCCTTGAAAGCAAATGAGGAATGCAATGAGTTACATTTGTTTTCCATAAAAATAAATCGACAGGATATGCTCAAGTCTTCTTTCTAATTTACCAGGGCATAAAGCCAGTCGGCTGAATAAGGGCACATGCTGGAACATGAGTACTTGAGTTTCACACGTGACTAATATCAGCAGAAAGGTTATTAACTGGGTTAGTTGCTTTACGCATGAGAAGAAGGAAATACTTAACTCTTGCTGGATAGAAGCCTATTATCTAAATTAAGGTTAATTCTTTGTTCTTTCCATTAGAATGTGTACAAGGAAACTTTATCATCATGCTAGGATTAGCATGACCTGGAGTCTCTTACAGGCACACGAGATTTTTCCATTAGGATCAAAAGTGTGGTGATGCTTACCTGTTTGATACTATTTTATAGCAGTCACAAATAACTGAGAGAAACAAACTTTCATCACAGAGTTAAAATATTTAATGACAAAATCAGGCTTTGCCGTAACAGTGAATCCACAAAGCAGGTGTTACTTGTCTCTGAATGAAACAAAAGTCATATTTGACACCTTAGAGAGCTTGTGAAGAATTAATAACTGTACAACAGACATCGGTAATGTTACACTTTGGAGAATTAATAGTGAAACTTATCTTTAATATCCCTTATTTAGGGCATTCTGTAAATATTTTTACATAAATGCACAACTTTTGCTAGCCACAAAAGTGGTATTAAGACAGATTTCACTGCAATTTTAAGTCTAACACATAATCTGTATTTTTTCAGAGCTTAAAAAAAGTTGGCTACTGATCATGTTACATTTTACAAATACATTCTGTAATATGAAACATTAACCTGAATGACTGTATACTTCCTGACTACTACAGCTATGTTCCAGGAAGGAGGGGTAACACTGGAAAGACTCTTTTCTTTATGTATTGTCAATAGAATTTAAGACATCCTTCACAGAAATACAGTATCCCCCAAATTTATAGTGAAGTGCAGAAATAAACAGAAATTAAAAGTCTTCTAGCAAGCTCAAACAAATTGGTCCCAAATGATGTGAGTCATTTTAGCAAGTTTCTCAAGGTTAGATGGTATTAATATTTTGTAATGCAGCACCTTCTACAAAAGAATAGCACAGAACATCCGTGTGTTACCATGGGACTCTTCTGCAAGAAGCTGGGAGGTAGAGGACAGACGGGGATTGCTGTTAGAACCTCTCTGTTAGGGGAGACCTAGGTAGGGCTTTGGAAGGAAAATCAACAGAGTAAGCTAATAAAGATTCAGGTGGGCGTCCTTCTAATCCAGGCTATTTTCAATAAGACTTGCATCCAAAAGGATACACAGAGCGTGACGAAAGAGGGCAAAGTATGGAATACCTGTATTTATGAAGAGTAACTCACAATTCCACCAGGGAGGAAGAACCTCACGTTTCATGGTATGCTTATGATCTCAATCTCTGGTACTTTAGGAGTAGCTTCCCAAACACGGTTGTTAGAGAGTTGGCAACAAATTTTATTCTTGAGTTTGGCCAACTGTCAGCAGTTTCAGATCTACCCTTTCAATTATTTATGCCAATTATCTCTGAAGCAAGAATCCAGTTAGGGAAGATGAATATATATACATATATATGTGTGTGTGTGTGTGTTTTCTGAACTGAGGTCTGCAAACGAGGCCTAATTGAAATGATATTTGGGGCTTTTTTAAAGAAATTATAAATGCCTCTGATGGCAAGTTCCTTGCTTCTTTAAACTTCTAAAACACCAAAAGAAAAGTACAAAATACAACAGTGAATATATGGTTTAGTACGTACAATTTATATTCCTTTACTGGATCATCTCCCTAGGAGGAGTCAGAAATCCATCTCAGGTGAATACCATCTCCTTTTTGACATGAACTGCCAGTAATGAAAACTTTCTGTGTCCCTAGGACTGCTTTATTAGGAGAGCTAAGGCAATTTAAATCAACATTAATAATCCAAAAGTCATCTCATACTGCTATGTAAGAAGACTCAACTGGCTCAACGGGCAGAAAGGAAGAAAAAGGGGTCCTGAAGGCTCAGGCAGCGTAAAATCAACACACTGCAGTGGAAGGCTGGAGATGTGTCTGGGATGTGCAGCCTGCCACCTTGTTGCCTAAAGCAGAGCTCTTAGGTCTGCATTTTAACCCTCTAGGACAAAGAACTTGCAGACTCCAAACTCAGTACTACCTGGAGTAATACAAGGTCAGGAGGTGTAGCAACCAACTTTATTAAATCTGACTCCAACCTAAAGGCTTCATGGCTGTGCCGTTTTATGTCAGAGCAAGAAAGCTGCAATCACGGTGAAAGGCAATCTGTCAAGAACCCCATAATTTAAATTACATTAAATAAATAGACAACAATAGCAACGTCAAACCCTCAGAAAATCAGATACCAAGGAACCAAAAGCCATTTCCCAAAGACAAAGTGAGACAATCTCTAAAATATGCATGACTTTGTTAAACAAAAAAAAAAAAAGATTTTAAATGTAGTATCTATTCATGTTATCATTTACAAAGACCTTTATCTGGACAAATCGATTCTTGATAAAAATCCAAGCTCTTTTCAATACCAGCTACCATCATTTGGGACAATGACAAAAAAGAAAACAGCCAAGACAGCACAGAGGTTTTTAAATAGTCTTTCCTTAGGTCTCTCATCTCAAATTTTTATCTTTATACAATAATTCCAAATAATCAGCCTGGGAACAAGTAGCTCAGAAGGTAGATTTCGATCTGTGATTCTGATCTGCATTTTTGAATGCTGGTGATGGCTTGTGCAAAAAAAGACTAGGAAAGAGCAAAATCTAAAGCTGCTGTTTCCCCTGATAAATCCAACTGTTTTCCATGGTTACAGACTCATGTCTCAGGATACAGAATCTTAACCTTCTAATTAAGAGCAGCTAGGAAACTGAGTGAAACCAATCACTGCTTGGCTTTTCATCCAGAAACAATAACATCTTATGTCATCACATTGAAATGTCTTCCTGCTTAATATCAGGAAAAAAATACATGGTGCCAGTTTACAGCCAGCTCATTTAGTCCAACTTTCATATTCAAACTATAAAAAACAAACAAAAAATTTAAAAAAGGAAAACACACACACATATACAAGTGCGAAACAAACAAAAACAAATGAAGCTGATGGGATTGCAGCATTTCTTAGCAAGACCATTAGGAAATGTATAAACACAACACCTTTTCTTTCACGTTAACATATGAAAAGGAACACCAAAAAACCTCAATGTCCATATACTGGAAAAAAGAAGCAAGCGGAGGTCCGGAATTCTTGCAAAAATTGCTGAACACACTCTTCCATTCCTCTTAAGGGGTCACCGGGATAGGCAGTTTCTCAGCATTTGTGCTTCATGGCAAGCTGAGGAGAGAGGAATGATACAAGTAAGACCTTCTTAGCAGGAGTATTTTACTCTATGAAAAGGACCGGGGTGCCACCTAGTAAATGAGCAGCACTGTGGTTGTTAATTTTGCTGGTGTGTGTGTCCAGGTCAGGAGAGCGAGCACTGGTTGGTGTTCCTCCATCCCACTAAAGGAACATGTGGAAAAACCAATGCAGAGACAGAAGAATGACTTACCCTAGCGGTAGGTGGGAACAGAACAAATGCTTCTGGGTTACCAGGTTACTAGTTACCCTGGAAAACCAACACTTCTCAAATGTGACTGCTGACATCTCATAAAGTATTAGAAATCAGCAAACGTAGACAGACAATCTGCAAAAATCCATTCACTATCCAGCCTGGACATTCAACCAAGTCCAAAGCCCCTGACAACTAAATTGTGTTATTGACCAGAACTGAACAATAGACCAAACCCAGACCTTGATTTACTGCTCTTCCCACTGGTATTTGAGAATTGTACTCTATTGAAAATATTAGATCTTTATAAATAGGAACACAAATCATGCAGTAGTTTCCCAAACCCAGCCGGAGCCCATGTTCATGCATTTCAGGAAATGTTATGCAGGTACAGGACATAAAATTAACTCTGACTTTGCTTTTTTTAAGGTGCCCTGGTGGTGCAGTGGTAAAGCGGTTGGCTGCTAACCAAAAGGTAGTCGGTTTGAACCCACCAATCACTTCGCAGGACAAAGATGTGGCAGTATGCTTACATAATGGTTTACAGCCTTGGAAACCCTATGGGGCCGTTCTTCTCTGTCCTATAGGGTTGCTAGGAGTTAGAATCGACTCAAAGGCAGTGGGTTTGCTTTTCTTAGCCAGATCTTTTTCAAGAAGCCAGTACACCGATGTGAACCTGAGAGCAGAGTGGAGCTGAGTTGCAATTACTTATGTGGTCCAGAGTCTGACACGAGGGAAAAATTCCTCAGGCTAGGGTAACAGAAGTAGCCTGAGTGGTTCAAACAGTGAAGTGTTTGACTCCTAGCCGAAAGGTTGGCGGTTCGAACCCACCCACAGGTGCCTTGGAAGACAGGCCTGGTGATCTGCTTCTGAAAGGTCACAGCTTTGAAAACCCCATGGAGCTGTTCTGCTCTGTACACATGTGGTCTCCATGAGTCAGGGTGGTCTCGATGGCAACTAACAACAACAGGGGTGGGTGTGATGGGGAGGAGGATGGGGTCCTGCCACTCAGACTTCCTGTGAGCAAAGCGCAGGTGCTTATTCACAGTCAATAACTTTGTAGAAAGCCCTGTCATCTACATCACAACCAGGCTGCCTGCCTCTTAAGAATTAGCAAGGCGGATCCCACTTCTTCTACTTAGTGGTTTTCTGCATTTTCCTGGACTATGTCAATGATCCATTTCTCCAGATAACCCAAAGCATCCAGAGTCTTCCCTTTCCCTTCGTGATGGCTTTGACAGAGAAGTTATAACCCTGGCGCTGCCACTTCAGCTAGCTAGGCCACCAGCAAAAGCAGTGTACCTGGGCCAGGCAGGCATGTGACAGAGAGCGGACCTGTGGACCTAGCCCTTAAAAAAAAAAAAAAAAAAAAGCCCTTAGGCTACTAAGTTAATTTTTGCTTCAGAAGCCTTGGGGCGCCGATGGTACAAGTGGTTAACACACTCCACTGCTAACTGAAAGGCTGGCATTTGAAGTCCACCCAGAGGCACCTCAGAAGAAAGGTCTAGTGACCTGCTACTGAAAAATCAGCCCTTGAAAACCCTCTGGAGTGCAGTTTTACTCTGACCAACATGAATCAGAATCAACTCAATGGCCACTGGTACTGAGAAGCCTCAGCAGAAGGATCTTCTGTTGCCTCTGCCCAGGGAAGCCAGTCTAAGCAGGAAACTCCTATAAACCTCGTACAGCACTGCCGCTGACAGTCAGTCCCAGTGTCTGTGAAGTCCTGAGTGTGACCAGGCTGATGTGCTATGTGCTGTGGGTTCATGCCAAGAAAGGCAGAGGTGGTTTATAACTCCTGACTGTGAAGAGTTTATAGTCCAGGGAGCAGGGTAGGTGACAGCAATGGTGGAGCCAGGTCTCACCTCAGATCTGTCCCCCTCCCCAGCCTCACTCTCAGCCTCTCTGTTGTATAGCCTCCACTTCTTGCTCAGCCTCTAGTCTTTATACATTATTTAGCATCACAGACCACTCCAGTCAACTGAGAATGGTTAACTGTTGTGCATAATGAACACCAACCATAAATATTCAATCAGTCCTGCTGTCTTGGTATTTACTGAGCTGTTAACCTTCTAACCAAAGGGTCGGCAGTTCAAATCCGCCAGGTGCCCCTTGGAAACTCTGTGGGGCAGATCAACTCTGTCCTATAGGGTAGCTATGAGGTGGAATCGACTTGACAGCACTGGTTTTTGTTTTTTTTTTTCTTTTGGGTTAACCTTCAAAAGACGGGTTTGTGCCAAGTCACCCACAGTTGTTAATCTTCAGCAGAGGCTGTGCTGCTGCTCAGACCAGGCCCTGGTTACAAGAGTGCCTCTGGAATGGGCTAGATTCATGCTAAGGGCAACCCTGGCCAGGAGGGGCTGTGACCAGCTCAGTCTTACAGAAATTCAGCTGGATTGGACATTGTTATGGGTTGATTTGTGCCCCCCCCAAAATATTTTGAAGTCCTAACAGCTGGTACCTGCTAATGTGGCCTTATTTTGAAATAGCATCTTTGCAGATGTAATTAGTTAACATGAGGAGAGTGGGCCCTAATTCAATACGACTAGTGTCCTCATTAAAAGAGGAGAAGAGCCACAGAGGCAGAGAACCAGAGAGAAATCAGCCATGTGAAGACGAAGGTAGTGATTGGAGTGATGCTGCCACAAGCCAAGAATACCTGTGGCTACCAAAAGCTGGAAGAAAAGACAAGGAAGGCTCTTCCCCTGGAGCCTTCAGAAACAGCATGGCCCTGACAACACCCCAGATTCAGATGTCTAGCCTCCAGAACTGTGAGAAAATAATTTTCTGTTGTTTAAGCCAAGCAGTTTGTGATACTTAGTTATGGCAGCCTTAGGAATCTCATACAGACATTTTGCTATTTGAGGCATTTTTGCAGAAAATGCCATCATTCCCATGTCACCCAATTTTTGTTGTTGTTGTTTTTATTCCTTGTGAGTTAGGGGCTTTAGAATAGGGAACACAGGGGTGGGAGAGCAGAAAGTGTGCTGGATTAAATGAGCCTGAGGTCCGGATACCTTGGTGCTGCTGCCTTCCTTGTTCTTTAAAGTCATAACTTCTCCATAGCTCAGTTTCCTCATATGTCAATTTCATCTCCAACTCCAAACACTTACGGATTAATTCAGCTGTCTGAGTTCCTACAGAAGGGCAGTTTAAAATTTCCCTTTGAAATATATATATATATTTTAATACCTCATGGAAAGCTTTCTATTTCAATGCTATGTAACCTGTTGCTGTCACGCAGATTTCGATCCATGGCAACTCCGTGCTGCTCTATAGGGTTTTCTTGGCTGTGATCTTAACAGAAGCAGATCACCAGGCCTATCTCCTGCAGTGCTGCTGGGTGGGTTCAAACCACCAACCTTTAGGTTAGCAGTAGAGCACAAACCATTTGCACCACCAAAGGATGCACTATGTGACCTACTGAACCTAAATAATAATAACAATAATAAATCATTCTCATTACCAGGGAGGGGGCACTTTAAGAGGCCTGGGCTCTTGAGGTCCCTTCTGGCTCGGAGACCCAAAGGCAGCAGTTGTCTAAGCAGGGACAGATGCAGCTACTCCCTCCCAGAGAGCAGAGAAATGCCACTCTCCCTTCCTTCCCACACAAACGTAGGCTTGTGCAAAACATGGCAGATGAACGTTGCTTTCTGTGGGAAATGTCATCTGAGGATGCCCAGGTGTGGATAACACTCTTGCCTGCTGACTCACCACCCATGGCGGGGCTGCCAAAGTGCTGCATACACACGGCAATGCTGTGCTTTTTGGGGCCGGGAAAGTGAGCAGACCTGCTTCTGTGGTTTGGTTGCATGTTCCTAAGGGCTGGAGCTGTGCCAAGCCCCCACCTCAGGAAGGAACCATGCTTCCTCAAGCTGTGCTAAATGGAGCTGGGAAGGGGGTGTTGAGTAGAGAGGGGGAGAAGATAATTTTCCATCTGTGCTAGAGGAGACAACCATCCAAATATCTTGATGGTAGGGTCACACAAAAGCAATCCATTTGCTAATATACCTGGAGCATTCTAAGAGTCCCAGGGAAGATCAGAAGGCCAAAGGTCCTTGTCTACTGCAATCTAGAAAGGTGTGCCCTGCTCTCTTTCTACCTGGGGTTGGGTACCCTTATTCTACCAGGGAGCACCAAGGAGCTATTACCTGGAAGTGTCCCCTTCTGGCTGGAGCACTACCATGAGTATGGCTTCTCTTCTTATAAGCATAGCCCACTCTTACAAGTTAACAGAGCCATGTTTGTCTGGGGGTTGGAGGGCCCACGCTCCACACTGAGCCCTCTCCCCTCACCAGCAAGCCTGGCTAGGGCTGGGCCAGTGAAATGACAGTTTCATGATCAGCCTCTAATGGGTCCAAATCAGGAGTCCTAGCTCCTGGAAAATAGTCACATTTATTTAAAGAGTTCAATCTGCTCGTTAGAAATACTGCCAGTGCTGGGATGATTCAAAAGCATATATCCCAGTTTTAAAAAACTGCAAGTCTGGCTACAAGGTGGTCTCTCTCTCATACTGCGTCATACACACTGAGAGACACTATCAGCCTCTAACCCCTCTCCCTTAGAACATCTATTGGAGGGGAAACCAAAGCAAACACAAACTATCCCCACCCCAGCCATCTCCACTGAAAGCAGGCAACTGGCTCATGTGGATTCTCCCCTGGGCCAAAGTCAGAGGTCTCTTGGCCTTTGGTGGCCTAATCAGTTTCTGTTCTGATAGGTCCTTCACTGTGTTTCAGGGCTGCTCTGTATTTAGATAGTATCAGCATTTAGCAGGAATCCCTCCCACTCCACTTTCCCTTTGAGTTTGGAAGGCATAAAACCTTTACATCCATTCCTTCCCTATCCCTGTGCTGGGGATCCTTATTTACCAGTAACATTTCTCCAAACCTCCTACAGTGCTCATTATGAATACAGTAGGTTCAGCACAAACTATCTTTACAGAAATAACAACTATAAACCAGTTGCTGCCAAGTCAATTGCAACTCATGACGACCCCAAGTGTGTCAGAGTAGAACTCTGCTCCATAGGGTTTTCTATGGCTGATTTTTCAGAAGCAGATAGCCAGACCTGTCTTCCAAGGCACCTCTGCGTAGACTCAAAATTCCAACCTTTCAGTTAGCAGCCAAACACATTATTTGTACCACCCAGAGACTCCATAACAACTATAACTAATATTAATTACATTTATATGCCAGGTATTATGCCAATAGCTTTATAGGTTTGAACTCATTCAATTCTTTCAACATCCTAGGCAGTAGGTACTATTATTAATAAGCCGTATTTTACTGATGAGAAAACTGGGGCTTACAGAAATTAAGCATTTGCCCAAAGCCACTGAGCCAGTAAATGACAAACCAAAAAAATCAAACCTGCTGCCATCGAGTTGATTCGGACTGATAGCGACCCTATAGGACAGAGTAGAACTGTCCCATAGAGTTTCCAAGGAGTGCCTGGCGGATTCAAATTGCTGACCTCTTGGTTAGCAGCCATAGCTCTTAACCACTACGCCACCAGGGTTTCCAAAAATGACAAAACTGGGTTCAAATATAAGATGTTAACTACTATACCGTATTGCCTTCCCAACTACCTAGCAAATTTGGCCACAATACCAGGGAAACAGGGCTGCCAGGGCCAAGCATCCTGGCCATCTGGTTAGGTTATTCAATCCAGTGTTTGTACAATCCCTCTGAAGGGGAAGTCTACATGGATGACCTCCAAGTATTGTTTGCCCCACCTATAGGAAGAACGATTTTATAATCTTCCTTGGTAACCTGGTTCATGGTTTAATCATTATCCTAAACTCTTGTTTTAGCAGAATTTCATCAGTGCACTATTTATTGTTCTAGTCTAAGTGTAAGCTATGAAAGATAACTGCCTGTACCATCGCCCTTCCCAGGCTTGGAAACAGTAATAAAGTTATTTCCTTTGGCCTTCTCTTCCTTAAATCAACAAGTTAACATGTTCCCCCAGATTTCCATTGTCACCCCATTTACATCACTTAAGTGGCTGCTGTTATAAATTCAGCTGGAGCTGGAATTCTAGCGTTTCCATCTTATAATTATTTCTGTGTCACAAAAGCTGGAGAAGAGAGAAAAGGAGGATGGAAATCTTAAATCTGAGCTTCACTTGCTCTACAACACCTCTCAGCAAGGTGAGGCTCTGGTCTCTAAGCAGGGCTGCCTGCATTTTCAGACAGTTCTGGCAAGTGCTCCTCAAGGAGCTTCAGATGAATCCCACAGGCAGACCCCAAGACAGAGAATCAATGATATGCCCAGCAGGTCTGGGCAAAGGTGAGGCAGGAAGGGAAGGCAAGGAACATTCATTCAGAAACTGACTCCCAGTTGGGCCTGAGCACGAGCCTCCAGAGAGAGCTCTGGAAGGGCCACCTTAGCTCAGATGGGGGTATTTTTCTTGTTACTTTTCAGGTTCTCCATTCCTGTGTCCTCAGCAGAAGCAGGGTTTTCTGGTAAGCACATTCATTTTTTCCCCAAAGGTCATCTGCAAAGCACATCTGAAGGTCTAGTTCATGCCTCTCAGGTGCCAACACAAGCCATCAGCAGACGTTGTTTCTGGAAACCTAAACTCAAATCCCGAGCCAGAAAAGCACTGCTCTTTGATCTGAAGCACAAGCACAGTAATAAATCTTCTTTATCTCCTGACCAACAGCGCCTCTTCTTCCTTTGCTATGACGGCCTTAGAGAGCTGGCTGCTGATACAAACTCCCCTTACCCACCCTGGAAGGCGCTGTTTGGTGATTGTTTAAATGTGTACACATGTGTGCCCAGACCCATGTGGGAAAGGCCATTTTTCGGAGTCTGAGGGAGAAGGGAATCTTGCAGCTATAGGCATATCGGATTTGGAGCTGCAGAATCAAGGCCCTGAAATTATAACCCTCTCGGAGGGCAAGTAAAAAGGAGGTGCTGGGACTAGAGCTTGCTTTGCATACAGTGAGAAGATAAGAATACAGGGAGCTAGCTCAGGATGGGAAAGCAATGGCAAGGAAAAGTCAGCATGAGACGGCTTAAGTCCTCCAATGGGTTCTTTCAAGCACTGGCCAAAGGAAGAAGGATATTCTGAGACTTGCTGTCTCTCTCTTTTTTTCCCCCCTCATACAGTTCCCTGAAACTTAAGCCCTGAACTTCTAGGCAGGAACGTAAAGATGGTGCACATTTCCCAAAGATCGAAAGGAAGAGCTAGAGAGGAAGGCATACAAAAGGAGATAACCAAAGAAACAGGTATAAGAAGAAATCTTTCATGATTCAGATGCTTACTAAATAGCAGAGAGGAATTATGTAAAGAGACAGAAGAAAAAAAAAAAAGGCTGAGACCCCCCCTGCCACTTGGCTGCACTCACCTTGTGTGCAGTTTCTGCAAACTGCTGGGCGCTATTTTTCATGTCTTCTGTCTTCTCCTCTGCTCGGCCTAACCGCTCCCCGCGCTCATTTAAGGCCTGGCTAGCCTTCTGTACTGCGCTGGTCACACTGTCAGCAGCCGAATGGAGGATGCTGTTTCCTGAGGAAAGAAGAGCAAGTACATTGGGAACTGGACTGATTGACCACCAGTGACCAGACCTCTGCCAGTGGGGAGCACCCTCGAAGAGCAAGGCAGGTCACACTTCAGAAGGGCCTCTCATTCATGTCTAGGAAAAAAGTTAACTTTCCCTTCAACTCACTGACTGCAGGAACTGGGCAAATGCTGAACGCTTCTCTCACACCTCCATCACTGACACATTGCTCGTTTCCATTCTGCCAGTGTCCTGCCTGGCGAGGTTCAAGACAAAGGAGTCCACCTGTGTTTAGGACTTGACACACAAAGGCAACTGGGAATTCTGACAAGGTCTTGAATTAGGAAGCTTCAAGGAGACATATCTGGATCTTGGGTGCATTTCTTTTTGCTCTGGGGTTTAGGTCAATAACAATGGTAAAACTGGGGCCACAGAACTTTTCCAGATAAAATGCTCTGTACTGTTTCCAACTCTTCCCTTCTATTTTACCATTCCACTCAGCAATAAGCAATACTCTGAATATATGGCTCCAAGTAAGAAGCTGTGAATTAGTCTCAAAGTTCAGAGTAGGTATGCCAGCCATCAGCCTTGAATCCTGTGCCGTGGCTCAGTGGGTTGGGCCTCCTTGCCTCTGATCTCTAGTACATGAAACATGGGGCCTCAGCAAAAACGAACTCTTCGTTCAGCACTTAAGCAGCAGGTAGAAACAGTAGCAGAAACCAATCCCAGAAGAAACTTAGCTCTTCCCAAATTCAGGAGAGATGATAGGGAATAGGTTGAAAAACCATCACATCTCAGAGGCCCGCATCCCTGACGTCCTATCTGTCAGGACTAGGAAACAGAATTCACCGGTGAAGAACTGGTATATGCATTCCCTGCTGAGAATGGTGCGACTTCCCAAATGACAACCAAAGGGAATTTGTACCTGTGTTTCGTTAACACTGAGTGAAAGCTGTTAAACGGCATTTTACATAATAGCTTTATGTCTTTGAATAAGTTTATTACATCGTTTAACTTTGTACCTGGGATGGATACATCTAGTCACAGACAGCTTTTAATAGAAGTGCAATTTCCTCTGGTCTCAGGTTCAAACGTTTCCTAATTTCTCCTCTGTGGGAATCATCTATGGCTTGTGGAAAGGAATCTCAGGCAAAGAAAGTACCCGGCCAAGAGGAAGCACTTAGTACACTGTTTTCCATTTTTTCTTCTTTAGGAGTGGTTTTCAAGGGCTTCGACAATGAATAGGGTTAAATTAGTATTAATCAGTTGCACGAAGCACTGCGTGAGCCAAAGATAAATCAGTACGGATTAATAGGGACCAGAGAAGCTGAGGGTCTGGAGAAATCTGGTTGAATGCATGGACTGGATTGGAAGGTTTAGGTCTTCAAAATAGACTTAGGAGGAGAAACCTCAGTCTTCCTTTGCTTTCACACACATTACCCTCATGACTATAACGATAGCCCACCACCATTGCCCGACATTTGAATAAAAACCATAGAGTCAATTCTAACTCATAGTGATCCTACAGGACAGAGTAGAACTGCCCCATAGGGTTTCCAAGGAGCAGCTGGTGGATTCACACTGCTGACCTTTTGATTAGCAGCTAAATGCTTAACCACTGCACCAACATTTGAATAGCATCTTATAATCATAAGGCACCTTTGCAAATATTATTTCATTTGATTTTCACAAAAATAATACTGAGAAGACTGAGACAATTAGAAGTTGAATGGCCTACCCAGGTCACAGCACTAGGGAAGTAACAGCCCTGGAACCTGGTCCGTATCTTCCTCTTTGCAAAGATGGTGTTTGTCATGGAAAGTAGTCACTACAAAGGAGCCATGAGCAGGCTAGGGCACAGATAGGTTTTGACAGGTTATCTCCCAAGGTAATGCCTGACTGTTTCCGTGCTCAAGGTGTTCCTCTCAGTAAATGAAGAGTTATTGCCTGTGCTGCATTGCAAGTCAAGTGCTCTCAAGAAAGAAGAGGCCAATGGGACGGGATGGGAAAACAGTGGAGGGATTGGAAGGTACAAGGGGAGTGAGGGGAGAGTACAAGAAAATTTCTTTGCGTCTTGCTTCCTTCCACATACCCACAGCTTAGCTGGCAGAGGACTGGGAAAAGACGGAGCGGCAAATCTGCATCTTCACAGCTAAGAGTGGCTGTATTAAATCAAAGGGATTTTAGAAATACCGACCATAACATTAAGAGGATATATAACTAAAAAATAACTAGGATCTGTCTTTATCCACCAGAATTGACTCTCATGGCCTCCTAAGAGTTATATACTTTTTGCTTTCTTGCCATAACTTTCTCAAGATAATCTTACACACAATGTTATCAGGTAATACTGCAACCAACAGTTACATCGAAAAGAGGAAACCAAATGCTGCTATTCCAAGATGATACTGCTGACCACCATCAATAGGAAATCCACCTGTAGTTTTTTCAGTCATGAGGACGGATTTAAACACATCTCATTGCCTCAGTTGTCATGGTCTCTCCTGGCTTAAATTCTACCCATATTTCAAGGCCCAGTTAAGTCTTATCACCTTTATCAAGCTTCTAGGTCGATTCTATTCTCTCACTGCTTTCAACTCCTTAAGTACTGCCTCTATCATTCTTGGGTGCTTAATCAAGTGTAGTCATGGACAACTCTTCTCCTACTTCTCTTTTCTTCCTGTAGATGCAATGACTTCCCAGCCAGAAGAGCTGGCTTTGAACCCAGGAGGTCCAGCTCCAGAGCCTATTCTCTTACTCATTGTGCAGTATTTAGTTTTCCCTCAGATTTTTCTTCTCTTGAGATTAACGGCAGAGTCTGCATTAAGTGCATGGAATAAAGACTTTAGTGTAATTCCGAATGCAATCTTTAAAATCCCACACAAAACAGAAAATATTCCATTCTATTGTAAATAGAGAAAACAAAAGTACTGTAGAAAAGTCATAATACACATAGCTACAAACAGGCAAAGGAGCCCTGGTGGCACAATGGTTCAACACTCAGTTGCTAACAAAAAGGTTGGCAGTTTGAACCCATCTAGAGGCTCTGTGGGAAAAGAGACCAGGCAATCTGCTCCTGTAAAGATTACAGCCTAGGAAACCCTAAAGGGCAGCTCCACTCTGTCACATTGTTGCTACGAGTCGAACATCAACTCAAAGGCACCTAATAACAACAACATAAAAAGGCAATAAAAGTATCTACTGTTCTATTGCTCAGAGATAACCACAATTTACAAACAATTATGGTACATTTTATTCTAGTTACTTTTCTGCATATGATTTTATAAAACATGGCTGAGACCATACTGCATATATTTAATTTTGTATCCAATTGTGGGCACTTTCCTATGTTATGAAAAATTCTTCGAAAATACTGTTGATAATGGCTATAGGACGCTATCATAACTTAGTCAAATATTTCCCATTTAGATATTTGATGTTTCCAAAAGGTTTACTTTTGTTAATGAGGCTGCAGTTACCATCTTGCATTCACACACACACACACACACACACCCTTTGCCCACAAACATTTTTGAGGCTCTTGGTGCAACGCGGAAAACTGCTTCCCTGAAAGGTTCATTCAACGTTCAAAACTATTCACTGAGTGCATGCTAAGTGACGGATGCCGTTATGCTGACACGACTGGCTGCATGACCTTGAGGGAGTGAATGAACTTCTTTCATCTTCCATTTCCTATCCGTAAAGCGCAGGACATGCCATCCACCTCATCTGGCTGCTGTGGAAATGAAGATGAACATATATCCAGAGTGCCTGGCATAGGGTAGATGCTCAACAGAAGTTTGCCCCTTGTCTCTAAAACTGCCCATGGTCCGATCCCACCAATTCCATTTCATGTCTCCCTCTCTTCTCTCCTATCTTGTCTCCTGTCTCTCCTAAGTGTCTTGACGCTTGCTGAAGATAACTCCTTAGATGTCTTTGTGCACCCTGCTGTGTGCAGCACAGTGCGTTACCTAGAGAGGGAGTTGAACGCAAATTCATTAAATCAAGGCATGCCTTGTAAATAGGATGCCTAATTCAAGAGTTGGGGCCCATCACATTGTGCTGAGTTAAATCTGGAAATAAAGCAGTCTCCTGAGGCAGATAGAACAGTAATTCTCTCTAAGAAGACAGGAAGGATATTAATACCCAAATTTATTCAAGCAGTCTGAGAAGAGGCTGTCAAACGCAGCAAATAAAGTCAACTACCTTTTGAATTATAGTCCCTGGAGAGGAGAAAAGAGACCAGTCTTACTTCATCGATGCTGCACTCACATCAGTTTCCCTCAATACGTGGTTTTAGAAATATATATGCCGGCATTTTTTACGTTAAGTGATTTAGAAGGCTTTACTGAGAGAGCAATTTGAGATAAAGCTATAACATTGTATTCATTCACTCTTAGAAAATACAATTTAAAAGAAATTTAAATGTAGAGGAAAATGAGGGAAAATACAGTATATTGAAAAGGGACAACAGAAGGGAAAAAAGAGGAGGGAGGATTTTTAAAAAGGTCACAAAACATGCTAACAGGTCAAAGACCAATGTGGTTGCATTTGATAATCTTACCCTTCAGATTGTTTCTTGAGAATTAAAACTCCTAATTCTATAACCAGTGAAGAGAAAACTTTAAATAGAATTTTCAGCAGCTACTTCCTCTAGCAAATATGAATGCAGATATCTGAAACGGAAAATAGTTGTTCTGCTTGGAAACTGCTGTGTTCTGGTGGCGCAGTGGTTAAGCACTTGGCTGCTAACAGCACAGTTGGTGGTTCAAACCCCCCTGCCATCCTGCAGGAGAAAGATGTGTCAGTCTGCTCCCGTAACAATTATAGCCTTGGAAACCCTGTGGGGCAGCTCTACTCCATCCGATAGGGTAGTTATGAGTTGGAATCAACTCGATGGCAAGGGGTTTGGTTTGGAAAATTATGAAGCAAGAAAATCACCCCCAAAATTAATGATTCATAAACATACACTCACCTATGCTCAGTGCTGAGTAAATATGTTCATCCATGAGTATTCGTTTCAAGCTGAAATTTAATACTTTTGCTGGGACTACTTCTATAATTAGTTTAACCACTTAGGAATAACTGTACAATAAAGCCCACTTATCTAAAACAACTCTGAGGAAAACCAATTTGAATTATAGAAAACTATATATATGATGGATTTGAAGTCTAATAAAATAAACTAACAAATATTGGCAGAAGGATCTATTATATTAAATCTGTTAACAGGTCAGTTCCATTAGTAACTCTCATATCATATACCCAAAGTATTCAATAATAATTTATTCCTTAAGTAGATTAAATAGTCTCATTCCTATAGTGTCAATTTTCTTGGCAAAACTATTTTCATGAGTAGAACATAAGATAAACTTAAGTCTGCTTTGGTATTAGTTATTATATTCAATGTGATTTTACTAGCTACAAATATGAAGGATTCACCTCGGACTTTTTTTTCTTTTCTTTTTCTACTTCCAATCTGTAACCAATTTACTACTCAGCACCACTACCACCAGAGGACACAGCGAAAGAAAAGCCATATGGAGATCTGATTCCCTGACCACAGGGTCTCTTCTCAGTCCTAAAAACCCAGTACCAGTTGTGTCAAGTTGTTTGAGACTCATGGGACCCCATGTGTGCAGAGTAGAACAGCTTCCATAGGGTTTTCAGGCTGTGACCTTTAGGAAGTATATTGGCAGGCTTCTCAGTTGCCTCTGAGTGGATTCAAAATCTCCAACCTTTTGGTT
The DNA here is from genome assembly GCF_030014295.1 of Loxodonta africana. NCBI lineage: Eukaryota > Metazoa > Chordata > Mammalia > Proboscidea > Elephantidae > Loxodonta > Loxodonta africana. The sequence continues at coordinate 36,450,448 of NC_087351.1, forward strand.
AACAGTTCAGTGCTGAATCATCTGTGCCACCCAGGGACCCCTCTTAGTTCTAAAGCCACTCTGAACTGTTGTTGTTGTTAGGTGCCCTCCAGTCAGTTCCAACTTATGGGGACCCTGTGTACAACAGGACGAAACACTGCCCCGGTCCTGTGCCATCCTCATAATTGTTGCTGTGTTTGAGCCTGTCGTTGCAGCCATTGTCAATCCATCTCATTGAGGGTCTTTCTCTTTTTCATTGACCCTCTACTTTATCAAGCATGATGTCCTTCTCCAGGGACTGGTCCCTCCTGATAACATATCCAGAGTACATGAGATGGAGTCTCGCCGTCCTTGCTTCTAAGGAGCATTCTGGCTGTATTTCCTCCAAGACAGATTTGTTCATTCTTCTGGCAGTCCACGGTAATTCGATATTCTTTGCCAACATGAAAATTCAAATGCATCGATTCTGCTTCATTTTTCCTTATTTTGTCCAGCTTTCACAAGAGGATGAAAATACCATGGTTTGGGTCAGGTGCACCTTTGTCCTCAAAGTGACATCTTTGTTTTTTAACACTACTCCATGCTGAAGGTTGTAGTCTTTGATCTTCCTCAGCAAGTGCTTCAAGTATGCCTCATTTTCAGCAAGCAAGGTCATGTCATCTGCATATCACAGGTTGTTTATGAGTCTTCATCTGATTCTGATGCTGAGTTCTTCTTCATATAGTCTATCTAAGATTATTTGCCCAGCATACAGATTCAGTAAGTATGGTCACAAAGGATACAAGCCTGATGCACACCTTTCCTGATTTTAAACCCCACAATATTTCATTGCTTTCTTTGTAGGACTGCCTCTTAGACTATGTACAAGTTCTGCATGAGCACAAGTAAATGTTCTGGAATTCCTTTTCTTCACAATGTTGGCCATAACTTGTTATGATCCATATAGTCAAATACCTTTGCACAGTCACTAAAACATAGGTAAGTATTTTTCTGGTATTCTCTGGTTTTAGCCAAGATCCATCTGACATCGGCAATGATATCCCTCATTCCACATCTTCTTCTGAATCAGCTTCAATTTCTGGAATTTCCCTGTTGATATACTGCTGCAACCACTTTTAACTGATCTTCAGCAAAATTTTTACTTGTGTGTGATATTAATGATATTGTTCGATAATTTCTGCATTCTTTTGGATCTCCTTTCTTCCGAATGGACACAAATATGGATCTCTTCTAGTCAGTTGGCCAGGTAGCTCTCTTCCAAATTTCTTGCATAGAGGAGCGAGCGCTTCCAACATTGCATCCATTTGTTGAAACATCTCAATTGGTATACCATCAATTCCTGAAGCCTTGTTTTTTGTCATTGCCTTCAGTGCAGCCTGGACTTTTTCCTTCAATACCATTGCTTCTTGATTATATGTTACATCCTGAAATGGCTGAATGTCGATCAATTCTTTTTGGTATAGTGACTCTGTGTATTCCTTCTATCTTCTTTTGATGCTCTCTGCATCATTCAATATTTTGCCCACAGAATCATTCAATATTGCAATTCGAGGCTTGAATTTTTTCTTCATTTTTTTTCAGCTTGAGAAATGCCGAGTATGTTCTTCCCTTTTGGTTTACAAACTCCAGGCCTTTGCACATTTCACTAGAATGTTTTACTTTGTCTTCTCGAGCTGCCCTTTGAAATCTTCTGTTCAGCTCTTTTACGTCATCATTTCTTCCATTCGCTTTAGTTACTCTACATTCAAAAGCAAGTTTCAGAGTCTCTTCTGACTTTCATTTTTTTTTCTTTTCTTTTTTTCCTGTCTTTTTAACGACCTTTTTCTTTCTTCATATATGTTGTCCTTGATGTCATCCCACAACTCCTCTGGTCTTTAGTCATAGTGTTCAATGTGTCAGATTTATTCTTGAGATGGTCTCTAAATTCAGGTGGGATATACTTAAGGTCACACTTTGGCCCTTGTGAACTTGTTTTAATTTTCTTCAGCTTTAACGTGAACTTACATATGAGCAATTGATGGTCTGTTCTGAAGTCAACCCCTGGTCTTGTTCTGACTGATGATATTGAGTTTCTCTATCATCTCTTTCCACAGATGGAGTTGATTTGATTCCTGTGTACTCCATCTGCCAAGGTCCATGTGTATAGTTGTTTGTGTTGTTGAAAAAGGGTATTTGCAATCAGCTAAGTCACTGGTTTTGCAGAATTCTATCATGTGATCTCCATCATTTTTATCACCAAAGCTATATTTTCTAACTATGAATCACTTTTCTTTGTTTCCAACTTCTACATTCCAATCACCAGTAATTATCCATGCATCTCAATTGCATGTTTGATCAATTTCAGACTGCAGAAGTTGGTAAAAATCTTCAATTTCTCCAACTTTGGCCTTAGTGGTTGTTATGCAAATCTAAATAATAGTCATATTAACTGGTCTTCCTTGTAGATATATGGATATTATCCTATCACTGACAGCAATTCTACTTCAGAATGGGTCTTGACGTGTTCCTTTTGTCATTCCCAGCATAGTAGATCATACAATTATCTGATTCAAAATGGCCAATACCAGTCCATTTCAGCTCACCAGATATCCACACTTTATTCACTCCATTTCATTTCTGATGACTTCCAATTCTCCTACATTCTACCTTCCAATCATTAATGAATTTTGTAGCTGCTTCTTCTCATTTTGAGACGTGGCATATCAGCAAATGAAGTTCCTGAAAACTTTACTCCATCTGCATCATTAAGGTCAACTCTACTTAGAGGAGTCTGTTGTCCCCCAGTCATATTGTGAGTGCCTTCCATCCTGAGGGGCTCATCTTCCAGCACTATATCAGGCAATGTTCTGCTGCTATTCATAAGGTTTTAACCGTCCAATTTTTTAGAAGTAGATTGTCAGGTCCTTCTTCCTAGTCTGTGCTAGTTTGGAAGCTCTGCTGAAACCTGTCCACCATGGGTGACCTTGCTGGTATTTGAAATACCAGTGGCATAGCTTCCGGCATCACAGCAACACCCAGGCCACAACAGGAAAACAAACTTACAGATAAGAGGTGCTTTACTAAGTATTCCACATCATTTCTACAGAGTGATTAAATGCAAAGGCCTGCCTAGTAAAACAAGTTGGTTCATCATACACAGACTCCATTAATTATTTGGGAGCTTGGATAAATTACCAAGCTCCTTCTACATTACATTGGCTAATCAATACTAACCACACTGTTGCGTTTCAATGTTGGACAGCCCCTAGGGTCCCCTTTTACAGTGGAGATTCTTGGACAAGATTACATTTCTTTTATACTTTTGTGATAATGGTTAATCAGACAAATTCTGCTAAAAATCCAGGTTACGTTAAGCCTTTCTAAAAGCTAGAGTTGTTAACCCATGGTGGCACAGACATAATGTGAACATCAGCCAATCACAATCATAGAAACAACTGTCATTTACCGAATGTCTGCTATGTGTCAGGTACTATGTTAAGGTATTATATTCCTGTAAGCAAGACATTCTCACCCTTGCCTTACAGTTGAGGAACCTACTGCTCAGAGAGGTGAAGTAGCTTGCCCAACTTCACCTAGAGACTGACAAACCTCTTAACAGCTATGTCAGCATTTCCCAAAGTGGTTCTGTGGGTTAAAAAAAATGCTACATGGAAAAATCAATTCAGTTGTAAAAAGACTTGGTGAAAATGGATCTAGTCCAGCTTTTTTATTACAGAACTTTGGAGAATCTTTAATATACTAGTATAAATTAAGTATCAGAAGGAGATAGGGGTGGGAGCAGAAGAGGAAGGCATGCAGAGCTTCCCAAGCATATTTACTCACATAATCCTTTGGCACAGGTTATCTCAGTAGGGTGGAATTCTGTAGAACTCACTTTAGGAAATGCTGCAATAAGCTATACTGACTTCTAAATTGAAGGAGGAAAAATAAGTAAGTCCAGGCTGTACTCATCAATTTAGTAATAGATAGACAAGTCATGTAATTACATTCAAAAGGCTTGCTTTGTAGGGGCAGCAGAACAGATACAACATGCTGAATCGCAGTTCCAGAATTATCTTTTGTCTTAAGTTGGTGGTTAATTTCAGGGACAGTGAAATTTGTTTGTTACCCAGAGCTGGATGACTAAGAAAAATGGACCCAGCATGCAGGAATACTTAGTAAACTCATAAACTCAAAAGCCTACTTGAAAGAGACCTTGGTGTTATCTATTACTGGAGTTACCAGAGAAAGAAGAATGAGCCATTCTATCAGGTGTTAAGGTAGTTTAGCAAGTGGAACCTCAGCCAGTTCCCAAGTCACAGGCATGTGCCAGAGGCTAACTAAAGACTCAGGACACTGACGGGACGAGCCTGATGATGCTTCCAGTTCTACGGACAGCTAAAAGTTCATACTCTCCTCTTGATTCACAATCCCAATATTGTCAATGACAAAGTTCAAGATTTATAATCTTATTCATGTCCCTTTAAACACTTAAACTCAGGAGATATAAACTCAGAAATTCACCAGTATGTTTAGTATTCATTTCACACGGTCCTTATGAACTTGTTCTTACAGTTACAGCGTACCAAGTGAATGAGTTCCAGAACACTTCTTTTGGTTCTGTTTTGTTTAATGACCCATCAGGCTTTCAGAAGGGTGGCTGAAGTGCAACTTCAAAGAGGGGACCCTTGTTCTGAGGCTAAGAAAACCTACAGTAGCTCTAAATTTGGTAAAATGGATTTTGTTCCCTGACTTTGGTATATATGTTGATAAACCAGCTATGATTTGCAGCTATGTGCTTTTATTGCAGTTGGAAGCTAGCACAACTTTTAAGAGTTATAATTTCAAATCCTGATATATATAATTTGAAAACTCTCTACAATGTTACTGGTTAAAACTAATTCTGGTCAACATGTGCAGCCTACTACTTACCATCTGTGACCTTCAGCAAATTCCTCACCCCTCTGTGCTTCAGGCTCCTCCCCTGTGATAGGGATTGGTCTAGTACCTATCTCATAAAGTTGTGGTGAGGAATTAGTGACTTAATATATAAGTGGGGCACTTAGAACAGTGTCTGGCACAGAGTGGAAGCTCAATTTTAGCCATTATTAAGGAGATAATCGTCAGGTATCTGGAAGTTTGATACTTAGGAGTCTATTAACCCTACTTTCCACTTTAGTTCACCTATCCTTCCCTACTCTGATTCACCAGAACTTTCGTGAAGAAAGAGTCTACTTCTACTGTTACCTCTCATAGTTTCCAATCACTTTGAACTTTCAGTGAAGCGGCTTCTGCCTTACTCTCCTAACAGTGTTCTCTCAAGCTCACCAATGACCTACTAAGTCCACCGCCTATTTTAAGTTTCTTCCACTTGGCCACTGGACCACCTCAGACTACATGCTGACTACTTCTTTCAGAAGGCTGCTCTTTCCTTTGGCTTCTATAGTGCACTATCTCTTGGTTCTTCCCCATCATTTTGATTATTTCCTGTTAGTTTCATTCCTTTACTGGTTAGGGGTGTGGGCTTTGAGGTCAAAAAGATCTGGGTTTGAGTCTGGCTCTGCCAAATAAATACTAGCTATGTGACCACAGGCAAATTATGTAATGTCTCCTCCTCCTGAATTCATGGTGCTAGTTAATGGCCCTTCTGCCCACCCAGTGTCTCAAGCTTAAGTCATTCTTTAACCACTCTGTCATTTCCCACACCCAAGTGTTCATGCAGTCCAGGACATTCTATTTCAGCATGACATTTCACTTAACCCTCACTTTATTTCTGGTATATACAACATCTTCAGAAGAAATGATCTACTTCCAATATATATATATATATATATATATATATATATATATATATATACACACACATATACACATATATATATATATCTCAGCCACTGAAGGCCCTATGGAGTACAGTTTTACCAGTTCTACTCTGACACACATGGGGTTGTCATGAGTTGGAATTGATTCAATGACAACTGGTTGGATTCAACATCTTAGTTCCCATCAGCTCTTACATGTAACCACAGAAGCATGGATGGTTTTCATGCCACCATTCCCTAAGTTCTCTAGTACATCATCATTTGATGCTACTAAGCTCATCTTTCCACTTCCTTGTTTCAGTCCTTTGTTGGCTCACCCATAATATGGCATCACAAAAAAACCAAACCGGTTGCCATTGAGTCAATTCCAACTCAGAGCAACCGGACAGGACAGAGTAGAATTGCCCCACAGGGTCTCCAAGGAGCAGCTGGTGGATTCAAACAGCCGACCTTTTGGTTAGCAGCCATAGCTCTTAACCACTGCATCACCAAGGTTTCCATAATATGACACAGTAATCTTAATTTTAAAGAAGGTTGTTTCTGACCCAAGATACTGACTTGCCACCCTCCCAAGCCCCCCAACCTCTCGCTACTGCCTCAATGTTTCTCGATAAATGTTAGAAAATTTTGAAAGTTTTAGCAACCTCTTACTATTAGAGGTAGGGTAGAACATATAATAAATGAATTTGAAAGAATCAATGCAAATAAAAAGCTAATAAGAAATATTGTTTCCAGCTGTCCCTTAGATTATCCCAACATCAGCAGGAGCACTTTTTTCAACACCTATCCACAAATGCAAACCTAGCACTCAGATTTTGCTGTCTAACCACTATTCTGCTAAAAGAAAACAACATTCCTTCCAGTAGCTGATTCCATGCCTGGGGCAGGGAAAACTCAGGATAGGTTTGAAATATCTTATTGCCAAACAGCAAGGATGCCTTCAAAGATGGTGGGGACAGTGCAAAAAGGGAAAAGAAGCCAGTTTTAAGTGGACTCCACCAGACAGGCTGTGGTATTTTGAATATCAACAATATTAAACGTTATAACAATGATGATGAAAATAATCACAGTAATGTAACATAAGTTTGTGAAAGCCAAAACTTCTTAATGATAAACAAGAGAGTTAATATAAAATGTACAAAATGAAGTTGAAATACAAAACAAGGTTGACTCTAATTCAAAAACCACAAACCCACTGCTGTTGAGTTGATTTGCTATGAGTCAGAATTGACTTGATGGCAATGGGTTTTTAGTTTATAGTCAACCTTGTTTTGTATTTGAATGCTTAATTTATCTTACTAATTTTAATAACAAGGTGTTTCTTCTAAGAATTTATCTATATCCAAAAAGGTATGTATTTGTTTCTATTCGTGTGAGCAACAATGGATAAATACAGGAAACCATGAGTAAGCCAAAATGTTCCAGAAAGAGTGGAAACTGTTCCAGAAAGGACTGATGAGCACTGATGGTCAAATATAACCATTAAGTAGAAAGTGTGAGAGGATGCATTCCAAAGCAGTGAAATTGCTCTCTTCTTTAGAAATCTGTCCGTCTGTGTAGACTAGAGCTCATCTCCTAAGGGATGAAACCTCTAGATAACTTGAAAAATTATAATAAGATACTAATAAGGGATTCATAGGTTTCCAAAAACACTAACATATCAAATCAATACATAATAATGGCAGGACAGCTAACTATGTAATGCTGGCGAAGTCAAGCAAAAGACACACTGTTCTGGGAGAAAACCATCAGGCTAAAAACAACTGGACCCATGAAAAAGTATGGGTTTAAACAGTGCTCCTGATGTGAACATGAAGTTTGGTCATTAAAAAGGGACCCAGCAAAATATCCAGTGACTTAGGTTTAAATCATTTTGGGAGAAGAAACCAGACCTCATGCCCCCACCAAAAAACAACTGTTCAATAACCCAGTTCCTCTAGGTTCTGGAAGTATGAGGATAAGTGCTGCAATTAAATTTGGAAGATCTACGAACAAGAAATAAAGAAGACACACATGGTATTGCAAGTTCTTAATAGGCTCAAATGTAATATTCTTTTAAGTTTTGTTAACTGTTATTTTTGCATATGATTTGTCTTTTTAAAGTATCTGTGGTATTCAAAATAGTCATATTGAATTGTAATTGAAACTTAGATTGTTTAAGGGAGTTTAATGGACTGAGTTTGGTAAACAATATTTAAAGGTTTAAGAAAATTTGATTTTATCTAGTAGATACATTTCATAACTTACACACGAAGCAAAGTGAAAATAAAAGTGTTTCATTTCTACGCACAAAATCTCAAGAGACTTCAAGGCGTATTATCAATATCCTCATGCATACCATCTTTTTTCTTGCCTCTGAGCCTTCATTCACTCTGGTTGCGCAGTTTGTGGTGACTTTTTCTTCCTTGACCACCTGGTAATACTTATGTCACTGTACTTTCTCTAAATTTCCCAGCTGGTTTGTTCATTCATTTATTGAAATATTTTTTGGCTTATTAGGATTTGCCACTGCAGTAGTCTGGGAGCACAGTGGTAGGCAAATTAGATCTGCTCCTACGACAGCCTATCCCCACCCTGACAGGCAAGGAGTTCATAATCTAGACAGTAGAGACAGATTATGGATAGATTAAAAACATATAAGTGTATATAAATATGTGTGTATGTGTGTATGTATTCAGAGATTTGACAGACAGTTAAACAAGTTACTGTGATAGTAAATTCAAGGGGAGGGGAGACTGATTTAGCATTAGTGGGGAAGATCTGTTTGAAGGAGTAACATTTAAGCTGAGATGTTCTAGGAACCAATGACCAGTGTGGCTAGAGAAGGGGCTAAGTAACTTGAGATTAGAGAGACATGCAGGAGCCTAATTATGTAGGACCTTATAGACCATGGTAACAAGGTAAATTTAAAGTACAACTGGAAGTCACTGCCAGGTTTTAAAATAGGGGGTAACCTGGATCAAGACAATTTTTGAAAATATTACTCTGGCTACTCTTGGAAAATAGGAGCAAGAGAGGAAACAGAACAACAGCTAAGAAGCTATTGCAGTAAAAGATGCTGGTGGCTTGTACTTGAATGGTTATCAGTGGAGATGACAGAAGGGGAAAGATTTAAGATAGATATGGATGGACCTAATACGGGAGATGAGGAAGAAGGCAGAATAGCAAGTGATCCTAGGTTTGTGGCTTGAGCAATGGGGAATATAGTGGTGCCAGAAAAAGTTGGCAGAAAAGCAAATTTCCTTGGTGGGTGGGCAGAGATGAGAATCAAGTGTTTCATTTTGGATAACGTTATGCTTAAATTGTCTGGGAGACATCCAAGTAGAGTCAATAAGTAAAATTGATATTCCTGTATGCAGCTCTGGTAAGGAAGTGTAGGATGGAGATAAAAGTTGTAAGTCATCACTATAGAGATAGGATGGGAATAGGTAACTCACCTAGGGAACAACACTGAAGAGAGACAAGAAGGGATCTGAAAACCCTATCTTTAAGAATTTTAATATTTGGGGTAAGATGAAAGTAAAAGTGCCCGCAAAGGAGACAGGAAAGAAGTAGCCCAAGTGGCAAGAGAATAACCAAGGTGAATGTGGCCCAGTGGAAGTTAAGTTCGGATGATATATCAAAAAAGGCAGCCATGAGAATGTCAAGACAATTCAGCGGGGAAAGAAGAGTCTTTTCAGCAAATGTGCTAGGACAACCGGATATCCAGGTGCAAAAGAATGAAGTTGGCCCCTATATCATACTCAACATAAAAATTAATTAAAAATGGATCAAAAATCTAAATATAAGAGCTAAACCATAAAACTCTTAGAAGAACACATAGACATAAACCTGCATGACCTTAGATTAGGCAACAGCTTCTTACATATGACATCAAATGCACAAACAACAAAAGAAAATAGAGAAACGGGACTTCATCAAAATTAGCCATCCTCATTAGCATAATGGTGACTACGTCTGCCTGTCATGTGGGAGACTGGGGTTCAATACTCTGAAAGGGAGGTGGATCCCCTTTTGGGGAGGGGAGATGAATAGGTGAAGCACAGAACAATTTAAGGGCAGTGAAAATATTCTGCAGGAGACTGTGATGGTGGAAATAGGACATTATGCATTTGTTAAAACCCACAGAGCTATACAACACAGTGAACACTGATGTAAACTATAAATGTTAGTTAATAGTGATATTTCCATATTGGTTCATCTATTGCAATAAACATAGTGCAGGAATGCAAGGTCTTAACAGGTGAAAATTGTGCTGGTAGGATAAGGGGCATTTGAGAATTCTCTGTACTTTCTGACAATTTTTCTGAAACTGCTCTAAAATACAAAAGGTATTAAAAAATTAAAAGGTTTTGCTCCGTTATGCTTCCCCAGCATTTTATTCATGTGTCTACAACTATATATATTATATTGTAATTACCAGTTTAAGTGTCTGTTTAATCACTTACACTGTAAATTTCTTAAATTTTATTGACTGTGTCTTATTTCCATTTTTATACTTGGTGCCAAGGGGATGACGAGGCTCATATATGACACATGTTTTGTGGCTGGTGCTAGTGTATGAAAATAAACACATTAAAAAAAAAACAGAGACTAAGATATAAAGGGTGGAAAAGGCAGAGAAAGTGTGCCAAAAAGAGCAAGCTCACTTTATTAACAGGATGGAAAATTGAATGGTATTGGATTAAGACGACAAAAAGTTCAGTGGTTTGAAGTTCCAGAAGTAGGGAACAAGGTCTGAGATTGAATCTCCTTTACAATAAACAAAAAAGAATTTACTGAGCTCTTTGACTTAAGAAAATAAGCATGCCACATTTTGGATGTTTCCAGTCCAAACTAGTTCTTAGAGAAGTTTACTCAAATCAATTCAGGTTGTGTCTGAAACCTATTGTCCTGAAGTGAATCAGGCTCTGTGGGTATTTCCCATGACTTCTTTATGTAAAACAAGAAAACACTCTATTGCTTTAGACTGAAAAGGAACTTAGGAATCAAGTAGTTCCTTGGATAAAAAATGTGGGCAGAGGGGCAGATAACAGGATATGCTCAAGGTCACACCCAGGTAAGAGCAGAGCTAGCCCCGAAGCCAGGTTTGCTGACCCAGAATTCATTGAGATTTTCAATTCACTAGTGGGTCTTCAAGGCTTTTGTTTGAATATTCTCTAAAATTTAAGATAAAAATATATGGAAGTTGAGAATCTGAAAACTGATTTCTTTAGAACAATCCATCCTCATGTCCTCTTTGGAAAGTATTTCCTTTCACTTTTGGAGAACTTCGCCCCAGCGAGCATGTATAGTACTCCAGTTTGTGATTTCAATGCACACCACCACCTAGGTTTGACCTCACAATCATAAAATCCAAGAGGAAAAGTCATAAATTCAAGGAAGTGTACATACATATGACCAATTCTTACATGGTGAATTTATGTGGTCTGAAAGGACTGAAGAAGAATTGTAAAGAAAACTTCCAATTACTAAATACTCTTTCACAGTTCAGTCCTTAAGCTGGCAGTGGGATTAGCATCAAACTATGCACGAGAAATCACTTAAGCAGGAGAAATGAGACAGGTGAACTTCCACAGAAAAAAAAGATAAAATTGCTGTTAAATCTCAGGTGAAATATGCTGAGTATACCAAAACGCCCTGGTGGTGAAGAGCTTGGGTGCTAACCAAAAGGTCGGCAGTTTGAGTCTACCAGCCATTCCTCGGAAACCCTATGGGGCAGTTCTACTCTGTCCTATAGGGTTGCTAGGAGTCAGAATCAACTGGATGGCAATGGGTTTTTGTTTTTTATACCATAAATTCTTCTGTTATAGTTACCAAGGTCACTTAACTACCGGACTAGGTCATTATTGTAGTTAAAAACCATTATTTAGGTGAAAATAAAGAGATTCAAGTCAGTCTGCAGCCTTGACCTATTTTCTTTGATGATATTTGCATCAAAAATTTCAAAGTTTAAGTCAATAACGCTTCAAACATCGTCAGCAAGGGCAACAGAACTCAGCACACAGTTAGTTCACTGAAATACTGCTTCTCTTTTGAATGCAGTCCTGTGCTGGCGCCCACATGAACTTGACAGTCATTTAATTTCTTATTTTAATTTGGTGAATGTAAAATGGAGACTCTCACTTCTTTCCCACCTCATAGACAGGCTGAGAATATGCAGGGTGTATAGTGATGAATGGGGGAAACCCTGGTGGCTTAGTAGTTAAGTGCTACGGCTGCCAACCAAAGGGTCGGCAGTTCAAATCCGCCAGGCGCTCCTTGGAAACTCTATGGGGCGGTTCTACTCTGTCCTATAGGGTCGCTACGAGTCGGAATCGACTCGACGGCACCGGGTTTAGTTTTTTTTGGTTATAGTGATGACTAGCAGTCCCTGGGTGGTACAAACATTGCGTGCCTGCTACAAACTGAAAGGTTGGCAATTTTAATCCACCCAGGGATGCCTTTGAAGAAAGGCCTAAATATCTACTTCTAAAAATCACAGCCATTGAAAACCCTATGGGGTGTAGTTCTACTCTGAAACACATGGGGTGGTTGTGAATCAGAATTGACTTAACTTTTTTTTTTTCATGGTTGACGAATGAGCAACTATGCTAACCCATGTCAAGTGCAATTTTGGTATGAGCTGATAGTTACAGGGGAATTTTTAACTATTTGTCTAGTATCACAGTTAACAATTTTGAAATGGATATGAAATCACAATGGGATTATCATGACTATTCATTAGTCATTCTGTGGTCTTAATGCATTTTATTTGATCACTAATGAATTCCTATGACACATTGTACTTCCCAAGAAGGATGCTCTGAAAACTCCTGCCAACCAGTCATTAAAATCCACTACAATTATCATCAACTGAATCAAATTACTATCAATTACATAGAGGAGGCAATCCACGTTGCATCATTTGAAAACAAATATTTTTAATTCATACTAATAAGATAAAAATCAACTGAAAGAATGTCCAACCAACTGCAGACCTGACATGTCTATTAGCGAAGTTACAAATGCAAGTCATTTTCATTTGTATTATTAATAGGAGCTATGTTTTTTTTTTTATGCTTTGCTTGGAAGAAGTACAGCCAGAATGCTCTTTAGATATAAAGATGGCAAGACTTCATTCCATGTACTTTGAACAAGTTATCAGGAGAGACCAGTCCCTGGAGAAGAACACCATGCTTGGTAAGGCAGATGGTCAGCGAAAAAGAGAAAGACCTTCAATAAGCTGGACTGACACAGTGGCTGCAAGGATGGGCTCATCCATAGCAACAATTGTGAGGATGGTGCAGGACTGGGCAGTGTTTTGTTTTGTTGTACACAGGGTCGCTATGAATCGAAACTGACTCGACAGCACCTAATAACAACAACAATATGCTTTGCTAAGTCCCTGCTACGTGCCAAGAACTGTGCTTAAGTGTTTTACATTCACGTTTACATCCACTACTCTATTAATCAAGAAGCCCGGGTGGCACAATGGCTAAGTGCTCAGCTGCTGAACCCACTGGCAACTCTGCAGGAGAAAAGATCTCACAATCTGCTCCCGTAAAGATTACAGTCTAGGAAACCATATGGGGCAGCTCTACTCTGTCGTAAAGGGTCACTATGAGTCGGAATCGACTCAATGGCATGCAACAACCACATACTATTAATCCTAATGGCTGCCCTTCCAGACAGATACTATTATTTCCTTCTTAAAACTAATGAAATTCAGAAAAGTTAGGCAACTAAGCTAAGATTATACCACTAATGGATGACAGAATCTTCAGTTGAGTTCAAGTCTGGTAGATTCTTAAATCACTATTCTTATTTTGTACAATGAGAGTTTCCATCGTTTTTAAGGAACACCTTAGTACTTCGCTAGTAAGTAGAATGGACTTCTATTTGTCCCAGCCTCATGACTTAATTATATCTAGGATATAAGCATGGCATTCAGGTGTTCTTTTCCTTTCCCTGATATCTCCTCACTTTTGCATATAGTTGGTAATCTAAACCTCAATTCCTCCTCCAGGAATATGGTTTTGATTCCGAGAGGCTGAGTGAGTTTTCTGTCTATGCTTCCCATAGCACCTTTTGCATTTCTCTGGTGGAGTTTTGTAATAGGGAAAAGGTAAGCTGAACAAGGGAAAAAGGAAGATGAATGGGAAAAATCGTTTGCTTAATTCTGTAAATCTTCAGAAAAATTCTAGCTTCAAGTAAAATCTCACATGAGTCTAATTAAGCATTTTCACTGCAGGATGGAGCTATAATTAAAAGCTTACCTTATATGGTTTATTAACTTGCAGCTGCAAGCTGCGTTACCGTAGAATCATATTGGCATTAATTTGATAAAATGTAGTAATCATTTCTTTCTGAGGACTAAAAGACATTAAGAAGAGGCATATTTTAATTTATGTGTTTGCTGATGCAGACATAATTATTAGCAGTTACAGGGTATATATGGCATTGTAATTTTTTTCTATTCTCTTTTTTAAGGTAATTGGATGCTTTGCTTATTTTGAATAATGTAACTTGATACAAATGATTTAAAACGAGGGGTGAAAACAGCAAGGAAGGTTAAAGAAAAGAGGACAAACCCCTAGGCTCTTCAGAACATAGAAAAATTTAGTATTCTTAGAGAAGAAATGTGATCCTAGAACTATGCAAACTTGAGGGGCCACCACACAGTTATTTCCATCAAAGTATTCTCATCCATACTCTTGAAAGAAGCTGGTAGTAGCTATCTTCCTCTGATTAAGTTCAGGGGTAGAAGCATATCCACCATTTTAGACCATATCCGAAATTTTGTTGCCACCTAACTATACTCCCAATTGGCATAGTCACATATTAGCTTCTTCCTGTGAGCACATTTGGGCACGTGTGCGCACACATTCACATTTGTCAAGAGCGAGGGGGAAAAAAGCCAGCGAGATGTTGTTCTGTGGTTTTCGGTGTGGTAGGTAGAGACCGTGTGTGAACAGGTTGAAACTCTTAGTTGACAGCACTTTGGGGCTGAAGTGCAAGGAGGAATCTCTTATGCTGGAACCTGAGCTCAGTGCAGCTAGGGCTAGGACCAAATTTCTCTGTAAAATCATTTAAAAAGTCAACAAATGAGTAGGGTGCATAATTAAAGCAGTCTAATATGTTGCTCTAACATGACCAGCTGCAGATGAGTATCTTTATTTTGGACTTCCCCATCCTAAGGGGTGTCTGTCAGAAAGACGGAGTCATCTCTAAGGAGTATAGTCTGAGAGTACACTGGTGAACTGAGGGTGGCTGGAAATAGCAACCAGAAAGGAAAAATAACAGCCAATGATCTGGAGTTTGGCAACCAAAAAGAATCTTTTGTTTCTTGTTAAATTCTGATCAAAGATTCGGATTCAATTTCCCAACTGAGAGTTTAACGGGCTCTTAAATTAGCATCGACACGTTTGTTGTGGTCTGCAATTGTGAAATTGAAGGAAATGCAGGCATTTTAAAAAGTGGCCAGTAATTTTAAAGGCACTTCCAAGTCTTACTGAGCACCTTAGTGGCTAATTCCTTTTAGAAATGTACCAAGGGGGTGTGAGCACGTAGGAGCATAAAAACCAGTATGCATGGACAACTTGCCTGCCTTCCCTTATTTGATTCCTATAATTAAATTCCCATTTTCAAATTTCCAACAGATATAAATAGGGATGCTTTCTATTGGCTGGAATGAAAAATTAATCAATCTGAAGAAAATAAAACAAAAAATCTAAACCCTTAAAAAAAAGAAAAGAAAAAGAAAGCTTAGACCATCTAAAGTCCAACAGGCTTGGAAATGGCGTCTGGAAACATTCCCAAGATCTCCCCTCTCAACTAGGAACCTGGCCAAGCAATCCCGCAGGGAGCTGAGCTCTGTGATTATGAGCGAAAGTTGCACTGTTTGTCCCTGCCTACCCTCCTTCTGTTCCCTTCTCTAAGTTTAGACAGACTGGCCTTGACAGCATCCCTTAACACAAAGATCAGCAGCAATCCTAGATTTGACATGACCCACACCTAGAGAAACGGGTGTAATTCCCTACCATCCTCTTATAGATTAATAGCTTTACAGAATCACAGAATGAGCCCTGTGGCTCAACAGTTAAGTGCTTGGCTGCTAACTGAAAGGCTGGTACTTCGGACCCACCAAGTGGCTCTGCAGGAAAAAGACCTGACAATTTGCTCCTGTAAAGGTTATAGCCTAGAAAACTCAACGTGGCAGTTCTACTCTGTCACATGAGGTCTCTATTAGTCAGAATCAACTTGACAGCACACAACAATACTAACAACATGGAATCACAAAAAAAACGTATGGGGGATGGAAGCCATATCACTACCAATTTCTTTGTAATTATGTTACTCTTTATATTTTCAAAATGTATCTAAATATTCTGCTCCTGACTAAGGACTTACTGAAAACTATTACTCTAGGGTAGGAATCAACAAACTTTTTCTGTACAGAGAGAAATAATAAATGTTTTAGGCTTTGCGGGCCAAATGTCTCTGGCACGACTACTCAACTGGGTTGTTGTAGCTTTAAAGCAGTCATAGGCAATATGTAGTTGAATAGGTGTAGTTGTGTTTCAACAAAACTTTATAAAAACAGGCATTAGGCTGGATTTGGCCTGAGGCCAATAGTTTGCAGACCCCTGCTCTAGGGTAATAACTAATAAGTCATCACAACTGATGGAAGGAATACACAGAGTCATTATACCAAAAAGAATTAGTCGGTGTTCAACCATTTCAAGAGGTAGCATATGTGATCAGGAACCGATGGTACTGAAAGAAGACGTCCAAGCTGCACTGAAGGCATTGGTGAAAAACAAGGCTCCAGGAATTGAGGGAATATCAGTTGAGATGTTCCAACAAACGGATGCAGCACTGGAAGTGCTCACTTGTCTATGCCAAGAAATATGGAACATTGCTTCCTCGCCAACTGACTAGAAGAGGTCCATATTTATGCCTATTCCCAAGAAAGGTGATTCAACCAAACATGGAAATTACAGAACAATATCATTAATATTACACGCAAGCAAAATTTTTCTGAAGATCATTCAAAAATGGCTGCAGTAGTATATCGACAGGGAACTGCCAGAAATTCACGCTGGTTTCAAAAGAGGATGTGGAACCAGGGATATCATTGCTGATGTCAGACGGATGCTGGCTGAAAGCAGAGAATACCAGAACAATGTCTACCTGTGTTTTATTGACTATGCAAAGGCATTCAACTGTGTGGATCATAACAAATTATGGATAACATTGCAAAGAATGGGAATTCCAGAACATTTAATTGTGCTCATGAGGAAACTTTACGTAGATCAAGCGGCAGTTGTTCGG
This sequence comes from Loxodonta africana, assembly GCF_030014295.1. NCBI lineage: Eukaryota > Metazoa > Chordata > Mammalia > Proboscidea > Elephantidae > Loxodonta > Loxodonta africana. The sequence goes on from NC_087351.1 coordinate 36,467,544, forward strand.
ACAGAACAAGGGGATATTGAGCGGTTAAAAGTCAGGAAAGGTGTGTTTCAGGGTTGTATACTTTCACCATACCTATTCAATCTGTATGCTGAGCAAATAATCTGAGAAGCTGGAATATATGAAGAAGAACAGGGTATCAGGATTGGAGGAAGACTCATTAACAACCTGCGTTATACACATGACACAACCTTTCTTGCTGAAAGTGAAAAGGACTTGAAGGACTTACTAATGAAGATCAAAGACCACAGCCTTCATTATGGATTGCACCTCAACATAAAGAAAACAAAAATCCTCACAAATGGACCAATGAGCAACATCATGATAAAGAGAGAAAAGACTGAAGTTGCCAAGGATTTCATTTTATGAGGATCCACAATCAACAGCCATGGAAGCAGCAGTCAAGAAATCAAACAACACATTGCATCGGGCAAATCTACTGCAAAGGACCTCTTTTTAAAGTGTTGAAAAGCAAAGAAAAGACGTCACCTTGAAGACTAAGGTGTGCCTGACCCAAGCCATGGTATTTTCAATTGCAGCATACGCATGTGAAAGCTGGACAATGAATAAGGAAGACCAAAGAAGAATTGACGCCTTTGAATTGTGGTGTTGGCGAAGAATATTGAATATACCATGGACTTCCAAAAGAAAGAACAAGTCTGTCTTGAGAGAAGTACAACCAGAATGCTCCTTAAAAGCAAGGATGGTGACACTGCATCTTACATACTTTGGACATGTTGTCAGGAGGGATCAGTCCCTGGAGAAGGACATCATGCTTGGCAAAGTACAGGGTCAGTGGAAAAAAGGAAGACCTTCAACAAGGTGGACTGACACCGTGGCTGCAACAATGAGCTGAAGCATAACAATGATGGTAAGGACAGCACGGGACCAGGCAGTGTTTCATTCTGTTGTGCACAGGGTCGCTATGAGTTGGAACCGACTCAATGGCACTTAACAACAACAATATCAACATCAGAATTGGCCACTGTCAGCACACAACCAATTTATGTAACACATAGTTTAAAAGAAAGATTAATCATGAACCCCCCCAATTTTTTTTTTTTTGTTCATGATTTATAGATATAATGAACCATATTCTTCAAAGTGAAATTTGGAACATCTGGTCTAGCAACAGAGTATTATACCCTGCAAAAAAAAAAAAAAAGAATCAGTACAGTTAATGTTTGGTTCTAGGTTTAAAGAATCACATTTCCTGAGTAGGTGATTGTCCCTAAAAATGTAAATATGGTAACCATACCTAAGGAGAAACTGGTAATTCTTGAAAATTAAAAGTAATATTAGCTAATACATCTTCCTCTATGCTAAGTGGTCTGTATGCATTAACTTATTCAATCCTCACAACAACTTGTCAGGAAGGTACTATTACCTAAAGGTAGGTACTATTAGTATCCCCATTTTACAAATGCGGAAACTGAAGGACAGAAAAATAATTTGGCCAAGGTCATAAGGCTAATTGGTGATAGAGGTGTGACTGGAACCCAGGCATTCTTGCTCTTCAATATGTGCTGAAGAATGGAGTTTTTAATTCTCCTGGAATCAGATTTCTGGGTTCCATGGAGGTTGAGGCAACCCACCCAAGCTATTGCCCTGAGGTGATCTTTGAACCTTGAGCATTGAGAAAAAAGGTTTCCTAAAAGTCCCCTTTAAGTCAAACAATAGACTAGCTTAATTCGTAAAAGAAAAGAACATTTTGCCTTGGGCATTGTGCTCTTTTAAAGAATTATCTATGTGCAGTTTTGACAACAGAAACTCCAAAGGTCATATGAGAGATACTGTTTTAGGGTAAATCAGTAATTATGAGTTATTCTTCAAAAAAATGTTACATGTCAACAAGTTATTACCTAAAAATTATTCTGGCCATTTCCATAACAATGTTTAATTTGTTATTGTCGTTAGGTGCCCTAGAGTTGGTTTCAACTCATAACAACCCTATGCACAACAGAAGGAAACACTGCCTGCTCCTGCACCATCCTCACCATCATCGCTATGTTTGAGCCTATTGTTGCAGCCACTGTGTCAATCTGTCTTTTAAAGGGTTCTTCCTCTCTTTCTCTGCCCTCTACTTTACCAAGCATGATGCCCTTCTCAGGGACTGTCCCTCCTGATCACATGTCCATAGTATGGGAGACAAAGTCTCGCCATCTTCACTTCTAACTAGCAATAAAATGGAGTATAAGAATCTGCAAAATATTTTTCTTCTTTGGAACATTTTGACTCTCTAGTTGGAAATTCTACCCCAACTTGCAAATCGTATATTAAATAAATTTCGGTCAATTTATATTATTGGCTTAATATTATTTTTGTTTTAACTGTGATCTTTATCACTCCTCTCCAGAAAAGAAGGTGTCAGTGCTCACACCTGGGAACTCCACCTCATAAGTAATATGCTCTTAGCTGATTATTGAGTATTTACGGACTCCTTTTTTTTTATCATGTGCTGGATAGTATGCCCTGTGTTTTTTCTATATTATTTAATCCTACTCACAACTCTACATGGAAGGAACCACTGTCCCACTTTACCAAAACAAAAAAACCATGGTTTAGGAATGTTATGAATTACACAAAGGCACACACCTGGTAAGTGGTGGAACTATTTATGCTGGTTCAGCTGAAATTACCGTTCATTTATAAATAAGGTGATCACTTCCTGAATGGCTATTTATAGGAGATTCACTTTAGGGAGGAGGAAACAGGGACACCTTCCAGGCTAGCAGGTCTTCTCCTTAGGATGCAGGGCTATAAATGTGAGGGAGGCCTCTGAAAAGTCTTTCCCTCTTCCAGTTGAGATCTATACCACTGAGTTCCTTAGGATTTAGTCTCTTTCCTCCATCCTACCCCATTCAATGACTGATTTCTGCAAATCTGGTTTTGACTGTGTGATTCTTTGTCAGTCCTGCTTTCCTTGCTTGTCCATGCCAAATTGGATCCATCAGAACTCCCAGAGCTTTCCCAGCACCAAGTTCTATTGTTCCAAAAAGGGATTATTGGCATATACTTTGGATCATTCTGTTCTGCTGGCTTTAGGCTTTGGGACTATAGCTATGAGAGCTCTTTCTTGGGATCTACCTCGACCTTTATTGAGTTTGGCAGCCTTTCTCCACATATTGGGAGTTGCATTTAGAGTTAGAGACAGCTATTCATTCCATCAGAGATAGAGTTTGCATTTTTATATTTTCCTAGTTGATTTTGGGTAATGTTCAACAGAAGAGTGTGGAAATTCTCTTTTTTATTCTACCATTTTAAAACCATAAGTCTAACATTCAGATGTTACCATATTTTTTCCTATAAAAGTTAAATTAATTCAGTAAGTCTATCCTTCCCCTGGGAAACCCTGGTGGCATAGTGGTTAAAAGCAACGGCTGGTAACCAAAAGGTGGGCAGTTCAAATATCTTTTATTTTTAGCAGCTTTTAAGATTTTGTTTTTGTCCAGAATGTTCTGCTGCTTCATTATGTTTTTGTGTAGGTGTAGCTTTGCTTTATTTTCATGTGTGGCACTTGGTGGTATTCTCAAGATGAGTCTTCAATTCTGGAAAAGTTTTAACTATCATCTTTTAGAATACTGCTTTTCTACCATTCTCTATACCTTCTTCTTCAGGAACTCCTGTGAGATGAATGTGAGAGCCTCTCTTTCTATCAATTATTATTTCATCTATTTTTCATCTCTCTGTTCTGCATTATGGATGAATTTGTCATTACTATTTTCTAGTTCACTAATTGACTGTGTCCAGTCTAGGGTTTATTCTATCAACTGAGTGTGTTTCAATCACTGTATTTTTCATTTCCAGAATCCATTTTTTTTTCCTACTACCTCATCTTTTCATTTTACTTTTGTTTTGTAACATCTTACTCTTTTTTTCTAATTCCTTTTCTATCTTTTAAATATCCTAAACTTATTTAAAACTTATTTTCAGATCGTTCTGTTATTTTAATATTACTTGGAATGAATTTAACTACCAAAATCGTTCATTATGTTGGCCTTCTAAGGTATTGTAGAAGTTTGGTCTTCTTAAGTGGGAGATTTTAACTTTTCCCCCTTCTCCTCCCTCCACCTCACAGCCTTTACGCTTTCTCCCTATGTAACCATTTAATTGTTCACTGCAGTGGCCCCTAAGCCAACTAGGACTTATTGTGATGGTCTGAGCCTGGTCCTAGTTGATACTTCGGATAAAGCAAAGCCAGTTCTCATCTAGCAACCAGCTGGCCCTGGATCTTGGGTGGGAGACAGTATGTGCTTTCTCTTGCCTCCCTAGGAAAGCAGATTCTCATGCACCACTGCCCAAGGGAACACTTGGTAGCAACTTGTTTGTAGACCACTTTCTTGGGCTGGGGAGCCCTCATTTCAAGCAGTGAATTTGGCCCTCGTCTCTTGCCTTACATGAGGTAGTTTTGGTCTCTATTACAGCATAGAATTTAAACTGCCTCCTTCAAGACCTGGAGCCCATCAGGCAACCAACTTCATTCTCACTCACTGCTTTATGCTTCTGTTACATTTCTGGCTTGTGGCTATACTTGCCTGTTCTTTGGAAAGTGGCTAATTCTTTTCTTTTTAATTTTATTTTGTTTTTGTCAATAATATACACAGCCAAACATACACCAACTCAACTGTTTCTACATGTATAATTCAGTGACATTTATTACATTTTTTGTGTTGTGCAACTACTCTCAAACTCCTTTTCTGAATTGTTCCTTCCTCATTAACATAAACTAACTGCTCCCAAGTTTCCCATCTAAACTTTGAGTTGCTGTTGTCACTTTGATCCCATATAGACAGTTCTTATAAGAGCATAATGCTGGAACCAACATGGCGCTATAGACAGAAGCACCATGCTGTTCCTCCACAGCAAAGACCTGAAAAACTAAGTAAAACAGAGATAAATGTCAATCCTGGAATGTCAAATAAAGAGATAAAGAAATCAACCAAACACTGAATGGAATAAAAAACTGACAGAACAGAGAGCAAGTAGAGATAAGAGTGGAGGTGCCCTATCAGCTAACATAGAAGGAATTTGCCATCCTGGACTCCTGTCAGAGATCAGCAGATAAGGAGTACAGGAAAGCAGGTTCACGGAGCTCCCAGCAGGAGACACAGTACCCGAGCGATAACCGGTGATACATGCTTTCCCACGTCCCTCTTCTTCCCCCTGCTTGGCCTCCACTGCTTCCCAGCTGGCTGAAGTTGCTCAGCTGGGAGGGGAAAGCTCCATGCCACTTGGATTCACCCCGGCTCCCTATGCCATCCTTGCTTCTTCTTGACAGGCTGTGAAGCGCCGCTCAGCTGGGGACCTGCTTCCCCAGTCTGCGCGGCCATGCTGGTGGGATCTTTGGGAACTTTCTTGTTTATTTGTATTCTCTTTCTTTTTTCCTTTTTGTTTTTCCTCATTTCTCAGTTTCTTGTCTCTCTATACTTACCTTCTTTTCCTGTCTCCTGAATACTTGGTGCTGTGTTCCATCTCTGCCCCTTCTAGCCAGTGTGCACTGCATGGCTTGGGGGACACTTCCCTAGGGTGCCCAGCCACTCCAATGGGATCCCTGGGGGCATTTCTTTTTCATTATTATTTTTTTCTTTTGTTTTTCTTCATTTCTGAAGTTCTTATCTCTATTTCTTTTCCTGTCTCCTGAATATCTGGTGCTGTGTGCCATCTCCACCCCTTTTAGCCAGGCTGTACTGTGCGGTTTGGAAGCCACTTCCCAGATCTGCGAAGAAGCCATGCCAGTGGGAGACCTGGGGGCCTTTCTTTTTTTTCTCTCTTTTTATCTTATTATCATTATTCTCTTTTTTCCTTTTTGTTTTTCTTCTTTTCTCAGTTTCTTGTCTCTTTCTACTTTCCTTCTTTTCTGTCTTCTGATACCTGGTGCTGGGTACCATCTCTGCTCCTTTTAGATGGGCTGTGTCCTGAGGCCTGTAAGCCACTTCCTCAGTCATAAGTGGGATCCCTGGGGGACATTTCTTTCTTTTATTTCTTCAGTTTTTAATTATTTTTTTCTCTTTTTCTTTTTTCCTTTTTGTTTTTCTTCATTTCTTGGTTTCTCGTCTCTCCATTCCAACAGCAGTCTCCCTCAACACATTTTTTTAGGTACCTGTTTCTTTTTCCTCTCTTTCTTTTTTCCGATTACCAAATTAGCTCCACACATTACAACCTTCCCCCCTCCCCATCTATCTGCACTGTGCACTGAACATTGTACCCCCAAGCAGCACGTGCATGGCCTACTAGAACTTGCCCTACACTGAACCCCGGCCTGCCTTGTCGGCCACAACATATGCCATAAACAACCCACCAACCCACCCCAGCCCATCCCCTTCAACTGGACCTGCCCTGCTGCACCACAGCTGAGGGACAAGGAGGCGAAAAGTATTGTGCCCACAGATGAGCAAAGGGCAAAAAATGCACAGTCTCCCTGCTAAGACATAACGAAATAAAATGAAAAAGCAGTAAGAAACTAACACATCTACGATCAATAAACAAAGAAAATAACTACTGAATGTCCTAAAGACAGCAGACGATATCAAAACATAAAAAACAGGACAGGGTAGTTTCAGTAGATGTCCAAAATAAAACACCAGATGAATTTCCAGTAGAAGATAAGGCAATGGAACTACCTGATAGGGAATTCAAATCTCTAATATTCAGAGTTATCTAAGAGTTGAAGCAAAAAGCAGACTAAACTTAGGAAAAAAAGGCAAATTCATGGAAAAGGCAGACAAATTCATGGAAAATAGAAACAAAACAATGGACGAATTCAAGAAAATAATACAGGAACAAAAAAATAATAAATTCACAACTAGAAATCATATAAAACAACAATTAGAAATCCAAAAGATAAACAAGATTTCAGAAAATGGACAGTGTCATAGAAGGTCTTAAGGAACAGGTTTCAAACAACTGAATACAGGAATTGAAGACAAATACTTAGATACCACTTTGTTTGAGAATAAATCAGAAAGCAGAATGAAGAAAAATGAAGAAACCTTAGGAATGATGTGTGATAAAATCAAAAGCAAAATTCTGTGAGTAACTGGAGTTCCATAATACAGGGAGAAAACAGAAAACACAGAGAAAACCACTGAAAAATTGCTGACAGAAAACTTCCCTAATATATGAAAGATGAAAAGCTGACCATCCAAGAAGCTCAATGAACCCCATATAGGACACACCTCAAAAGAAAAACACCAAGGCATATCATAATCACACTTTTTAAAACCAAAGACAAAGAAAGAATCCTGAGAGAAGCTTGAGAAAAATGAAGTCACATACAGGGGCAAAACAATAAGACTAAACTGCAGGCAAGAAGGCAGTGGGAAAACATATATAAAACCTTGAAAGAAAAAAAAATTGCCAACCAAGAATAATATATCCTGCAAAACTTTTGTTCAAATATGATGGTGAAATTAGGGCATTTCCAGATAAACAGAAATTAAGGGACTATGTAAAAGCTAATGAAATTTACAAGAATTATTAAAGGGCATCCTTCGGTTTGAGAACTAACAACATCAGATGACAGCCTGAATCTAGAGTGCAAGATTGCACCAGCCAGATACCCGCCCAGGAAAGCAACTCTCCAGGACTATTCAAAACCAAAAGATTTACAACAGGGAACCAGAGAGGTTAATCTGCAAATGATAACAACATCAGAACAATAAAAGAGGGAATAAATGGTGTAGGTATAGAACTTTCTAATGGAAAGGAAGGCATGGTGATACCAAATAATAATTTACTGGTTTAAAAAACCTGAGAAGGTAAGGGTAACTTTCAAGGTAACAATAAAAAAGCTAACAAACTTACTCACCAAAATGAAGAAGAAAAACATAAAGTCTCAGTAAAAACAAAATCTACAAAAGCAAATGAAAGAAAAATCCACAAAGAAAAGGAATTCTGCACAGGAGAGTAAGAGGAACAAAGAAAATGTCAGTACTACAAAAAAAGCACCACAAAATGACATCAGTAAACTCACACCTATTAATAATTACACTGAACATAAATAGCCTAAATGCATCCATAAAAAGACAGAGAGTGGCAGAATGAATTAAAAAAAACAGGATCAATCAATATGCTGTCTACAAGAGACACATCTTAGAATCAAAGACATAAATTTATTAAAAATCAAAGAACGGAAAGAAATATATCAAGCAAATATCATCCAAAAAAGAGCAGGAGTGGCAATACTAGTCTCAGACAAAATAGACCTTAAAACAAAATCCACCATTAAATAAGAAGGGCACTATATAATGATTAAAGGGATGATCCATCATGAAGACATAACCATAATAAATATCTACACACCTAATGACAGGGCTCCAAAATACATAAAACAAACCATAACAGCACTGAAAAAGAGAAACTGACAGTTCCACAATAATAGCAGGAGACTACAACACATCACTCTTGGTAAAGGACGGAACATCTAGAAAAAAACTCAGCAAAGATGTAGAAGACCTAAAGGACACAATCAGTCAACTTGAACTCATAGACATACATAGATCACTCCACCCAACAGCTGCAAAGTACACATTCGTTTGCAATGCACATGGAACACTCTCCAAAACAGACCACATCTTAGGCCACAGAGCAACCCTCAACAAAATCCAAAACACTGAGATAATACAAAGCTATCTTCTCTGATCACAACACTGTCAAAGTAGAAATTAACAACAGGAAGAGCAAGGGAAAAAAAATCAATTACATGGAAACTGAATAACACCTTACTTAAAATCCATTGGGTAATAGAAGAAATCAGAGATGGAATAAAAAAAATCCTAGAATCAAACGAGAATGAAAACACATCATATCAAAACTTTTGGGACACAGCAAAGGCTGTACTTAGAAGTCAATTTATAGCAATTGATGCACACATTAAAAAAGAAGAAACAGGCAAAATCAAAACTCTGGGTACACAACTTGAACAAATAGAAAAAGAACAACAAAAGGAGATCACAGCCACCAGAAGAAAGGAAATAATAGAGATCAGAGCAGAAATAAATGAAATAGAGAATAGGAAAACAATAGAATCAACAAAACCAAAAGTTGGTTGTTTGAGTGTATCAACAAAATAAACACTGGCCAAAATAACATAAAAAGGAAAAAGAAAAAAGGACAGGATGCAAATAACCAAAATAAGAAATGAAATGGGGACATTACAACAGATCCAACTGAAATAAAAAGGATCATAAAAGTATTATGAAAAACTATACTCCAACAAATTTGAAAACCTAGAGGAAATGGACAAATTTCTAGAAACACACTACCTACCCAAACTAACACAAAATGACATTGAAAATCTGAACAGACCCATGACAAGAGTAGAGATTGAAAAGATAATAAAAACACTCCAAAAAACACCAAAAATCCCTGGCCCAGATGGCTTCACTCGAGAATTCTACCTAACATTCAGAGTTTACATCAGTACCGCTCAAACTATCTCAGGACATACAAAAAGAAGAGATAACTTCTGGATGCATTCTATGAAGCCTGCATAACCATGATACCAAAACCAGGCAAAGATACTACCAGACTGAGTCCAGTACAACTAGATGCTGCCTGGCTACCACTGACTGCTCTGACAGGGATCACAATAGAGGGTCCCAGACAGACATAGCTGGAGAAAAATGTAGAACAAAATTCTAACTCACAAAAAAGATCAGACTTACTGGCCTGACAGAGATAGGAGAAACCCTGAGAATATGGCCCCCAGATATCCTTTAGTAATGAAGTCACTCCTGAGGTTCACCCTTCAGCCAAAGATTAATCAGGTCCATAAAACAAAACGAGACTAAAGGGGCATACCAGCCCAGGGGCAAGGACTAGAAGGCAGAAGGGGACAGCAAAGCTGGTAATGGGGAACCCAAGGTTGAGAAGGGAGAGTCATGTGGTTGGGTTGTTAGCCAATGTCATAAACGGTATGTGTACTAACTGTTTAATGAGAAGCTAGTTTGTTCTGTAAACCTTCATCTAAAATACAATTAAAAAAAAAAGTTCAAAAAAAAAAAAAGCATTAACACTCAAGGCAGACATTTTTCACTAGTTTAGCTCAACTCTTGTTTGCTTTTATGAAGACTTCAGGAGGTATTTTTGGAGCAATAGAGGACAAAGGAGAGTCAGGAATAGGAGGAGGATATTGAATGTGTGGTTAATTGCCTACATGAACAACTGCCTCCTTTGCCATGAGACCAGAAGAAGCGGATGGTACCCAGCTACCGTTACTGAACATTTTGATCAAAGATCCCATAGAAGAATCCCAATCAAAAATGGGAAAATGCAGAGCAGAATTTCAAATTCTCACAGACTCCAGACTTTCTGAAGCCATGGGGGTTGGATGAACCTCTGAAACTACTGCCCTGAGATAATCTTTAAAACTTAAACTAAAAATATTCCCCGAGGGCTATTTCTTTTTAATGTCCTCTATTTCGTATTTATCAGTGTTTTGTGATGGTTCAAAATAAGTATCAAAGTGTGAATTTACAATGTCAAATTGCTCCAAAACTCAATTTCCAAAACACTTATTTTTATCAATACAACAACCCAAAAAGTCTAACAGTGTGATAGTACTTATTTTTCCCTTTGTTTTCACCAGCAAAGAAAAAGCTGATTATGTTTTACTGACAGATATTCTCATTTACTGCCCGGCTACTTGAAAGTGGATGGCCCCAAATCGTATGTCTGAATTTACTTCATTTTGCAGGAGAAAAAGAATCAAGAAGCAGCAGCAATTCAGTGGTGCTATTATTATCTGGGTTACAACTAAAAACTTCCGCAGTTTTACCTAATTTTTATCAGGAAGAAACCCAGCTGCTATTTGTGCAGTTTTTAAGCTGAGAAGCGTAACAGGCCCCAAAGAAGGGAATCATGATATTGGGATTATTTTCTTAATCATTGATGAAGAAACCTTTACCACATTCTTCCAAATCTATTTCCCACAAGAAGATTTGCACATATTCTATTTCTGAAGGCTGCCTTACCTAGGACTCCATCTTAATTACACATGCATATTTCTCGCCCATTAGTGTTCATTATGCATAACAGTTGAAGATTATAGATGCACCACACCTTAAATAACAGATAAACTCTTGAAAATGTATGTATGTACTGAATGTCAGATATCACATCTTCCCTTTGAATTATAATAAAATTTCAGAAACGTGCTCCTACAGAAAAAGAAAATGCAATCTAAAATACCCTAAGAAAGGGCAGCATTAGGAAAATGAACTTAACGGTAAAGCTCTTAACTGGAAAATAACTTCTTAGTGATAAAGCATTGTATTCTATAATTCACACGCTACGCTGAAAGTATAACGCTGCCCAATATCAAGGACTATACTAACTGCCAATGAGATGATGATGGAACCTAATTGTTTCGGAGAAACACTGGGAACTTTTAGACCAAAACAAGGATCAAAAGATAGCTGCTTTGGGAATTTTTCTACTTCTTCCTCTAATGGGGAAGTTGGGAAGAAGAGAGTTTAGAAATAGACTTGGGTTCAAATCTTGCGTGTCCTTTATTACTTGTGTGATATTGCGCAAGTTAAGTTACCTTTCTGAGGTTTAGTTTTATTACCTGTAAAATGAGGATAACTATTTACTTTTTCACATTAACGTGAACTAAAAAATATTGCCTGGTATACAATGTAAACTCAATTTATGTTAACTCTCAGTATTATCATTACTAGTTGGCTTTTTTGCTGGAAGATGAGAAAAATGCAAATAAAAATGCACATTACTATTCCTCTACTATATCTGATGCAAAAGATGCTTTCAAACCTATGTTTCTCTATCTCCACTCTCTCCTCTGAATTTGACTGGAATTGAAACTTGATATTAACTTCCCTTAACAGGAGGGAAGGTGGAACATCTATGGAAAGACAGGATTAAACAATAACAACAAAACATTAATTATAACAGCTACTACTGTGTGCTCACTATATTACATGGTAGTCCCTATGTGCCATCCTAAATATTTTATACATGATCTTGCTTAATCTTTACAACCCATGGTGTAAGCATTATTTTTCTGTTTAATAGATAAGGGAATCCAACTTATTAAGTAACACAGCTAGCAAAGGATAGAATCAGATTCGAACCCAGATCTGTGTATTCAAAGCCTTTTGTTTTTTAATAAATATCATACCATATTAGGAAGACAAGATTTAATAAACAACAGCAGGGAAGGAAGAATATACTTAAGCAAGACAGAAAGTTATTGGATTAACATGGCAACTGCATGTCAGGTGCTCATGTTGAATCGCTTAAAGTGTATGTTGAATTAAGGACAACAACCAGCTAAAGTGAACTTGTCTGTAATGAGTATGTGTTAAACAGATTCACCTTGGCATTTTATATCAAAGTTGAATAGGGAATTTCCAGTCCCTAACGTGCAACATCATCAAATTATCCACAAGTAGAGTATTAAGATTATTTTTTGATGAGATGGAGAAGGAGAGTGTTATGGAAATGATGATTATTAATAAAATGACCTATAATGTCTCCATCATCAAAAGCTTTAAATATTAAGTACCCTAAGAATTCCTAGGAAGTTGTAAAGAATCTGTAATTATTTGGGGAAAAAAAAAAATCCCTTAGGCAGAGAAAAGTCCAAAGTGTGAATATTCTGGCTGGTAAAGTAAGGAACTTCTTGATAGTCAAGCACGTGGCAAGCCTTTTCAACCACCTAAGTACTACCTGTTGCCTTTGGGTAGATTCCAACTCATAGCAACCCTACAGGACAGAGGAGAACTGATCCATAGGGTTTCCAAAGAGTAGCTGGTGGATTGGAACTCCCAACCTTTTGGTTAGCAGCTGAGCTATTAACCACTGTGCCACCAGGGCTCCAAGTAATAAGGTCTACCCAACTGCCATTGAGTCGATTCTGATTCATAGTGAGTCCATACTGTTTCCAAGGCTGTAAATATCTATGGAAGTAGACTGCCACATCCTTCTCCTGTGAATAAGGTCTATTAAAAAAAAAAAAAAAATTGCCATTGAGTTGGAATATAGGACAGAATAGAACTGCCCCACAGCGTTTCCAAGGAGTGGGTGGTGGATTAAAACTGCTGACCTTTTGGTTAGCAGCCAAATGCTTAACCACTGCACCACCACAGCCCCAAATAAGGTCTATAGGAAGTATTAAAAAATATATCTTATTAAATAAAAACTTGGGACACTATTACACAATAATACACAGTACAGCCCTTAGAATTGTTTAGAAATGATATGGTAAGCAGAATAATAGCCTCTCAAAGATGTCCACATCCTAATCCCTTAAGTATGTGAAAAATGTGATTAAGAAACTTGTTAAGAATGATACATTTGAAACCAATGTAAACATGAGGGTCCTTAGAAGAGAGAGGCAGGAGTGAGAGAAAGAGGGAGAGGGAGATACTGATTTGAAGATGCTACTACTGTGCTGGCTTTGAAGATGGAGGAAGGAGCCATGAGCCAAGGAATGAAGGCAGCCTCTAAAAGTTGGAACAGGTAAGAAAACAAACTTTCTCCTAGAGCCTCCAGGAGGAACACAGCCCTGCCGACCTATTGTAGACTTCTGACTTCCAGAAGTGTAAGACAATAAAATTATGTTGTTTTAAGACGCTAAGTTTGTAGTAATTTGTTACCACATCAATAAGAAATGGATGCAAATGGCCAAGATGGTAAACTCCTCTGAGGTTAGCAAAATTAAAATACCCATTTGCTCTGAGACAAACATTTGCTCTGAGACAAACATTTGCTCTTAAATGATGTCAACTTTTAAAAAAAAGTTAAAATATATTCTATCTTCTTCAAGTTTAAAAGTCAAAAGCTTAACTGAGAGTATGGCCTCTGGACACCCTTTCAGCTCAGTAATGAGGTCACTCCTGAGGTTCACCGTTCAGCCAAAGATCAAACAGGCCCATGGAACAAAACAAGACTAAAGGGGCAGAGACTGGAAGGCAGGAGGGAACAGGACAGCTGGTAATAGGGAACCTAGGGTTGAGAAGGGAGAGCGTTGACGTGTCGTGGGGCTGTTAACCAATGTCATACAACAATGTGTGTACTAACTGTTTGATGAGAAATTAGTTTGTTCTGTAAACCTTCATCTAAAGTTCAATTAAAAAAAAAAACAAACTTCAAAAAAAGTCTAAAGCTTAAAAACACCCGAGAATCATATATTGACAACATAAAAACAAAACTGCAAGAGCTTCCCCCCCCCGCCCTTTACCTGGTTTCTAAAAAAATGTAATCTTCGTGGAAACCAACCATCAGGACAAGCTTCTGGCTTTTATCACGGACATGTGAATCTACTCTGATCTTGTGAAAAACACTTTTTTATAAGTCTCAACCTCTTACAGTAGGAGCTGAGGAGAAGATCAATAAAATCAACCAACTGGAAATAAAGTTCATAGGAGAGAGTGAAACGCTGATGGAGGGAATAACATATAGTAACACAGTGGAATAATCACAAGTTGGTGAGATCCTTGTGCAATATTTATATGTGACTAATGGACTTTTGGAAACCCTGGTGGCATAGTGGTTAAGAGCTATGTCTGCTAACCTAACGATCGGCAGTTCAAATTCACCAGGCGCTCCTTGGAAACCCTATGGGGTACTTCTACTCTGTCCTATAGGGTTCCTTTGAGTCGGAATCGACTCAACAGCGACGGATTTGGTTGGTTTTTAGTGGGCTTTTACCCATCATATTACGCCCTAATTAACTCTCCTTGTTACAAGGGGCATAAAGACTATCCTGAACAGAATGTTCTCAGCCAGATTCAATGAGGGATAAACTGATTCCACTTGAAAAAAAAATTTTTTCCTATTGGGCCCCATATTATAGCTAATTATGACAAGTACATTTAGATTTTCTTGAAGTATAAATGAGAAACTAACTCATTTCTGCTTAGACATCTAAACTCAAAAACAGTAGGCTCTTTTTCACTTCTGTTTCTTTTTTGGCACAAACTACTAATTTAAATAAAATAGTTACTTTCCCACTAACAGTATCCATTGAGTTTTTTTTTTTTTTCTCTCCCTCTAGTACCATCACAAGGACAGTTAGAAAAATGCATACGCACACACCCGTAGACACACACTTAGCACCTCACAATTTAACCCCTCAAAATTTGGATGAAGTAAATAGGTTTTAAATAGGTTTTGAAGCTAAGGAAGACTTGTCATCATTCTTCTTTCTCCTAAAACATGTTTTTACCCTGATATAATATTATGCTTACATTCTTGCTTTCTTGCCACTCACGTACTATAACTGAAATGCTTATGCTAACTGCTCTCACAGAAAATAACAAGGCAGATTTTCTTGTCCTTTCAGAGATATGACCCATTAAACTAGTTCTTGGACACCACAGCCTGTGGATACTGTCCTCATATATAGCTAGAACAAAACAAAGCTGAACCAACAAACAAGAAAAAGCTGCTAAGCCAAGTTTACTATCTATGCTTGCTTACTTGATAGTGAGAGTGGGCTACAGACTGGGCTACACCATGGATAAAGATAAGCAGAGCTTGTAGGCAGCCACGGAATTTCTCAAAAGATCTAGAGTCACTTATCAAAACAACAACAACAAAAACATTAGGCTGGTCAGGTAAGAAGCTAAATCTTTTAACTGGCAGCTTCCTGTCAAGCTTCTTTATTCTTCTTCTGATTCTTGACACTAAAGGGTTTCTTTCTCTTCCTCCATAAATGGAAATCTATGTTCTGTTGAACATACTATGGTGTTGGTGAAGAATACTGAATATACCATGGACAACTAGAAGAATGAACAAGCCTGTTGTGGAAGAAGTACAACCACAGTGCTCCTTAGAAGTGAGGATGGCAAGATTTCATGTTATCAGGGAGGACCATTCCCTGGAGAAGGACATCATGCTTGGTAAGGTAGACAGAGGGTCAGCAAAAATGAGGAAGACCCTTGATGAGATGGATTGACACAGTAGCTGCCAACAACAGGCTCAAACATAGCAATGATTGTGAGGATGGTGCAGGACCAGGCAGTGTTTCGGTCACTATGAGTGGGAACCGACTCAATAGCACTTAACAACAAAAACATGTTCTGCTGTACACCCGAAGAGTCTACACAACTGCCTTGTATTGTTCCTGGCTGTAAACCAACTCCTCAAAATGAAGCCAAAGACATTCAGATGCAGGACTGAGCTTTCTTCCCTGTGCAAAATTAACCAGCAATCTGATGTTCAGTAACAAAGGGCTTTAATGGAATTCCTGTGGTTACTACAACCCGTAATTTGTATTTTACAACATTATTCTATGTAGCATACCTACAATAAGACACTAATCCTCCAAGTTCTCATAACAGCCTGTCTCATGTTTTTCTATTTTGGTTTGTGTCTTTAAATGACTAACCTAACATTATGTCTTTGAAGTCTCCATCTCAAATACTCTCAAAGTCCTTATAACTTGTTTTTTTAATAAGAAAAAATAAGAACAATGTTGTAAGTTCTTCATAAAGGTAAATGTTTCCAGTTTAAGGAACTGCCCTTTATTCTCAGAGATTATATCTTTCTGTCTTGCAGTGTTAAACTCTCTTTTATGAAATTATGATACTGGATGTAAAACTTTTTTTTTTTTAATGTTCTTAGAAAATTAGTTGACACACTCCTGTCTCTTAAATTCTTTAAAAAATGTAATTGTCTATAAATCTAAAAGTATGGGCATCATGTAGGAGAAATTTCTTTTAAGTCTCTTTTAGAAATACCATTTCATGTTCCCCAAATTAAACAACTTTACCTTTGATTCATGTATCTCCATTTTTGGTAATGGCAAGAGAATCGGACTCAGGTAAATATTCTGGCTGAAGACATGTCGGAAGAAAAAGGATATTTCTATTCTCCTGTAAAGTTCGGATAACATATTTAAGGTCTTTTCTTTCCTACTACAAGATCTGAATTATGTGCCCTGATCTCTGGCATTTTAAACATTGTTGTTCCGGCAAGTCAGCAGTAACACATGCACTCTATAAAATGTCAAACATAACACATTCAGCATTCTATAAACCATGGCAAACAGCTCAGCATTCCATACATTTGAAATGTCTATAATAAAGCTCAGCTTAGTCCTGCTTAGAACAAAGAAATTACTTTTTTTTTTTTTTTCGCAATTCATATAGCCAACGTGGATCCGATTAGGAAAGTTCAAGAATATTTTTTTGTTTCTTTCAGAAGAAAAGCTTTTGATAGATATTCTGGAAGAAATTATGTAAAATTACAAGTATGTGTATTAAGCTTTTTAAAATAGATAATTGTGGCATGTGGTGGTACTTTGCAAAAATTCTATTTGATTTAATATTTTTTAAATCACTTAATTCTTCACACCATCCCTTCAAGGTAGGAGTTGCTATCCACAACTCAGAAAAGCAAAGAGGCCAAGTGTAAGTTCAGACCTTTCAGGGAGTTACAGAGTTAATGAGTGATGCCATCAAAAGCAGTATAAGTGACTTCAGTCTATGCTTCATTTACTACTATATCAAGTTGTGTATTTACATGTTCTGGTTGATTCTGAAAGTGGGGATGGCTCTCATCTATTGCAGATTATTTAACTACATAAAAAAAAAAAAACCAAAAAATTTAACTGTAGATGGACAAAATGTGTTCATGATCCTTGTCAAGCCAATAAATGAAACCTAAGTACACCTGTGCAACCTTGGTTTGGTTCAGGATTTTGATGGAGAGAGATGATTCAGAAGCATTTTATCCACAAAGTTGCTCCTGGCTTAGAATGAGTAACCACAGCCCAGCAGCTGTTTCACAGTATGCATTTCAGTGTAGCTACAGCCATCGAGCAATGAAAAAGAAAAAAAAAAATTGCATCTGTGAGCTAATTTTTTTTTAGTTACTAGTCATTTATATCATGCACAGAATTGGGATGGAACCTAAGGAAGTGGTTACTTCGATTTTCTCACTTAAAGAATAACCATCTACCTTTTTTTCACCTTATGGGAACAAGGTGAGGTTGAATGGCTCTATCAAAAATATGACCTAGCATGTAAAACACCAAAAACAATGAGTACCAATCTCATCTGCAATTTAAAAAATAAATACATAAAAGATTCAGATCCAGAAACATCTTATAGACTCTTCTAGAATATCATTTTCCTAATAGTGCTCAAGAGATGTCGGATGGTGATGTTGGTGGCTCATGCAGTTCCATAAACACACTTTTTTCTGATGCAGTGGCTACCCTACTGGGATCTCAGTGACAAAGCAAAATAAAAGAACTCCCAAAGTGAGCTTTTCTGATTGTACACTTTAAATGTTTGTATTATTATTTTTATTGGCATATTTTTGATTTCTCACTCACTTCAAAACATTTTTATAAAGCAAGCCTTAAATGGAATATCATGCTCTCTAGGAAATGATGGTATTAGCTGTAGTGAAGAGGATGGAGTGATGGGAGATTGGATGATAAGTCTCTGTGTGTACATGATTAATATAATTGACATTCATTAATAGAGACTGTTGGAAAATAATTTTTAATTTGATCCTCACAAAGATCTTGTTACATTGGCATTATCCTCTCTTTTGCTTAGCTGAATCAATATACAAAAAATAAGACCTGTGCTTATTAAGGGCACTTGGAAGTCACGATCTCCATTTAATGGATGGGGGATAAGTGAGAGACCTTGACGGAAACCAGCTCTATTCCTTAATAACTGTGGGATCTAGGGCAAGTTCCCCATGAATCGTTTTCCTCATTTGCGCCATGGTGCAGGATAACTGAAGTTTGTTATTTTGTAATTTGTTCAAGGGCAACAAAAATAATCACTAGAGGAACTATGACATGGATTCCTCTGGATTTAAAGAACTGTAAGAATTCCTTTTCTGCCTGTCTCAACAGTGAATCAGTTAAGAAGCCTGGCACCTCCTCTGTTCCACATCTAGATATCAATATCAAGAAGCAACAATACAGTAGTTTTAATACAATTTAACTCTTGTGCATAAATTATAATCGCTAATGGGTGTGTGCTTCTGTGTTTCCCCAAAGTATATACAAGTTTGGGTAGAAGTGGAAAAACTGCACATGAATTTATTCTTGAAAAATAAGCAACCCATTCTAAAACATCTCTGACTGGAGCATAGTGGGAGTGTGAGGGTCATACCCCACAGAGCCATTATTAATTGGCAGGAAACATTAAAAGGGAAGGAAGAAATATAAAAATTACGGCAAATGTTACATTAATAAACCAGGTTCAAGAATGACCATATCAATTACCACTTTTCTATAAGAATTCCATGAGAATACACATGTGTTTGCTTATGATTGTTAACTGCCCTTACACATGTCCGTGCTGAGGGCACTCACAAGGTAACGAATCCATACACCCCACCAAGGAATGACCCTGCATTGTTTGGAAGAAAAGTACAATACAAGTCACACTTTGAATGAATCCTGAAATTCATTCCACACCAGGGGAATCCAGAGTAAAGCCATCCAGTTTTCCTTTAGCATACCAATCAGCAGGGCAAAGGAGGGTCAGCCTGGTGTAAAGGAGACATCAAAGACATGTGTGTCCTGGAATTCTAATAGAGCTCAGAAGTCTGGGCTTTATACTATCTTCTGCAGGCTTGTGCATAGAAAGGCAATGCTTAGTAAATACCCTTTGATGATGATGAAAATAAATTGCACTTCAAAATAGTCTGCTTAGTGGAAAAACAATCTGCCACATTCCAAATTCTGAATAAAGTAAATGTTGAAATAAAACTGTCTGGATTAGAGGGCTCATTTCATCCTTCCCTTGTCTGCCTGGCATCTCCTAAATATCCTTTAAAACACAGCTCAGCCATCACCTCACTGTTATCACATTCCTTTATAACTATTTACATCTGATGTCCCCCCCAGAAAGGTAAGTGAAGTCATGAAGGTGCCTACTTTATTGTTGGAGCTCCACAGCTATATCAGTGCCACATGCAGACACTGTTCTACTGGCTGCCCTGGCACAGCATGTTCATCTTGAGACAAAGCCAGCAGTGATTCCAGGAGAGGAGCTCAGGAAAGCAACTTCACAAAATTCCCAATAAGAGACAGGGAAACTGTATGGACATACCAGGAGTGAAGCAAGGTGAGGAGAACATGATGCTGATCTAAAAAAGGAAAGAATAGGAAGGAGGGCAAGAGCTCAAGTGATCCTGGAATCCACAGAATAGGGAGGAAGCTAGGATCCAGAGACAGGTCTGCTCACCATTGGTGATCATAGACCATTAGGATGTGTGGTGCACAGGAAGTAACAGATTCATAAAGAGTCAATGGGAGGTTCCCCACATGACTGAACTCAGGACAGCACCCCGCCCTCCCCACACACACTTGGTCAGGGCCAGGTCCTGATTGCTGGCTGTAGCCAAGAGGAAGTACCTAGGCACTCACTTCTGGTGACCAGAGGAGCATGCTTCCCCTCCTCCACCCTCCTGATCATTAGTAGCAAAAATCCCCATACCCTTGTCATCCTGTCCACCTGGGGACCATAACATGAGTCCCCTCATCCCCCTTCACACAGCCCTGTCCGCCACACCCCTGCCCACCCACCAAGCAAATGGCACAGAGTGCAATCCTGAATTCCCACTACTCAACCCTACTCACTGACCCGATAAGTGGAGAACATGCTCTCGTGCTCCCCGTCGCCCACCGTATCCACTACTCCTGCTGCCCTGCCAACTCAATGAGTGCCATCGCCCACTCCCGCACCGCTGGACTGATGACAGGTAGCAGCCAATACCCACCCAGCCCGCCCTCAGCTGCCCCATATGACTAGTGAACAGAGAACTGTGCACACACTGCCAGCGCTGCCCTGCCCACTCAGAGACAGGTGGTGAGGCCTCCCACGTTGCCAGACTAGTGACAATGGAGCATGCCCACCCTGATATATTAAAACAAAACAAAAACCAGGACAAAGAAAACAAAAATACAATCAATCAGTAAATAAAATAACATCTTAATGCCTCAGAGACGGCAGACAATATCAAGTCATAAAAAGAAACAGGACAAGATGGCTCAAGCAAACAGCCAAAATAAAGGGGCAGAAAACCTTCCTGAGGAAGAAATGGTGATGGAACTACCTGACAAGGAATTCAAAAGACTTAAATATAGGATCCTCCAAGAGATCACGGAAAACACAGACAAAGCCAAGAAAAACACAGATCACACTCTAAGGGAATTCAGGAAAACAACACAAAGACAAAATAGACAATTAGAAATCATACAAAAACAGCAAATAAAAATCCAGAAGATTAACAATAAAATATCATAAATAGATTACTCAATGGATAGGCATAAAAGTAGAACTGAATCAAAAGAAAGAATAAGCAAAATAGAGGGCAAATCCCTTGATACTAGTTTGAGGAAAAATCAGAAAAAATAATGATGAAAAATGAAGAAATCCAAAAGGTCATGTGGGACACTATCAAAAGGAATGATTTATGTGCGATTGGAATTTCAGAAGAGGAGGAGACAAAAAAAAGTATAGAGAGAATTTTGAAGATTTGCTGGTAGAAAACTTCCCTAATATCATGAAAGATGAGAAGGTTACCATCCAAGAAGATCAATGAACCCCATATAGGATGGAACTCAAAAGAAACTCACAAAGATATATCATAATCAAACTTTCCAAAACCAAAAACAAAGAATTATGAAAGCAGCTCAGGAAATACATACTAGCACCTACAAATGGGCACCAATAAGACTAAGCTCTGATTACTCGGCAGAAACCATGTAGGCAAAAAGGCAATGGAATGACATATATAAAACCCTGAGAGAAAAAAACTGTCAACAAACAATCACATATCCAGCAAAACTGTGTCTCAAATATGATGGCAAAACTAGGACATTCCCAGATAAACAGAAATTAAGGAATTTGTGAAAACCAGACCAATCTTACAAAATATATTAAAAGGTGTCGTTTAGACAGAGAATCAACAATATCAAGTAACAACCTGAGATTAAGACACACGAAAACATCACCCAGATACCCATCCACACAAAGAAATCTCAGAAGTAAAATAAAGCTACAACACTGAAAACATGGAAGCAGAGATGTTATTATATATAAAAGTGACAACTTCAAGACAAAAACAGAGAATACTGTATTTTTAAGCAAATAACATGCACCTTCTACATTTGTTTGCCAACTGCTCCCTCACCCCTTAAGCTATTTTCATAAGCGTGCTATGCCAATTTTTTTACAGCAACATTTTTTTAAAAAAAGGCATAGTGGCACTTACAAAAATACCTTGTAGGGGTAGGGAGCTGTTGGGAAACAAATGCAGAAGGTGTGTTGTATTTGAGTAAAAAATGCAGTAAATGGTGTAGTTTTAGAACTCCCATATGGAGAGGAACTCAAGGTGATATCAAAAAATAATAGACTATTTTAAACTTAGGAAAATAAAGTTACTTTTCAGAAAAAACACAAGGAAAATTAATAAACCAACTCATAAAAATAAAATCATAAATACACAGAAACGTAAAATCAACAATGAATGGAATGAAAAGAAAATCCATACACAAAAATAACTCAGCACAGAAAATTAAGACAAATAAGAAAACTGTCAACATCACACACAAAAAAAGCGTTAACAAAATGACAGCTGTACATCCATACCTATCAATAATCACACTGAAAGTAAATGATTTAAATGCACCAGCCAATATACAGAGAATGGCAGAACGGATTAAAAAACAGGACCCATCAATATGTTACCTACAAGAGACACACCTTAGACACAAAGACATAAATAGCTTAAAAATAAAGGATGGGAAAAAATATATCAAGCAAAGGGTAACCAAAAAAGACTAGTAGTGACAATATTAATTTCTGATAAAATAGACTTTAAGTCAAAATCCATCGTAAGAGACAAGGAAGGGCATTATATAATGATTCAAGGGTTAATCTACCCAAAGAGCATTAAAGCTAATAATTTCTTATATATCCAATGACAGAGCTCCAAGCTACATAAAACAAAGTCTAACAGTATTAAAAAGAGAAATAGAGAGTTCTTTTGGCAGTCCATGGTATATACAATATTCTTCGCCAACATCAGAATTCAAAGGTGTCAATTCTTCTTCAGTCTTCTTTATTCATCACCCAGGTTTCATATGCATAGGAGGCAATTGAAAATACCATGGATTGGGTCAGGAGCACCTTAGTCTTCAAGGTGACACCTTTGCTTTTCAACCCTTTAAGGAGGTCTATTGCAGCAGATTTGCCCGATGCAATGCATTTTTTGATTTCTTGACTGCTGCTTCCATGGGTGTTGATTATGGATCCAAGTAAATAAAATGAAATACTTGACAATTTCAATCTTTTCCCATAGAGGATTTCTGTTTTTTTTTTTTTTTTTTTATGTTGAAGTGTAATTCTACTGAAGGCTGTGGCCTTAGATTTACATTAGTAAGTGCTTCAAGTCCTTTTCACTTTCAGCAAGCAAGGTTGTGTCATCTGCATAACATAGGTTGTTAATGAGTCTTCCTCCAATCCTGATGCCCCCTTCTTCTTCATATAGTCCAGCTTCTCGGATTATTTGCTCAACATATGGATTGAATAAGTATAGTGAAAGGATACAACCCTGACCCACACCACTCCTGACTTTAAACCACATAGTATCCCCTTGTTCTGTTCATACAACTGCTTCTTGATCTATGTACAGTTTCCTTGCGAGTACAATTAAGTGTTTTGGAATTCCCATTCTTTGCAATATTATCCATAATTTGTTATGATCCATACAGTTGAATGCCTTTGCGTAGTCAATAAGACACAGGTAAACATCTTTTTGGTATTCTCTGCTTTCAGCCAGGATCCATCTGACATCAGCAATAATATCCCAGGTTCCACGTCCTCTTCTGAATCCAGCTTGAACTTCTGGCAGTTCCCTGTTGATATACTGCTGCAGCCTCTTTTGAATGATTTTCGGCAAAGTTTTGCTTGCATGTGATATTGATATTATTCAATTATTTCCACATGGAGTGGGATAACCTTTCTTGGGAATAGGCATAAACACAGATCTCTTCCAGTCGGTTAGCCAGGTAGCTGTCTTCCAAATTTCTTGGCATAGACGAGTGGGTACTTTCAGCACTGCATCTGTTTGTTGAAATACCTCAATGGGTATTCCATCAACTCCTGGAGCCTTGTTTTTTGCCAATGCCTTCAGTGCAGCTTGGACTTCCTCCTTCAGTACCATTGGTTCCTGCTCATATGGTACCTCCTGAAATGGCTGAATGTTGACCAATTCTTTTTGGTATAGTGACTCTGCATATTCCTTCTATCTTCTTTTGATGCTTCCTGAGTTGTTTAATAGTTTCCCCACATAATCCTTCAGTATTGCAACTCAAGGTTTGAATTTTTTCTTCAGTTCTTTCAGCTTAGAAATGCAGAGCATGTTCTTCCCTATTGGTTTTCCATCTCCAGATCTTTGCACAGGTCATTATACTACTTTGCCTTCTGGAGCTGCCCTTTGAAATCTTCTGTTTAGCTCTTTTACTTCATCATTTCTTCCTTTCACTTTAGCTACTCCACGTTCTAGAGCAACTTTCAGAGTCTCTTCTGACATTCAATTTGGTCTTTTCTTTCTTTCTGTCTTTTTAATGACCTCTTGCTTTCTTCATGTATATTGTCCTTGGTGTCATTCCACAACTCATCTGGTCTTTGGTCATTAGTGTTCAGCACGTCAAATCTATTCCTGAGATGATCTCTAAATTCAGGCGGGACATACTCAAGGTCATACTTTGGCTCTCATTGCCTTGTTCTAATTTTCTTCAATTTCAACATTAACTTGCATATTAGCAATTGATGGTCTGTTCCACAGTTGGCCCCTGGCCTTGTTCTGATAATGAGCTTTTCCATCACCTCTTCCCACAGATGTAGTCGATTTGATTCCTGTGTATTCCATCTGGTGAAAAGTCCATGTGAACAGTCACCGTTTATGTCGGTGAAAAAAGGTATTTGCAATGAAGAAGTCACTGGTCCTGCAAAATTCTATCATACTATCTCCAGCATCATTTCTATTACCAAGGCCATATTTTCCAACTACCCATTCTTCCTCTTTGTTTTCAGCTTTCACATTCCAATCTCCAGTAATTATCAATGCATCCTGATTGCATGTTTGATCAATTTGAGACTACAGAAGTTGGTAAAAACCTTCAATTTCTTCACTTTGGCCTTAATGGTTGGTGTGTAAATTTGAATAACAGTTGTATTAACTATTCTTCCTTGTAGGTGTGTGGATATTATCCTATCACTGACAGCGTTGTACTTCAGGATAGTTCTTGAAATGTTTTAAGACTGCTATTAAAAGGAAATGACAATTCTACCCAAAGTGATTTAAAAATACAATGCAATCCCAATCCAAATAGGAACAACATTCTTTAAATAGGTGGAAAAACTAATCATTAACTTTACATGGAAAAGGAAGAAGCCCCAGATAGGTAAAGCACTATTGAAGAAGAGTAAAGTAGGAGGGCTCGCATTACCTGACCTCAGTACCTACTATACAGCTACGGTAGTCAAAATGGCTTGATACTGGCACAAAGACAGATACATTGACAACGGAACAGAATTGAGAACCCAGATGTAAATCTATATTCCCCAAGGTCCCACAGTCCATCAAATGGGGAAAAGACAGTCTTTTTAACAAATGGTGCTGACAAAACTGGATGTCCATCTGCAAAAATATGAAACAAGACCCATACTTCACACCATACACAAAAACTAAATGGAGCAAAATGGAACAAAGCCTAAATATAAAGCTCAAAACTATAAAGATCATAGATGAAAATACAGGGTCAATGGTAAAGGCCCTAATACACAGCTTTAACAGAATACATACCATAACTAACAACACACAGACTCCAGAAGATAAGCTAGATAACTGGGATCTTCTAAAAATTAAACACTTATGCTCATCAAAAGACTTCATCAAAAGAGTAAAAAAGAGAACCTACAGACTAAGAAAATTTTTGGCTATTACAAATCATTCAAAGGTCTAATCTCTAAAATCTCCAGGAAAATCCAACACCTCTACAACAGAAAAATAATTCAATTAAAAAATGAGCAAAGGAAATGAACAGACACTTCACCAAGGACATTCAAGCAGCAAACAAACACATGAGGAAATGCTCGCAATCACTAGCCATTAAAAAAAAAAAAAAAGCCATTAGAGAGATGCAAATCAAAACCACAGTGAGATACCATCTCACCCCAGTATTACTGGCACAAATCGAAAAACAGAAAATAACAAATGTTGGAGAGGCTGCGGGAGACTGGAACTCTAATGCATTGCTGGTGGGAATGCAAAAGGGCACAACCATTTTGGAAAACAATATGGCACTTCCTTAGAAAGGTAGAAATAGAAATACCATATGATCCAGCAATCTCACTCCTAGGAATATATCCTGGAGAAATAAGTCTTCATACAAACAGACATATGCACACCCATGTTCATTGCAGCATTGTTCACATTAGCAAAAAGATGGAAACAACCTAGATGCCCATCGATAGGTGAATGGGTAAACAAACTATGGTGCATACACACAATGGGGTTCTATAAAACAATAAAGAACAATGATGAATCTGCGAAGTATCTCACAACATGGATGAACCTGAAGAACATTAGGCTGAATGAAATAAGTCAATCACAAAAGGACAAATATTGTATGAGACCACTACTATAAAAATTCATGAAGATGTTTACACACAAAAAGAAACAATCTTTGATGGTTATGAGGGAGGGGAGGAGTGGGGCTAGAAAAACACTAAATAGACAACAGATAAGTGGTAACTTTGGTGAAGGGTAAGACAGTACACAACACCAGGGAAGTAGGCACAACTTGTCCAAGGCAAGGTCATGGAAGCTCCATGAACACATCTAAACTCCCTGAGAGACTGAATTGCTGGGCTGAGGGCTGTGGGGACCATGGTCTCACGGAACATTTAGCTCAACTGGCATAGAGAAAATGTTCTACATTCTACTTTGGTGAGTAGCGTCTGGGGTCTTAAAAGCCTGTGAGTGGCCATCTAAGATACTGCACTGGTCTCACCCCTTCAGGAGCAAGAGAGAATGAAGAAAACTAAACATACAAGGGAAAGATTAATACAAAGGACTAATGGACCACAACTATCATGGCCTCCACTAGACTGAGTACAGTACAACTAGATGGTGCCCTGCTACCATCACTGTCTGCTCTGACAGGGAACACAATAGAGGGTCCCAGACAGAGCTAGAGAAAAATGTACAACAAAATTCTAACTCACAAAAAAAGGCCAAACTTACTGGCCTGACAGAGACTGGAGAAGCCCCAAGAGTATGGTCTCCAGATACCCTTTTAGCTCAGTAATGAAGTCACTCCTGAGGTTCACCCTTCAGTCAAAGATTAGACAGGCCCATAAAACCAGACCAAAGGGACACACCAGACCAGGGGCAAGGACTAGAAGGCAGGAGGGGATAGGAAAGCTGGTAATGGAGAACCCAAGGCCAAGAAGGTAATGGAGAACCCAAGTGTTGACATGTCGTGGGGTTGTTAACCAATGTCATAAAACAATATGTGTACTAGCTGCTTAATGAGAAGCTAGTTTGTTCTGTAAACCTTCATCTAAAGTACAATAAAAAAAAAGACAAGACCACTATTATAAAAAGTCATAAATAAGTTTATATACAGAAAGAAACATTCTTTGATGATTACCAGGCATGGAAGGGGGAGAGAGGGGAATCACCAACCGGATAGTAGACATGTGTTAATTCTGGTGAAGCTAAAGGCAATATACAATATGTGGGAAGTCAGCACAATGTGACCAAGAAAAAAGAAGACACTGAGAGATACGTAAGAATAAAGGGCAACTACAGTAAATATTATACAATCCTGCAACAACAGCAATAACAAACAATAAATTGTGAGTGGATACATATGATAAATAGGTGTGGGAGATTCTACTCCTATTTAGAGTACACTCACATGCATATATACATATGTTTGTGAATATTTCTTATATGTATTTGTACCTTTGCACTGCATATACGTTCATATACATAATAGAGCTCATGGGGCACAGTTATGGAAACTTCTTAGATATAACCAAACACCTCAAGGGACTGAGCTACTGGGGTTGAAGGTTAAAGACCATAGTCTCGGGGAACATCTAGGTAAAGTGGCACAGCATAGTTCATAAATATAATGTTCCACATCCTAGGTTGGTGAGTAGCATCCAGAGTCTGAAACGCTGGCGAGAGGCCATCTAAGATAACGACTATTTGTCTCTTCCCATCTGGAGCAGAGGAAAGTGAAGAAAACCAAAAATTCAAGGAAGCAATTAGTCCAAAGAACTAATGGTTCACGTGAACCACAGCCCCCCCAGCCTGAGATCAGAAGAACTAGATGGGACCTGGCTACCACCACAGACCACTCTGACCAGGAACACAATAGATGGTACTGGTTAAAAATGTAGAACAAAATTCAAATTCATAAAAGACCAGACTTACTGGTCTGATGGTGCATGGAGGAACCTCTGAGACTATTGTCCTAAGACATCCTTTAACCTGAAACTGAAGCCATTCCCGAAGACTACCTTTCAACGAAACAACAGACTGGCCTATAATATAAACAATAACATCTATGAGGAAAGTGCTCCTTAGAACACTCAACTATATGAGACCAATAGGGCAACATTCGCCCAAAAGCAAAGGTGAGAAGGCAGGGAGGGGCTGGGAAACCAGACAAATGGAAATAGGAAACCCAGGGTGGAAATGACACATTGCAGGAATTGCAACCAATGTCATGAAAAAATTTGTGTTATGAATTATGGAATGGAAAACTAAATTTCTGTGGAAACTTTCACCTAAAGCACAATAAAATGTTCAAAACATAATAATCTACACAATTTATTGAGCCTCCCTAACTCCTCTCCCTGAAATAAAAGACTTGCAAAGAATCCATTTCACTGTTTTAATGCAGAAATTGCCAATACCACTAAAAATCTCCATAGTTTACAGAACCAGGCATATGAATAATAGACCAACAATAATCACTAGAAAAGGTCAGTGTAAATAAAACAGCAATGGTGGAACCTACCTGAAGTGTTTTGTGAGTTTGCTCACATCTTACTAACAGAAATGAAAAAAAAATTTAAAAATCCCTTTTTACCTTGATGTATGACATGCCCATTATCTAAACTGATGCTACTATTTGGGGTAGACCATTTTTCCTTAAAATGAATTCACTGAAAACAAGTCTTTCTTCTGAAGTCTAAAGTTCTATGCTTGTAATTAACTACTACAAGTCACCTTTAAAGCAGAAATGTGTTATCACACCTATACCATCATCTCTTCCTACAATAAGCAGAGAAGAAAAAAAGTGACCATCTTGGAAGAAGTAAATCTGACCAAACTGAATCCATAACTTCACTTTCAGGACCCCTTGTCCATTACGGGAGCCCCTGGTGGTGTAAATGGTTAATGTTCTTGGCTGCTAACCAAAAGGTTGGCAGTTCAAGTCTACCCAGTGGCACCTTGAAAGAAAGGCCTGGTGATCTTCCAAAACTCTACCTCTGAAAACCATATGGAGCACTGTTCTACTCTGACATATTTAGGGTCACCATAAGCTGGAACCGACTTGACAACAACTGGTGGTATTGTCATTCATGATGCCATGTCACATTTTAGCAGCCAGAGCTCAGCTCCAAGCCTCTACTTTCAATCTCTGTAGGTTGCTTGGTAGCTTAAGGACCCAGCAAGTAAATGTGTGGTTTTGTATTTTTCAAAGGTGACTGACCGTTAATGAACTAAAAGAGAGGAAGAGTGGAGTTTAGGAATAGCCAAGGCTTGGGAACTTTGTCCTTTTTACCAATCCTCTAACCATTTAGAGAAGACAAGACAGGTGCAAAGAAGCTGATAGAGGCATGAGAAGGAACCAAGGCTTCCCACTTCTTTCTTCCCAAGGACATACTACCCTTTTTCAGTTTATGAGGGCTTCAACCAGCCCTCCAGACTTTCCTGGATCCTGTAACCAGCATAAGATCAAAGCTTTCCAGTCTGTCCTCTGGAGTTTAGGAAATATCATGTTTGGAGAATTTCAAATATGCCAAATAATTCATTTCTGTTTAACTGACTTTCCCCAGGAGAAAAGAAAAACACAGTCGCATGGAATATAAACAATCTACAAATCCAGCAGAAGAACTGCCTGGGATTGTAGATATTTAAAGGATAATCCTATTTTGAATTGGTGCTAAATAAAGTGTGGTTCAGAGGGAGTCAGGTGGATTTGCTTCTAACCCTATGATCTTTGGTAGAGTCATAAAAAGTCACTGGGCTCCAGTTTTCCCAATGACAGGGTTGAATCAGATATAGGGTATCTGAGAAGCCCCATGGGTGGCCAGGGCTCCATCATTTTTGCCATCCACTAAAACAGGCTCACTGACATTTATTTAATATTGAAGTTCTGATGAACAAAAACAAACAAATAAAAAACTAAAAAACCTGAATGACTTTAAAGGTCCCTGGTAACTCTATTGTTCTTAGGTCAAAAAAATAGCTTAAGAGTTACTATCTTAAACATACCTGTGAAATAAACTAGGAAAAAAG
Organism: Loxodonta africana; assembly: GCF_030014295.1. Lineage (NCBI taxonomy): Eukaryota > Metazoa > Chordata > Mammalia > Proboscidea > Elephantidae > Loxodonta > Loxodonta africana. The sequence continues at coordinate 36,498,099 of NC_087351.1, forward strand.
TTAAAACTACCCATAACATCTGCCTTTCTCTCTGTCCTTCTTTTTTAATTTTAAAATATGCAAGAATGTGCTTGATAAAGTTTTTCCAAAAATTCCTGCATAACTCATACCAACCAAAAAAAACCCCTTGCCATCGAATCGATTCCAACTCATAACAATCCAACAGGACAGAGTAGAACTGCCCCATATGATTTCCAAGGAGCAGCTGGTGGATTTGAACTGCCAACATTTTGGCTAATAGTCAAATGCTTAACCAGTGCACCACCAGGTCCCCATTGATACCAAAGACAACATCAATGGTATATCCTGGAGCATGCTACTTAGGACCCCTGAAGATGCTTTTAGGGCTAGGTGAGCCTGGCTTTTAATCCCATCCCTACCATTTACTAGCTATATGACCCTTGGCGAGCTATTTAATGGTCTCTCTGATCCTGTTTCCTCCTTTGTAAAATCAAGATAAGAAATTATACTTCCGAAGGCTGCTGTGAAAACTTAAGTTAGATAATGTAAACAAAGAACCTAGTGTAGGTCACCATACCAGTGCCAAAGTAATTCTTCAAAATCACAAAAACTGTATGCAACATATTTCCCAGTTTAAGAAACAATTGTGTTTAGGATTTGTGCCCGTCCTATAAGGACAGACCACAAGTGATTGAGAAATTGAAAGCAGATTTCATCTGCTGAAGATAGGGTAGGTGCCCCAAAAGTCAAAGGTAAGGGGTCAGAGTACAGTGACTCCAGAACCATTACGGCTCAGAGTTGTGATAATCAGTAGAAAGGAAGACTAATCAGCATATTAATTAGCTAGAGTCCTGTTGGTACAACTGCTATCAAGGATAAGCAACTGATAAATAAGACTGACTGCACTCATTAAGGACATATGTTCTCGTAACAAATTACAATGCTTTTAAATTCAAACTTTTTTTTTTTTTGACTTCCTTAGGAATCCAGGATCAATTGATATTTAATTGCACTGAATTTTTTATTTTATACCCAAATTAAGAAGTGATTAACCTACACAATAAAATTATAACTTAGGAATTATAGGTTTTCAAAATGCAAAGTGATTTTAGATGTTACCTAGTCTAACCTCAACACATTACACTTGGGGATACTGAGACCCAAAGAAGCTGAGAGATACTTCTAAGGTCAGAAATGGCAGAGAAGTTACAGTACTTGGTCTCATTGACTTATTCGTTTGTTTACTGCTGGAAACCAGTCTTTAACTTTATTTAGCACACATACTATCAATTTAATATTGATATATGATTTCCCACCTCAACTTTGAGTAATTTGGGGTTCATATGGTAACAGAAGGTATCTGAAGGGCCGAGTCAGTGACTGACAGAAGTAGCTAGGTGAGAGTGTGCACAAAGATCTGACAATATTCAAGAAGATAACTGAATAACATATTAGAAAGACTATTAGGGATATCAGCCTGAGATTTTGGTAATGGCAGTGAAGGTCTATTAAGAAATCAAATAGAGAATTACTTTCTATATCCAGGGCCTACTGTAGTACCAGCACACAGTAGGTACTTAAACCAAAAACCTATTGCTGTGAAGTCATTCCGACTCATAGTGACCCTAGACAATAGAGTAGAGCTGCCCCATAGGATTTTTAAGGCTGTAAATCTTTACAGAAGCAGACTGCCACATCTTTCTCCTGTACAGTGGCTCATGGGTTCAAACCAGATCTTTTGGTTATCAGTTGAACACTTAATCACTGTGCCTCCAGGGCGCCTAGTACTTATTTATTGGATGATTGGACCACGAACCATATGAGTGAATGAAAAGACCTGTTCTGAAAGAAGAAATGAGAGCCTTAGGGGCAACAGGGAAGAAGAACTGCTTAGTGCAGTCCCTTAATGGAAGAAGAAAAAAAGAGTTATCAAGGCCATCTCTAACCTTAGGAGTAAGGAGGTAGCTGTGTTTCCCTTGCAAGGTCAGTAGAGTCCATGCCACATTTCCATTCTGAGGATATATAGTAGTTCCCATGGCACTGGTTCTGCTTCTGGCCACTCTGCTCTCAGGATGAGATATGGAGAAGAGGGATGCCCAAGGGGAATCTCTCTTCAAGGGCAACAGAAGTCTCAAATTCTGTAATACCACTTTATTTGTAGAAGAAATTCTGTGCTTAAGTGCTAGCTATGCAAGGTATTGACCATCCTGACACCAATGAAGAAAATGTTTCATAAAAAAACTTAAGGTCAAGAAACAAATGTGGCCCTAGGCTAACAGAGCAAATCCCTCCTGGTGAAGAATGCAGGAAGGTTAGGATTTCCTGCCCCACTTTCCAATCACTGCAAACATGGCCACCTGTAGTCCTAAGCCTGGTGTGCTTCAACTTTCTGCCAAGTTTCTTAGGTCTGGATTTGCAAAGAAGGATTCGTTTGAAAAGCATTGGTGGCATTGACATGATAGAAAGCTACATCTCATTTTATTTTCCAAATAGTAAGGGGTCAGTCTTTGATATTCCCTTTCCTTTAAACATTTGTGTCAAATATTTTTCAAGTTTGTACCAGAGGATGTGGCCACTTTGAAGAAAATATGCACCACTCATCACCTCTTCTATTTTTCTAGGTCTAAATAGAGACACTGTAATAAGAGACTCTGCGTCAATGCCTAAGAAAGACCTTTCAAGGCTCTTATGATGTAAGCAGCTTCCTGCCTGGGAAGAATGGCAAACAATTTAGAGGATAATAAAGAATTGGACAATGTCTTCCCCATACAGCTTCTAGCAAACTCATAGAAAAAGGACAGTGTGTACCTCAGTTGCTAGGAATGAATTATGGATTCTGCCCCAAGTTCAGATGAAAGATATGTGCAGCCTAAGAGAAGATATAAAACCTTTTAATATGATCTGCATTTGACATTTGACTAAGACTTAAAGTTGGTGCAGTTTTTAAAAAGTCTTTCAAAACCAAGAGAACAGATCAAGACGAATGATACAAACATTCTTCCCCAACTCACAGAGTCATCGGCAAGGCTTTTATATTTTTAGCACGTAAAAGAGATGTGCTAAGCCCCTCTAAAGTGTCCTCGTTATGTTGCCAATGCTGGCTTATAGTCCTCTTCGCAACTCAGCTCTGTGTGCAATTCAAGGAACAAATGAGACTAGTTTTTATTCAAATGAAAGGGACAATATTTGTACAAGATTTTATACTAATATTTGTAAAACATCTTGAGAAATTACAGCAACAAGCATCCCAGAAAGCAGTGTTCTGCAATGAAATTACAGAAAAAGACATAAAGAAACCAAACTGAAAGGTTTTTAAAATAAAGGAACAGGTTTTTTCTTATAATACAAATAATCTTAGCTAAGACGCTTATTCTTCTAAGACCAGATTTCGGGTAAGAGTAAAAACATACCACTGTGTCAAGATTAAGCATATCATCAACTCTCTCGAATAGTTCTCATGCGATCTAGCTCAGAGTATCTTGATTTTTATTGTATGTTTTTACTTGTATATTATTTTATTTACTTATTTATTTTGGTTTGTAATTCTTCTGGTGAGCATCTGCTTTCTCACATAAAAGTTAATTTAAGGATGCCTAGAGTCACACAACTGCCCACTTACCTCCCATAATTTTGGACTGGCAGTTAATAAATTCTGGCTTCCTGTCCGTGAGGTACCGCTGGCAGGTGTGATGGAGGATCTGGAAGAAGGTGCTTTTTTCTGAGGCTGTGCTGGCTACCCACTGGTCAAAAGCATTTTCAAACAACAAATCAAACTCTGCAGAATCCTGGAAAAGACAGTGAAATAACTACTGACCTCAATCTATAAAGATTGTTGTTCTCAGTTTAAGTTCCATTTAAAGACTCATAAAGGATGAAACATTTTTCAAAGACTTTGCTCCTAATCATAAGACTCATCTTTCTTAGCACACAGTACGTGGAGAGTACACATTTTTCTGTTTATCAAGCAAACCCCAGATCTTACAGTACTTATAGATGTCCCTAGGAAGTTAGTATCACAGAGGTTGCTATAGCCTAACTAAACACAGAGACTTGCATCAGAATTCAGACCATGTCTTGCCTTCCCAATTGGAAAAAAGTATTCTTTGAGGCTCTTGTTACCGAACTATATTAATCCTGCCCCTAAACTTCGGTAGAAAAAGGTCCTCCGTATTATTGTAGTATATAGTTGCAGTATTTGTCCTATTCTTCATTATTGTTTTGTATGTGTATGTGTGTGTGAGCAAAAGGAGATGGACTTTGAATACACGCTCTACCAGAAAATTCCTGTTAAATCCAATGGAATCCTAAGGCATGATTTTTTAAGGTGCCATTCACTTAATTTTTGGGAATAAACTTTATCATTGGTGCATTAGGAGATAAATGAAGCTTTACTGAATACTGATAACCATGGATATGATAATCTGAACATTGCCCTTTGCACTGTGAATGCTGATGAACACATTATTGGAGGCAGCATTTCTTCAATATACATGCCCTTAGGTTCCTCCATCAAACAAGATGAAAAGATTTATAAGGAATCATAAGTCTTGGTCGTGTAACTGAAATCGAGAAGTAGCCTTGCTAAAAATGATTTAAACCACCACCACTACCCAAGGTCAATCAGAAAGAGTCATCTTGTGAGAGAATTCCTTTGCTCAGCACTAAATAAGTCACTCACCCGATTAGGATCAATCCCATTAACCTGGCGAAGCTGCTCGAGCATCCACTGTGATCTCCGAACAAAAGACGTGGAGCCTTCAAACTGTTTGACCTTGGTGATGGATGCTTGGGTAGGCTTCTTGTTTGTCACTGCCAAGAAAAAGACCACTCAGATTAGTGGGGCTGTAGGTCGGTTTGTTTCCCCACTTAGTGTTGTTACTATATGGCATCTACTGTGCATCTCTGGGGGGAGAGAGAGACATAGACACGTGAGAGATGAAAACGAGGACGGAGAGAGAGAGAATGGGAAGGAATATGAACGTGTAGGTGTTGGATGAGGGTGAACTCTAAAGGAATAAAGGAATAGGAGTTATAATCTTTGCCCTCAAGCAGTTTATAATTGTGAGGGCTACTTCATTTACCATTTTTGTCCTCACCCATTCAAACTGAACACGACTGTACTAAATACCACCAAGCACCTTTAACAGAGGCTGCAAGTGCACAGTTACAGACTGCAGGAAAAGAAGCACAAAGGGCTGACAAGTTTCAGGAAGGGTTACTGAGAAAGGCTGAATTTTAAAGGGAGTCAAGGTCACTGGCTCCCATGGGAAATTATAGTACACATCTCTAATTTATAGTCCAATGAAAATATCTCAGGTTTTAGTGATGAGGGCTAATAAACCAATCCAAACCTATTGCCATTGAGTTGATTCCGACTGATAACGACCCTATAGGATAGAGTAGAACGGCCCCATAGGGTTTCCAGGAAGTGGCTGGTGGATTTGAACTGCCAATCTTTTGGTTAGCAGCCAAGCTCCACCTCATACAAAAGAAAACAAAACAAAAACAGAAAACCTTTCATAGTTGGCTTTAAAATATCATTTAGTTTGAGTGCGATTATCAATGTACCTGACATTCTGGGCATACCCTGACACCCTGAGTCACTGCATCTTAGGGCCAGGAAAGTTCCTGCTCCCAGCCTTGGTCAATTCTTCCCCTACTCACTTCCATTCTGAGGATGGACAGTGGCACCTCTCAGACTTCAGACTCATGTTGAGGCATTAGACACCAGGAGACAGTGACCTTGACTATTTCCATCTTTGCTTACTTCTAGAGCCTCAAGGATGGAGAGGCTATTCAGTGTCTTAAAAGGGTTTTTCCTAAAAGCTCCTCCTGAGCCCTAGCTGTAGGAATTAGTAATATTAAATAGAAAGTGTTACTAAACCAACTAGGAAAAGTTGAAAGCACTACTAGTTGTGATAACTGCAGTCTTAAGCACTGGCTTGCTGAAGACTGTGCATCAATGACATATATACATATGGTTCAAAAAATCCACAGATCCTACATTTTAAAGTAACTCTGCCCAAAAGATGGCAAAAAGATTTCTTGAGGAATGAAGGACTCGAAGCACCTACTTCCATCATGGTTAGTAATAAAAAGGCTCTTTCATACATACCAGAGCCTACCATAGTTTCAATGTCTGGGGTCACTACTGTAGGAAAGCAGAGACCAGAGACAGAAACCAAAGGGATCAGAGAGAGGAACCAGAGGCATTATGCCATTAGAACTGATGAGAACCGTCCACTCCAGGACTAAGGACTGTGTTCGTGTCCTTAGTAAAACCTTCTCCCTTTGCTCCCAATCGGAATTCAACATTTTTTTTTTAACTTCAAATAATGCTTTGGTTTATTACCCATTATTTCAGTTATATTCAGCTAAAAGGTTCTGAAAATTTCATAGCAATTACATTTATTTTTGTGTTTGTTTAAAAAGTCATCATCCTATTAATACCCAAGATGAGGGAAAATTTTACAGCCTTCTATTCACAAATGGCTTCTCTAGCCTACGGCTCCAAGTATAAACCTGTTAAGTCCCTTTAGGAGTACCCATTCCCCTAACTAGTTTCAGGCAATATTTCCAGTCTTACCAGGGCTCTGTCCATCCATTTAGTTTAGTTGTTCTTTTGTGTGTCCTATGAAACAAAAGGATCTGATAGGCTTTCTCTCATAGACATGTCCCACTCTTGTATTTTAATGTTAAAGGAAACAAACATACCTGGAACATATGCAGGTCCTAAATTTTGTGCTTAAAAGATTAAAGAATGCTTTTCAATAACAGGAAAGCATGAGTTCCTGTATTAGACACACACCCCTAAACACACACAGAGGATTTCCTCCTGTATGTAAATCATAAAGCATTTAGGCATCCTGGGATACAAGAAGGCTTTTCTTCTAACTTTATTTAAAGTTATTATGATCTCCTATCTTTACTTCGGGTCCATCTGCTTCCAAGTCATTTACAACATTATACAAGTTCAAAAGCAATCCAGGATCATTGTTTATGACTGACATGTTTAGGATTGACATTTAGGAAGGAAAGTTCCATTGGAAGTTTTTTACTGAAATGAGAAGGGCAGGAACCCCACCCATGTGACGAATGTCCCCACAGAATTTCTCAACAGCGATCACACTGCAGACCTGTCATTTTTAATGGAGGCAGTTACAACTCCATCCATTCCTGCCTTTTCTCTCCTACCAGTTTATCCCTTGCCCAATTCTTGGAGTCTGGCTAGTTTTCCTGGGCAATGAGCCCAGTTTAGTTTAATTTTTGTTTATTGTTATTATCTCTAACATTCCAGTTTCTATTTTGAAGCAGGTGCCTTAAAATTATATTATTATGAACACATTATATGCAGTTAAATAAAGACCTTTCCCTTCTGAAATCAAAACACTTGCATAAAACACACCATTGCCAGAGTTTTTTTGACTTCCATGTTCAAAGGAGCCAACTTTAATCCCTTCCTTGTTCTGGTGTTTTTGGAGTCCATAAAACCAAAACCAAACCCACTGCTGTCGAGTCCATTCCCACTCATAGTGACCCTATAGGGCAGAGCAGATCTGCCCCATAGAGTTTCCACGGAGTGTCTGGTAGATTCGAACTGCCGGCCTTTTCGTTAGCAGCCCTGGTGGCATAGTGGTTAAGTGCTACGGCTGCTAAACAAGAGGTCGGCAGGTCGAATCCACCAGGCACTTCTTGGAAACTCTATGGGGCAGTTCTACTCTGTCCTACAGGGTCGCTATGAGTCGGAACCTACTCGACGGCCGTGGTTTTAGAGTCCATAGATGGTAAAAAATCAACCAGTCAAAGTCCAGATGTCTAGTGAAAAACAGTGATTTACCTCCTCCTTCAAAAGGAAAGCAAACTGATAGCACTTCCTTGCAAAGTACACCCCAATTACCTGGTTCAATAATATCATAGTGCTGTAAGTCCATTTCTTCCAAGAAGCTGCTGGTGGCCGACCTTTCAGTTAGTAGTCAAGCTTTTAATCACTTTGCCACCATGTACCTTATAAAACTGAAACCAAACCTGTTGCCGTCGAGTAGTAGAAATAGGACGGAGTAGAACTGCCCCATAGGGTTTCCAAGGAGCAGGCGGTAGCTTCGAACTGCTGACCTTTGGGTTAGCAGCCAAGCTCTTAACCACTGCACTACCAGGGCTTCAAGGATCCTAGACTCCTATACACTTTTTTTAAATAACTTTTTAAAAGTCAGAAAACCAGGACATTTCTGTTGTGGCCTCAACATTCATGAAGAAAAGATAAATATATCTGCATTGAAAGGGGTGAGGTGGGTGACAATCCCAAGTAATACTGCAGACCACTTAAAAACAGTCCAGTGCCCAGTTTAATTTTTGTTTATTGTTATTATCTCTAACATTCCAGTTTCTATTTCGAAGCAGGTACCTTAAAATTGTATTATTACAAACACATTATATAGAGTTAAATCAGTCCAGTGCCCTGATTCTACACTCTGGCTACCTCATCAGAATCCTCTGCAAGCTTTTACCACAAACTGCTTAAATTGGAACCTCTGAGGGTACAGGTAGCATTCATATTTCTAAATCACCCCAGGTGATTTTGAGATACACTGACTACTGAGGATCGATGAACTTACGTATTTACTCATTCAACAAATATTTACAGAATGTTTATTAGTTGGAAGACAAAGAGATACGTTTTGGTATTGAATCAAGAACTTGCCAGGATGAGAATTATGAAAAACAGTATTGAAGCATAATAGGACAAATGAGATATGAGTCATACAAGGTGGTATGGGCAGCTTTAAAGACCAAGGCTGAGATGGAGAAAGTCAGGGAGGCTTCATGAAGAAGCCATATCCCAGGCAATATACCATTATATCTTGTCTTGTCGTTAGGTATCCTTCAGTTGGTTCCAACTCACAGCAGCCCTATGTACAATAGATTGAAACACTGCCCGGTCCTGCACCATCCTCACAGTGATTGATATGTTTGAACTCATTGTTTCGGCCACTGTGTCAATCCATCTAGCTGAGGGTCTTCCTTTTTTTCATTGACTCTCTACCAGGCATGATGTCCTTCTCCAGAGAATGGAAAACACATCTAGCCTGGTGTTATGGCTTGAACTCTGTCCCCCCAAAAATGTATGCAACTTGGGTAGGCCATGATGCCCAGTATTGTGTAACTGTCCACCAATTTATAATCTGAGGTGATTTTTCTATGTGTTTTAAGTCCTATCTCTATGATGTTAATGAGACACAATTGGAGGCAGGACTCAATCTACAAGATCAGGCTGTATTTTGAGCCTATCTCTTTTGAGACATAAAAGAGAGAAGTGAGCAGAAAGCCAGAGGGACCTTATACCACCAAGAAAGCAGTGTTGGGAGCATAGCATATCCGTTGGACCCAAGGTTCCTGCACTGAGAAGCTCCTAGACCAGGGGAAGATTGATGACAAGGACCTTGCCCTAGAACTGACAGAGAGAGAAAGGCTTCTCCTAGAGCTGGCACCCTGAATTTGGATTTTTATCCTAAATTGTGAGTGAATAAATTTTTCTTTGTTAAAGCCATCCACTTGTCGTATTTGTTATAGCAGCACTAGATAACTAAGACACCTGGACTTCTACAATTTCCCCTAAACTGGCTTCTCTGACCAGCTTGCCCCTTTCAAATTTATTTCTAACACAGAAGATGGAATTATCTTTTAAAAGTGCCTCAGTGGCATCCTCAACCATTCAGAATAAAACCCAGGGCCCTTGCTATGGCCTGCAAAGCCCTAGACAACTGGGTCTTTGAGTATCTCATCTCATTCCATCATCCCTTTTGTCCAGCAAATTCGAACCGCCTTTTTGCTTCTGGGAAACAGCAACCTCTTTCTATCTCAGGCACTTCGCATACGCTGTTTCCTCTGTCTTCTGAGGATTGCCTCTTGCTCACTATTCAGCTCTCAGATTAAATGTCTCCTCCACAGAAGACTTCTGTGATCACTTTGTCCTCGTAGGTTCTCCCACCATTTTATTTTTTTCACTGCATCCTCCTCATTTCAAAACAGGTTCATCTCAAGCTTGGATAAAATATTCCATGTTTGCTTCTGTGAGAGATTGGTGAAGAACAAAAACCAGATTGCTACCATGTATACCTAAAACATGTACGATGTAGATAAATCTCCACACAGATTTTCTAAGCTACCTCCTACTAGTTGGTGATGTAGGAGCCTAAAAACTGACATATTAACAAGTTACGCTTGTGTAGCATTTTAAACTTTAAGTCTCTTTTATATAGCTTTTGAATTTCTCTTTTGAACTTTGCAACATCTCTGTGATATACAGACAAGGTTATTGATATTATACTCTATTATACTTACAGACAAAGAAACTGAGGTACAGAAAGAGCTGGCTTAACAAAGTCAAACTATTAATTCATGGAAAAATTGCAATTTAAACAGAGAACAATGGACTTAGAGTCTAAGTCCAGGGCTGTTTCCACTATATCTTTTTTTTTTTTTTTTCAACTGTGCTTTAAATGAAAGTTTACAAATCAAGTCAGTCTCTCATACAAAAATTTATATACACCTTGCTGTATACTCCTAGTTGCTCTCCCCATAATGAGACAGCACACTCTTTCCCTCCACTGCCTATTTTCATGTCCATTCGGCCAGCTTCTAACCCCATCTGCCCTCTCATCTCCCCTCCAGACAGGAGTTGCCACGTAGTCTCACACGTATCTACTTGATCCAAGAAGATCACTCTTCACCAGTATCATTTTCTATCCCATAGTCCAGTCCAATCCCTATCTGAAGAGTTGGCTTTGGGAATGGCTCCTGTCTTGGGATAACAGAAGGTCTGGGGAACATGACCTCCGGGATCCTTCTAGTCTCAGTCAGAGACTTAGTGAAGTCTGATCTTTTTACAAGAATTTGAGGTCTGCATCCCACTGCTCTCCTGCTCCATCAGGGTTTCTCTGTTGTGTTCCCTGTTAGGGCAGTTGTTGGTTATAGCCGGGTACCATCTAGTTCTGGTCTCAGGCAGATACAGTCTCTGGTTCATGTGGCCCTTTCTGTCTCTTGGGCTCATAATGACCTTGCATCTTTGGTGTTCTTCATTCTCTTTGCTCCAGATGAGTTGACACCAAATGATGCATCTTAGATGGCTGCTTATTAGCGTTTAAGACCCCAGACGCCACTCTCCAAAGTGGGATGCAGAATGTTTTCTTAATAGATTTTATTATGCCAGTTGACTTAGATGTCTCCTGAAACCATGGTCCCCAAATCCCTGCCCCTGCTACCCTGGCCTTCGAAGAATTCAGTTTATTCAGGAAAGTTCTTTGCTTTTGGTTTAGTCCACTTGTGCTGATCTCTCCTATATTGCGTGTTGTCTTTCCCTACAATTAAAATAGTTCTTATCTACCACCTAATTAGTGAAAACCCCTCTCCCTCTCTCCCTCCCTTCCCACTCTCATAACCTTCAAAGAATATTTTCGTCTCTGTTTAAACTATTTCTTGAGTTCTTCAAAGAGTGGTCTTATACAATATTTGTCCTATTGCAACTGATTAATTTCACTCAGCATAATGCCTTCCAGATTCCTCCATGTTATGAAAGGTTTCAAGGATTCATCATTGTTCTTATCGATGCGTAGTATTCCCTTGTGTGAACATACCATAACTTATTTATCCATTCATCCGTTGACAGGCACCTTGGTTTCTTTCATCTTTTTGCTATTGTAAACAGTGCTGCATATATCTGTTCATGTAAAGGCTCTTACTTCTCTAGGATATATTTGAAACAGTGGGATTGCTGGATGGTAGTTCTATTTCTAGTTTTTGAAGGAAGCACCAAATCAATTTCCAAAGTGGTGGTTACATTTTACATTCCTACCAGCAGTGTATAAGTGTCCTAGTCTCTCCATAACCTCTCCAACATTTATTATTTTGTGTTTTTTTGGATTAATGCCAGCCTTATTGGAGTGAGATGCAGTCTAATCGTGATTTTAATTTGCATCTTTCTAATGGCTAATGATCGTGATCATTTCCTCATGTATCCGTTAGTTACCTGAATGTCTTCTTGAGTGAAATGCCTGTTCATATCCTTTGCCCATTTTTAAACTGTGTTATTTGTCTTTTTGTAGTTGAGTTTTTGCAGTATCATGTAGATTTTAGAGATCAGGCGCTAATCAGAAATGTCATAGCTAAAAACTTTTTACAAATCTGTAGGTAATCTTCTTACTCTTTTGGTGAAGTCTTGGATGAGCATAGGAGTTTGACTTTTAGGGGCTCCCAGTTATCTAGTTTCTCTTCTGCATCGTTCTGTATACTGTTTATGTCATGTATTAGCGCTCCTAGCGTTGTCCCTATTTTTTCTCCCACGATTTTTATCGTTTTAGATTTTACATTTAGGTCTTTGATCCATTTTGAGTTAGTTTTTGTGCATGGTGTGAGGTGTGGGTCTTGTTTCTTTTTTTTGCAGATGGATATCCTTTTTTTTTTTTATCCAGCTATGCCAGCACCATTTGTTTAACAGACTGTCTTTTCCCCAATTAACTGACTTTGGGCGTTTGTCAAATATTAACTGCTCATATGTGGATGGATTTATGTCTGGATTCTCAATTCTGTTCCATTGGTCTCTGTATCTGTTGTTGTAGCAGTACCAGGCTATTTTGACTACTGTGGCGGTATAATAGGTTCTAAAATCAGGTAGAGTGAGGCCTCTCCCTTTGTTCTTCTTTTTCAGTAATGCTTTACTTATCCGGGGACTTTTTCCCTTCCACATGAAGTTGGTGATTTGTTTCTCCAACTCATGAAAAAATGTCATTGCAATTTAGATTGGAATTGCATCTATAGATCACTTTTGATAGAACAGACTTTACAATGTTAAGTCTTCCTATCCATGAGCTAGGTATGTTTTTCCACTGATGTAGATCTCTTTTGATTTCTTGCAGTAGTGTCTTGTAGTTTTCTTTGTATAGGTCTTTTACGTCTCTGGCAAGATTTATTCCTAAATATTTTATCTTCCTGGGTGCTACTGTAAATGGTATCGATTTGGTGATTTCCTCTTTGATGTTCTTTTTTGTTGGTGTAGAGGAATCCAACTGATTTTCGTATGTTTATCTTGTATCCTGATTCTCTGCTGAGCTCTTCTAGTCATTTCAGTAGATTTCTTGAGTATTCTTTAGGGTTCTCTATGTATAAGATCACATCATCTGTAAATAGAGATACTTTTAATTCTTCCTTACCAATCTGGATGTGCTTTATTCCTTTATCTACCTAATTGCTCTGGCTAGGACATCCAGGACAATGTTGAATAAAACTGGTGATAAAGGGCATCCTTGTCTGGTTCCCATTCTCAAGTGGAATGCTTTCAGACACTCTCCATTTAGGGTATTTGTTGGCTTTTGGCTTCATATAACTGCCCTTTATTGTGCTGAGGGAGTTCCCTTGTATTCCTATTTTGCTGAGAGTTTTATTTTGAATGGGTGTTGAACTTTGTCAAATGGCTTTTCTGCATCAATTGATAAGATCATGTGGTTCTTGTCTTTTATTTATACGATGGATTACATTAATCGTTTTTCTAACGTTGAGCCATCCCTGCATAACCGGTATGAATCCCACTTGGTCATGGTGAATTATTTTTTTGATATGTTGTTGAATTCTATTGGCTAGAATTTTGTTGAGGATTTTGCATCTAAGTTCATGAGGGATATAAGCCTGTGATTTTCTTTTTTTGTGGTGTCTTTAGCAGGTTTTGGTATCAGGGATATGGTGGCTTCATAGAATGAGTCCGGGAGTATTCCGTCATTTGCTATGCTCTAAAATACCTTTAGTAGTAGTGGTATTAACTCTTCTCTGAAATTTTGGTAGAATTCTGCAATGAAGCCGTTCAGGCCAGGGTTGTTTTTTGTTTGGAATTTTTTGATTATCTTTTCAATCTCTTCTTTTGTTATGGGTTTATTTAGTTGTTGTACTTCTGTTTGTGTTAGTTTAGGTAGGTAGTGTGTTTCTAGAAATTCGTCCATTTCTTCTAGGATTTCAAATTTGTTATAGTACAATTTTTCACAGTAATCTGATATGATTCTTTTAATTTCAGTTGGGTCTGTTGTAATATAGTCCATCTCATTTCTTATTCAGGTTATTTCCTTTCTCTCCTGTTTTTCTTTTGTCAGTTTGGCCAATGGTTTATCTATTTTGTTAACGTTTTCAAAGAATCAGCTTTTGGTCTTGTTAACTCTTTCAAGTGTTTTTCTGTTCTCAATTTAATACTGTTCTAATTTTTATTATTTGCTTTCTTTTGGTGCCTGAGGGTTTCTTTTGTTGCTCTGTTTTTATTTGTTCAAGTTGTATGGATACTTCTTTGATTGTCGCCCTTTCTTCTTTTTACATGTGTGCATTTATTGATATAAATTGACCTCTGAACACTGCTTTCACTGTGTCCCAAAGGTTCTGATGGGAATTGTTTTCATCCTCATTGGATTCTGTGAATTTCTTCATTCCATCCTTCATGTCTTGTATAACCCAGTTGTTTCAAGCAGGGTATTCTTCAGTTTCCAAATGTTTGATTTCTTTTCCCTTTTTCTGTCATTGATATCTACTTTTATGGCCTTATGATCAGAGAAAATGGTTTGTAATATTTCAATGTTTTGGTTTCTGCTAAGGCTTGCTTTATGACCTAATATGTGGTCTATTTTAGAGAACATTCCACGTGCACTAGAGAAGAAAGTATACTTGGCTGCTGTTGGGTGGACTGTTCTGTATATGCCTATGAGGTCAAGTTGGCTGACTGTGGCATTTAGATCTTCCATGTCTTTATTGAGCTTCTTTCTGGAAGTCCTGTTCTTCATCGAAAGTGGTATGTTGAAGTCTCCTACTATTATTGTGGGGCTGTCTATCTCACTTTTCAACGCTGTTAGAGTTTGTTTAATGTATCTTGCAGCCCTATCATTGGGTGCATAAATATTTAATACGGTTATATCTTCTCGGTGTATTGTCCGTTTAATCATTATATAGTGTCCTTCCTTATCCTTTATGATGGATTTAACTTTAAAGTCTATTTTGTCAGAAATTAATATTGCCACTCCTGCTCTTTTTTGATTGTTGTTTGCTTGATATTTTTTTTCCATCCTTTGAGTTTAGTTTGTGTCTCTAAGTCTAAGGTGTGTCTTTTGTAGGCAGTATATAGATAATGTTTTTAATCCATTCTGCCTCTCTCTGTCTCTTTATTGGTGCATTTAGTCCATTTACATTCAGCATAATTATTGATAGGTATGAATTCAGTGCTGTCATCTTGATGTGTTGTTTTGTGTGTTGTTGACAGTTTCTTTTTCCCACTTAATTCTTAGAAGAAGTGTGGCCAGAATGCTCCTTAGAGGCAAGGATGGCACGACTGCGTCTTACATACTTTGGACACATTGTCAGGAGGGATCAGTCTCTGGAGAAGGACATCATGCTTGGCAGAGTACAGGGTCAGCGGAAAAGAGGAAGACCCTCAAAGAGGTGGATTGACAGAGTGGCTGCAACAATGAGCTCAAGCATAAAAAAGATTGTAAGGATGGCGCAGCACTGGGCAGTGTTTCGTTCCGTTGTGCATAGGGTCACTATGAGTCGGAACCGACTTGATGGCACCTAACAACAACAACAATTTTTTGTGCTGAGTAGTTTATATATTGTCTTTTCCTTTTATTCATTGTTGTTGATTTTGTTTCTGCTGAGTCTCTATTTTTCTCTTGTATTTTATTTTGATGAGTAGGGTTGTTAGTCTCCCTTGTGGTTACCTTAATATTTACCCCTATTTTTCTGAGTTTAAACTTAACGTTAATTTCTTTATATCACCTCGTCTTCCTCTCCATATGAAAGATCTGTGACTACATTTTAGTCCCTCTTTATTGTTTTAATGTTGTCTTCTTTTACATAATGACATCGCTGTTTCCCTGTTTTGAGTGTTTTTTTTAATCTTGATTTATTTTTGTGATTTCCCTATCTGGGTTGACATCTGATTTCTCTGTCCAGTGTTCCAGTCTTGGGTTGATATCCAATATTATTAATTTCCTTACTGGAGAACTCCCTTTAGAATTTCTTGTAGTTTTGGTTTGGTTTGGTTTGTACGAATTCCCTAAACTTCTGTTTATCTGGAAATGTCCTAATTTCGCCTTCATATTTGAGACACAGTTTTGGTGGCTATATGATTCCTGGCTTCCAATTTTTTTCCTTCAGTGCTTTTCATGAGTCATTCCACTGCCTTCTTGCCTGCATGGTTTCTGCTGAGTAGTCTGAGCTTATTCTTATTGATGCTCTTTTGTAGGTGACTCTTCTTTTTTCTCTAGCTGCTCTTTAAAATCTCTCTTTATCTTTGGTATTGGCAAGTTTGATTATAATATGACTTTCTTTTAACATCTACCTTTTGTGGAGTTTGATGAGTATCTTGGATAGCTATCTTTCATGATATAAGGGGAGTTTTCTGTCAACAAATCTTCAACAATTCTTTGTATTTTCTGTTATCCCTCCCTGTTTTGGTACTTCAATCACTCATAGGTTATTTGTCTTGGTAGAGTCCCACGTGATTTTTAGGGTTTCTTCATTTTTTTTAATTCTTTTATCTGATATTTCTTCAAATATATTGGTGTAAATTGCTTTATCTTTAATCTCACCAATTCTGCCTTCCACTTGCTTAATTCTGCTCCTCTGACTTTCTATTGAGTTGTCTAATTCTGTAATTTTATTGTTAATCTGAATTTCTGATTGTTGTCTCTCTATGGTTTCTTGCAGCTTATTAAATTTTTCATTGTTCTTGAATAATCTTTTAATTTCTTCAACTGCTTTATCTGTGTGTTCCTTGGCTTGTTCTGCATATTGCCTGATCTCCTTCCTGATGTCTTGAAGTGTTCTGTATATTAATGTTTTGTATTCTGCATCCAGTAATTCCAGGAACGCACCTTCATCCAGAAGATCCCTTGATTCTTCATTCTGAGAGCTTGTTGAAGCAATCATGGTCTGCTTCTTTATGTGATTTGATATTGACTGTTGTCTCTGAGCCATCTATATGTTACTGTATTAATTTTTTTTATGTTTGCTTACTGTATCCTAGCTTCTTGCTTTGTTTTGTTATGCCCAGATAGGTTGGTTGAGTGAGTTAGCTTGATTATTTTCTCCTCGAAGCTCTAACGTCCTGTCACCAGATGGCTAGAGCTCTTATCAGATATAGCAGCCTAGGAGTCCACTCACGTTTCTTGTATGGATTCAGCTCAGGTGTCCGTGTAAGTGGTCATCAGGTGTGTGGTACAGGCTCTGTCCAACAGTCTTAGAGGGGCAGGGGTGACTTGTTTAGGTACTGGTATCTGGTTGCAGCAGGGGGTCATGCTCTAAACAAGCCAGGGGGCTGATAAACATCCCCCGAGTGTGAGGAAAGCGTGTCCCTGTTCTCTAGGGTGCACAGGTGGGTGGGCTCTGTGGACAGACCATGGGCACCCAATACTTTAGGTTGTAAGGACTGGGAGGTACCAGTTATCCTCAGACCCCTGTCTCGGGTGGCTGGGTGACCTGAGTGGGGCCACCAGTCCTTAGGCCCCTGATGTGGGTAGGTGAGGACCCTGTTTAATAGGCAAAGTGGTGTCAAACATCAAACTCTCAACTCTCCACCACACAGCTGAAACAGTTGCAGTCTGCCAACAAGGGCCTCCTATTCTCCTGAAATAGGCCCACACAGGTCCACGCAGGGGGTTAAGGTATTTAAAGTCCATGGACCGTTTATGCCTGGACAGGAGCTACTTCTGTCCTTGGCTCCCCAGGTTAGTGGAGCTGGCAAATTATCTTTTCCCCCATTTGCAAATTTATTCCTTCTCCAAGGCTGGGAAAATGGTTCAGGGCACTCGGCAGAGCCTATCTCAGGCCTATGGAAATTGACAAGCACTGACGCCAGCTTGAGGGCGGGGGGCACGGTAAAATATATGCAAGTATTTAGCTTTTTCCGAGAGCGCTGTTCTTCTCTGGTTCCAGAAGTGTGAGTAGGCTGTGCGGCTGCCTGTTTCTCTCTGAGGAAACTGCAGCCAAATGCTACCACCATCCGCCATAGTCACTCCCAGGAATGGTGCCTGAGGGTTCCCAGCAATGCAGGTCTGGCAATTCCTCTCCGCTTCTGAACCAACTCTCCCTCCCCCACCACTTAGTCCATTTTCTAACTTTGCCTTTGATGTTCAGAGCTCCTAGCTTATCATAAATATAATTGTTTCACTTGTTTTTTCAGGTCTTCATTGTAAGAGGGATCACTGGAAGCATCTGACTACTCTGCCATCTTGTCCCCACCTCCTCCACTATATCTTTCTGTACCAATGTCAAATGCCACATTTTATTGGGTGTGGAATGCTCATTAAATAATGATTAATGGGATTATTTTGTTTTAATAATAATAATACTTCAGTGATTTTTTACAATATCTTGTACTGTTATTTCCTTAATATTTTCCTTTAAATAGATTTGCTTTAAATACTTTAGTTAATTAAAAATAAAATATAATATTGAAGTCATAAATAGATAAGCAGCTCTATCTGCTTTAAATAGAAAATAATGTAAAAATAACACAATTAAGACATTAAAAAACCAAAAAAAATAAATGCTATTAATTTCAAACTACAAAGTTTGAAGAACTCGACATCTGAGATAAAGCGGTAATTTGAAAGTGTAGACAGGTGTTGATGATCACAGCACAGGTGTTCTCCTAGATACAATAAAAAAGTATCAATGGGCCACTGGTTCTAGGGCCATTGCGTTGTATACACTGGGACTCACTTGGATCCTAATGCTTTGTTCTCACTCACTCCTGTTCCAGATAGCCACTGCTTTCTGTACTGGCATTAGAGGCAGGCAGAAGCATGGGGACAACCAAATTCAGGTCCTTTGCCACCAAACCAAAATCCAAATCTACTGCTGTGGAGTTGGTTCCAACTCATAGCAATCCTATAGGCCAGATCAGAACTGCTGCATAGGGTTTCCAAGGTTGTAATCTTTATGGAAACTGTCACATCTTTCTCCCACAAAGCGGCTGGTGGGTTCAAACTGCCAACGTTTTAGTTAGCAACTGAGTACTTTCACCACTGTATCACCAGGGCCCCCTTTTGCCACCAGCCCTGATTAAAAAAGAAAAAAAAATGTGATTTTTCAGGACTGCATACCTTCTCTTTAACCATAGTGTAGCCTTGATACAACATCTTAACTGTAGTTAAGAAGCAGTGATGTGAACTATTACGTCTAGAAAATAGTTATCATGGTTCTCAAGTGGTGGAACATCTCCATGTCATAATCTAGAGAGGTCTTTTAAAAATGGCCCTTCCATGAAACATTTTACAGAAATAAAGTCAAATTTCTGGATATAATCAAAAAGTGGAGACCACTGGCCTTGCTTTTGTCCAATCAGGAAATTTTATTTAATTAAAAAACAATAAACCACCCAATGACAAAAACAAACAAACAAACAAACCCATTGCCCTCCAGTCAATCAGCATTAATCAGATCAAACCTGGTCTCCAGCACATCCAAGACTATGAAACTGGTGGAGGAGTGAATAAAGTCAACAAAGAAAGAAAAGACAGAAATGTAAATTACTTGCATGTTATGCAAAACAGAAGAATAGCTCACACTCTTCCCAGTAATTAAGAGATTAATCCTCCATTTCAAGGTTCAGTGGTTGAGAGACCACTTTTTTTTTTAAGCCACACTCCTTCCCCTAAAATCTCGTTTTTCACAGCATCATCTTTCAACTATTCGAAAGAGGAAAATCAATTTTGCCTAAGATATAAAATATCTACTCAGTCTTAAAATCTTACTTTAAAAGAAACAATCACCATAGAAACAAACTAATTACTCACCACCTCTTTATCCCCTACTATCTCATTTTTCACAGTATTTTGTATGATTTACTAACATTTGCACAAATATCTACATATTAAACTTCGATTGAATCATCTCATAACTTTATGTGGCCATTTCTCTCTCCCCAGAAAAAGCAAAGGTGCTGAAAAACAGCAAACTATACCTATACTACAGTTTGTTGTTGAGGCTAGGCAGCTGAAACGCAGAATTTACCATACCTATGTACCTGTGTGTGATGTACCTAATATAGTAATATTATATGTACCTAAGATACCTTAAAATTTCATCACGTGTAGTCCTGTCATGATCCTACAACTAAGTAAAGTCAGCGTTTTGTCGTATGTCTTAGCTCTCTGCCCTGCTGAAGTCTAGACATTTTTATTTCGACTACATTGTTGGTGAGAAATAAACAATTTGGAGCAATAAAAAAGTGGCATTAAACACAGAAACTTGTCAGGTCTGTTCTTTTTGCTGTGTCAGTGACAACTGACAAGGAAAAAAAATTGAAATATGCTTCCGGAAGTAAAAGCAAGATTGAACATGCTTTCTGGGGGCTGATGTGGTGATGAAACAGGCTAACAGGCCAAAGTGAGAAGTGGTCATTTGGAACTGGTTTCCTTAATGCTCCTCTAAACCTCTAACACGTTATAATCCTAGGTGAATTTCACAGTATTCATGAGAAATAAGTATCAGGTCCTGGGTTGTACCAGCAATTTTATCTGGTGAGTTGAATGAATGTCTGCAAAGCTTAGAAGCAAAAATATCTAGATTGTTACCTGGAATAGGAAACACCATCACTGCTATAGTTAATGGGAAACAGAGCATGGTGTTGTCTCTATCCAGGATCAATCTTTCACTTCTCACATAATTTCTCAAGGTGTGTTATAATTCAGGGGCAGAGTAAATGTTTAGGCTCCACAGGTTATATAATCCACAGTTCTAAAGCCAGACCAATTTGTAAAATGGTCAAGCTTGTCCTTGGGGCCCTAACCTTATCCTTCTATTTACTTCTCCTCATCTTAGTTAGTGGGATCCCTCTGGTCACATTCTTGATGGATCTCAAATGGGCCTAACAGAGTAATTTTGAATCTGCATGTTTTAAGGGAGGAATTTTTTTTATCCACCCCCCCCGCAAAATAAAAACAACAACAAAAATGGCAGCATTTCAGTCATGAGCACCAAGCCAATAGGGAAGAGTGTAGAATGTTCTTAAAGAGTCCCTGTTCAACTTAACTCTAAATAGGGAGAGAGGGATAGAGTCAGTACATTGGGCTTTGAGGTTTGTTTCTTAAAGGCAGCCTTTCTCAGTCTACTGAAATACTTCCCACAAAGAAAAATATTTTCCATACTAAAGGTTCTTCATTAGGTATGCCTCTGGGGAAAGTTCCTAGGACTCCAATCTACACCACATCCTTATCTTCAAATTGGAGAAGTAGGAGGACTAAGACGAGGAGAAAGAAAAGATTGAAAGTCTAAGAACTTTCCCTAAAGGGGTACCAAACCACCCCCCCAAAAAAGGGGGGTACCAAAGAGGACCAATTTTTATGGAAGACTTCTTTCTTTGTAAAGAAGTTTAGATAAGCCCTTTTAGTTGAAGAAGGAGAAAATCTATCTTACATCAAGTACTCTTATATAGGAAGGCTGCTTTTATTATGAAGGTACAGCACCCATGTCGAGAGTAGCTAATGACTGCATTAATACAGCAAGAAATCCCCTACACCAGCTTTGCAGGAAGTACTAACTGGTTTTAATATCTTCAAATTACCAACCTAAAGATCCATTATTTTTAAAATGTGCAACTTCAACGTCACAACTCACTGCCGCTGAGTTGATTCCGACTCATAGCAACTGTATAGGACAGAGCAGAAGAGCAGAACTGCCCCACAGGATCTCCGTGGAGCTGCTGGAGGACTCAAACTACTGACATTTTAGTTAGCAACCAGACACTTAACCACTGCGCCACCAGGGCTCCTCAATGTCAAAGGTCAGCCTGAAATTTAGTCAGTACTTTTAAAATCTAGTGCCTTCTAATTTTAAGTTTCTTTACCCTGTTCATAATTTTCCTTTTTTTAATTGTAAAAATACGTAGATTTCTATTTTGAAAGGGTATTCCATTTTTTAAGTCAATGACACATTCAGGCACACTGCAAGTAGTCTTGGACCATTAAACCTTAAGCATGAAATCAGAAAGCTTAACTCCAGAAGGCTTGAGTTGTCTACTGTAAGACCAGAACTTCCTTCTGCACGCTAGCACCATGATATCCTCTTTATAAACTGATACCTAGTGCCTGTCATTAAACATATTCGTGTGTGAAATGAATGACTGAATATATCGATGTCTCCTCAACAAAAGAATCAAACCACAGTCTTAAGGGATTTAATTACTTTCTTACCAGAAAACAGGGGTATCTGGAAACTAGTGAGCCTAGAGAAAAGAGTAGAACTCAAGAAATTATAGAATTATCAGAAGACTACAAAGAGAAATTCTGGGGTTAAAATCTTTAAAAATGCCCTTTCCTACAATTCTTACTCTAGCAGCATCTCACTTAAGCAGAGTCCCCTGGAAACATTTTCTGGCTTCAGATTTAGCAAACCGAGGTGTTCCACTGTGTTCAATTTTTTAAACTTTCTTATGTTTTCCCTCATAGACATGCACAGAAGATTAACTTGCATATATTTCAGGTAAAGGGTAAACATGTAACAGTATAAAACCTGGTTATAATATCAGTTACTGTAACTTCATATTTTATATGGAAAGAATATCATATATATGATTCATGTAAGTGAGATAAACAATAGGCCCAAGCCAAGAAAATAAATGCCCAGAGTTGTGAGAACTGTAAGTTTCTGAAAAAGATTAAATCCAATACCAAATAATGTAACATATATTTTTATAATGAAAATAACAGAAGGGGTTGACTATGTTCATAAAGTCTTATTCTATTCTTACTTCCTCAATTCTGGAAACAGACACAAACATCATTTTTGATCTATTCTTAGGAGAGATTTACAAACAGAGGATCTAAAAACAAAGGCTTCAAAGAAACAGCTACCTGACTCAAGAATGAATTATTTCATAAGAAGCTCAAAGGCTAGGAATAAAAGCTTGAAAAAGACATTTCTTTAATGTTAAGCTTTCCTTTAACATTACCCATTATATACTGAAAAGTATAGGCCAATCAGTAATTCTCTTTATGAAAATGTCATACTTCATAGAAATTCAATGCATACTTTACTGATAACAGCTTTCTAAAAAGCATTCTTAGAGCTTTAATAGCCCTTACGATGAGACTGAACCATTTCTTTCTTTAGTCTCTACTTCTTTATGCCTCAGCAGCTGTAAGTAGGGGCACCTACATTATGTGATGGAAGTGCCTGGTACCATGTTCCATGATACTACGCACACCTCTGCTGAGTATACTCTTTAAATGTGGATGCAAAAGAATGTTATGTGGATATGGATTTCCTTCAAGGTGAGAGGAGCATTCTCCAAGTAAGAGACTGAAATTTCAAGGAGGGAGAGAAATACAGCATTTTCTAATGGAGAAGGAGCTAAACATATAATATCGCTAGGTTTTTGGAAAATCAAAGCTGTTATTACTTAGCAAACATAAGCTGTCAGATGTAATTACAGCTATCAGTCAAGCAAAGACATATTTATCTGCTCTGTCTGCTTTCCTTCCTCTTTACCACTAGCACCATCATCATTTTACTCAATACTTTTAATAACATATTTAAAATGAGGGTATGCATCTCTGAAGTTCTTTAAGAGTGAATGCTGTCACTAAAATATAGGAAAAATAAAATTTTTTTTAATATAGACAAATCTGCCAGGGATTCCTTGGAAACTCTGTGGGGCAGTTCTCCGTCCTATAGGGTCGCTGTGAGTCAGAATCGACTGGACGGCAGTGGGTTTGGTTCTGGATTTGTTTAGATTTTATTTCACATTTCCATAGCTTAGGAGATAAAATTTAAGCTAAGAGCTGCATGGAAAACGATCCTGCGTAAAAAAAAATATATGAAAGAGAAGACTTTTGGGCAAAGCAAACAGTTAGTGCCAAGGCCCAAATGTGGAAATGAGTTTGACACAAGGAAGAGAAAACAGATCAAGATGGTTTAAACACTGTGAGGAAAGGAAAGAATGGGTAAGGTCAGAGGCGATCATGGAGGACCTAGTGCATAAGGCTTTGTCAGCAAGAACCAGGCATGTAACAGGATCTGATTTACATTTTTAAAATACTGTCTAGCTACTACGGGTAGAATGGGTAATGGTGGGAGGAGGCATGAAAACAGGGGAACCACTTAGTACAGGCAAGTAGTAATGGTAGCTTAGACTGGATGGCAGTAGTGGAGGTAGAAAGGAAAGGAACAGTCTATCCCACTCTCCATAGCTATTAACTCTTCCAAAGGTAGCCTGCTCATGGTCAGTCACCAAGTCCCAGTCATCTTTGCACCCTAATGCCTGGTGTATAGTAGGCCATCGTTTATGTCAATAATAAAGATTGCTCTCTGCTTTGCATTTTCATTTGTCTTCATGTGCTCTCGTATCTACCAGATTATAAATACCTGAGAATAAAAGACTGTCTTTGCATACTTCAGAGCTGGTAGAGTGTCCTACTCAGAGTGTAAACTCAAGTATGCATTAAATGAAATATCTCCATTCCCATCAGATATAATCAAATCAAATTTGCTGCATATACTGAAGACTGTGGTTACCAAAACCTGGCCCATCCCAGTCCCCTTTCTGGCCATGTGTCTGCCTCAAGAATTTTTCTTAAATATCTGGGGTCATTTAAGGCAATGTGGAAAAAGAAGAAGAACCAGGCACACTTGACTACCAAATTCTCACATGGGGTAAAAGCTTTGTCTCTCACACAGAAAGCCTGCACCTCTGTGACTTCTGCTGCAAATTCCAAGGTGGAACGCATTGTTATGCAGTTCATTAGTATTTATGTAACAGCCTAGGAATCATTTCCGAAATAAGTGATGCCACTTGTGTTAAATGATTTTTTTTCTTAAGAAAAATCCCTGGGGATCTTTCGCTAGCACAGCCTTGAAGAAGATGCAGAACTAAAGGAGCAAAACACCTGACCCTCTGGTTCTGGATAACTGGGTTCAGCTCAGCTTTCTGTACTGAGTCCCCAGTGACAGTTTCCACATAAATTATAACATAATTGGATGACAAACTGTCTTAAGATGAGGCACAACTATTGATATATTAACTCTCCTCAGAACTCAGCTGGTCATGATGTATGCAAACCTCCGTTTGCTTGTCCTATGATACCCGTCCTCTCCCTCAGACTTACAACCTAGATGACAAAAAAAAAAAAAAACAGGCTACTCTGAAATGGCCATTCTGAATCAAAGAGCAATCACCATACCTGGTCACTACTCCATGCCAAGAGAGAAGCTGCTACTCTCAGTAATGATGAATGTGGTCACTAAACTTTGTTCCCATGGGGCTCAGGGGTATGGTTAAGTGAGTATCCAACCCTTTGTGTATATATGATGGAGTGCTTCATATCTTCATTTTTCTGTATGGAGTGCAGTTCCTCAGTTTTACTGGATGTCACTGTGTGTCTTCCATAGTGAAAGTGCAGGTATTATTGTTATAAAATGAATAGCACAGCAAGTACTATGGATAGATACGGTTTGTGTCAGGGAGAGTATAAATTTATTAAAGGATCATTCATGCCAGTAAGTGGCCTACTAACTCAGAGTTCTCAAACCCTTTATATGAAATTAATTTGGTGCCAAAATCTCAGTCTACATCAATGGCAATTCAGGGCAGTGATTGCCAACTGTGCACTGCAAAGTGGTTACTAGTTTTAAAGCTAAACTCAACACTTATAATACTTATAACACTTACAACCGGGGTCAAATATGTGAAGTCCTTAGATGAACAAAACACTGAAAATCCAAACTCCTACTGGCTCCTTCAAAAGCAGTGATGTGCATTCTTTTAATGCACGAATTAAAGTTCTGTGATTTCTATCAGCTTATAACATCAATTTGATACGATTAAAGGTCACTTAACTGGTTTCACAAATATATGGTCTGCATTTCTGCCTATGTAATCAAGGCGATATAGAATTATCATGTTGGATGATATCACAGGAGGTTTATTCTACAGTCCATGTCTTGCCTTTGGGCATATTTACATTCTAAGCTACTTTATACACACTCTTTCCCTACCTTTTTTTACTCCCATTAGGATAATTTATGACTCATCCTAAGAATTAAAGAAAAACTTTAATGACAAGAAACTCTCCTTCCATGTTATGATTACAGTCTTTTGCATTTGTTTAAATTGTCACATCCTTGAAAGTCATTATTTACGGATCTCCAGTTTTCTCTAAGCTAAAACCTTTCTCATTCAGTGAGTCTTTCCAGATAGTTTATATTTTTCAATCACCACCACCTGTGTGGTCCTCCACTTAACCTGAGTTCTCCATGTTCCCCTTGATACATGGAGCCCAGATCTAAGCAGAATAGCTTAAAAATGCACTACAGAAATGCCGAATATAACACGATGAATTTCCTATCCTCACTAAAGAATTTTATATTATAGAGGCAAGTCTTCTGCTTTTATCCATTCTTCAGATCCCAATCCCAGTTAAAGTACAGTGAAGTATCTAGTACAGTCCCTTGTATACAGTAAGCACCAATACTGAATATTTGTTGAATGAA